>NC_062222.1:70897459-71577042 GCF_902686445.1 Sciurus carolinensis | reverse complement strand
CTCCCTTACACACTTACACGTTTAAATTCAGTCTGATCCAAGTTACCCACTATTTGGTTCTTTCCCCATTGAGAACAGCAGCACCCTTGCTTACTCTAGTGCGTACTATTGCCTTGATAAGTGAATACTGATTTTCAAAGGCCACTGTTTTATTTTATATAGAATAGATAGTTGGTTATTCATTTTCTCTCTCAGGGAACCTATTCCAAAGATGTTACAGAATACCTGGCTGTTCATCTGAAATCAGACTCAGTTTATGTGTTTTTTTCAGTATCCACCTCTGTTAAAAAAGCATATCTATATATCTTTAGAAGTTTACTGGCATATGGGGCAAAAAGTAGTTCTATTGCTTCTCATTTTAATATTTGATTATTAGATTTCACTTAAGTGATTTTTAGATTAAGATTTTTTAGTATGTTTTCATTGTGTAAAAAATTATTGGGATAGAAGTATAAACCCAAATACTAGTGAGAAATCTTAGAATTATTAAAAATATTATATTTCATTATAATTATTATAATATGGTTCTGAGAAATTTCAAGTTACTCTTCACCTGACTCTTGGCTGATATGGGTTTTTGTGGACCCATATGAGTCTTGAGTCTCAATAAGATCTGAGTATTATTCTAGCTTTGCGAGCCTCAGTATATTAACAAAACCTTTTGTATATTTTTCTTCATCTATAAAATGGAGATGATCCTATATCATAGAAATAGGGGAAGAATTAAATGAGCTAATATGTGTAAAATGCTTAGACAAGAGCCTGGAACCTAATGTGTTCAGTAGATATTAGCTGCCATGATAGTTATTATTAATTGACTATTGTATAGTGATTGAAAACATTCTGTACATACTCTTGAAGAACTTACTTTTTGTTGTGATGGAACTCAGGACCTCTTACAAGCTGGGCAAGATCTCTACCACTGAGCTACACCCCCAGCCCACTCGATGAATTGACATAACAAATTTTATTTAACTGAAATTCAGTTGTTTTTTATATCCACATATTAACAAGGGAGTAATTTATTTAATTAATACAAGAGAAGATGTCTGTTTAATTTGTGCCATGGAATATATTAGGCACTTTGGAGATTGCAAGATTGTTTTACTCAGGAAACTTACTTAAAATGCTTAATATAAGATAGTAGGAAAGATGGCATATGAGTAAGTGACTAAAATATGCCTGGATGTGATGTAGGAAATTGGTTTATTTGGGCTCAGGGAATCTTACGTACGCTTTGTACCAAATTGTACAGCAAGCACATGTTTTTTGTTCTTGAACAGGTTTCTGCATGTTTGTACTGAGCTTGGTGAAGAAACATTATCGTCTGCAGTTTTATATGGTGTGTATTAACCATTATTCTGTAGTCACCATGTGTAATTAAAAACTTTACCTCTCTCTGTATATTTTTTCTGTAGTGAGTAAATAACCTGCTAGTTGAAGTCTTGCTTGAACGTCATGGATATTTCCATGGATGACTATTAAATTTAAAAGGTGAAATTTCATTTAAAAAGTGAAATTGACAATATTTGAGGAATTAAAGTTTTTAACAGTTCTAAAAATTTACTAAAAACTTTTTCTAAATATTTGCAAAGACTAAATTTAATAAAGTATTTGAATCCCCTAAGTATGTGGAAATTTGGAGAGTTTTCATAGACACTCGATGGTTGCTAAGTCTGGGAAGCATCTACCATATTGTTTTGTAGAAATTATCTTTGTTTACTTGCTGTTAAAGTGAGCATAAAGGGAGCAGAGCATGTATTTTTCTGGTAGTTATGGTTAATGATAGAATTGCAAAATTCTTTTTGGCATAAGGTATTCAGTAAATTAAAGTCTATGTTTTATGAAATTTGTCACTTTCCATGATGAACTTTTCATTTCCTTAAAAATGTAGCTAATTATAACACTAAAACATGATGTAGTGTTTAGATCTGTGAATTCATGTATTAGTAAGGCTCATTTTAGGTGTGAGTTATATTTCATTTTGTGCTTTGCTTTTCTCCTTCAAGATATTCTGCTAATATCACTAAGAAATTGTAATATTTCTTACCTAATTTCAGGAGATCTGAAGGGTAAAATTCTAGTGAAAATCTGCAAACAATACAGACAAATTAGAAATAATAGACTCGCTTGTGAAAAACAGTCCTTCCTTGGTATCCTCAGGGAATTGGTTCCAGGACCTCCAGAATACCAAAATCCATGAATACTCAAGGGCCTTATATAAAATGACATAGTATTTTCATAGAACCCGCACTCATCCTCCCAAATGTTTTAAATAGCCTCTAGATTATATATAATACCCAACACAGTGTAAGTAGTTGTTGTATTCCATTATTTAGGTAATAATGACAGGAAAAATAAGTTTGTACATGTTCAGTACAGATGCAGTTTTTTCCCACCAAATATTTTCAGTCTGTGGTTGGTTGAACCCACAGATGGAAGACATGGATATGGAGAGACCACTGCATAAATGATACCTTTTGGGAGAAAATAAAAATTAGTTTTTCATTTTGAAGCAACTAGTGTAAAAGAATTGGGTCTCAAGCAGATTAAAAATAGAATAAAGCAAAACAACAAATATAAAATACTGTTTTCTAAAATGAGAACTGGGTTTGTTAAGAATAAATCATAATTCCAATTATTTTGAAAAGTCATGAAGTCCAGTTAAAATTACAATGTTTATGGTACATAGAAATGTTAGCCTCTCTTCATTCATATTCTTCTCACAGCAATTGTGCCAAAAGTCACTAAAATAGCCACCTCTCAGGCCAGAAGGATGAAACAGAGAGGCTTTTGAAAATTTGAAATTAAATACTGCCATAAAACAGACCTGTGAAGATATCAACTTTTATATCTCAAAAGGTGGAATTTAAGGGCAATTGAATCCTGCTGGTTTTAGAATCATTTGAAGTTAGAAACAGCTTTAAAGTTACCATGAAAAACTGTAAGGAAAATTTTTCAAAAATTTTCATCACTATAGAGTGCAGCTGAGGTAAAATGTTCTCTAAATGCCACAGCCTTATTGCATATTTCTCAATATTATTTAAATCATGTGACTCAATATTATGGTTTATTTTTTATGTGTTTTTTTAAATTTAGTAATATATCTCACTGTATTGGCATTCCAATTTGTATAAAATTAAGATTACCTTTAAATGTTTTCATCATTTTAAGATTCTAATAGGCAATATAATGAATATAATTTACTAACTGCATTTATTTTGTATGACCTTTTTTTTTTTACAAATTTTGACCAAGAGTTATGGCAGAAATTTGTATTTCAAATTGCTCTTGCTTCCTTGGCTGCACTGATCAGTTGTGTTCGCTAATTTTTGTGTTGTTGGGCTATTAACAGTTCGCATGGACTCATGTCACTTTACTGATAACTGTTACTCAGTCACATCTTGTCATCCAAAATCTGTTTGAAGGCATGATATGGTAAGGGAATAGTATTATGCTGTATTGTATTTATGTCTAACTTCTTTGAAACTCTTTAACATTAAGTGATGTTTTACAGGTGTCTACTAAAATGTACTATCTATTGTTCCTCTATTCCATTAAAAATTAGAGTGTTGCTTACTCTGTCAGTTGAAGACACAGTGGAAACCTTTCTTAAAGTTCCAAATATAATGCAGAAAGCTTCATAAAAACCTTCCAAATTACATCTTCAGATGCAAATTGATTGTAATGTGATCTTTTACATAGGATAGACTTTTAACAGTTTATTATTTACATGGAATGCAAAAAGAATATGAGAGTTTGCCTGTCAGCACACTGTGCTGGAAATGCATATTCTCTGGGTGGAAGCAAAGCTGGGTAGGTTTTCTTTTGCCTTTACATGGAAGTAGGTTTCCAGATTCCAGATGAATGAAATTGCTAGCTCTGTAGCAGTACTTGC
Source organism: Sciurus carolinensis (assembly GCF_902686445.1). Taxonomy (NCBI): domain Eukaryota; kingdom Metazoa; phylum Chordata; class Mammalia; order Rodentia; family Sciuridae; genus Sciurus; species Sciurus carolinensis. The sequence continues at coordinate 71,573,144 of NC_062222.1, read as the reverse complement.
TGATTTAGAAAGTATTTTATTAACTAAAAATTAATTGGAATGGAGAAAAAGCTTAAGACTATTCAAAAAAGTCTATTTCTCCAAGACTTTTGTCTAATACTGATTTGTTTTAAACAAATTAATTAAAATCTTTTACAGTTGTTGGTTTTTTCCAAGATAAATTTTACTCCCTTGAAAGCTTCATGTTTTTTACTAAGATGTGTATATGTGCATGTGTGTTATAAACCCTTGAAATCATTTATTTTAAAATTGTCATATAAAAACTTTTACTGGGGGGAACAGTTACAGTTCTGTCCATTTAGTAGGGTTTAATTCAATTGTAGGCTAAGATAAAAAGAATTAAAATTAATAATTGTTCCTGAAAGAGAATTTGCATTAAGGGCTTGATATAGATTAAGCAGATTGTACTCTGCCTAAACAAGTGACTCATTTCCATTTTTAAAGACTGCTTTTCTTAAATTAAATTTTATTGTTTGTAACTTGTTTCTTATAAAAGTAGAATTTGTGTCCCTATCTATAGAAATTGATTACTTAATATTTTTCTTAGTAAGATTCTCTTACTATGTTAGTTTATTTATAGATTATGCTCTGCTTAATTGCTAAATGGGCAAATTTGGTTGATATTTATTGCTTGTACTAATGTTTTTGTCAAGTGTTATATTCTGAACTAGGCCACTGTGTAATCCAAAGAGTTATTACATTGGTTCATTATGAGTCATAACTTATATGAGTATTTGCTGTTTAATCATAAGGACTTTTTTCTGCTGACTTTTTTCTTTAAAGGTTCCTTGTTCCAATATCAAGTGTTATCTGCAATGACATTACTGCTTACCTTTTTGGATTTTTTTTTGGAAGAACTCCTTTAATTAAGGTAATAGAAAAACATTACAAGCAAGCCATTTTTATATTAGCCACTGGGAACCATTTCCAAAATGATGCTGCTATTGTACAAGTTTTGATTTCTGCAGTACCCTGATTTTCCTTAGCTGCAACTAGCAGCTGCAGTGAAGGGACCTTTAGCTAAATTTCCCACTAATTCCATCTGGGTTCTTCACCAGCTACCCTTTTAAAACCTCAGTAAGGGCTAGACCCTATCAGGTATTCTCTGTCATCCCATCTTTCTGCTGGTTTCTTTCCCGCAGTCGTTGGTGCAGTTCTGTAGCCTACTCCCCAGCAGCCCATAGACTTCCCCCAGGTTATCTCCCAATGTTGTCTCCTTTATCAAACTTCCTGAAACAGAAAATTTCATCATCTTCCTATGTTCTTACCCATTCGTAAGATTTTTACATCCAATGCATTTCACAAAAGGATTTGGGGCTCTACTTAAAAAAATTGATACAAGTAATTATAAAAGGTTAAGGCAAGAGAAAGAAAAATACACAGGAACAGTCGTGTTGTTTTGTCTTAGATTTGGATCTGTTCATGGGCAATGGAGGCAAAGAAAGAAATTAATTAAGTTCTCTAGTTCTCATTTTGGGGAAGAAAGAAACAAACCAATTTTTCAGGCAAATGAAACCATTTTCTAGAACTGATTTCTTTATTTAGAAAAGGAACTTTTCATGTCAGGGCTTCAGATAGAATTCACTCAGTTGACAAATTAGGCAAAGTGTTCAATGATATTCCCACAAATATATTAATTAACTACTTTGATATTATTATTAAAGGTCAGTTTTGGAGTGAATGAAACTGTTGTTCAGGTATAAAACCTTATATTTATTCAGAGTGAGGTCAGGGTAGCCATAGTGTTCCTGGAGGAATACCCATCAGAAAACTCGCATAGACTCTTCCCACTATAGGAGTGCAGTCAGAGATCAGGCTGAGCCGTAGGGACACAGCCAGGTAAAATAGGCATCTTTAAAATGTCCTTAAAGCTGCTGCAGCACAAGAACAGGAATATAAATATTCAAGATGTCCATATAGGCTATTTTTGGATTAGTAAGCCTTCTGAAACACTATCAGAGCTGTAGAAGAATCTCAATGACCAATTTGAAACATATTTTATCAGAATGGATTAGCAGTATAATATACCCAGGTGATTGAGCAATTGACCTTTAAATTGACATGATAATGAGTCAACTTGATTTGGTAAGTTATCTTTAAACTAATTATATACTTCTGAATTTGAGATCATTCCTACTTCACAGCAGTAACACAGGCACTGAATCTAAGAAGCTCTATCTACCCCTTTTCTAAGGCAGAATTTTTACCAGATTTGTCATAAAACCATTTCTGCCACCCATTTTCATTTTGGCCTTTATAAACAACAAGACAAGAGGTCTGTAAAGACCTTGGGTATTTTTAACCTGTAACTTGTTTCTAACCTCATTAATTTCCCTCTGATATTTGGCTTCTGTTCCTGTTGTTCTAAAGAAATTATCATCACAAAGACTATCAGTGATCTTTTGATAATAAAATCCCGGCACCGTGTAGCCCTTATCTTATATGATACCTTTGGGCAATATAATGCGCCATCCACTCCTCAGTGTGTTTCTCCTGCCTCTGCATCACCAAATTCCAGACTTTCCTCTGGATTTCTCTCTCTGAATGCCCCATTGACTAGGAACACAGTAGCCCAGCTCTGGAACAAGCAGTGTCTATTCTTAGAAGCATAACATATTCCTTTCTTTCTGGAGATAGAGATTGTGAAAAAAGGGAGGAGGATATGCACATACTTTGGGGAACAAATGCAGTATTTTGGGCCATGGATTATTTTACTATCTCAGAAAGAAGTATGTTGTGTGTATTGCATTTTAGAAATATATGAAAATCTGGTGTGCTGCAGTGTCCTTGTTTCATTGTACTCATTCTGTTTTGGCCAGTAGCAGGTCAACAGGTCTGACTGAGTGTGTACTTAGAATGATTATGTGTCATTCTTATTCCAAGAGAAACGTGAAAGTCATAGGACAGTTATTTCAATATGGAGTTTATAGCTCTTTGAGAAGGGGAAAAAGCAAATAACTTGAGGCTATTTAACAGAAACAGATATTTGTGGTGTGTTACACCTTTGAGGGCCTACTATGTGTTAAGTGCTAATCAAAACATTTACACAAGTAAGTCAGGATTGTAGAATGAAGGAAAAAGAGTTTAAAACCATTCCATTAAGAATAAAGGAAATATAGATGTGCAGATATTGAGGGAATGCCTTGAATAGAGTTTGTGTGTCCATTGTGTTTTGTGATGCAGTAACTTTTAAATTTTATTTGGCCTTTTTTAGTTGTCTCCTAAAAAGACTTGGGAAGGATTCATTGGCGGTTTCTTTTCTACAGTCGTGTTTGGATTCATTGTGAGTTTTACTAGGATTTTTATTTTACTTATATTTTGTGAAAAACTGTGCTGAGTTTATTAGTCCATTTTAAACCTAAAAAATTAAACCACTAAATGTTAATAATATACTTATTGAAACCTAAACAGAACCAATACTGTACCCCAGTATCTGTCATCCTGGCTGCATATCAGGATCCCTCGAGACCTTAAACAAAATCTGTGTCCCAAACAAAATTTATGTTCCAGACTTATCCCAGAATGATTAACTTCCACAAGGTGGTTCTGTGTTTAACCAAATATAACATGCACATTTGTGCTGATGTGTTTTGGTATTCTCTAATGGCTGTTCTGCTTGATGAGGGGACGAAGGTGCTGGGATATGTGGTAATTTTTGAGTAACGACATTGAATGCAAATGATATTGGAGAGCTCTGTCTTGTTAATACATGCTGGTCAGTTGGCTCAGTGGGTGGTTCCTGCTGTAAGCCTAAGTTACAGAAAAAGTACTTTATGAATAATTAATGTTAACTTTTAGCCATGGATAATGGGTATTTTTCATGTTTAAAAATTAATTTATAATTATGAATTTAGGTTTTTATTTAAAGGTGACTAGTGAGAATTAATAAGGATGCAATAAAATGGTTAGATATAAAATAAACATACAAAAAGTTATTATTAGGAAGTTTAAATTTTTAAGAGTCTAGTCTCTGATAGTTGTCATTAATATAAAATATTAGCGATCCAAATATGGAGTAACTAGTAACAACATGAAACTTCAAGAGAGAGTAAATATACAAATAAATGGAAATGTGCCATTATTCTGGATGGGAAAACCACCATAATTCTGTTTAATTTATAAGTTTAGTTCATTCTCACTGAAAATTCTCATAGAATCTGGATGTTGTAATTGCTTGGAAGGCTGAGGCAGGAACATTGCAATTTCAAGGCTGGCCTCAGCAAGTTAGTGAGAGCCTGACTCAAATCTTTAAAAAATGCCAACAGGACTTGATAAAACTATTCTAAAGTTTTTATATATTATATTGATGAGGTAATAACTGATAAATGTAATAAAGAAAAAGGATCCAATCCCATCTAGTGTTTATCTGTCAAAAAGCAAGAATAATCAAAACTTAGGTAACTATAAGTGTTGGTATTATTAAAATTACACAATAGGAATACCTCATATCATTGGAAGAAAATAAAGATGCTCCACAAGAATGTAACATATGACAAAATAATAATTGGAAATTATATATATGTTTTACCCAAATGGTTTTGAGGAAACTGGAAGCAAAATCAATTTAATCTGTTCCTAGTATCAAACTTGAATTTCTGATATACTATTCTTAAGTAATATAATGGGGCAAGTGGCTGTAAGAGAAATGAAAAAGAGAATAAACCGTTATCTAGCAATTAAAATTTATAATAGGATATTTTATTTTATGTATCTTCCACTTCCATGGCTAAGGACAACTGATTTTAAAAATCACAGTGTTGTGGCCAGGGAAAGAACAATTAAGTTAAAGTTTTCTGGGTTGGTGAAGAATAGTGAGACTTTTCACTATATTATTCAGTAAAGTTTTCTTAGTAATTTTGAATTACTAGTTGAGTATTAATTGATAAAATTCATATAAACTGTGTACAACAAACATCAGTCCTTTACTCTTCTTATATACTGAAGTCAGTCTTTTATATCTTCTTTCTTCTAAGATTAAATATAAGTACTTTTTTAAAAAGTAAGATTTTGCTATAATGCTTTCCTAAGTGTTCAAATCAGCTTTTCTTTCTCTTCTTCACTACCCCACCTTATCCTTTCCCATCACACCCCCACCCTTTGTGTGATCATATAGAGATCTAAATGCTTTGAGAAACTATTTTGTTTTATAAAGGTCTTCCAAAATTTTTGCTGGGAAATTATGACCTTCAGACTTTAAAAATACATAGCAGAGGGGTTAGGTATATAGCTCAATGGTAGAACATTTGCCTAGCACCTGCCATGTCCTGAGTTTGATCTCTAGCACTGCAAAACAACAACAACAACAAAACATAGCAGAGAGTTAATACAGAGAAATTCTGGCATTGTGTGTGTGTATCTATATCTATCTATATATCTCTACCTAGGCAGTGTTTCATGAATTCTTTGTTATTCAGGCTGCCTATGTATTGTCCAAATACCAGTACTTTGTGTGCCCAGTGGAATACCGAAGCGATGTCAACTCCTTCGTCACAGAATGTGAGCCCACAGAACTTTTCCAGCTTCAGAGTTACTCACTTCCTCCCTTCTTACGGGCAGTATTGAGACAGGTAAAAGTAAAGGTTCAACATCACATGGTTGGGGGTCCTGTCTTTCAAAAAGTAAGCTTCCTCTAAAAGTGAGATTCAGATTTTTATAGGAACCAATTTTATGCATAATTAAGTTTGTGATGTAGAAATGCTTTTCATGTCTGATTAAAATCAATATATTCTCATGATTTTTATAAACAAAATGAGTTAATGAAAATTGAGTACTAGGAAGTTATTTACTTTATGATTTAATTACTCATGGTAATTCATTTGTGTTTTAAAAATATTTTAAAATATTTGATAGATTTTTACAAATCAAATGAATTAGAATGAGTTTTACATGTTAATAGTATGAATTAACTCAATTTAAAACTCAATTAAAATTCTCAGTCAAAAGAGCCCTGGATTTTTAGAGGACATTTAGTAGTATAGAAAGCTTCTCCTAAAAATTAGTTTTCCTTCCAAAAGCACATTGCTGCTATTTAAAGCATCTTTGAAGTGTCACATGGAAGGATGTTGACATGCTCTCCAGGAGAGCCCACCTTGTCTCTCCTCAGGATTCATGTGTCATCAGCTAAAATGGGGGCTCAAATGATGGTGTGTGTGCACATGTGCATGTGTGTGTCTGGATTATTTTGTTTTTAACTAAGATTCATAATTTTTTAGTAGTAGATTAACCAACAGATATTTCAAGTGCTCAACACATGAATCCCAAGAAGTTTTTCAATGTCCAAGCCTTCTGTTACCTGCTGTAAAAACATTTAATGCTATCAGTCTTTGGTTCCATGCAAGATCATTGCTTTGAGAACAGGACCAAAACTTCATGTTATCAGACATCTTTCTCATACTATGCCCTTTATTATTTTTTCTACAATTTGTAGTTCCCTTTATGGAGGCAAAAGCTGTGAGTTTAGAAAATAATTTGACTGCAGGATTCTGGTTTTATGATCATCTTCCTAAATCTTTTGTAATTGTAACTGTCTTGTTGAAGCTCATTTTGGCAGTTCTTTAAGTAACTTATTTTTGTGTGTTTTCTTAGCAGCATACTTAGTTTTAAGAGAAAGAGCCAATTTTCCCCTTATTTCATCATATGAAGTTTAAGCAAAATAAAGTAAAAAATTAAAATAAAATTTATAATAACAAAAATAAAGTATTATTGGTGACAAAGCAAAACAAATATAGACATAATTGAAGCTGTATACCCTGCAACCTAACTGTTGCCAAAGTTCTTGGATGAAACAGAAGGTTTTGCACCAGTTGCAAGATTTGGTGTGCAGGTGCCTGGCAGTGTGCTTGCTGAGAAAATAGAGGTGCTGACTCAGCAGATGACAGGACAGAGAGCTTACAATGTTTTTTTCCCAAGATCTGTGAAGATTTTAAAATTATCAAAGATGTGGCATATGCTTTGAGTTAGTGTTTATGTCATGGTTCCTAGATTAGGTGGCATGCTCAAATACAGTTTGAATGCATTTATTCCCAATATCCCCGTCCTCCCCTTCTTTTTCCTCTTTAGGAAACAGTGAGCTTATATCCTTTCCAGATACACAGCATTGCTCTTTCAACATTTGCATCTTTAATTGGCCCATTTGGAGGCTTTTTTGCCAGTGGATTCAAAAGAGCTTTCAAAATCAAGGTATGTGTTTAGATTCTGTTATTAGCGAACATAATTAGTGACTGTATCTTGGTTAGAATTTGGTCTCCTATAGGTCTACATTAAGCCCTTAGGCAAAAATTCATACCTCTAATTTGTTTTAACTTCACAAAAATGCTGCCTGACTGGTCTGAGTGTGTTCTTTTTGTTAGGTTTTGGCCATGCCTTGTTAGTATATTTTTAAGTATCATGTCAGCCTCTTACAAAAATAGCATGTTCCTTTAATGTTGGTATAAACACAGAATCTCATTCTTCCAAGTGTTCATCCAAAAATCTAGCCATCAGTTGCCTGAAGTTTAGTGTTTTGTCAGCCTCACTTTTGAATGAATATGCAGAAGAGCTGTTGGATATGTAACTATCATGAATTTGTTCTGTGGGACCTAGTTTGCTCACCCTGCTCCAGATACTTAAAATCACCCGTGTTTGATTAAGATAGATCATCAGTAAGTGACGCTGTTGTGGTCTCCTTCATGTGGCGTCACTAAGTCAAGGTGGAATGTGTGCCATTAGAGGTTAGTGAGTAGGTGTTGAAAGTGGGATGAATCTGAGTAGAGGAGGACAATAAATCCTGCAGAGAAATCTAAGGCAGCCACACAGGATGAGTATCTTGCAAAGGCTGCTGACCATCCACAGAGTAGGGTTGGGTTGCTGTGCCTCTCTTATGCTTCACTGGGTAGGGAAGAGAAGGAAGGAAGGAAGTTGGCAAAAATTAACCGAAGAGTTCTTCAACAATTGTTTTAAACAGGTAAATGTTATATTTAAAATGGTATTTGTTTTAATCTTCTCCAGTCCAAGGGTCTTGTCGAAGGGTGAGATTCTTTTTGCATGTCTGAAATGAAGGTATTATTGTGGTTGGCATTTGTATGTTTTTAGGTTGCTAGAGTGAGCTAGAACAACAGTTAGTTATTTCCATTTCCTGGGTGCTCAAACAAGTCACTTTGCAAAGGCTTACTACACATCCACTCAATTTGGCCATTTAATGGACTAACGTGTCCCAAACAAGCCAGCTGCTTCAATTTTCTTTTTACCCCAACATTAAAAAGAAGAAGAAGAAATATTTATCATAGGAGTAAAATGTTTATTTCCAGAATAAGAACTATTAGAATAAATATGAGTTAGAACCAGTTGTTCCTCTGTCAACCACATTAAAATATTTCCCAAATTGCTTCTGGTTAAACAGAAGGAAATTAGATTAGTAATAGCTGATAAAATTTTTATTTAGAAAAAGTTTCATCAATGAAAAAAAGTTAGTGCTAGATTTAATTAATGATTAATTAGTGTTATTTCAAGGTTTTGGGTCAATTCAGTAATTATTCTAAAATGAGCACATATTTGAAAGGTACAGTTTTAATCTGTTGGAAGTAGCAAAATAAATTTGTAATTAGTGAGAAAATTTAATAGTGTTTTCTTTATAGACTATGATGCCATAAATACATTTACAGATAAGAATTTTATACTTTTTTCCCCAAATTTGTTAATGTATTTGTTTGTTTCTAAAGGATTTTGCAAATACCATTCCTGGACATGGTGGGATAATGGACAGATTTGATTGTCAGTATTTGATGGCCACTTTTGTGCATGTGTACATCACGAGTTTTATAAGGTACTTTTACATTTTAAACTTTCCATTACTTGATTCTTTTGAGTTTTCATTTTCATGAACATTACATTAGTTTGAATGAGTTAACTTTTTCTGTCATTGATAGTCTGTCATATCAAAGTGAATGGTGGCCTCTAGAGCAGTAGCTCTGAGGAGTATGCTTAAATTGTCATGTTTTACATATATTTGAGCAAGCTAAAACAAAAAAATAATGCAAAGATCCACCCAGGTTTGAGTCCCCAGCACTGTGGGATTGCGGAAATAATGTAAAGATCTGGTTAATGTGGTTGGTATTGAATTTGGAACATCGAGAGATTTAATTTCTTAACTGTGGTCTTTGCGATGGTTATGAATACCAAGAGTTAAAAAGGAGGAGAACATAATTCATTCAGGTCACTGATTATTACTTGAGTGTCTGTTATGTGTTGTAGAATATTCTAGACATGGATGTAGCAGAGGCAAAATCCAAACCCAGTGGTTGTTCTCAGAGCTTCTGTTGGGAGTTTGGAGAGAGTAGGGTCAGAGGTGGACAATAAGTAAATACAGCTTGTTAGATGTTGTAAGTGCCATGGAAAAAAACCAGAACGGCTGTTCCACGGGTTGGTGGATGGATGTTGCTGTTTTATATAGTGCAATTTATTCTTGTTATTAAACCTTAATGTTTGAATTTGCCCTAAAGTGTCAGTTTGGGGTGTGAAGGCTAACTACATCCACCACATGTTAACTTTATTTTTTGTGGTCTTTGCTGGGTAACACTTAACTAATGTTATCTGAGTCACAGATAACATGGGTGTCCCTTACAAAATTGTTCAGAGGAAATCTCATAGAGATCCCTGAGTACATTTTTCAAATATATACAAAGATATATTTCTTACCTACTGTAAGAACTTTTGTATTAACTTTCTTTTTTACGGGGGGCGGGGGTTTAGGTGAATGGGGAATGTTGCAGCCTTACTAGGATTTTTTTTTAGCATTTAAAAAAATTTGTTCTAATTAGTTATACATGACAATAGAATGCATTTTGACACATCATACATAAATGGATATAACTTCTCATTCTTCTGGTTCTACAAGATGTAGGATTACACTGGTCATGTAATCATTATGTGCACATAGGGTCATAATGTCCAATTCATTCTATTCTTATTCCTACTCCCACACCCCTCCTTCCCTTCACTTGCCTCTGTCTAATCCAAAGTACCTCTGTTCTTCCCAACACCCCCACTTGTGAATTAGTATCCACATATCAGAGAAAAAATTTGGCCTTTGATTCTTTGGAATTGGCCAGGTGCCCTTCAACAGATGAGTGGATAAAGAAAATCTGGTATATATACAAAATAGAATATTACTCAGTCTTAAAGAAGAATGAGATTATGGCATTTGCTGGTAAATGGATAGAGCTGGAGAATATCATGCTAAGTAAAATAAGCCTAACTGGGATTTTAGCAATTTCATTACTCTTTTCAAAGAATCAACTTCTGGCTTTGTTAATTTTTTTCATAATTTATTTGTTTTGTACTTCATGGATTTACACTTTGATTTTCATTCCTTTTTTTTTTAAGGTTCATTGCTGTTCTTTTTTAGCTCCTTAAGATAAAGCCTTACTTTTCAATTTTTTTAGGCTTCTGGTCTAATATAGCCATTTAAGACTGTAAGCTGCCTTTTCTTTCTCTCCCTTCTATAAGTTATGACATTTGTATTTTCAAAATTCAGTTATGAGGGGCTGGGGCTGTAGCTCAGTGGCAGAGTGCCTAACTAACATGTGTGAGGCACTGAGTTTGAGCCTCAGCACCACATAAAAATAAATAAATAAATAAAATAAAGGCATTGCGTCCATTTAAAAAAATTCAGTTATGAATATTTTCTGTTTTCCAGTATTAATATTTTCTTTGATACATGGTTATTTAGAAGTGTATTGATTGGTTTCCAAACAAATGAACATTTTCTCATTTTTCTTCCTTTATTGATGTTTACCTTAATTCCACCGTGTTCAGAAAACATTCTCGATGATTTCAGTGTTTATTTTTTGAAACTTGCTTTATGACCATATAGCATTTCATCTACTCTAGTTTGTTCTATTCATACATGAACATGTAAGTTTTGCAGGTTCCGAATGTAATTTTGCATAGGTTAGGTGAAGTTTAATTAAATCTGTATGAATATTTTACTCTCTTATTTTGGGGGCAGCTTATTCTATCAGTTACTAACAGAGCTTTGTTAAAATATGCTGGGATTACAAGTTTATCTATGCCTCTTTCTAATTCTGTCAATTTTTGCATTATGTATTTTGAGCTTGTATTGTATATTTAGAAATTTAGGATTGTCATATTTAGGATTGAATTGATCCTCTGTCATTATATAATGCCCATCTTCACTACTTGCCTTAATGCCTATTTGTTAAATATTAGAATAACCACAGCAGCTCTTGGGTTGCGTATTTTTTGGGTTCGCATGGTATTTCTTTGTCTATCCTTTTATTTTTAGCACCCTTTTATCCTTATTTTTAGTGGTTTGTTTCTCTTTTTTTCTAATTTTTGGCTGAATTTTTTTGTTTGGGTCAGTTTTAAGTTTTTTTTTTAATTTATTTCTTTTTGTAATCAAGTTGACAATCTTTGTCTTTTTAATTGGAGTATTTAACCTATTTGCATGATATCTTTTTGCTAATATATTTGAATATTAGGCATTAGTGGTAAAATTCTTAGGCTTCCTTATTTTCAGAAAGTTGCAGCTTTATAGGGCATTAACTCATACTCTTTAAGAAAAATGTGCTCTTCTTTCAGTAGAGAGAAGTCACACTGAACCACGTTGTCCACCATCTGAAAGTAAATATTTAGACAATTAGAGATGCAGCAATGGTGCCAGGATGCAACTGGCTGGAGCACCTGCAGGCAGGGGTTAGCATTTAGCTGAACTCACTGAAATAAAATAGACTTCCTTTTCTCTGTGGGCCCTACTCTGGGTGTGTGCTATGCAGCTACTAAATCTTTTGAAGAAATATAATAAGCCAAGGTATGTCTTGACTTGAACCACCTGGCTTTGAGAGGCATTTGGCCACAGAGCTTTGGCAGATGAGCTGAGCCACGTGCAAGAAGGTGACCCATGGGATGGCCGATCTGGGCTGTTGTGCACTTTTTTATATCAAAGATTGCCAGACTAAGATTTCCTCTACTCATCCTCCTAGCAATAGTACTGTATAGCAGATATTTCTTTATTGCTGGGATTTCTACTTCCTTAAACTCTATTTAAACAGTTCTTATTATAAAGTACAAATTTATTTACCCACGTAAATGTCTCAGAATTTGGTCCCATCCCCCATCTATTACTTGGTCTTGCTTTTTCTAATTTGATTTTCCTTAGAACTCTCCAGAAAAAGTAAACTATATTCTCCATTTCCTCTTCAAGTGGACAGTGAAAGGCACCAAAAAACAAACAAACAAAAAGCAACATATTAAAATTTGAATTAGATTCATTCCTGACTGACTAGTGTTTTAGAACATAGGTGATGTCTAGTTTATAAATGAATTGAATTCTAAAGTCCAGGCAGTGGCAGATCTCAATCCCGTGACCACAGTAGTGTCCCAGAAAGGCACAAGTTCAGAGTTCTGTCCTGAATCATCTCACCCCAAGTGCACCACAGAAGAGGCTAGCAGAGGGCTGGGGCCAGGAGCTCAGAGGAGTTCACCCAGAAGGGAGCCCCTTGGACAGGGAGTGCTGCATTGGCTGTGTGTATATGTTGCAGAGCAGGGCTCTGTGTGGTGACATTCCCCCGGCAGTTCCTTGGCTCCTTTCCAACCCACGGGGACTGTGGTGGGTGGTGGGTGAGCAGGGCGGGGCTCTTCTCCTTCCCATCCTCCTTTCCCGTAGATCAGATAACACTTTAATTTTGCTTGTCACATTGGACTTTGCCTCAGCCTTTCTTTGAACTAAGGCTCCAGGTAAGGACTTCGGTGCTGTGCACAGGACATTTGGGTTCTGTCTCTTGAATATCCGTAGTTCCCCGGGGATATTTCTTCATCAAAGTAGCTTTTACTATCTGGAAGTTCTTTGAAGCTAAAAATTTAAATTACATCTTTATGCCCTCTTTTTGGTTTACCCTTGGTCTACCAGGTTCCTCCTTACAAAATTGTTTTTGTGTCTTATTTAGTGTTAGGATTTGTTATCTATCCCCACTTCTTAAATCAGGTTGCCCTTTAGAGAATTTTTATAGATTCTAGTTGTTCATGCCTAAATTGCCTTATATCATCTTGTGTTTTGTATTTGTGCATTCTTTCCATATTTAGACTGTATGCTTCTCAAAGAAGACTAGGTCTTATTTTTTTTCCCTCCCCTTGACAAAGACATGTAGACATTAAACTGAAATAAAAGAACTGCTTCAGTTCTGTAAAGATTGCTACTCTATTTACTCTTAAGGAATGGATTATCTTATATTGTGGGTATGTGGGAGTACTTAGCTCTACTAAAGCCCTGTAAATGTTGTCTTCTCTACCTTATCTTTAGGGGTCCAAATCCCAGCAAAGTGCTCCAGCAGTTGTTGGTGCTTCAACCAGAACAGCAGTTAAATATATATAAAACTCTGAAGACTCATCTCATTGAAAAAGGAATCCTACAGCCCACCTTGAAGGTATAGCTGGATCCAGAGAGGGAAGGACTGACAAGAAGGAATTCTGCAGAAAAGCACTGAGAGATGAAATCTTGTAACTGTACAGAAAAATGGTTGAAAATGCAATAGATTGAAGTTTCACAGACATGAATGTTGGTTCTCTGAAATTACTGTGAATATTTAACAAACACTTGATCTAAGTTATGAAATAAGTAGCAAATTGCCAGCAAAATGTCCTGTACTTTTTCTAAGATGTATTTTCTGATGTTAACTTCCTTCCCCTTACTTGCTGGGTTTCATAATTTAAAGACTTGTATTTTAAAGAGTCAAACACTATAAAATGAGTAAATCGAGGATGTCTTTAAGATTGCACCTATCAGTGGGATCTTTTGCACAAATATTTACTTTTGCACTTGGAGCTGCTCTTTGATTTTAACAGAATATTGTTTGTAAGGCACACTGGGAAGTTAGTTCTTCTCATAGTCTGAAGTATTTTCTAAAGGGCTGAGTTTGATGGGGGAAGAAATGATTGTCTACTTTTCTTTACTCTTTTTTTTTTTTTTTTTTGGTGTTTTGGTGCTGGGGATTAAACCAGGCCTTGCACATTCTAGATTCTAGTCAAGTGCTGTACTATTAAGTGACACTCCAGCCTGATTGTCCACTTTTCAAAGAAGTACTCATTTGCCAGGAGAAAGCATTCTGCTTTTAGGTAGGTTCAAACTTCAATAGAGGGAGGATGAAATTTCTGCCATTATTTGTATGTTAGAGAAAGCACTTCACTTCTGATAAAATTGTCTGGAAAAACACAGCCTTGCAAAAATTTTCCAAAGAAACAGAGGATATTTTTGCCTGAAGAACACAGTGTTCAGATCCTCCTCCACAGATGATCTCAATGGGGGTTGTAGTTCAAGAGGCAGCAGAAAACAGTGTGTGTGACCTGGGCCCCCTCTCGGTCGAGTCCTCTGCTTTTCCTTGTTTCCCTTGAACTGATTTCACCAAGGTGTGTAGTGTTGGGCACATGGCAAGATCAGCACTCGGGGCAATGAGTAGGGGCAAGAGCTGAAGCAGAGCAGGGCAAGAGTAGGAGGCCCCGATCCTGTGATTTGGATGCCTGCCTCTAGATCTCCAGTGCAGCCCTTCAGAGACTTACCTGAGAAGAAGGCCAAAGACTCAGTCCCAAGCCGACTCCCTGGTTGTGACTGACCTTTGTCGCATTGTTCTTTTTCATCATGTCATAAAATCCGAAGACATCAACTGATTGTTTTTTCTTGTAAGAATGAAAATCAAGCAGAATTGATTACCACCAGAACTAAAAAAGCACACAAATGCCAAACCTTTCCTTTGGTGGACTGGACACTGTAAACAAATAAGAGTAAGTTTCTTATCTGTGGACACAAATAAGCTCCTATTCCTGTGTGCTCTCTACAGCCATATTTAATGTATTGAACTGTCAGCAATAAACCTTCACAAACCGCCCAGTGCTCCTGGTCAGATGTTCAGAGGGGAGAAAGAGATATATTTTAAAGAATGTTTTGCTAATGAAAAGAGTAAATATTTTTGTTTAGATCAAAACCCAATTTCCATTATTTTATATTTCCATGCTACTGCTATACCTAAAACAAAAGACTGTAATTATGCCTGGGTTCTACAAGTGAGCCATCGCTGTCAGCCTCATGGTGCACCACAGGACGGAACAGGATAGAGCTGCAGGCGGCACCAAGACCCTCAGGTTTTGATCTGGCCTGCACTTAGCTGATTTACCACTGCTGAACATGTCCAGTCAGCATTGTGTCACACAAATCCACAGAAACTAGAGTTGGCACTGAAAGGGTTTTTATAGGAGGGGATGATCACTTTTAAAATCAGGCCACCTACATATCAATTTTCATTATCTTGTGCTTTTATTTCCCCCACTAACAACCCCAAATATTGATGATTAAAAATGTAGGATACCACAATTTAGAAAATAGAATGAAAATTTTTTGTGATAGGAATTTACATAGAAAACTTGACAGTTTGCGCAAGTAAAAATGAATCTCTCCACATTTTTATTTGAAGTACTTGATGAGGCATGAAGCATTGCAAGACAGAATTATGAGAACATTACTAACTACATGTATTACAAAATCAATATCATTATAAACAAAGTGTGAAATGAAATATTCGGGGTCACAGTAAAAGCTTTTCTCAAATATATGTTTAGATTTTGGTGTACATTATTCTATATGTAAAAAAAAATCCTTAATTTTAACAGAGCTCTAAAGATTAACCTTTTTAGTGTACTTTTATAGCATGTATATTCAAACAATATATTTTAGTAGAAGATTGCCATAAAACCCTGACTTTGGTCATTTTTGTATTTGCACTGGGAAGAGGGCTTAAATTCCAGTGTAGCGATGTGGTGGTGGAAAAATGGAAGGCTTGGAACTTCTTTCACAGCGGTGGCCAGTCTTTCCAAAGTGGCTGTTGGAGAAGGTGATCCAGTGTACTCATTGCTTGACTTTTTCACCTGTGGGATGTGATGTTTCCTCGCTGCTTTCTCTCTTGTGGTTGGTGGTGCATATGCAGTGACTGAGAATAAAAATACCACCCCATCCCCCTTTTCATTTATGGTATCTCTTCATTTGCACTTTGGTTTGAACAAAGATAGTGTCACCTTGTTCACAAATAAGAACAAGGTATAAACAGTGTGTATAGACTGTATATAGGTGAAAGTTATGTCTGTCAATCAGTTCTCTGAATCTTTTTATTGAAACTGAGATAGGGAAATAAAACTTAAATCACATTTTGACTTTGTTGTGATGTTTTCTCATTGAAGCAGAGACATTCTTTCATTGAACATGTTCACAAAGTCATGACCAGTGTGCAGAAGTCATGTATATAATTCCACCATTCACACCTACAGTGACATCTGCAAGGAGAGAGAGGACTCAGTTCTGGTGATGGGACAGCTGTGTGTCTTCTTAATAGAAAGGATACTGAACTTCTGTGTGCCAGAGTTTGTCATTACATACTTGTTTTTGGACTCTGAATAATGTTTGGGACTTAAAGTTTTATGGAGACCAAGTGAGGCCTGTTTTGATTGGTCATTGTGTTCCCAGTGTCCAGCACAATCTGCATGCTGTAGGCACTCAGGTTTCTGAACCATCTAAAGGGCTGGGAGTTAAAAGAGAACTGTGCACAGTCCCACCGTGTCTTGGACAGTCCCCTACCCGACCCCAGTTACATTTTGCATAGCTCTATGGTGGACTAATTAGGTGGTTTTAAGAACTCAGGAAAACATTTGAAAGTGCCTTGATTTGTGTCCAGCCTGGAGTAGCTGATAAGTAATACCGAGTTTCCTTCTTTCTTCCTATCTGCTCTTCTGTTGCTCATTTCCAGTGGGAAGGGACAGATCAGGAGGACTGAGCAAACAAAGGAGCCACCACTTTGGCCATGGCTTTCTTAGTAGGTGGTGTTCTTGATTGGTGGACAGCTCACCAGTTCACTTCAACCAGCCTGGAATCTCTGCTCCAGACTTCGTTCAGGAATGGAGGAAAAACATCAAAACTTCAAAAGTTCTCTGCCTACTCACAGAGGCAGAGAGAGACAGATGCAGATGCCATATGATATAGACTGTGACCAGGGTGACAACAGATATATAAAGCCCCAGAAGCTTGGGAAGGCAGGAGACAGCCATCCGACCTGCATTCAGAACCTGTTTCTTCACAGTCAGACCTCTCTGTCCCTTCCTGAAACTTAACGTTTAAATTTATTCACCAAGGAGGGACTCCAGGCAACCTATCGAGTAGCTGCAAATAAAAATCAGGTCTAGTCCATTTAACCAAAACAAGATGATGTCCTACTGTAAACTTGTCTTCATGCAGAGAAGTGGAGAAACTTCTTGACTTACTGAGTAAACAGGAAAGGCCATGTAGAAAAGGTTGATGAATGAAACACTTGTGATGATGTCAAAGTGGGTTTCAAAAGCAGCCAGGAGAATCTAGTCCAGTTCCCTAATGGGTATAAAGATATGGGGAGGAGGCTAAAACAAGATCCTATTGTCCTCTGTGGTGAGAGAATGGAATGTCACACTGCTGTCAATTTGCAACACACATGGGACGTGACTTCTCTCTACTGTGTCTCCTACTTGAGTTTAATGACTCCAGATGGTTTTCTGTTCAAATGTGATTTTAAACTTCAGATGGGGCTTAGGAAACTGGTAAGTTTGGGGAACATTGTTGAATCATCTATTAAATGTATTCTTCATTGGATTTACTAAATCTCAAGTACTTGTGAAAAAGTGGAAACAAGAAATTTCAGCTAGTCCAGATAAAGGCACTTTGGAATGGTTACAAATTCCTTGTGTTTTCAACAGCTTCATTAAAATATAATTTACATACTACAGCATTATACAATCATCTCACCAATTCCAGTTTTGAGAACATTTCCTTGGTGCCCATTTACAGTTAATCCCCACTCCAATTCCAAGTCTTAGGCAATCACTGATCTATTTCTGCCTGTATAAATTTATCTTTTCTGGACTTCACATATAAATGGAATCATATGGTGTGGCGAGTTTTTGTATCTTGCATAATGGTTTTGCATACATTAGTACTTCTTTCTTTTTATGAATATGGTATTTTGCTAATCCATGTACCAGTAGATGGACATTTGGGTTATTTTCTAGTTTAGGGCTTTTATGAAAAATGTTATGAAAATTTGTGGACATGTCTTCATTTCTCTTGGATAGATTTCTAGGGGTAGAATTGCTAAGTTCTGTAGTAAATTCATGTTTAACTTTTTTTCATATTGAAGTTAGAATTTAATTCAAAATATGTGAATAGTACTTAATAGCTTAGAGGGAATGGTTTCATATCTGACAGCACTGTTTTACATCTCTGAAAGATGGGTTTATTCTTTTTTCATGTTTAACTTAAATAACCAAAGTATTTTCTAAAGTGGTTAAACAGTCTTACATTCTTATTTGCAGTGTACAAGGGTCCTACATTCTCTACACCAAAACCTGCCATTGCCTGTCTCATAAGTTGTAGCCATTTTTGCTGATATGTAGTGGTATCTTACTGCAGTTTTAGTTTGCATATCCCTAATGGATAATGGTGTTGAGCATCATCTCATGTGCTTATTTGCAATATGTACATCTTTGATGAAATCTGTATTTGTTTTTTGTCCGTTTTAAAATGGCACTTTTATTGAGTTGTAAAAAAAACTGTGTATATTCTAAGTATAAACCCCTTATCAGATAGATGAGTTTTTTCAAATATTTTTTGCATATATTTTCTCTCAGGCTGTGGTTTGGCCCTAATTTTCTTAATACTGTCTTTTGTAATTTTGACATTTTGATGATGTACTATTAATTGATTTTGTCTGTCAAGGACCATGCAAGTAGCCTCAGGGCTGGCCAAGCATGTTAGGGTCTCCAGACTCTCTGGGTCTGTGTAGTGCCTGTGCCAATGATGGAATTCCAGGCTTGTGGGCTGTGAGCCCTCTCACTTACTCTCTGCTCAGGTTGCTACTTCCACTAATATCACTGAACGTGGGCCTCAGCCACTGCTTCGAGGAGAGTGAGCCTCTTCGACTGCTGGAGACATCACCATCTATTCTGCCCTGGATAAATCTCCACACCAACTGAGTTTACAGCGGAAGGGAGGAGACCTGGGCAAGGACTCCATGAACTTCCAGGCGGGTGGCATGGTGTTTTTGTTGTTGTTTTTAAACCATAAACATCTCTCATGTTCTTGTTTACCTTTCTCCCATTTTGTGGATGCTGTTTGGAAGAGAAGATTTGCTGACCTCCTTATTCAAGTCCCACCTTGACAATTCTATTTTTTAGTAGGAAGAGAAGGGACAGATTCTGACCCAGATTGGACAACCTCAGTTGAGGAGTAGCAATACCGCCGTTTACCGGTGACGAGTTCTGCTCCTTCTAATGTTGAAGATTGAACACTAGAGAAGCACGCCAAGGCAAGCATATTAAGCAGGTTTTATTTAAAGATAATAATACAGACTTCTCCCAGCAGGAAGAAGGGGGCCATGGCTGATGTTCTAAAGTCCCAAGAAGTGAGCGCACCCTACATCTTTTATAGGTTAAGGTCTCTTTTCTCCAGTTCTCTCCCCCTTATCTCTCCTTCCTGCCTAAGCGACTAGGCCTGGTTTTGCATTAAGTGAGAAGCCATGGGCAGGAGAAGGGCCAAGTTGATTCAGCCAGGCAAGGACCCAGGGGGCATTAATTAGCAGCTCCATGCTTGCAGTCCTTGATAAAGGCAGGTAAATTTGGTAATCAATGGGCTCTGGAGATCCTTGACATTCCATTCTTCCAGGGGCAGTCTCCAACTTCCAGAGGCAGATGGCTTCATGGCTTCATTTCCTCGATTTGACCCGATCCCCTATTTCTACACTAACTACCTGTCCTTAATTCTGGCTTCAGTAGCACCCACATGTACACAGTAGTATTAAAAATAAATAAAGCCAGGGCCAAAAGGGCTTGGTAGAAGTTCTAAGTGAACTGCACTGAAGTGAGGGAAGGCAAAGGCAAAAGGGCTTCATGCTGATCTTTGGTCCCCACCATCTTTTTCATAATCGGTGGTACTTTTTGGCACCATAAAGGTGCTTTATTTCTAAGGGCTCTCAAGAATTTCAAGAGGTAAGTTTTATTTGAATGTAATAAATGCTCCTAAGAATGTTTATTACCACCATCCCCCAGAACCCCAGCATTCCCTGAAGAGTGAATATCATATGTTCACTAAATATACGTCCTATGGAACTGCCTTTGAATTAGACATCACCTTAGTACCTAGGTAACCAAAAGCTCAGTCCTTGTTGCTAATGCCAATTCAATAACAAGGACATGGTTTTGAGAAGCACAGGAGAAGCACAGGGGACTCCTGTCCCAGAGGCTGTGATTCTGCCCTTCAGGAGTAACAGGGAGGTTTTAAAGAAGCTATTCAAAGGCCACATTCCAGGTGTGCCCTGACAGGGGGCCCCAGGGCGCCCTGATGGTGTGTTAGGATTCACTTGTTAATCTGGGAGATACTCACTTCCTAGATCCTCAGGCAGGTATCTCCTGTGGAGCACAGATAGCTCAGGGTAATCTTGTTCCCTGCACCCAGGTTAGGGAGGGGGAGAGGGAGTAGTAGAGAAAAGGAAAACTTCCCTTTTAAAAATAAGCCTCAGAGCTATATTCAAAAGGTGAAAGACCACCATTACATTTCCCCACTGTCAATTTCTATGGAAAAATGGGGGACGGCATCTCCAAGCTGCTTCCTGCTGAGAGAGGGCAAGTTAAGGGGAAGTGATTCAAAGTCCTTGTTTTCTGTCAGGTGGGGCATGAACAGTTAGTAATTTTCAGCATCACAGCAGTCCAGAGGTCCGTGGTGGTAGCTGGGCGGTGACTGAACAAGGTACACATAGGGCAGGGATCATGCTAGGACAACAATGAACAAGACAGTAAAGCATTACTTTTTTGTGAACAATTAATACAAAAGCAATTCGTATTTCAGTGAGTTTCTGAAACAGGAGAGACTCATGTCTCTACAGTCCTTTGTGATAGTTAAGTATTAGGCACTCCCATAAGAACTCTCCCTTTATAGCCTCCAGCTTTACTTACTTTTGGTATGGCTGACACAAGTGTACATCTTAAGTTACATTTTAAAAACCCATTTTTTTTTCCTTTTAGTTCTTGTAGGACTGTGCTCAGGGTATACTCTCCTGCCAGATTTTTAAGAACAAGCTGGTCAAAACTGACCTGTTCCTATCCACTCTTAAGAGTCAGCTGAGATTCCTCAGAGATCACTCTTGGGGACATGGGCAGAGCCTCCTGACTCCCTTAGGTTTCCTTTGTCAGTGGCACTATGTGCCAGGATGGATCAGGTTAGGGTCTTGATGACCACATATGGCTTTTCTTGGAAGCATCAGGCATTTCACTGTCCAATGACTCTCCTCTTTGCAGAATATGCACTGGTTGGCTTCCTGTTCTCTAGCATCCACTTGATCTCCCTGATTGGCAGATCAGGTGACTCACCAGAGTTTCAGAGCCCTCAGAGGGGTCCTGTCATTGTCTGGGTCCTGGTTGACCTTAGAGGGCAAGGGCCAAATACTGGCTGCTTTTTTCTTGGCCCTTTTACTTTCTTGACTTTAGTCTCCAAGTTTTTGGTTTTAAACACCCAGCAAGTCAGTTTCACTAGTCTTAAAGAGGGAGTAACAAGTTATAATTTTGATGTCTATAATTTTACAGTTATTTACCCCTCATATTTAATTGGAGTCTGTATTAGTACTGGAAGTTAGTTTTACATCCTGTCTGTCCTCTGTAGATGATGGCCTATTATCTCAAATTGAATCAGGTTGTTATATTAGAAGTTACACTTCTCTAAGGCACTAAGAGATAACCGTTTAAATTTCCAAGGAAAATACAAAATGAAGTTTGTGTAACAGCTATGATCCAAGAAACATAATTTTTTTTTTTTTTTTTTTTTGTAATCCCAAACCTTACTTAGTGTAATGGACCCCAGATAAGGTTTTTTTGGTTTTTTTGTTTGTTTGTTTGTTTGTTTTTTCCTCAAATGTAAGGGCAACCTTGTGAGATTAAGCATACCAGTCCACCCCTTTGCCCCAGCGTGGTGGGAAAATGGAAGTGGGGGTGGACCCAAATGGAAGTTACAAAAAATTTGGACTTAAGGACTAAAAGTACACAGCCAAATAGAAAGTCATGGGCCAAGCCAACATCCTTGGTACCTTCCCAACATCTGTACAGTATAGATTCCAACACCAACAATTAGACTCAACACTTTTAATGTCTGTTTAGCATGGACTCTGATGCCCTTATCCAGAAGCCTGAACTAGTATACTCAAGTGGAAAAGCTTTCCACCAGTTTTCCCCTCACCTCACAGAGAATTCCACCTTTTTTCCCTCTCATTCAAAACTAATTTTATTTCTTTTATTTTTGTCCTGTGCCACTATCCATGAGTTTCAGTCTTTGAACCCATGAGACAAGAACCCAGAAAGAAAATAAGGCCTATAGCTCACATAGATTTCATTCTACAGAAGCAGTGAGCTTAGCCCTGTTCTCAAACTCTGATTTTATTCCCATGGCAAAGAGTGGCTGGAAAGCAGGGTAGAGGCCAAGGTCCTCTTTGCCCATTTCTCTATAGACCAGGCAGCTTTCCTGGGATTTTCCTTTTTCTTTGTCTCAGGACTGGTGTCCCTGACCCACAGCAGGATGATTTGCAGCTCCTGGGGTCAGACTGAAAAGTAGTACTCAGACTATCAGCACCAGATTGAAAAGAGGAAAAAAAAAATTTTTTTTTTAAATCCTCCTTTCTTGTCCCGCTACACTCACACGTTTGAGGGAGCACTGTTTTGCATCTAGTTTAGTTTTTGCCTGTTAAGATTCATTATGTAATTGCATACATTCCTGTACATTCAAAACCTTTCACTTATTTTTATCTCTGACAGACCAATTCCCAAGTGCAAGATTGTACAATAATTCAGAAAATCACCCAAAGACCAGATTGTTGCAGTAAAACATCATCTTTTTTTTTATACCTATAGGTGGCCCATTCAGCCAAGATCTTTCCCAAGAAACAATCTATAGGATCAACACAGTAATGCCCATGTATTACGGGGCCAGAAACAAATGCAAAAACAAAAAACACAAACAGAGAGGATCCCTAAACCATGGCTGACAGAACAGATGGGGAAACTCCCCCAAGTTCCCAACTCCCACTTAACCGTGACTTCTACATCAGCGGTGCCACAGATGTCCCCATGAAAAGGGACCAGGTGTTCCCACAAAGGGGAACCAGATGTGTAGAATCAAGGGTCTTGGTGTGCACACCAGAGGAGCTTACTGAATAGCCAAGGTGTCATGACTTTACTGCATTCAGTTTCCTTTTTCTCAAAGTAAACGAAGATGGAGCAATCCATATAGCGCAGGGAAGGAAGATAGGAGTTCCCAGAAGCAAAGGGGGCTTCCACAGCTGCTGGGAGTCCCTCAGTCCTTCCCTTTACCTGCAGGAATAGCTCCTCTGGCTTGACCCAAGACACATTCACCTAACTCCTAACTTTTCAGAAGTCAGCTTTCAAAAAGTTCACTTTACATCCTCAGCATGGAAGTGCAGTTGCTTGGAATGCCAGGCCTGCCCAAGAAAGCCAAAGTGGGGGCTCCATCCTTGTCCATGATGCCAACTCAGTAAGGAGGACAAGATTTTGAGATAAAGGAAAAAGAAATTTTATTGCTTTGCTAGCAAAGGAGAAGCACAGGGGACTCCTGTCCCAGAGGCTGTGATTCTGCTCATCAAGAACTTGGAGGTTCTATTCAAAGACCACATTCCAGATGTGCCCTGTCGTGTGTTAACATTCACGTGTTGATCTGGGAGATATTCACTTCCAAGATCCTCAGGCAGCTATCTCCTTCCTGTGGAGCACAGACAGCTCAGGGTAATCTTGTTCCCACCTCCAGGTTAGGGAGGGGAAGGGGGAGAAGAGGAAAAGGAAAACCTGTCCCTTTTAAAAATAAGTTTTGGCTATATTCAAAAGGTGAAGTGACCACTGTTGCACCTAAAGTGATAGATACACTTCCTGCTCTACAAACAATTACTGGTTTAGCTGGGGAGATATTATAGAAGGTGCTGTGATTGTGTTTTGCCATCTGGGCTGGAGCTGAGGGAAGAAGGGGAAAGGGGTGCCAGGAAAAACCCAGGAAAGACCGAAGTCTCTGGTGCATTCCGGGGCTGCTAAGGCAGCTGTCAAGGTCAGCTGCTTTCTTGACAGACACCTTCAATATAGTGTGTTAAAAAGAGGCTGACATTGTAATAAGAACTTGGAGGCATCCCAGAGAGTGTGGGTGGAGGGAAGGTGAAGCTGAAGCCAGAATTGGGGACAGGCAGTTAGTGTAGAAATAGGGGATCAGGTCAAATCGAGGAAATGGAGGCCATGAAAGCCATCTGCATCTGGAAGTTGAAGACTGCCCCTAGGAGAATGGAATGTCAAAGACCTATGGAGCCCATGGATTACCAAATCTACCTGTCCTATCCAGGACTTCAGGCAGAGAGTTGCTAATTAATGCCCCTTGGGCCCCTACCTGCCTGAATCCTCCCTGTGGCCCTTCCCCCTGCCATCTGCCACTTATCTTTTTTACTATGTCACTGGCAACTCCTGAGACTAGTCATGTAGGCAGGAAGGAAAGATAAGGGGCCCAGGGCAGACTAAAGAAACCCTAATCTATAAAAGATGTAGAGTGTGCTCATTTCCTGAACATCAGCCATGGCCCCTTCTCCCTCCTGGGAGAAGTCTGTGTTACTACTTTTAAATAAAATCTGCTTAATATATGCTTACCTTGGCATGCTTCTCTGGTTGTTACACTTCAGCACCTGAGGAAGCAGAACTCGTCACCAGTAAACGGCGGGATCAAAGCCATAGCTTCTTTGCAAAACAGGCTGGCAGTGCCTCAAAAGATTGCTATCTGGTCCTACAGTTTCACTCTTTGGAATCTCCCGAGTGAAAACATTCATCCACACAAATCTGTACATGATGTTTACAGTGGTAGAATTTACTGTTCACAATAATCCATTACATGGTGAGTGGATAAATAATATGTGGTACATCCATACAGTGGACTGCTGCTTGGCAGTAAAGAAGAATGAAGTACTGATATATGCTACAATGTGGAGGAACTTCAAAAATGTTAAGAGAAGTAAGCCAGCCCCAGAAGACCAGATACCGCATGATTCCATACCTGCAAACTCAGGAGAGGCAAATTTATAGTAGACAGAAAAGCAGATGAGTGGTTGCCAGGGGCTGGGGTAAGAAGTTTCTTTTGAGGTGAGGAAAATGTTCTAAAACTGAATTGTAGTGATGGTGGCATAACTACACAAGTTACCAAAACACTGAATTTCATACTTCAAATTGATTTTTATAGTATGTTAATCACATCTCAAAGTTGCAAAAATATCCCATTGAAGAATCTGCAGTGGAGGGATCTGGTGAGCGGGGAGTTTGGGGAGAGTTTTGCAGGATGGGGTGGGGAAGAGTGGTCACAATGGAGATCCCACAACAGATTTCACTTCTCCTTGCTGGGTAGGGTTGAGAGGTGGGGGCGGTTAGGTGGGAATTTGATCCTCTATATGAGGGAGAGCAAAATGACTGGGGCAGTGGGCAGTGCACCACATGGCGACCAATCAAAGCGGCAGAAAAACTCCCCCGACCCTTACGTCCACC
The DNA here is from genome assembly GCF_902686445.1 of Sciurus carolinensis. Taxonomy (NCBI): domain Eukaryota; kingdom Metazoa; phylum Chordata; class Mammalia; order Rodentia; family Sciuridae; genus Sciurus; species Sciurus carolinensis. Next base: position 71,547,533 of record NC_062222.1, on the reverse strand, counting down.
TATCACTCAGCAGGACCCCTGCCTATTCCAGTCTATAAAGATCCTGGGCAGCTGGGGCGACTTGCGATTTTCTCTGGCTCTCCACCCTGACCTGTAGGGGTAGGGGGCTGGGAACTTCCCCGGAGCCAAATTCCAATAAAGCTTGCTTCGGCTGCTTTCTGCCCGCTTTTATTTGGCCACCAGCCCTGCCCTGGAGCTTACAGGGGCTGCCCTGGAATATTCCAGCCTCCCAGGTGGGCTGGACTAGGGGGGCTTTCTTTTATCTGGGCTGTAAAAGAGACCATACAGCTTCTCTGGTGGAGTCAGTGGCACGAGGTTCTCTCTGTGGCAGGGAGAGTGTGTTGTTCAAGGACCAAGGAAAGTTGGATGTGTCAGACCACAGCCCCGTGAAGGTTTCAGACACCGGTGTTCAGGCACGTGGTACCTGAAAGCTCCAATTCAACACAAGAAAGATGATTTATGATTTCCGCAAAAACAGATCGCCTTAGAGTTGAGGACAAGTCACGGGCTGCCTCTAGGGAGACACCACGAAGAACTAATCTAGCGCATGTTACTGTGGAAGGTGCTCCTGGGAAGAAGAGCAGAGAGGGTGGTGACTGGGCACTGGGGCAGGGAAGTGCAGGTTGGTCAGGGGCCTCACTTGGAAGGTGACATTTGAGAGACTATCTGAAGCAGGTGAGGGAGGAAGAAGAGCACAGCTGGGCCAGCTGGAATCTTTCAGGCTGCGGGCACAACCAGGGCAAAGGCCCTGTGGCAGAAATGTACCTGGTGGGTGTGGCAGGTTGAACTGAAGACAGAGAGGTGAGGAATGGGGCAGGGTTTAGGTGGAAGTAATACAATCTGTGTTGTTGCTGCCATGTTGAGAATCGACTAGGAGGCAACGGCAGGACAGAAATCACAACGTCCAATTCCCCAGAGGGTGAGAGTGCTGCTCAGAATTCACTCACAACACTTCACAGCAAATGGGAAGTCTGGGCAGGAGCATCCATATTTAAAAGGAGGAAGAAGGAATCGATGTTCTGACATCTACAGAAGAAAGGCAGGCAGGCGAGAGGGCGGGAGAAAAATTTAAAAAAAAGACCATGAACACGGTCTGTCTGTGAGGGAAAAGAAGTATGGGATAGAAGAGAACTTCCTGGGGAGACTTTATATGATATAAATGAATAAGAGTGTGAATTCAATACAGGATTAAAAATGAGGAGATGATGAAATAGCAATGACATGAAAATAAAGACTGCAGAGCTAAGAAAACAAATTGTGGAAGAAAGTTGCTCCAGCTGAGTTGAAAATGGTAAGGAATGGAAGAAATGCTGAAAATTCTGTCACAGATGCCTCCAGGAAGGCATGACTATTAGCTAGACACTTCTCAAAGAGGATAGACCTGTCATTTTGCTCAGGGCCCAGCTGAATATGTAGCGGCATGAACACAGAAATCGCTACATTAGAAGAAACAAGAACCCAAACATCTAAATGTGGGGCTTTGAACTTGAGACACAGACTATTGCTATTGGCACAACTTGGTGTCTTCCTTTTAGCATAATCAGACTGAAATGACTTTTAAGTTTATAACCACAGGCTGCTTAGGTTGACCCTTGCTCCATGATGTATTCTCTAGAATCAGTTTGTAAAGAAGGACTTTTTTTTTTTTTTTTTTTTTTTTTTTGAGCAGACATAGCACGTGTCCCAGTGATTTTTCCTGGTGCTGTGGACAGAACTTGGGACTCACACATACTAAGCATAGGTTGCAGCACTGAGCTACGCCCCCAGCCAGAAGTAGCATTTTTAGGTATTAAATAGCTTTTGTTTGAAGTCTGTAGTAGTGTTTGAGGACAAGATCACAAACAGGCTGTTTTTCCTTAAATAACTGCTCTGTCCTGGAATGCAACTCACGACCACTGTGCCTTTGTTGAGCATTCCTGCTCAACAGTGATAGCTGAAGGTCAAGGTTGAAGTACCAATGCTTTCTCTCAGTAAGGCAGGGTGTACTCATGCATGGATGATACTGAACTAATCACTTTCACTGTAGTCATCAAAAAGGAAACGGGGGAAAGCAAGCTGGGAGCTACCTGTAAAGGGCATGGGCCCAGGGAAGCTAGGAACAGAGCTGTGAATTCAACGTGGGGAAGGAGAACCGCTCCTTGAACCCTTTTGGGTGCCAAAGGAGGGCCTGGGCTTGATAGACTTTCCAAAGATCTTCCCGCCCTAGTACTCTGTCCTGTTTATCTGGGTGAAGATGAGCTCCTGCTTTTTGGCTAGCATCCAGCATTTGTAAGAGGTCTCAATACATCATTTATGTCCATAGTTTGAAATTCACACCATAATGTATACTCAGGCACTATCTTCCCTATATGTATTCCCAGATGTAATCCTTATATATAACAATTCTCTGCGGGCAGGTGTCATAATACAACATTTTTATTTGAGCAAACCCAGATATGGAAAGCTTAAATCACTGACCCAAGTTCACACACAGGGGTAGAACAGAAACTCAGGTCTCAGACTAATCAGTATATACTTGTTAGAACTGTGATATTAAAATAGTATTGTTTATTTTACTTTATCAAAAGTATAGAGACTTGACTTAGTAATGTGACTTTAAAAAGCCCTCCTTAGATACCTCAGTACCTTAGAAATGTACTTTTTGTCTCTAAGACTTGGAGCTGTGGAGGTAATGAAGGGTGCAGTCACCCCATCTGTCCTGCGTGACGGGTCTGGTCTTGTGCACCTGGCAGGTTTCAGTGAGAGCTCCAGGTGTATGCTTAGGAACCTAGTTACCAAATGCAATTGCATGCATGCTTCTTTAGTTTAGGGAACATCTCATGCATCTTCTTCCAGGACCAATGGTTCTTGAAATCTAGACTGCTAGAGATTGAGACCTTTCAGAGGATCTGCAAGATGAAGACTGTTTCCATAATAATACCAAATCTTGTTTACATTTTCATTCCATTGATGTTTACTGTTGTGGAAGAGCAATGGTAGATAAACTGGTAGAAACCTTGGTATGATGAATATAGTGACATCAAACTGTTAGCAATAGTAATCATATTCTTCATCACCAAGCACTCTCAGTAAATAAACAAATGCCTGCTTCACTTAAGAGTTGGGCATGGTGGAGCATGCCTGTATCCCAAAGTCTCCGGGGACTGAGACAGGGGGATTCCAAGTTCAAAGCCAGCCTCAGCAATTTAGTGAGATCCTGTCTCAAAATTAAATATGAAAAAGGGTTGGAGATATGGTTCAGTAGTACAGTACCCCTAGGTTCAATCACTGTACCAAAAAAAAAAAAAAAAAGAATGTTCTTGGAGAAGCATTAAAATTTGTATTGTGTTCCTGAGCTGTGAGTGGGACCTGACATATTTTTGAAAAGCACTATTTTTTACTGAAGAAGCAACTGACAGACTATGGTCCTGTGGCAGAATGTTCTTGACAACTGACAAAGTGAGATTTTTATTTCAGAAAGAAGAGTAAGCAGCACTTAATTGCCAATGATAAAATTTTTGATTTTAAGGAAAATTAGAATTATTGGAAAATGTATATCCATCACTATATAAGTTAGAATTTCCTGAGATGGCTGTAAAATTTTAATACATATAATGTGATTTTGATATTATATAGTCAACATTTGGAAGATTCGCATACACTGCAGTAGTAGTAATGTAGTTCACTGTTATAACATTTGTTACCAATATGATGCTATAAAATTATGGTCAAAAGACACAAAGTACAAGACAAACCAGTAGATTTTGGTAGAGTATGAAAAGTTCATTAGTCTAATTTCAGGTTCTCTACAGCATCAATCTTTAAAAAGTTTAAACTATGAAACAGTCTAAAACTGGTAGGACATGATTATCTGAAAAGGTATTAAAATATGCCTCCTTTCCAACTACTTATCAATGAGGCTGGATTTTCTACATATGCTTCAATCAAAGCAAAGTACCAAAACAAATTGTAGAAGTATATACTGGAATCCACCTGTCTTCTATTAAGGTAGACATTAAAAAGATTTCCAAAATTATAAAATTCCACTCTTCTTGCCAATGTTTGGAAAGTAATTTACAGAAATATGTAATTGATAAGTATATATAGTGGTTTTATCATTTTACTTTATATATATATATATATAATATGTAATAATATGTAATCTTATATCTCTGCTTTAATGTCTACAATGACTACTGATGAATATAAACCCTATAAAGCTGTTCGGGGTCCTCATGTTTTTTTTTTTTTTTTTTTTGGTGCTGGGGATTGAACCCAGGGCCTTGTGCTTGCAAGGCAAGCACTCTACCGACTGAGCTATCTCCCCAGCCCCCCTCATAACATTTTTAGGAACCAGAGTCCAAAGACCAAAAAGTTTAAAGTGGCACTACCTAAAATGCTTGCCATGGTCTCAGGCAGGCATTGAAAAGGCCCTGAAAGGAAGCTTCAGGGATTCCCAAGCTGGCGAGAGCTGCAGCCTGTCTTCATTCCTACCAGAGGGTTCTTTGAGTTACTATGCCGTCTTTGAGTGTGATGGCATGGCTTGACGTCATCTCTAGCAAGTCAGAAGAAACAATAAATACAAAAAGAGATTTGCAATGGGCAGGGGAGGATGAGAATATTTATAAAGCAAAAAGGCTAAGCAACATTGGGCCAATCCCATGAAGCCTCTGCTGTTCCAAATGGGCAAAAATGAGGCATGGGGAGGAAATTGTGTTGAAAATGAGAAGCAAATGGTTGAAAAGACTTATTAAAGATCGATTGTTCAAACCTTCTAGTTTTCTACCTTCTATTTATAGAATTTCTGCATTTGAGAATGTCTGCCATGTCTGTTCTTATACAACCCTTCTCAAAGTCATTGAGTAATAATGCAAGGAGACATGGGAACTGCCCAGGCCTTCTCTCACCATTAACTTTTTAAGGAATTTACTGTGGTTTTATTTATTTACTTATCTGGCACTGGAGATTTAGCCCAGGGTTGCTTTACCACTGAGCTACATTCCCAATCCTTTTTAAAAAAATTTGAGACAGAATCTCACTAAGTCGCTGAGACTGGCATTTAACTTGTAATCCTCCTGCCTCAGCCTCCCAAACTGCTGGGATTACAGGTTGCACCACCACACCTGGCTTCTGTGGTTTTAGAAGTGCTTGGCATTTATCTTCTGCCACTTAAGTGAAGCAGAATTGATGTGCAATTTGTACACAATAGCTTCAAATTTGGAACTGTTCAACCTTAAAATGAACTTATTATGTTTAGAAAGAGGAAAAGTAAAATCATCAAAAATAGTCTAAATAAACTTTGTTGTTAAATCTTCCTTTCCTGGGAAGGCTATTTGAAAAACAAATAAAGCAACAATAAAATAGGTTGTGATTTCTAACACTAAAGACCAGCTGACAAGAGCAGCTGCTGGACTTTTCACAATCTGAGGGGTTAAAGAGAAAAGAGCCAAAACCATGAAAAAAGGTCTTTTTTGATAGGCTGAAACTTGAAGATCATGTCATTCAGAAGCCACTGGCTTCTTCCTATTGCCACTCCCACCATGTCATCGGCCATGGCAATTCAGCACAATTGGGGAGCTCGGAATGTAGGAAACCGGTTTTTATAGATGGCTCAATCCAGAATTTGAACTTGAATTCTGGCAATCAACGTCTCTGCAATCTTACATGGAGCCAGTAGAGATATTCACAACAAGGAAAATGCTGCATGAAGTTTAGGAAATTATTAAACCTCATTTTTGTTTTTCTCTGAAGAACTGACTTTGAAACAACTTAAATAATTTTTTGTTTGTGGTAAATAGTAGGTATTTATTTGAAATGAAAAAAAAATACTTAAGTACCTGGACTATTGCATTTAATCATGTATTGTAATTGTGTTACTCTACCTTTTTGTATCAGAGACAGATATACAATGAACATTCAGATATCACAGATTGCACACTAGATAGAATTCTTCAGGCCTTTTACATAACCACCAAAAAAACAGATATTGGATTCTGCAATATAGTACAAAAGTCCACAATCAATCCAGTCTTAGCCAGTATCTTCAATTTACTTCTGTTGCTGTACAAATAGTTGGCCATTACTAGGGCTTACAAGTTAATAACAGGACAAAAAATATACATTGCACTGACACAAAAAGTCAGCTGTGTTAATAGTCATGCAACAAGTAACCAAACTTGCTGAAATTAAAAATACTTTCTAAAAACAGTTTTAACAGCATAAATATTTTATACACAGTTCATTTACCAAAACAAAATGTATTAAATGATACAAAGCAAAAATAAGTTTCTACCAACTTTATACATAAGAAAGTGCAAAATAACTTATCTAGAGTGTTTTGCTATTATCCAGACGGATGGCTGCTATGGGCAGCTGTTCTCTTCTGCAAAAAGCATGACATTACACTTGCACACTACACACAAATGTTAGAGTACATGGACGAGTAAGTGGGTGGATGGGAAGGATGGACGAACAAATAAACTACAAAGATCAGGCAGGAGCCCTGTGAGGTACTCGCAGAGAAAGGATGCAGACCACACAAAGGTGGATGTACACATCGAGAATATGTGTTGGTAAACAAACTTACACAAAACACAGAAGATACCCAGAGAAACAATTAGTTTATGTGCATGAGTGTACTTGTATGTGTGAGTGATTCTATGATTTCTGCCTCAGAAGCAAATGGAAAATAAACTAGATTGAACAAAACAGTTGCCCACAGCACCAGCTGCCAGAGGAAATACTATCATGAGGGTTTTGGTTTCCACCTTCTAGTTATGGAAGTTGTGTTGGAAAGTTTCAAAGTGTTCATCCCATATAACTTCAGATTACATATAGAAATAACCTTTAAGTGACTACACACACACACATTCCTATATTCAAGTCTTTAAGGAACACCTCTGCCATTGGATATGGGGTAAACATGGTTTGTGGACAAAAGGAGGGCGCTTCTTTCAAAAAGTGTAGAATAACACTGCTACAACGCATCCAGAGGGCAGACGGCCGCCCGCCACTGTGTGACAGCACAGTGTTTCTGCAACTGGTGAACGTCAGCATCGCTTGCTAGGATGGGAGTCAGATGGAGATGGGAGGGCGAGGAGTGAGACACAGAAAGGAAAACAGAACACGACTTTCTTCAAGTGAAATTATTAATGCCAATAATCCTTTTATTAACAAGTGTATCTGAACTTTTAGAAATGGAAGTGTTTTAATCAGCTCTGATATGTAATCATAAGTAGACTGTAGGCTCAAACCTAGGTAAATAAGACTTAATTTAGTAGCATAAGGCACTAAAGCAGCCTTTCTATTTCTCTTGGAGACCTAGTTATCAGGAAGAACAAATCTGTTCTTAAGCTGGTTTCAGCCCATTAGGTACAAGATCACTGTTGTACCAAATGCCTAGTTTGAATGCATGTACATATATGTGCATTTTAGTGCATACGTGTGCCTGTTACCAGGGCCTAAAGATGGAAAGTTGGGAAAGCCAAAGCCACTGTCCTTTGTATGATGACTCTGTGAGGGTGTGAAGGCCTGTCCTTCCTTTTTTGGGTCATTAATGATCCTACATTTTTCAAATCACAGGGCTTTTAGAATTGTTCATAATATTATCACTAAGTATCTGAAAATGTTAAAATCTAGATTAATTGTTTCATTTGATTTATATATATATTTATATTTATGTACATAACACACATTTTAAAAAATCCCACCACCAAAACCTTTCTTTTCTGTAAACTAAACTTATCTCTTAGCCCCCTCCAGCTTTAACCCCCCTGGATTTGTGTGTTCTGTATCCAACTAGTAGAACAAATTAAATAACTAAATATTAAAATACTGTAATTATATTCATAGCAAAAACAAAAAAATAGACATTGATACAGTATAAATCTCACCGTTTTCAGGTAGATGGCATTAAATGGTAAAGGTTAATTTTAAGCAGTTCTGACATGATCCAGTTTTACAACAAGGTTTAAATGTTAATTCTGTACACTTTTTTCTTTTTTTTTAACCCTTTTTTTTTTTTTTTTTGAAAATATGCTATAGTAGAACATTAGTATCACCAAAGACACATTCTTATTATGTTCTATGCAAGAAAGCTAATTTGGGGTTACATGCAAATATATTTCCATTAATTGAGGCAGGGCTGCTTCCTGCACTATATCAGTCACCTGACCACCTTTATGCAACACTAAGAATATATGCCTTGACCAGACAGCTGTCCACACATAAGTTTAAGGGGCCTTGTTACATAAGAACAACACTGAGGTGGTGCATAGCCAGGTACAAGACGCCCTAAAATTTCCAGGTTATCTCATGGTTGAACTTCTATTCTCCCACACTGTTTCCTAAAGAAGGTCCACATTATTTTGGTTATTAGCCTAGTTTAAGTGGAGATACTGTGGGCAACTTGAAAGAAATAACATCAGGCACACAGGCTGGGTTTGAAAAGAAAAAGACCACAGATAATGTCTTTGAGGATTTTAAAAAACATTTATAATCAGTTGGTAAGTGAGAGATGTTAGACAAACCATAAGTAGTTCTTTGAGTTAGTGGTTTAGTTTGAAGTCTCATGTTACAGGCAGTTAGGTCCTTATTTAGAAAAAAAGGCCTTTATACCTATTTACAATATACACAGTTACTTGCAAAGGAGTCAGATTTACAACCATTTTCTAAAAGCCTTTTTTGTTTCTGTTGGTTTTTCCAAATAAGGATGAATAGCTCTATAAAAATGAGATGCAGGAAAGACAGTTATTAAGTGAGGATTTTCTCTTGGAGACAGCTACTGTTATCAGGGAGAACTGGATATTGAAAATGTCACTCCTAGGAACCACCTCGTATTCTTCTTGTGCTGTTCACCTGAATAGTGTCTGCCCCGGTACTGTACGCTACACCCGTTTATTCAATGATCCCTTTGAATTCAACACTTCAACCGTGTGGTATGAAGAGATGTGTAAACGGAGACTGTTTCCGATGCCTTCCGAGCTGTGACAGGGAATCTGAGAGGGGTCTGTGGTCTCTAATCAGCTTGTTCAGTCTTCAACAATTTTGAGGCCCCTCTTCGGAACCCCTCTCATGCTGTAAGTTATAGTAACAGTTTTGACAAACACGCACCGGGGATGAGATTTTCAAGCGTTTGATTTCTGACTGAAATCGACTGCACCTAAAAGGAAAGAAAAAACATCAACTAGTAACAGTAATTTAAAAACTGAATGGAAGGCTTGTAGTAGGGTGAGGCCAGGGTTAACACAATGCCAGGAGAATGCCCAAAGCCATAATGCTCTCTGATCCTGTGGCTGACCAAGGATTGAAAGGGATGCTATATTATTTGTTTTGGCCTATGAAAATATGTATTATACCAGCAAATGGCATTTCTTTGATTTTAGAGAATTAGAAAAGTGAAAACAAAAAACAGAATTCAGATTTTCCACGTTAATGAAACCCAGGGGTCTGAAGAGCTTGCGTGTGAGGCTGGCTGCTTGGTTCTGCAGGTCTATACTCTCAGGAGGTATGTTGGTGTCTTTGCATGGAAGGGAAGTTTTTTCCTGTAAATTAGAAGACTAATTGTCCATTTTATTTATAAGTTTTTATTATGCATATTAATGGCAGTCACTCTGGTATTTCCATACATGTGCACAGTGTGTGTTGATCATATCCATCCATTCTTCCTTCACCTGCCCCCCACCCCACTCCTAGGCACCCTTCCTATTCCCAGTTCCTAGTAATCACTCTTTCAGGTCAACTGTTTTTTTGGTTTGCCTTAGTTTTTCACTTGAGAAAAAACATGATACTTGCTTTTATGTGCTGGGCTTATAACACTTAACGTGATAACCTCCAGTTCCATCCATTTTGCCACAAATGACAAAAATTCATTTTTCGTTATAGCTGAATTGTGCATATATCTATTTTCTTATTCATTCATCTGTTGATAGACACTTAGGCTAATTCCATATCTTAGCTTTTGTGAACAGCACCTTAATAAACACAGGTATATGATGCTCTTTCATATGCCACTTCGTGTCCTTTGGATGTTTACCCGGAGAGGATAGCTGGATCATATGTATGCCCTATTTTTAGTGTGTTGAGGAATCTCCATACTGTTTTCCATAGTGGCTATATTAATTTGTATTCCTACCACAATGTACAGAGTTCTTTCCCTCTACATTCTCACCAGCACTTTTTTTTTTTTTTTTTAATAACAGCCACTCTCAAAGGGGTGAGATGTTTCTCATTATAGTTCTAATTGAATTTCCCTGATGCTAATGAGCATTTTTTCATAAATTTATTGGCTATTAGTTGGCCATGTAGACTCTTCTGTGCTTCCGTATGATTTTAAGATTTTCTCCTACTTCTGTGAAGAATGACAGGTAATTTTGAGGGGATCTCATTGATTTCTTTGATGAATTTGGGTAATATGAACAATATTAATTCTTCTATCCACAAACACAGAAGGTCTTTCCAACTTCAGTGTCTTCTTCAATTGCTTTTCTTCAGCATTTTTGTAATTTCATTGTAGAGGTCTTTCACTTCTTCAGTTTATGTTTTTTTCCTAGATAGTTGTGTGGTGTCTCTACTGTGAATGAGCTTGCTTTCAAGATTTCTTTCTTGGCAAATTCATTATTGGTGTATAAGAAAGCTACTGATTTTTGTGTTAATTTTGTATTCTGAAACTGTTAAATTCATATGTTTAGCTCTAACACCTGCAATGTGATAATTTCATTTTTTCCTTTCCTATTTATGTGACTTTTCTTTCTTTTGCTTAATTTCCCTGCCTAAAATTTCTAGTACAACACTGAATTAGAGTGGTGAGAATGGACACCTTGTCTTGTTCTTATAGGAAATATTTTCAGTTTTTCTCAATTTGGTATGATTATGGCTGAGTTTCTCATATATAGACTATTGAATTATGATATTTCTATACCTGATTTGTTCAGGGCTTTTATCATGAAGGGCCATACATTTTATCAAACATTTTTCTGTATCTATTAAGATGATTATATGATTTTATTCTTTATTTTTGTGATGTATTATAGTTACTGATTTGTGCATGTTAAACTATCCTTGAAATCCTGGAATAAACCAACGTGATTGTGGGATATACATTTTTTAAAAAATGTGCTATTGAATTTGATTTGCTAGTATTTTATTGAGTATTTCTACATCTAGTTCATCATGGGTATTGGCTTATAGTTTTCTTTTTTGTTGTGCCCTTGATAGATTTTTGGTAATAGGATAATAATGGCATCAGAGAATGAGTTTGGAAGGGTTCCTCCTTTGCAAACTATGGAATAGTTGAGAACTATTGGTGTTAGTTCTTGGGCAAAAGTCAGCAGTGAAGCCATCTAGTACTGGGCTTTTTTTGTTCAAATACATTTTATTACTGATTTGATGTCATTGCTTGTTATTGGTCTATTTGTTTCTGTTTTTGGGTACCAGGTACTGAACTCAGGGGTACACACCCAAGTCACATCTCCAGCCCTATTTTGTACTTTATTTAGAGACAGGGTCTCACTGAATTGCTTAGCACATCACCATTGCTGAGGCTGGCTTTGAACTCCTGATCCTCCTGCCTCAGCCTCCTGAGCTGCTGAGGATTACAGTGTGTGCTACTGTGCCCAGCATGGTATATTTGTTTTTTTAATATTCTCTTGGTTTAATTTTGGTAGGTCATATGTGCCCAGAATTTGTTCATTTCTTCTAAACTTTTCAAATTTTAGCATACAGTTTTTCAAATATATCTTAATAATATTTGTATTTCTCTGGTAACAGTTGTAATGCCTCCTTTTCCATCTCCAATTCTATTATATTGAATATCTCTTTCTCTTTTCTGGTTAGTATAGCTATGGTTTGCCATTTTTTAAAAAAATCGTTTCAAAGACCAACTCTGTTTCATTGATCCTTGGCATTGTTCTTTTAGGCTCTATTTTGTTTACTTCTGTTCTGATTCTTATTATTTCTTTCCTTCTACGGGTATGGTTTTTTGCCTTGCTTTTCTAAGACTTAGAGTTGCATTAATTCATTGATAACACTGTTAATTTTAATCCCTTTTTTTTAAAAATGTGGGCACTCTGTTATAAGCTTCCCTTTTAGTGCTGCTTTTGCTGTATCCCACAGCTTCTGTATGTTATGTGATCAGAAGAGATAAATGGTCTGATTTCATTTATTTTGAATTCTTTAGAGTTGTTTTGGTGGTTAATATAGCTTATTCTAGAGAATATTTCATGCACTGAAGAAAAAGCATGTGTATTCTGCAGACACTGAATGGAAAGGTCTGTAAATGGCCTGTTAAGTTAGTACAATTTAACTCTGTTGTTTCTTTATTTTTTCCCTCATCTTGATGATCTGTCCACTGGTAATTGTGGGGTAACGAAATCCCCCACTATCTTGAGACTTTCTCTCTCTCTTTAGGTCTAAAAGTATTCTTTTATAAATTAGTGCTCGAACATTACGGGTATATACAATACAATTATTATCTTCTTGATGAACTGATCCCTTGATTATTACATAGTGACCTTTTTTCTTCTATTTTTGTCTTAAAGTCTGTACTGTCACATGAGTAGTTACTCCTGCTTGCTTAGGATTCTATTTGCTTAGAATGTCATTTTTCATCCATTCTGTTTATCTTCACTGGTGAGGTGAATTTACTATGGACAGCACATCATTGGGTCTTGGTTTTTAATCTAGTCAGCCAGTCTTATCTTTTAATTGGAGATGTTAAGTCCATTTAAATTGTTTTTTATTATGAAGTATGGACTTACGTCTGTCATTTTGTTAATTTTCTTCTAGTGTTTTAAATATCTTTGGTTTCTTCCTTACATATTTCTCTTTGTGGTATGATGGTTATTGTAGTGATGATTTGATTCTTTTCTACTTCTCTCCTGTGTATACACTCTTCCGTGGGATATATACTTTCCATGCTATCATGATGTTAATTCTTCACTTCTGGAGGTAGGAAGTATCTTTTATAAGACTGGGCTGATGGTCATAAATCCCCACAGTTTTTGCTTATCATGGAAGGTCTTTATTTTTTCTTCAATTTTGAAGGATAGTTTTTTGGGTGTTGTTATCCTGGTTGGCAGTTATTTTCTTTCAGTACTTGAAGTATGTCAGGGTTTCTGTGGAGAAATTTGCTATTAGTGTAGTGGGATTACCCTTAAATGTGACTTGAAGTTTTTTCTTACAGATTTTTAAATTCTCTCTTTGCCCTGTACTTTTGACAGTTTTACAATAGGTTGTGGTGAGGATCTTTTCTGCTCATGTCTATTGGGTTCCAACTCCTATACAAGGATGTCCATGTCTTTTTCAAGAGAAGGGAAGTTTTCTGTTATAATTTCGATTGAATAGGTTTTTCTTAATGTTTCCTCCCTTCAGATATACCAATGATACAGATGTTTGACCATGTAATGGTGTCCCTCAGATCCTGAATGCTCTTTTCATTGTCACTTTTTTCCTGTCTTAATGTGACCTGTCTTCAAGATACAATATTCCTTTTTCCACTTGATTTGTTTTTGAGATTTTCGACTGAGTTTTTATTCATTGAGCTTATTTCCAAGCTTTCTGATTCTTTTTAAAAATATCTTTGCTGAATTTCTCATTCATCCTTGCACTTTCTGAGTTCATGTAATTTTTATCTGTATTCTCTTGGATCTCACTGAGTTTTTACGAGTGATTCTTGAATTCGTCATCAGACATTGCATCCATTGTGATATCTTTGGAATCTGTTGCTAGAGAGTTATGATGTTTTAGAGGTCTCATATCACCTTATTTCTTCATATTTTGTATTTTCCTATGTTAAAATTTGCACATTTGGTAGAATGGTTATTTCTATCACTTTTATGGGATGGCCTTCTTAGTAAATGGTTTTCTCCTGAATACATTGGTTTGTTAGGCAATGTTGAGTTTACTTCTAGCTAACACTACAGTATAATATCCCTGTAGCTTCTTTGGCTGTGATTCGTGAGTCTGGGCACAGTGTGCACCATGTCAGAATCAGAGAGATCTGTTGTCTCTGCAGGTCATATAAGGGTAGGGACACTCCAGTAGTTCAAGCAGGGGTGGTCCCTATAAAGTGATGGGAATTTCCTCAGGTACTTTTTTTTTTTTTTAATATTCAGGATTGAACCCAGGGGTGCTCTGTCATTGAGCCATATCCCTAGCCATTTCTAGATTTTTGAGACAGGTTCTCACCTACATTGCCCAGGTCAGTTTCTAATTTGCTATCCTCCTGCCTTAGTTTCCCAAGTGCTGGGAAACAAACACTATGCCCACAGTTCTCAGATATTCTTGATGTTGGTGCTGGTATTTGTAAGGGTCTCTGACACTGGCTTTACCAGTAGTGGTGATGGGCCTGAAGCACTTGCCGCTTGATGAGACACTAGTGTGGGCCCAGGGGAGAGTGGAGCTGGAATCTCAACACTCCTCTATGGCATTCACCCAGTCCTGTCAGTCATGCATCAACAAGGTGTAGGGGTGACTGACTGTGGTGACTCATACAGGTGGAGTGTAGCAGGTGTTGTGTTCCTACTTGCTGCTACTTTAGTCACGTCTTACTCTGGAGTGGGACCTCACATGCTCCTGCCACAGCCATGAATATCTGGGAGTGGGTGACAGCTGGGCCTTTTCTTCTGATTTTTCCAACTATAGTGCCCACTCAAGCATGAGTGGGTTGCAGATGGAGCTGGGCAAAACTTCTAAGCTGAAGTGCTTGGCAGAGCAAGCAAAAATGGAACATGGCCAGTGCTGGGCAAAGTTTCTCTTCAACCTTCTTAGGCTGTATGTGCCAGAAGCAGGGTGGTGCTGGAGCACAGCTTGCTCAAGACCTCCTCATCACACCACCGTGGGAGGGGGAGCAGTGGAACCAAGAGTTCTTTCTCTATCTTATTAGTGACAGGTGCCCATGCAGGGCACTGGAAGGAGGGGTGGCTGAAATCATGTGGGCAATTGACTTCAGCCCTGACAGTCCTATTAAACCATGTGCATCTGGTCACACTCCTGGTCTTGGAAGGAATGCCCCTAACACACCACACCCCCAGTTCTTGAAGATGGTGCCCTTTGTGTTGCAACACTTGTTCCTTATAGTCTAGTGCTCTCAACAAGTTTGTTTCAGATTCACTCTATTTAGCTAAGTTTTAGTTTGTGAGGCAGCTATTTGCTGAGCCAGTGTAGTGAAATATCTGTAGAGGTTCAGAGAAAGGGATATAAATGGGTTTCTGTCCCTTAGAGCAGTCCAAATCCAGATAATAAATAAATATGTTCCTTATTCATATGACTCCTGGCTATAACATCCTAAGGTTCACTGGGAGATATAGTGAATTCTTTTTTTGAGAGTCAAGCTACTGTGCAGATTTCATTTTTTTATTTTTTTTTGGTACTGGGGATTGAACTCAGGGGCACTTGTCACTGAGCTACACCCCCAGGTCTATTTTGTATTTCATTTAGAGACAGGTTCTCACTGAGTTGCTTAGCACCTCGCTTTTGTTGAAGTTGGCTTTGAACTCGAGATCCTCCTGTAGGCATTTGCCACAGTACCCAGCAGATTTCAGGTTTCTTACATATTTAGGCTAAGCCTGTAAAGACTGAAATTTTGCAATAGCTAAGATTGCCCCTATCTGTAATTAAGAGTTTACTGGAACTCTCTCTTGCATCATTACCTCTGCAAAGGGGAGACTACTGCCCACTGCTGTGGAGCTGGGGTGGCAGGTGCTAGGAAATTCTATTTTTCTTACTATGTTGTTGTCCCAGATCTCTGGATGTCAATGAAACTTCTGCTTTTTCTCCTGCTGATTCCCAGTGTTATCTCAGGGACACTTACCTTAACATGCAGCCATACACCTGTTGCTTTGGTTCTTCCTTGTGAAGGAGGAGGAGGAGGAGGTGAGTCGGTGGTACTTTTTTCAGTCATTGTGTCTGATGATTGCCCATTTTAAAAGACACTTTGGTCACTAAACAAGTTCCCTGGCTTTTAAACATTTTGATTGATCTATGCTCCATCATCATTTCTTTTTTTCTTTTCTTTCTTGCTTTTTTTTTTTTTTTTTTTTTTGTGGTGCTGGGGATTAAACCCAGGGCCTCATGCACATTAGGTAAGTGCTCCACCATGGAGCTACACCCCCAGTGCCACAATCATTTCTTAGAAATAGGTAGTTTGGCCTTTCTTGTTTGGTCCAAATGTTCTCATTTTCTAGTTATGTTGATGATAGAATTCTTTGAAGTCGACTATACTTATATTCATATCCTTTAAAAAGTATCCAGAGCTGCTATTCCTGGAATAAAGCAGGATATGACACTGGATGTGGCATTAAATCACTTTAAGCTTGGATTTTTGCAGAACTGAAATGCAGATTTATATTTACTCCATTAATCTAAGTTCTCAGAGAATAAATTAAATGCTCCTGGCTTAAGGGCTTACAGGGGGTTTCTGGACTCTGAAAACTCTTAGGAATGTTGACAGGTCTTGGCAGCTGAAGGGTACAAAGGCTGTGGGAAGGGCTGTACCCTCAAGGACAGCTTTCTGCTTTGCCTGCTTCACCATAACCAGTCGCTGTTTGGTCAGTGCTCTCAAGAGAGTTCCATGCAACATTTGATTAGAATGAATAATTTAAAGAATTACCTATGTTTAGACAATACTATGAAATGAACACTACAAAGAACAGACGTCTACCAGCGTACATATGGGGGTACTATCAGCAATTACTAGGTTACTAGGTTTGTAGAGTAGGCCCGTCACAGCACAGAGCCACACAACAGGATCCTCTGCCAATCTCATAGTTCCCATTAGGAATGCTGGCAGCAACATTCTGGCTACATCGTCTCGAATCAGACTGCACAAGAAAAAAGGTTTAAGGGAAAAAATTTTGACACCTTTTATGGCATATCTATAGTGCCAGACTCATACTTGGCATTTCCCAACATTTAAACATGCATGAGCTCATTCAATTCTCTCAGCATCTCTATGTATAGAGGTATTACTGTGAAAACACTTTACAGAGGAAAAAACAAGTTCAGAGAGGTTCAGCAACTTCCTGAGGTAAGATAATAGAGGGCAGCCCAGTAAGAATTTGATCAAAGTCAACTGAAAGGCCATGACCTTACCAATGAACCAGTGCTGCCTATAAAACCTCTACAACTTCCTCAAAAAATGGTTCTACAATATGGAATAATGTGTTTTCTTTGAAAATGTCTCTGGAGTAAGGCAACAAAAACATGAAAATGCACTGTCCACAGGGTCTTCTCTGTTATCTGGAGGGAACATGGGGGATGCGAGTGTACAACAGAGAAAGCGTCCAGATCCAAGACTGCAGCACAGCTGACTTTTCTTATGGGGTAAAAACAGTTCCCTGACTCATGTCACACCCCAAATGAATTAAACACCCCAATGTGAAAATTGTAAAACTTTAAACCTTTTTCTTTGGTTTGTTTTTGCAGTACTAGAGAGTGACCTAGGGATTCTTTACCACTGAGTTATATCCCCAACCCTTTTTATTTTTTATTTTGAGACAAAGTCTCACTAAGTTGCTGAGGCTGGCTTCAAACTTGCCACCCTCCTACCTCAGCCTCCTAAGTCACTGGAATTGTAATCACCAGCATGCCTTTCAACTGCATTATAGATTTTATGGTTTTTTTAATGTTATTTATTATTGCTATATCATCTATCCAAATAAGCATTTAAATAAAAAATAAGTAACTATTTAAAAAAAGAAAACAAAGTTATCCTTATGATCTCAAGACAGGGAAAGGACAAGATACAAAAACCAAAAAATCCTAAATAATAATAAATTCAATCATGTCAAAATTAAAACCTTGTATAACAGAAAAATCATATACAACATTAAAAACAGCCAGAAGAGACAAGTGAACCTGAATGGAAATCAGGCAGTTAGCCAAGAGGAATACTGGATGCCAACAGACAGGATGTCCATCCTCGCCAGCACTGCAAGTTAAAACGACAAGGCACACTTCCTTACCTATCAGATTGGCAAAAGGAGACAGGTTTGGCAATATTAAGCATGACTAAGAATTTGGAAAACTTTTACATCGTGTTAGAAGCAGTATAAACTAGCACTACTGTTTTGGAGAGAAATTTGCCAAGAGCAAGTTAAGCCCAAGACAAAGTCTGTTCTGTCAACTCCATTCCCTCTCTAGAGGAGATGCAGCCTATGCACTAGAAAGGCACTTACAAAGACACACTCTGTGGCATTATTTGTAGTGTGTGCAAAATAGAAAAAATCCCAAAACCCTTAAGAGGCCATCAAAAGGGAAAGAAGTTTTCATACAGTCATAAATACCTGGCAGCAAAGTGAATACTTCAGCATAATAGTTATGCATAGATTTTTAAAAAATTATGAAAAAAAGTTACAGAAGGGTACAGATAATATGCACTAGAAGGCTGAGAAACAAGACAATATAATGTAATAAAGTTGATAGAGGTAACACTTGCTCATGAAAGTAAAAACGTGGGGAGCAGAAAGGGTATGAATGTGAAGGGGGAGAGAAGACTTGAAGTCTATTTACATCACTTCTATATCTGCAGCACACACACCTAAGTAACAGGAAATGTTAGCATATTTGCATTCTAAGTCACAGGTGACCAGGTGTTTGTAATGACTATTTCTGTACTTTTTCTGATAGGGATATTTCATAATTAAAGTAATAGAGAAAAACACAAAGTGAGCACTGTTTACAGTAGCAGAGTATAATGCAGTGGGGACACCACAGCAAATTGGAACTTGTACCAAGGGCACAACAAACGGCCTTAGAGTGTAATCCAAGCACTCAAAAAGCACATGTCTCATCTTACTTCTGGCAGAAGAGCTGTCCACAGTTCCTGCAATGGTGTCGTCTTTCTGTGAGAGAAAACCGCACAGAGCAGTTGGAACAGCTGTCACTGCCTTCGTCCTTCACCCAGTGGTCAGCAGCAGAGCGGCCTGGCTGGTCACTCACCGACCAGCTGAAGACTCGGCCTCGACTATCACCAACGAGGATCCTGCTGTGGTCCCTGCAGGAGACACAAGAAGGCCTCTGGTCCAGTGTGGGGTGTGTGTTGGTGTGGGAGCTGGTAAGGGTCATCAGGGACCCCTGAATTCCCTCAGGGGAAATATGTTAGAAGAGACAGAAATAGTACTGAGCCCAAATTTACTCTTCCATTATTTTCTTTGGACTGAGCATTGCTGTATCTTTGAAGAACACGGAGGACAATGTTTTATTTAGTTTTTTAAAACTCAGTATTGAATTAAATCCACACACAGGCAGGTTTCCTTTACAGAGGATGAGTATGAAATCTGTTTTCCTTCAGGCTGAAAAATGTGGACTTGGGCTATGTAGATAACTTGGAGGGGAGTGGGGTAGAAGTCTGACACTTACTTGGAGATGCCCAGTGCGGTGACTTCAGCTGGGTGTGTGTTGTCCCTTCGAAGGAAGGCTGTGTGCATAGTGAACTTATGCCTGAATACCAGCTGCCGCTCCCACCGGTACCCTGGAGTGGGCAGAAGTGGAGAACACGACGGACCAAACTGAGAGGGGATATACTTACACTTGGTGGCCTTAAAAGTTAGGGTGCCTCAATCTAAGCTGACGCAGCCTTTCCAGTTCCAGACACGTCCTCCCTGGATGCAGGGAAAGCAACCAAGCTGACCATGACCTGTGGGTCAGGTCGGAAAGTGTGTCCTTCCAAACAAGAAACTGAAAGAAGGAGAAATCTTCAATGCAAGAAGATTTTGAAAACCTTGCCTCTAAATTCTATTACAGGCAAAATTGCCTGCAAATGCAGCTTTATCTATTTATTTGTAACTAATAGTTGCTTATTTTCAAAAGCTTTCACGATTTCACAATTTGTGAATGAATGCAGTTTTCGATCTGAGATGTTTCTTCTTTAAAAAATGCCCACATGTTGTAAACACCATTATAGGTCAGATTCTCTGCATCCACTTCACACATGAAGAACTGTAAGAAGCCTTTCTCTGTGGGTGGCCCAGGTCACACAGCACATCAGAGATGGAGCCCAGGGGGAACTGACTTGGTCAACCAACCCTCACACAAGAAGCAAGAAATAGATATCAAACTTCAAGTTACCAGGTTTCAATCTGTTGTAATTTCGTGCTTCCATAGGATTGGGGTGGGGGTGGCTAATGGGGCCCTGTACATGGGCTCTCGTCTGGCCCTCTGAATAGTTGACAAAGATGAAGCCATCTTTCTCATCTAGACTGAGCTGGTCAGACCAGCGCCTGGAGTCATCAGAGCCACTGTCATTGCACCAGGTGGCTGTTGCTCTGCAGGAGGCTGCCCGAGGCCTGTGGCTGGTGCTGCTGGGCTGGCTGGGAGTGTCCTTAGGTTCCTGGCTGATGCTCTGTTCATCTGCTTCTGAATCACTGCTCTCCTCATCTTGGGCTTCCTGCCCTGGGTAAAGCATTGGGATAATTAGAAAATCCAGACACATCACAATTAGACTCAGCTCTGTTCCACTGGTCTTTTTTCCTAACATATACAAGACATAGAGACATAATATTTTAAGCTAAGTATAACAAAAGCAGGGGAAACACATCAGGGCTTTTAGCAAGATTACAGATAACACCAATGGGTAGAATTTCTCAAAGGGTTACACAGAGCCCTCTTGGCTTTAGTTTGGTGTTCAGTCTTTCACATTCTGATCAAAACCTCACACACCTCACCACAGTCCAGAGAGACAGTGCCATTCAGGTATTGTCCACACAGCCCTGCCCCTCTTCATGGCTGGGTTTGCATGCACCATCAGCCTGACCGAGACCTGTCTTCTCAGTGTCTGTGTGTTCGGCCATTACCTGTCTTTCAAGCCAAAGCTTCAAACTTCTTTCCCTAAAATTTAACACAATTTCTTCCCCTGAAGGTACTCCCTCCCTCTTCTGGACTCCTTGACCAGTCCTGTGCCTCTGAGGTACTTGAAATCCTGCCCTACACTATTATATCTGGACATTCTTTCTACCAGACAGTAGAAAGGACCCAAGTCCGACATCTTGCCTAGAGCGGTCAATAACTAAACGACCACACTGATAAACAAGTTACTGAGGAAATCTTTAATTCAGGATTTTTTCTTTCTCTTTCCATTGCCATTTTGCAATCATTTCCCCACTCTTTGTAAATAAAGTCTTCTAAAGGAGAAATCTATGTGACATAAATATATATAGCTGGACTAAAGGAGAGCATGCAAATGTGAGCATGCAATGCCAGCTCACTGCATATACCCATTTTGTTTAACAGGACAAATGTATCTTGTGCTTGTTTTATACTCATTAGGAGTCTAGTAGACTAATTTGAATGAAGTTATTACCCCAATGGCTTATTCTCATGAGTCCGGTGGTATAATCAATCATTAGCCCAAGCCCTAAGTCACCTTAGAAATGGCTTTGATTCCCAGTGAACCCCTCACTTCCTTTTCACCCAATCAGTGCCTTCAAATTCCACCACTGCCAACTGACCAGAGTCAATCCTCCCCAGGGGCAGCTCTCCCATCTCTACCACTTCTGCCGAACTCTGTCCATAGTATGAATAAACAAGGAGCAAGACAACCTACAAACCTCTCTACCCTGAATTTGATCCCTTTTTCCATCTCACTTATTCATCCCATCTTCCACTGTTAATGCACTGAAAAAGCTTTGTTAAAAGAAGGGAAAGTGACCACTTCCCACTGGACCCTTTAACTCATTATCTCACGTGTTACAGGTAACCCTCGAGCATTTGTTGAACTGGGCTTAATTTTTATGTCCTTTTTCAAACACCCAGATGGTCTTTCTGGTTAAAAGTGCAATTGACTATATAGAAATTTACATGTATTAACATAATACAAATGTATAATACAGTGCAAAATGTTCCACCCCCAGATCCTTTCTTTCTGGCATAGAAAGTAAAGATTATTTTCAGTTTACAAATAAAAGTGATTTGTATCTTTCTGATAGCAAGCCTCTGCCTTTAGAAACTCCCTCATATCATCAAAGTCACACTGAATTCTCAGTGTACAAAAATTAATCGCAGATAATAGTTTTAAGGAAACTTTCCAGGAAGTCCTTTGTCCTAACTGTTCTATATTATAGGGCAGCTTCTCTGGATATCACCAATGCAAAGCACAACTTGCCTGGTTTTATGGCACTGCTCCAGTCATTCTGTACAGAAACTACCTAGCTCTTTATTTCACTGGAAAATGTCAAGTGCTTCACAAATAATAGACAGTAGACCACAGGTCGCTAGGCTTCAGCCTGAATTAACGCCCCATGTGAGTAGGTGTTGGGTGGTATATGAAGGTGGACTCTGACCTGCCTCTGTGGATAGTCTACAAACATGATGCCACTCTGTGGTTTAGGCTGATCAGTCGGGTGCTGGGCAGAACAGACATGGAACAGAGGTGTGAGGCTGTTCCACTTATCCAATACTGTGCCTCCAGGTCTGATTCATATCTTCAGAACTGCAGGCAGCCCATGCCTTTGGTCTTCCTGAAAGCTTGTCCTCAATTTAGTTTGGAATGTGAAGTCAACAAAACACTGCTACACTGAGTGCATGAGGTAAACTGGAGAAAACCTGGCACATCTGCCCAAAGCAATTATACAACAGGCAGCGACTGTACTCTTGTTAGCCTTGCCCAACCCTGGGCTCTTGATTATGTTGTGTGGTATAAAGCTATGCCGAATGACCTAAAAAAAAGGAATACTAATACAGGAGACGACTGAATGCTTTTTATAATGTATGAAATACCTATTTGTGCTTCTGGACAGTCTTCCTGCATTTCTAGGACTTCCTCAGGTTCAGGAGCTGGTGTTTCAGGAACTTGCAGAAATTCCATTCTCCAAAACTACATTTAAGCAAGTGTGAAAATAGAAAAAAAGAAAAAAGTGGATAATCAAATCAAGGAAATAATGTACATGTTACTGGATGAGGACGAGCTCTCAAGGTTAAACAAGTAACTTCCTTTCTAGGATTACAGAAATGCAGAGTCCCCTGTATCTTGTCAAATGTGGCAGGAGCTGCCTCACATAACGACTGTTATGGAAAAGTAAGTTCAAAAACATGGTTCAATGACGTAAGTAAACTTCTGTTTCCTACAAAAACCTGAAGAGTCTTGCATACACAAATAATCTGTACTGCAGAACTCCAAGAAGGCACACAGCCAGCAGAATCCCCAAATGCATTTGGCTGTGGAGCTTTTCATAATGCCTCACTGATTCAGCGACCTAGAATACCACTCTCAAGAAAGCAGACTCTGGGTGTGCATGTGCATGCGTGTGCACATGTGCTTGCTGTCTGAGGCACAGGGTGTGGCAGGGGAGTGGGCTGGCAGCCTTGCTGTCTCTAAGCATGGGACTGTGACTAAGAAGGGCAGTAATCAGCTGCTCTCTGCTTTGACAAAGAACACAAAGAAAATAGGCACAAAGAAAAATCTGAGAGAGAAAAAAGCAAATATTTGCATAGACTAAAGGTAAATGCTCTGTTGATTCTCTTTTCTGTAGAGGCCAGACTCAGAAAACTAAGAAAAGGATACACTGCATCTAGGCTTCAAGAGTAATCGTGTGGGATCTGGCCCAGAAAAAAAGCTGAGGTCACTGGACACGTTGTCTAGCTCTGTGATTCTCTAAAGAGAAGACACTGTCCCTACTAACTACATTTTCCCTACAAAGGTATTTGACAGGTTGAAAACCCAATACTTACATGGTTTACACTGTGAGCAGACCCATGTGCCAGGGGTTTACTAGTGATCTCTAGTGTTAAACTGTTGGCGGTTGGTAGCACTAACAGCTCTACTCAGTAGGAAGAAAAGGGGCCCAGTTTCTGGTGTTCACCATGACTGATAAATGGTGGCCAGGGCCCTTGTGGATTATAGTGAGACTTTGCTAAACATCACAACCTGTACAGGTGTCCTTGTATTTTAAACAGTTTCCTAAGTTTCAGGTAATTTGGACAGCAAATATTTCTTTGCGCTCACTTACCCGAACCTCTCCATTCGAGTGTCCTGTCACTATGACGTTCTGTGTGTCCCATTCATTCATCTCTGACACGCAGCAGCAGACGATCTGCTGGCTCCAACCTGTGAACGTGTTTACACTCATGATAGGGTTCCCATTAATGCTCCACACATGGATGTATGTGCCAGCACAAGACACAATGTCCCCCTGCAAGACAAAGGAACACCGTTCATTCTCTTCATATTACACACTGGTTTCAGAAAAACAATTGCATCTATGACCTGCTCTCAAAACACCTCAGTCCTTAGACTAATGGCTGAATTATTTCTAAGGTAACCTGGAATTCAGTGCTTGATGACTTAAAAATAAATATCCTGAACAAGAGGCTTCTTTAAAAATTCAAAGCTGAGTGAATGCTATGTCAGGGGGTCACAAATGGAGATGAAAGGTAGGTCTGTGCCCAGTGCACTGCTGAACAAGCTCCTATTCCACCACCAAGCGCTATGTCATCAGAGGAGGTGACAGATGGTCTTCTTCTTTCCATTGTTTACAAAGTCTATTTACCCTTTTCATTTAGAGGAATTCACCTACACAGACTTTTATGTAATTGAGTCCAACCACCAAGACCATAGGGTAGAAGAAATATTCAGTCCAGGTACATTGTGTCTCTCTCTGAACACATGATAAGATGGAATCTTGGTACACTGTAATATGTTATGTTAAAATCTGCATTCACAAGAGGGGTGGGAAAATGAGGGTGAAAAAAGAAACCTGTCATGTAGATCACTTCTAATAAAACCTAAGATTCCCTGAGCTGATAACTCATGAAAACCTGAGTTCTAAAGGGCAGAAGGAATAGTCCTTTTCCTCAAATTCTAACCCTTACAGTGACCTCATGAGGTCGGCTAGCACCAGCCCTGCTTTAGAGCACGAAAGTGAGGTGCACAGAGCCAAGACACTTGCTTATCATCCCAGTCATGATTTACAGCCAGTTCTCTGTAGTCCCAAAGCTTACAGGTCACTCAAATCCTAAGGTTGCATGGCGGTCCCATTGTTGGTTGCTAACTTTATTTATTTATTTATTTATTTATTTTTAGCGGTGCTGGGGATCGAACCCAGGGCCTTGTGTTTGCAAGGCAAGCACTCTACCAACTGAGCTATCTCCCCAGCCCGGTTGCTAACTTTAGAAATCACCTAGTGATTTCAGTGCAGTCAGGAGATTCATGAGATCCTATAGACATTTGAAAATGGTCGTCAAAAGGAGAGAAAGCACCAGAAGAAGGAAGCAGCACCAACACCAGGATAAAGACAAAGGTACACAGGGGCGGGATGATAAGGCTGCACTCTGCTCATCTACTGTTCCTGCCTCCTCCCCCCAGCCCCTGTGCCGTGACGGCGAGAACCAAAACAAACCTCAACACAAAATATACTTCGTAAAGTATTGCTTTGTCTACCTCTGCATCAGTCACTGAACTGTCTCTGAGTGTCAGCAGGTGAGTTTTAATTAGTGTTCCTGGTCTCTGCAAGAGACCAGAGACATCAAGACCTCCTTCAGTGACTCCAGGGGGCCACAATTAAGATCGCATTAGAGCAAATCCTGTGGTCATGAGGGCTGAGTCATAGAAGAAGAAATAAAGAGCAGCTGCCAAGGGAGCTTGGGCCCAAAATATAAACACAAGTTAAGCACACTGGGTATTGGTTGGAGAAACAGAAACAGAATTCTTTTCATGTGTTAAGACTTTATGAAAAATTTATGAAAAGAAAAAAAAACCAAGTCACTTCTGTAGTGTTTGCAGCAATTACTGCAATCCAGTGGGTGTATAATGACTCAAATAACTGACTATAAATAAAATTCTCACTATTTAAGAACAACTTTTAAACAAAGTACTTTAATGGGATTAAGAATCTGACTGTGAGCAACACTGTTAGGTCAGAGCAGTTCTGTTGCACCTATATTTTTCTAAAGTTCTTTAGGAATAAAATTTTGCAGGACTAACCCAAGGTGGTATTCTGAAATATCTTAAGCCTATCAAATACATGAAAACCAAATTTGACTCTGTTGCCCTTGCATGTCCCCAACTCAGTCACATCTCCGAGTCCTCCTATCATCAGTGAGACACTCTAGATGCCTTTCACTAGAACTAAATTTCTTTTTCTTTGTGTGATGGCAAGATATTTGACTAAAAGCATAATACTTAGTATTGCCTGACAGAAATCAAAGATAAGAAAGAAAAGGAAACGTCACTCAATAACATGGTGAGAACTACTATGGTGGCCCCAGGGCAGGAATGAGGTGGGAGGGGAATGTTGCTAGTGATGAGGCAGGGGTGGGTTCCTGGGACAGGGTACATTTTACCATGGTAACGTACCCTTGGACTTGGGGACTTCATTCTTCGTAAACCTACTCTGAAGCTTCCCCTGCCTGAAAAACCCTTAGTTGTGAAGACAACTCCCTGTCTTCCCTGTCCACCTTAACTCAACTCAGTCTATGTAGGGAACTCCCAGTCCAGTGCATTTATTTTTATTCTGATTTATTTTACCTATTTGTATATAAAATATTTATTTTTGAGAAGAGATAATATTCCTTGATAGTTTAGGGATCTGTTGTAAAAATAATTAACAATTTTTCTCATTTGGGCTCCCAGATACTATTTTTCACTTTTCAAAATAAATAAATAATGTGTTTTGAAATTTTCAACAAAATTTGAACATTCTTAATAAATCCCACAATTTTTTTAAAAAAAATCTCCCATGTTCTTGGATAGGCAGAATTAATATTGTCAAAATGGCCATACTACCAAAAGTGCTATAGAGCTCAATGCAATTCCAATTAAAATGCCAATGACGTACCTTACAGAAATAGAGCAAGCAATCATGAAATTCATCTGGAAGAATATGAAACCCAGAATAGCTAAAGCAATCCTTAGCAAGAAGAGTGAAGCAGGGGGTATTGTAATACCAGAACTTCAACTATACTACAAAGCAATAGTAACAAAAATGGCATGGTATTGGTACCAAAATAGACAGGTAGATCAATGGTACAGAATAGAGGACACAGAGACAAACCCAAATAAATACAATTTTCTCATACTAGACAAAAGGGCCAAAAATATGCAATGGAGAAAAGATAGCCTCTTCAACAAATGGTGTTGGGAAAACTGGAAATCCATATGCAACAGAATGAAACTAAACCCCTATCTCTCACCCTGCACAGAACTCAACTCAAAATGGATCAAGGACCTTGGAATCAGACCAGAGACTCTGCATCTTATAGAAGAAAAAGTAGGTCCAAATCTTCAACATGTCAGCTTAGGATCAGATTTCCTTAACAGGACTCCCATAGCACAAGAAATAAAAGCAAGAATCAATAAATGGGATAGATTCAAACTAAAAAGTTTTCTCTTAGCAAACGAAACTATCAGTAATGCGAAGAGAGAGTCTACAGAGTGGGAGAAAATCTTTGCCACTCATAATTCAGATAGAGCACTAATTTCCAGAATATATAAAGAAGTCAAAAAACTCTACACCAAGAATACAAATAACCCAATCAACAAATGGGCTAAGGAAATGAACAAACACTTCACAGAAGATCTACAAGCAATCAAGAGATATATGAAAAAATGTTCAACATCTCTAGTAATAAGAGAAATGCAAATCAAAACTATCCTAAGATTCCATCTCACCCCAGTTAGAATGGCGATTTTCAAGAATACAAGCAACAATAGGTGTTCTTGGTCTATACCCAAAGGACTTAAAATCAGCATACTACAGAGATACAACCACAACAATGTTCATAGTTGCTCAATTCACAATAGCCAGATAGTGAAAACAACCTAGACGTCCTTCAATTGATGAATGGATAAAGAAACTGTGGTATATTTATACAATGGAATATTACTTAGCCATAAAGAATAATAAAATTATGGCATTTGCAGGCAAATGGATGAAATTGGAGAATATTAATCTAAGTGAGATAAGTCACTGATAAGCGGATGACGACACATAATGGAGGGTGGGAGGGAGGCAGGAATGGAGGAAGGAGGGACTGTATAGAGGGAAAAGGGGGTGGGAAGTGTGGGGGGGGAAGGAAAAAATAACAGAATGATTCAAACACCATTACCCTATGTAAATGTATGATTACACAAATGGTATGCCTCTATTTCATGTACAGAGAAACAAGATAAATCCCATTTGTTTACAATAAAAATAAATTTAAAAAAAAGCCCATACTATTAAAAAAATATCATATTTGTTTTATTTTTACCAAATCTTGTTCTCTTTAAAGTATGTGATAGTGAATGGATTTTAAGTACTCTTTGGGTTAAAACTTTTGATATTCATCTGCTTTTCAAACAACACATAAATCAAGAGAAATGTAGTGACTTTTAGAATGAGTGTGTATCGGCTTAGAGAAACAGTCATATTTTACTTAGTATGGCCAAAACAACTTGTTTCCCTGAATTTAAAACAAGTGGGCAATTTACTACTTACTGTTAATTCATTGATACAAAGAGTAGAAACTGGAGCTCGATGGCCTCGTAGCTGGGTTAGAAATGACAGTTTGTTCAAATCCCAAATGATGCATGTCCGGTCGCGGGACCCACTGACAATTATATGATAGGCTAGTGATGCTGTGGCACAGGTGACAGTATCAGTGTGGCCAAGTAAGGCCTACAAATGAAAAGAGCAACAAGTCAGATTGATCACAGTAACAACTCCCACAAGTGACTTCAGAAGCTCCCAGATTCATCAGATGAGAGCTTTGCTGAGGACAGTGGGTGCCTTGAGGGGGGCCATCTTGGCAGTGTGGGGTTGACCTTCCTCCTCATGTGGTCCATCCTAGCCTCATCTCATAGGAATGCGGGATGAGTTTTTTTTTTTGTTTTTTTTTTTTGCAGTACTGGGGATCGAACTCAGGGACTTATTCTTGCGAGGCAAGCACTCTACCAGCTGAGCTATCTCCCCAGCCTGTGGGATGAGTTTTACACTACTTTCCTGGACATAGAACAGCATCATTGAGGGCAGGGGGAATGGCAGCTACAGTCCAGCTTGGATTTCTTCATGCTATTTCTATGTGGAAATACACTGATGATAAGCCACCAAACAGAACTGAAACTGCAAATCCATTCTCTTATGCCACAAACACCTTTTTATTCTGAGGACCTACAATTGATGATTTTTTTTTAAAAAATGCACAAACTACATAGTTATTTTATATTAGTCAAAAATTAAAAAATAAAAATATACAAATGGTGAGAACCCAAGATTGCAGTACATTGTTCTGAAAGATAAGAGGGGAGTGTCGTCCTGATATGTCAATGTGCTGCAGTCCTGCTACTGCATGGGAGATATCTGAAGAGTTCTGCCTGAGAGGGACTCCTTCTTTAAACTGGAGTAAGAACTGTTCTCTTTTGGTGGAATATGAAGAGAAACAGGAGCCAGGGGAATGACAGTATTTGAAAATAAGTAAGGATTTTGAAGAGAAAGACCGAGATTACTGTTAGGAGTCCCTGAATACACACAGTGGGCCATCTTCCCTGGCAGAATATGCTTGTTTAAATAATGAGTTGGTTTTTAAAATTTGGGTCATACAGACATCTGCATGGTATGTTTAGCAAACCCCATTTGACTGGCACATCATCTTCAGGATTTTTTTTCTAAATGAAAAATATTTTAAGCAGGAGCTCATATCAGCAGAATGCACATCAACCTTGTGCTTGTTTATGTCAGGAGTTTGCAGCTCTTGATGTGGCTTGTCTCAGGACTCAGGAAGTCTACAAAGCCTTTGGTCTATTTAGATGGTTGTTGAAAGTACCAGAGGTTCAATTCTTTCCACAGATATTTAAGACACTACTATTCAAGAGTGGAACAAAAATAGCTTTGGAGTAAGAACTGAATTTAAATCCTGGCTTTTTCACAAATACGATTTTGAGCATGTCTTTGACCCTCCTGTTTCCACGCCCCCCGCCGTCGGTATAAAATGGGGCTAATGATTACCTTATGGATTAATAAGGACGGGAGTTCTATATTTTTTAAGATATCCAGCATAGATAGTATCCTGAACATAGTAGGCACACATAAATGATAGTACTATAACACTACTTTTTCAATAATAATAAAAAATACTTAATGCATGCTTCTTATTTACACCACCTTATGATAAATTCTTTGCAAATCAAATATTAAAAGATGGCTTACTTATAAACAGATTCTTGCTTTAAGTGAAAAATTATGTGATCAGAAATACTTGTTAACTAAATCATCAAGGGTGCTACTGAAAAGTAATTGAGTTTGGCAAGTCCTTAAGGAAATGACAAAAGAAGAAAGAGAAACAAACTAAGACTTTGTAGGTCATCTGAATGTAATCATCCTGAAATTATAAGGAGTAATAGCAAATATCAATCTGATTTTAAAAAATTCAATAAACTATAATTTGTAAGAAATAGTTACATTACTTAATATATTAAAATATATAACCTGAAGAGGACTTGCTTTAATTTTAATAAAGAACCTGCTTAGAGTAATTTTTAGCAATAGCATGTTCTAATTTACTTTTTTTTTTTTTAAAGAATTTCTAGCAAAGACCACACTTCTTGATTTTGTGTATTGTGCCCGATATATATCAGGATGAAGGAAGCTTTGTTAGTTTCTCCAGAGCAGGCTGAGATGGAACGAGCCCATTCCATCTGCTCACCCTCAGTTACCTGCTTGAGCGTGAGGATCTTTGCCTTTTCTTTCGAGGTGCCCATCTCCCACACACACACAACTGTGCTTGTTCCACCTGTGATGACCAGCTTGGGGTTGGGGCAAATTGCACAGAGAATCTGGCCCCACTCCGACAAACATTCATAAACAGTCACTGCCTGCACAAACAAAACAGATGTGAAACACACGTGGCCACCAACTGCTCAGATTTCTGCAGTGCAAGCAGCAGAGCTGAGTAAAGGGTAAGGACCTCATGGAGGTACCTCACAGCACACACCAGCTCACACTCGGGGTTGGTTTCAGTTTTATGACATTTTCACTGAAGCTCCACACTGAATTGTTCTGACAGCTTCCTAACTGCTGCTGCTAGACCGTAATTATAAAGGGACTTTGTTCATCAATGGGGGATCTCTGGTTTCTCCAGTTTGGAATGATATTCAATGTGTGTGCTGCTATGTAAGTAGCAGGAGACATCTGATAAAAGGGTGTGTGCTGTAGCCAGTGGAAGCAGTGTGCACAGCAAGCATAGTGCTGTTGAAGGAAACATTGACTTAGGTAAAAATCATGTTGACATACAGTGGAACAGGCTGGGCAGTGTCCTATCCATCTTACAGTTGGGAGGGGATCAAGGGCAAACACAGGGTGCTAAAGGATTACTGCATACTGCCCTCACAAAGAGATGCTTATGGAACTCATAGCAGCTGCTACTGGTTCCTGTGGGGTGGGTAACAAGTTTTCTGACAGTCATTTTAGAACTTAAAATGATAAATGGACCAGATGGTGACTTGCCAAAAGCAGGCTATTCTGGTTGGCAGACATGGTGAGTACCTTGCTGTTAGGATCTTTTAGAGGAATTCTGTGGGCAGGAAGGGAACACCAGTCCCTATTACTCAACTTACAAAAGAAGCTTTTCTGCAGGAAACATGACTCTCCACTAGCTCTCTTATCTTTGTCTGATGCATGACATTCTCCTTTCTCTGGCCTTTGGAGGAGCAGCTGACACATCCCTTGGACTGTACCTCTCGCCACCCCCATTACCAAGGATATTCATACCATGAAATAGCAAGATTAAATGAGAAAGCAAGAAACTGCAAAACCTTGTCTGATTCATAGGTTCCAGTCTGCAGCTGGGTCTGCGTAGCCCCCAGCGAAAGTTTGTTCCAGGTTGGTGGGATAAGAACCTTATTCTGTTCTACTGCAAGAATACCTTTATCCGTACATACTATTTGTCCCACAGGCTCCTTGAGTTCTATTAATAAAAACCAAAAAACAAAAGAAAACAAAACAAACAAAAAAACCCCCATCAAATCATTACATTAGGATAGGAGAGGGAAATTAACTTCATTATCCCATAGTGTGGTAAGGTAATCTAAAATATTCATACAAATCAAGCATCCTGATACCCACTTAAAGACCAAATGATATCAGAAGCAAAGCTTGGCTTTTGAGGTTACTCCAAGATCTGCTGGGTGGGATGTCACCCTGACAGGTGTTCTGCAGGGCTTCCCTACAGTCCTCCTGTTCCTGGACAATCTTGGAAATCAGACCTATATTCCTGGGGCTACACAGAGTAATCTGAGATACGTGTCAGAATGCAGAGGGACCATCAACCAGTCTATGTTTTCTGTACCTTGCAAGCTACAGACTTCTTATAGCATGAGCCAAGAGGCATGGTCTTCCTGCTCCACATAAGAAATTGCCAAACAACTAAACCTCCAGAACAAGCACTGGGCAGTGACAGGGACTAGCAAGGAGCAGACTGTGTGATGAGCCTACCAAATCAGTTTGATGTCCCAATTCTTGAATTTTTTAAAGTGACCAACTTCAAGACTCTACAAAACATTTTTTCATTCAACAGGTAAAATTTCTATCTCAAAAACTACTTTTAGGTAAGTGTATCATTAGATAAAAGTCAAATAAATTCTTTTGGTTGGCATATTGAAAATATGGTCCCCTTACTGCTATTTGATATACTGAATACATACAAGTAAAAATAAAAAAAATGTAGATAGAATTTTTTTTTGCAGTAAAACTGAAGTTACAAAATTTTGATATTTTAGAATTGACTAACTTAACAGAAGGGAGAAATCTGTTTGGCTCCTTCTGATACAGAAGTCCAACAGGCCAAAAAAAGAAAACAGGTAAAAGAAAATACCAGCAAGTATTCAGAATTTACACAAATGTATACAGCATTACTACAAAAAACATGACTGCTAAAAAACAAGTTTGCTTTTGCGGACTAGGATTTATTAAGTAATCCCATCAAATCATGAGTCAACAGGTTATTCTCATCACCTTACCTTTTAATGGGTGTTAGAGAAGGCCTCAATTGTCTAGATGATGGAAAAAAGATCTTGTCACTTGTGGTTCCTGGTGGGACTGAGATTCCTGCACTGTCTCCGTTAAGTCGACTCCTCACTCGTTTTGGTGGATGAGGTTTTTTAAATAACTGCACAAGAGGTGACACACTTTATAATAAAAAGTAACACTCACTAAGCCCTTTAATATGGCAAGCATAATGTTCTTATTTAACTTAAGCTTTACAACAAACATTAGATACTACATTATCTCCGTTTTACATTTGAGGAAAGAAACCTAAAGAGGCTAAGAAGATTGCCACAAAACTCACACCTTAATAAGTAGATATAGGATTATGACCCTAAAGCTTGGGTTGCTACTGTATAAGCTGAAATAACTCTGTAAAATAAAATTAATCCACCAAACTATAGTTGATTTATAATGATTTTTCCAATGATTTTAAAAAGGCAACTGATTCTTCATAGCCCAATACCATTCTGTGCCATTTAAGGTGAGAAGACATTTTAATTGGATTATTTCTGGCTTCCATGTGGCTTTTCTTAATGTGATTTAGCAACATGATTTTGGTGCTGTTTAGGTGCTACAAATTTGCTGAAAGTATGAATATTATCACCTTCATTTCACTTTGCAATGAAGCAAAGGAAAATAAAAATCTGTGGAATTTTTGTTCAGTATTCCTACAGCTAAAAATATTAATGTACATTTAAGATTATTTTTTAAGTAATGTAAATCTTCAAACAAGGATACAGTAGATACTGTTGGAAAACTAATATTTGAGAAAGCTATCTGGAAAAACTTGGATGGGTCGAGACTGAAGATGAAAACAACAACACTGTGCTTCAAGATGTTTTGGGTTTCTGGGAGAAAACAACAGGAAAGATGCTTTGTACAGATGAAGATGAAGGTAACAATTAGGCTTCCAGAACATTAAGCATTTTGTCCCTATTTTAGCTACGTACAGGGGACAGAGTAGGGGTTGGTTATCTTCTACAGATTCTGAAGTTGTAAAAAGAGACATAATTTAAAGTATACTCATAAATAAACATTCACCGAAAAACTTTTATGTGAAGTTCTAACAACCAAGTCATGCATGGATACAGTTACTACAGAACTGAGATTTTCTTAGATGGTTCTACTTGGAAGTATTCTCTATTACTCAATGGGCTGTCCTAGATGTATGTTGGTATCCAAATCATATCTCCTAGTCTGCTGGCTTCTTATTTTTTTTCTCACACAGTTTTTATTTACAATAGCACATTCATCAATCATTTTACAGTGGTAAAGGTAATTAATTTTATGATTTATTAAATATACAACTGCATTTATTTACATTCATAATGGAAAAGAGATAATGTTAAGAGCTGTAAACTATTTTTAATGTTTTTTATACCCAATTAAATTCATGAAAAACTTAAACATTTTAAAACAACCCTTTGGAATACACTGCAAAATAAATACTTAACACACTAATTGCATGTCACAACAAAGTAATACCTTATTATGAAGTAGAGGGTAAGTGTGATCTTTAGTGAGTACTTAGGTGGAACACAAATATACTACCTCATCACTAATTTTCTAATCATTTTCTTTCCAAGTCTCTGAGCATCCAGCAGAGCCCAATCTATGAAATAATGCAATCTGAACATTTTGCCATCACTGTTCTGGGGAAAAAATTGATGACCTGGTGAACTTTTTATAGTTCGTCCCCTTGGGAAAGTTTCTTTCAACACTATCTTTAAATGTGACCCAGGCAAAGGTCTGTAATGGAACTGTGTGTGAACAATACCCTATTATTTTCTTCCTCAGGCACTGGCCAGAGGAAAATCTATATAAGGCCATAAGTATGGGTTGAGAGGAAAAAAAGGCAATCTAGCTTCAGTTAATGCATGACACTTGACACCACTTGCACCTTACTCAAATGCTCATTTCCTGCTTGAGGTCAACTTTGTATACAACACTTCCCTTTGATGATGGAGTACTGCTGTGCTGGTGGGTCAGGTAACACCCTGTCCATCAGCAGCAGTTTGTTTCCAAAATCTGCTGGCCTCTTACATTCCAAAGTAGCACACAAATCCTGCAGTGGTGCCAAGTGTCTTGATTTGAGTGCTCACAACATCCATTTCCACAGGGTGTGCAAAATGGATTCTGCCTTGTAACTCTCAGGAAAAAGGACAGGTTTACCAAAATAAAGATTTAAGTAAGATTGTCCAACTATGAGTACTTTATTGACAACCATTTTGCTTGAAAAGTAAACATGGTTCCTTTGTTGGGGATCATGTATTGTGAACGTTGGGATTTTGCATTGTGAATGGTGCAGTAGTGTCCTGCTGTCTATCACAGCTTTTCTACATACAATTGGCCATTATTCTGTGTATTCCCAAGTGTCCACCCTGGAAATTTTGAAGTTGGATAATCCTATAAAAATGGACAGCAGGAGAGATATGTGAAGCAGGAACAGAGAAGATGGCCAGGGCCAAAAGTGTAGAGCCCCTTGCATCTGGCACAGGAAGGGGGCTTGCACAGCTCAGCAGTGTCTCTCCTCACTGTGTTGCAGATACTACTGGTTCTGCTGCCCCTCCTGCACAGTGGAATGAGAGAAGGGGGTGCTCAACACTGTGCATGACACTCAAATGCTAAAGGGTATACAGCTCTTGGTCTTCTTTCCAGGTTCCAGATGGTGTGAGAGCTGCTGGTACATGTCCTGGGCATTGCTGTGGCACAAGTCCTCACAGCACAGCACTCTCTACACCGCTCACTAAACTAACCCGATCATCACCTGCTCCCTGAATCTCTAATACAGTGTCCTGAGTGCTCTTCTGCGCTCATTTTAGCTCCTCTGCAAAGTACGTGAACTTGTGTGTGTGTGTGCACTGGCAGGGGCACTGGGGGGAAATGACCGAGGCCAGAATGAACTGTAAAAGCTTAAATATGATCATGTCATTCTCCTCCCTACAATCAGCACAGCTTTCCACTGGCATCAGATGAAACCCTATCTCTGTGCATGCTGTGGTCCACAAGGCCCCTCTAGTCAGATTATGAGTAGGTAAGGAAACAAGACTTGTTCTAGTCTGAGTGCAAATTCCTTTAAACATCAAAATATCTATTTATCCTACATAAAAGTGAGGAGAAACCAATAATGTAAGATCATTAATCAAATGGGCAATGTTTACGGGTCTTTATTAACTTAGTCTAAACTTAATTATTACATGGTAATCTACAGAAATATTACAGAATGAAACTGAGTCACTGATGATAAGGAAAGAACATCCATACCTGTTTAGGGATCTGACCAAAGTTATTAATGAAGCCGATGGTGGCTGTCTCCTTCAGTGGATCATTTATATTGTAGATATCCACTTGACCCTCATAAAAAAGGTGATGGAAGACATTTACAGCTTCTACTGCAGCAGGACCCTGCTGTTTGTAGCCAAAGATTAAATCAATCCATTCATGCAGATGGGCACTCACATAATCACACTCCAAAGCCTGTAAATCCAAAACACAGGCTGGGTAAGGGGCTGGTTTTTATTACTTGCTCGCCAAGAAACTTGGCGAGTTGTCAAGAGGAACTAAAATAATTAAAAATCATTATGATAATATTAGTAACTTGGAAGTGAACGCATGATACACAGTTCAAGTTCTTTCTGTACTGTGATCATTGGTCAAATAGACCCAACCCACTACAGAATGCACTCTCATTACCTCACGGTGGACTCGAATGAATTCTCGTGGGTCCCCTTTGGCCCAGGGTGGAAGGATAACATCTCCAAGCTTGGTGCCATTTTGTTTACAGCCTGAACAATTGGATACATTAAAAAGAAAATGAAAGAATAGGAAAAATGGTAACTTTATTCACAGTGACAAAGAAATAGTGTGTTAGATTCATTACCAACTATCAAGTATCACTACAGAAAAACCCCACAGAGATCATCTACTCTGGCATCTCCCCAAGGTTGCTCTTTAGAGCATTTCTTCAGAAAGATTTTCTAAGTGCCAGTAAAACCAGGATCCTCACTCTCAAATGTCTGCAGGAAATACTGAGTTATACAAAATTAAACACACTTCTTCCCTGCAAGATGCCTTGAAGGTTAACATGTTAATATGCACTGTTCTGCTCTAAGAGGAACACCAGACACAACTTTTCTGAAATGCTATTGACCATGAGACTCTTTTTCAATGAGATCTTCTGTAAGGCTACTGTTTTGAGCATCCTGGAGACAAATGCAGTACATGAGGTTTCTCAAATTTTTGACACTTAAATTCTCTCGATAGAGCTCTGTAGAATTGAGATATATTTTGCAGTGATCGTTTTCCCTAAATAAATGAAACTGAAATATAACTTTTTGCTGTTCTTGCATCACTTAACAGAAAAAATATTTGGGAAGATCATAACTGTTATTCTAAGTCACAGCCAGATACGCTAAAGTATTAAAGAAGTCATTTATAATGAAATCTATTTGTATTAAAATATCTCCATCCATCCATCCATCTATTCACACACACATTAAATAGGATTGGTAGGTTTCCTTCCCTTTTTTTGAAAAAACACTGAAAAGTAATTTTAGCTTCATACGTACAGATTATCATTGTAACAAATAATCATAAATAATAAAGTTGACTTCCTGGCTTCCTAGCAGTCGATTAGATAATAGTTCTATTAGGAATTTCATACAGAAGTACAGTTGTTCAAATTTTAGAGCACAAAGCCAACTCCAAATGGAAGCCAATAAAAATATTTCCTTTAGAAACTTGTCTTCATCATTGTTATTTTATTGTTTTATAATGTGATAGCGAGAGATACAAAGATCAGTTTATTGATTAAAGGAATGTTTTGACTTGGTTAGAAAAACAATCATATGACTTAAGACAAAAATCAGGTTATTATACCTGATCCCTGCCAAACCCCTCAAATGCTTTCTCTAGTCCCAGTTTTTTGGTAATAAGTGGTAATAATTATCAGACTTCTTGAGGTATAACCTACTTTTCAACATTTTGCTATACTTCCTGAATACTTATGTTAGAGAATTTTATTAGAACTAGCTGCAATTTAAAAATGACATACATGGGGGAACATAACCCATAGAGAAACCCTCAGTCTAATTCTGCTATTCTGTAGCTCCCTGCCAGATGTATCCAGGGATGTGAGAACAAGATGACCCCAGAGTCAGGGGAAAATCCTAAGCACTTTTTTTTTTTTTTTTTTTTTTTAAATATCACTATCTTTTCTTGATGGAGAGGCAAAGGGTGTTTAGTTCTGTTTGTTTTTCTCTTTTGAGGTGAAATTCATACATTCCTCTCTCCTTCTAGACTCTGATAACCACCAATCTCTTCTGTCTCTGGATTTACCTATTCTGGATATTTCCTATAAAGGGAATCATACATCACGTGACCTTCTGTGTCTGGCTTCTTTCATTTAGCATGTTTTTGAGGTTCATTCATTGCTAGTTTTAGACCTGGAATGTCCCTCAAGGGTCCATGTGTTAAAGGTTTTGTCCCTAGGTTAGTGCTACTAGGAGGTGGTCCAAACTTTTAAGAGATAAGGTTTACCGGGAGGTCTTTGGTCATTGGGGGAGTACCCTTGAAGGGGCCAGTGAGACCCCAGTCCCCTCCTCTCTTCTCTTTTCTGCCTTCTGGTTATGAAGTGAGCAGCTTTGCTCTACAATGTGTTTCTACCATGGTGTATTGCCTTACCACAAGACCAAAGGCAATGGGGCCAATTCACCATGGACTGAAACCTCTAAAATGATGAGCTAAAATAAACCTTTTTTCTTTATAAGTTGACTTATCTGAAGTATTTATTACAACAAATGAAAAGTTAACACATCCACGTTATAGCATTTATCAGCACTTCATTCATTGATATGGCTGAATAATTTTTTATTATATGTATATATCACACTTTGTTTACCCATTCACACCTTCACAGACATCTGGGCTGTTTGCACCATTTGGTTATTAAGAATTCTGCTGCTGTAAACATGCTTGTGTAGGCATTTGTTTGAACTCTTGTTCTCAATTCTATACACACAGTGGTAGAACTGCTGGTCATATGGTAATTTTGTTAACTTTTTGAGGAACTGTCAAACTCTTTCCCATGGTCCATTTTATGCTCTAATTAGCAATATATAAGGGTTTTCATTTTCACATCCTTGCCAGCCCTGACTATTTTCTGACTGCTTCCCCAGGTATTTGGTACCTTAGTGCATGTGGAGTGTTAATTCCTGTAACTTTG
This sequence comes from Sciurus carolinensis, assembly GCF_902686445.1. Lineage (NCBI taxonomy): Eukaryota > Metazoa > Chordata > Mammalia > Rodentia > Sciuridae > Sciurus > Sciurus carolinensis. The sequence goes on along the minus strand of NC_062222.1, from coordinate 71,508,383 downwards.
ATTTGTATTGACTAGTAACTAATGCAAGTGTCTTTTCTGTGCTTCCTGTGGCTATGTGTATGGAGAAATATCTACATTAGTCTTTTACCCATTTTTCAACAAGATTGTTTATTTTGGGGTTGTTGAATTTTAAGACTTGTTTATGTTATAGATCCTGGACCAGATATATCATTTTCAAATGTTTTCCCCAATTCCATAGGCTATCTTTTTGCTTTCTGGACAAAATCTTTGGATGTAAAAGTTTTTAAAGTTGATGAAATCCAACTTATCTTTAGTTGCTGCTGTTTTTTTTTTTTTTTATTTCTAAGAATTCACTGCCAAGTTCTAGATCATGACGATTTACCCTTATGGTTTCTTATGAGACTTTTGGGTTTTTAGCCTTTAACTTTAAACTGTTTTTGAAAGTATATGATTTCAAGAAGGAAAGATGATGTGTTATGAAGGTGAACACAATAAAGATACATGATCTTTGTTTTATTTACTTATTTTAAAAGTGGATTGTTTGGTTGGGTTTGTAAGTGGTCTGTTTGGAATACTTCGCAACACGGATCATCATAACTGATTCAAAGATTCTGGAAGATTAGGGAGATTGTTTTCTTTTTGAACCTTTCTATATTTGTTTCTTTGAAAGTGGTGTCCCTGGGGAAGACAGCATTCTTCAAGGAATGTTGTAAGTGAACATAAGAAAGCACTCATGTGTACTCATTTCTGAGCACTCATGTGTACACATCTGTTGATTTTGCTTGCTGACCATCTATTCCACTCCTGACCAAGAGTGAGCTCCAGGCCCAGTCAGAGGCAATGAGGATTTTTACTGGGGCTACTGAAAGTTTTATACTTTTTTCTCATTGACTTCCATTCCTCACGGTTATATCTGCTAATGGACAATTAATAAAGTTAATTTTGAAAAATTTAAAAACAAAAATCATAAAATGTAAAAGATAGGAATGTTTCCCTAAATTTTCTATTGATGAAACTTTGGAGATGGGATGGTAATGATTTATATGCTTAACTTGTATAAAAAAGGAAAACAGTATAAAATGGGGCAGGTATATTCTTATGTATAAACAATGGAATTCTGATATGTTTTAAAAGAAATACTCAAAAGCACAGATCATCAAATTGTATTCCAAAAAACTGTAACTAAAGTCAAATTTATTTCTTCTAACTGCCAACAATAAAAGACACTAGTGATAAAATTTCTCTCCTTTTTATAAATGCTGATTTTGTACTGTTTTTCTAGAAAATAGGACCTAACTGGAAAAGAAAAGGGATTCATTTAAAGAAAAGGGATTCATTTTATTTTGAAATTTGATTTTAAAACCCATTAAACTGAGAATGCCTCAGGCAATACACACAAGATTAGAATAATACATGAAAATTTAGATACACCATTCTTGACTACTAATGGGTTTCAATGGTAATTATTTTCAAAACTTCACTTTACCATTGTTTTCACTGAAACAACAAAATTCTAAACATCAGATGTAATCTTTGTCAATTTATAAACGTCTCCTAGACTGTAGGTTTGAAACAGTTCTTCTGGGGAATAAACTTGCTTTTCTTTTTATACTTAATTACATGCATCCAATTATAGGTAATAATAGCAACTAAAAGTATAAAGAAAACTTTTCTTGTTAATGCATGGGGTAGACAATCTTCAGAAGTGACTTGTTTCTATTGTTCTTTGCCTGGCTGATATTGCTAACACACAGCTCTACGTACCTAGATCAAAGTTGTTGGAATTGAACAGGAATTCTGGTAAGTAAAAAAATTCTGGGATAAGTTCTTTTACGTCTGCCATGTTGTGCTTTGATGCTGAATACCAGGCCTCACGAACACTGTGAAACATCCGATCAGCCAGGTCAAAGTGGCCACCCTGTGGGCAGAATGAGAAGGCACCTCTCTATTAGAGAACCATTCCCACTTCACAGTTTCTGTCAAGTTCAAGGGCTTGAAAATCTCAAATATGTTTGGTGACATTTCCAATTCTCATCATCCTATGTTAAATACATGAAATTTAAAATGATCACAAAAGAAAACCTAGTCTTTTTGGAGTTCTCTCGAAGGATGCTCAGTAGATTGGTTTTATAATCAGAGTGAAATCTATATATAAAGATTTTTAAAAAGTCATTTAAAAAATATTAGTTTTTAGAGAGGGCAAGACTGTAAGGAAATATAAATACTTCCATAATTTGATGGCATCCTTCAAAGAAAGAAGTCTAATGTAAACCACTATGGTTGGAAATATCCAAGTTATTATACATACACTTGGCTAATTTTATAAATCATCACGACAACGAAGTTTTCACATGTGGTTGAACTGGGAATTGAGAATTAAGTGGAGAATTAGGAAAGGTGATAGGAAAGTTACAGGGTAATGAAACAAGTTCAAAGAGAAGGATTTCTTTTGCTGTCTCATAGATACACTACCTTCCCTCTCCAGTTGCACTGTCTGCTCTCTGTGTGTTTTAAGTGAACATGATATACTTGTCTTATGACATCTACTGTGAGAAAATGCCAAAGCCCATCCCACGGCTGCTAAGACTTGCCCCAGTCTGGCCACTTTCCTTTCTCACCTTATCCTTTTCGACTCTCATGTTCAAATTTGGTATTCCATTCTGAACATGATGGCCTCCCTGCTGTTCCTCCAAACACATCAGGCACACATCTGCCTTAGAGGCTCTGGCTCTACTTCTGCTCAGAGCACACCTCCCCCAGGTGTATGCAGGAGTAACTCCTTCCCCTTGCTGAGGTTTCTGTTCAGAGAAGGTCTACTACTGTTACTCAATTTTAAGCCCTTCTGCCCTTTCCCATCCCACTCTACCTGATCTGTATTTTTCTGATATCTCTGATTACACTCTAAAACATTTTACAGTTTACTTATTCATAATGTTTGGCTGTCTCTCTCAACTAAAGTCTAGAAACTCCACAAGGCATTTTTCTTCACTGATAACCTTCCAAGTACTTTGAAACAGTGCCTAACACATAGTAGGCATTCAGTAGCTATTTGCTGACTAAATGAAAGAGAATGGGGAGAAAGCAATTTATAATCAAGGAGACAGTAAATGTGCCAGGTTAGGCACATTTTGCTGAACTCTTGTTAGGTTCAGCAAAATTCCACTGTAATTCTGTTTGACTACTTTGTCACTAAAATTTCAGAGGCTTCTTATAAGGCAAGACAATGCTATGTTTAAAAAAAAAATCTGATAATTTTAAATGAAAAGTTGGCTTGAAGAGAAAGATCAAATTCCAAATTTAGAGTCTTACCTGTAGCCTTAAGAATATCTGTGTGAAAGGCTCCATCCTTACGAGGTAGGAGGCTACGATCATTGCAGATGAATAGTGGGTTCCATAGTGGTATGCTGGGGTTTCTCCTGTTCCAGACAGTTCAACCACAATTGAAAACAAGAAGAAAATATGAAAAATAAAATTGATGTTAATAAAAAGGCTTGGAAATGCTAGCAAATGTGTTATCTGTTATGCTAAACATAGTTAGCTACTGGCATTTGTAGCAGTAAAACTTCACAAAGACACCACTGTCCCTCACTTATGTATTCGGCAGTAATCCAAAGTAAGTATAATTCAATGGCTGGTTCTCAAAGACTACTGTTAAATAGCTAATCCTTAACAGCAAACCAGCTTCACTAAAGGAGAACACTAACTTATTAGGTTCTGGCTTTGCAATTATGTATTTATATAACCTTCTTGACAGAAAGGGAGGAAAGGAGAGAGAATCCAGACACATATACTAATAGGCTTAGGGTTTCCCCTCTTTGTTTGGTCTGCTTGAAGGGAAAGCACAATAGACTTTAAACACAATAAATAACAAATAAATTGTTTAATACAAGAAAGCAGCTCATTTCTTTTTGTTAAATGCAAAAGGGTTTCAAAAAGTTCTTTAATAAAATTAAAAGCCAATAAATCAAAATGCAGTTCCTGGACTACATACAACTAAAGACAGGCAGATTATGATGGGAAGTTTCTGCCAAAGGCAAAGCAGACATACTGGTTTTGGCTGGTACTCTGAAGAGCTTGTTATAAATGCCTTCTAGGCATGGTCATAACAGCATGCAAAAATCTGATTTTTCTACTCTAATAATCTACATATACATAGATGTGAATATACAACATATATGGTACAGTGATATGTAATTTGAGGAAGCATTCAAGTCTGTCAGACCACTAAATAATGGGCTCTTTTTTTTTTTTAATTTTAGTTGTAGACGAACACAATACCTTTATTTATGTGGTGCTAAAGATCGAACCCAAAGCCCCACGCATTCGAGGCAAGTGCTCTATCACTAGGCCACCACCCCAACCCAATAATGGACTATTTTTGAATCTTAGATATAAGGTTCAGTGATAGGAAAATGTTACTTACCATTAGGATCCTCCCAGTCTTTATAACGTTTCTTATACTGAGCTAACCGTTCATCTGTTTGTGCTCCCATTGGCTTAGCCAGGTTTCTAAATGTCTTGGGATTATTAAGATCTACTTCCTAAAACGCAAAACAAAACCCAATGCCAAGTTATGAGAACTCTGTAATCTGACCAACTTCAATACAGTGGCCATAGTGGACGATGATGATTTATAAATGCATTAGTATCTGTGGGAATGGACAGGCAGAAGGGACTCCAAAACGATGCTGCCGGTGTGGTGTTTTTCTACACTTTACAGTCAGGCACGTGGAAGTTTGTTAACAGATTCAGTTTAAAGACAACCGCTTTGGAAGACACTCAGGTTCCAGACTTTGGGGAAGGGGGAAAAAAAAAAGCTTCCAGTTCTTTCCAGCAAGGGACTGTGGACACAAGAACTGCAATTCTTCATTATTCTCTGTCACCCCCCATAACCCAACAACTCTCCTCTCAGTGCCCCACCTCCTTTTGCCCACCAGCTTCACTTCTGAGCATTTTCTTTTTAGAGGGATCTAGAATTGACTAAAGTACTCAGTAGTTTGCTCCTCCTTAAAAACATCATCATGCCAGATCAAGTGACTTCCAAATGAGGTAGATTCTTTTAGACTATCAGAGATTATTTTAAAAGCTCATCTCTAGTTGATCTAAATCATTTATTTAAAAGGAAACCAATATTTGCTCTCTGAGGGCTTTAAAAGTAGAAATTTGAAATATGTGCCTGTGGGATATTTAATATGTGTCCTTTTTAGAGGACATCCTGACAGACTTATATCTGAAAAACCTTGAGCAGGGGAAACTGATTCACTCTGATCAAGGTAAGTCAAGTCATTCCATTTGTCCTCTTCAAGTCCACATGTAAAGTATCAATTATAGTTAGGTCAATAAACATTGAAGTGCACACTAGGTACTAACCATTGTTCTACGTGTTGGGATTTGAGGAGATACACAGGAAAGTCCATGATTAAAAAGGGGAAGAAACTGCTATGAAACACAGCTGCAAGGCAGTGTGGGAACTGAAGCAGAGGACAGGAAGAGCCTCTCCTTCACAGAGGTGATATATGAGTATGTCTGGAGGGGTGTAGTGATGCTGGCCAGGGAAGTTAGTAGGTGGAGGGAAGACATAAGATGGGTGTGGTGGAGAATTCTGGGCGTGGGAAGAGCTACTGAGGTCCAAGGAAGAGCACTAGGTACCCCAGCAGCGCAGTGGCTGGGAGAACACAAGGGCAATACAGTAGCTATCTGGAAAGGCCACTGAGGCTGCTAACTCAGTTACTCAATCTTTTTAAACAGGAAATGCTTGATTAAATTTGTGTTTCTGATGCAGTAAAGAAAGGGAAGACCAGAGCAGAGATCCAGTCAGAAGGCTGTTGCAAAGGACTCGAAATGACACATCAGCAATGCTCATGAAGGGAGATGCTAGAAAGGCATTTGAAAGGTAGACTCCTCTGCCACTGAGTGAGACAGCATCCATGGTGGTGCCACTTCCTGAGATGGGGTGTGGGGAATAAGGACTGGGACTATATCTTGAGAGTGAGGACGAGAATTAAAGGTTCAGTAACGTTCTTATTAGATCAAATAAAGTTTGATTCAGTCCCCATTCCCTTGCCATAAAAATGCATACTCATTAACTTCCTGCCCCTTTAAAACCTCCTATTTTCTTCTACGTTTCCTTGGATAACTTAAAAAATAGTTTCATTTTATCTCTCTTTACTCCTGACTTCCTCTTCTCCTACTATATATTATTCACCCAAATATGGATTGGTATACTCTTTCATTTGACAAAAATTTTCTGAGGACAGACACTTTCTTCTTTCTTCCTAATATGAAGATGTATAAATTTTCTGATAACATAAGCAGTTATTATTCAAATGAATGAGAAAGTTCAATGACTTTCTTGATTTTAGGAGTAATTAATCTTTTTTTTCCTTTCTTATTTATTTATCAAGGGTCAAGCTTCTCTAGTTTCACCCTGTTACTGGTTCATTTCAGACCTAATCACATCTCCATCAGACAGGAGGCAAAGGAAGAGAGGAAAGGTAACATTTCTATTTATCTGCATATTGATTTTGATCCCTAAGTCATGTACATGCTTAATTGTTAGAAATGTTCTCCCAAGGCTTCTTAGAAAAAGTACACAAAAATTTGTTTTTTTGTGGCAGGGATATTTTGCAGAAGAGTCACTTCATAAGACTTTATAGAAACAATTCAAATTACACAGATGGGTTTTGACATTAACGATAGGAAACCATTAGTTAATGCTTAAGGAAAGTGAATGGGCATGTGAATTAATGCTCGATACCCCAAAGAGGATCAATTATTTAAATCTTTTATATTGTATGTCCAAGATAAAATACTTTTCATCCTTTTGAAGTAAATGTCTGTGCCTCTGCATAACACCAAACCACAAAGTAAATAAGATATTTGGGCAACTGTGTTATCTTTGAATTATTTTGGGGAATGTATTTCACTTAGGCCAAGTGATTTGAGATTTACCTCTGAGTCGTAATCTGCGAGGATCCAAGGAAAGACAGGATACTGCATGAGATCATTGTAGGATCTGCCAGCCAAAGTGTTCAAGTGCATCAAATACTGGAAGTTGCTGATTTCACCTCTCTTGGGAAAGATAATAAAAATTCCTTTTAGAGCAGCCAATTATTTGCAATATGTTCACTTTTTTAAAAGTTTATATGCAAATGAGGTACAGGACAGTTGGTTTTTAATAGATCTCAGAGTAACAAAACAATTTTTTTCCCTAAAAGAACAAAAAGAAAACATTTTCTGTATGGCACATATCTTCTTCATTCAGTCAAAAGCTGTATGACTTACATCCTTGACCTACAAATTACTGAGGAAACTTATAGTCATTAACTTACCTCCCATCTCTGCGTCACAGACTTTTCTCCAACCAAAGTGCTAAGCAGCCCAGATCTAAAAACAACAGAGAATAAAACAAATTTCAGATAATACAGTTTTAAGTCTGAGCAACTACAGAATTAGAAATTTGGGGTCACCTGGTACAGGAATTTTTCAAAGTACAGGGGAACTATTAATGGGTTATAAAATCATTTTAGAGGGTTATGATAAGCATTTTAAAATATGAATAACATGAAATGAACTGAAGAAAACAGAGGTTATCAAAAGTTATCACATATACTTAGGAAAGTATTTTCTATATTAATGATTCAGCTGTATGTCTTGGATGGTGAGATTACATATGTGTGTATGTATTTTTAAATGAAGGGATCATAGTCAAAATATTTAGAAAAACATTGATCTAATCCAATTTTTCTAATTGTTAAAATAATCCCATGTAAACAGATCCAAAGACATTTAATGGAAGAACTGAAATTATGCAATATTTTATATATAGTAGGTACACAGTATATCTGCTAAGAGATATTGAGTAAGTGAATGAAAATATAAATATTTTATGAGAGGAAATTAATTGATGTTCAGGCTATTTAAAATTTACAAATGAATTTTTAGACAGCAAAATTTCTTAGACTACTATAAAACCCTATTTAAAGTTCATCAGCTTTATAATACTGATAATTAATAACTGGTCAAGATGCTGGAAGTAAAGTACTGAACCATGTTCTTTATTGTCTGAAAAGAAATCAGCAGATTTGTAACCCTTAGGTCATAAACACATCTATCAATAGGACAGATACCACTTTCTACTTCTAGATAAATTTTTTTAAGCAGGCAAAATGAAGATATAGGATAATCTCTCTGAAAGAAGTTATGATGACCCCTCAGTTTTGTAAGACAGAGAACAACTAAAAAGGAAGAGTGAAAGAAACAGATTTCTGCTTAAAAGTTCTTTAATAACTACCAATTCAGTAAAGAAGGTAGTAAGAATCAAGGAATATCAAGTTTAGGATGATTTTGGCAGGTAAAAGTAGTAGACGTTTGCTTACTCCAACAGCAATTTCCTTAAAGCAAATTGAGGTTTTAAAAAAAAAACTTCAATTAACATTTTACTTTCTGCATTTATGGTAACACTACCACAAATGATTTGGAACCAAACATGTTTCTGAGGTTAACAAAAACATGTATCTAGAGCACTTGTATCTGCTGGGTCTTGGCTAAATGAAAATAAAAGCAACAACTTTAAAAGAAATACATTGATTTAATGTAAGTAAATGTACACAGATTGGAATACAATTTTATTTACAAATTACATAATATTTAGTAAAAATTTTTTTTTATTTGGGTGCTAGGAATCAAACCCAGGACTTCCAATACGCTAGGTAAACACTCTACCACTTAGTTACATACCCAGTCCTTCTAGTAAATTTTTAAGTCATTTTCATGCAAGCTGTAATAATTTTAGTTTTCAACACAAAAATATGGATCCCTTTTCGGTAAATGTAAAGGTGTACCAGTGACTGAATGACTGCAAATGGAGTTAGGTATATGAATTCTTGAAATGGTTATCTCGTTCAGGACTTTCTAAGATTAAAAAGCAACTATAACACAGCACAAAGGAGTCAATGACAGGTCTGAATACATAACAATAGAAGTTTTAATTAATTAATTACTTGTGGTACTGAGGACTGAATCAGGAATGTTCTACCTTTGAGCTACACTCCCAGCACTTTTTACTTTATTTTTATCTGGAGATAAGGTCTTGCTAAATTGTAGAGGCTGGTCTTGAACTTGGGATCTTTCTGCATCAGTCTCCCATTTAACTAGGATTACAGGAGTGCTCCACCCCCACCTATTTAAATTTAAATGTCAGCAAAAGAGAAAGAAAGCTGGCAATTGGTGATAAGTAGGTCAAACAAAGGAAAAATAAATACTTTATTGCAGAAAAATGCCCCATAATTGATAATAGGAACTCAAAGGAAAAATGAGAAAAAGATTCATGTGATTTACAATGATTTAAAATGACAAACATATACAGAGTTCAAGCTTGTTAATAATTAAATACATATCTAAAAATGAGAATGACTATTTTATTAAATCAGTAAGATTCAAAAAATTAATATACAAATCTGGCAAGTATTACTGGGACAAAGCAAACTTGTTTAATAATGGTAGAATATAAACTGGTATAATTATTGTGGATAATAACTTGGTTTTGTGAATCGAGTCTTAAAATTCATAAACTTTAATTTTACTAAAAGGACTCTATCCCACAAAATAAAAAGGAATCACATTTCCAGTATTATAAGAAAATCCATAAAGACAAAATCTTAAGAAAAACCGGTGTGATGGTGCATACTTGTAATCCTAGCAACTAGGGTTGCTGAGGCAGAAGAATTCCAAGTTCTCAGGCCAGTTTGGGTAAATTAGGGAGACCCTCAACAACCTAGTGAGACCCTGACTCAACATAAAAAAAGGAATAGGGACGTAGCTCAATGGTAAAGTGCTCCTAGGTTCAATATAAAATACCAAGCCAAAGAAAAAACCCAAGATGCTTTATACATGTGATGAACAGGTAGTGAATAAAATTTATGCTTCTGAAGACTTTTTTAAAGATGGGGAGAAATATTTAAATATAGCACTGAATAGAAGCAGAATAAAAGCTTGTATTCAAAGTATAAACCCAAGTGTACACCTAACAATGTATGCATCTTAAAAGACTAGAAGGATAATGATCAAAATGTGAGCAATAATTTAACATGAGTGATTACACATGTTTTTCTTTTTTGTCCTTCTAGTTTCCAGTATTTAAAACTTTACTACAATCACCATGGGACTATGGAAACACTGATTAAATAAGTTAAATAATACTCTCTGGATACAAGCCATCTTAACTTTATGATTAACTAAAATGATCAAGAAGCTCACCACCTACCCCTGCTCCACACTAGTGTTCGGCCGCTGCCCAGACACAGATTCTGAACTGTCAGTGAGAGATGGCACTACTGCCAAAAACCTGGAAAATTCAGAAATACATAAAATTGCAAATGAAGTCACAGTGACAATCTAATTGAAGCTTAAAAAGGATAATTCGTGTAGATCTCCATTATTGAAATGACCTTCCCATTACCCAGTAAATGGCAGGCAAATGGAATGCACGGTAATTAGAACACCAAATATAAAAGTCTACAGCAGAATCTATTATTTTATTTTCGCCTTTTACCTGTGCTATCATTACACCCAATAAGGGTAGGGGAGAAACCTTGTAAAGTTGATTTTCAGGAACTGAGTCACCTTACTAATATTTAATGAGGGATTACAACTATTATTCACATGATAGTACATAATAATGATAGCTACACAAATGATAAGACAGACTGCATTAAAGAAATAAAGACACAAACAAGACACAACTTTTATGTGACACCATTAGAAATTTTTGTCCAGAGTTGCTCTCATGTCAATATAATTTTTTTAAAGTTAAAAGAGAATTATAGGAAAATTCCTGGAATGGCTGTGGACCATGACTGTTGCATATGTACAGAAATTTCTCCTTGAAGCAGCTTCTAATCATGAGGAATAAATAACTTCCTGGTATCACCTTTAGAAATAAGTTAGGTTAGTAAAAGTAAATCTCAGTCACTTTGCTTAACTGTTCCCATATGTGAAAGGAATCCTAGATTACTAATCAACAGCCCTAGGCACTTTATTTGAAGAACACATTTCATATGTGCTCACAGGTAATATTACTGTAGTCCTCCCTATCTCATCTGGAATTTTGCTTTCCACAGTTGCAGTTACCTCAGGTCAACTGAGGTCCAAAAATATTAAATGGAAAATTCCAGAATAAACAATTCATAAGTTTAAACATCTTTTATCATAGTATATTATCATCGTTATAGTTTAGTTATTGTTGTTACTCTCAGACTGTGCTTAATTTGTAAATTAAACTTCATCACAAATATGTACGTATAGAAAAAAACAAAGTATATGTAAGGGTTTAGTTCTATCTATAGTTTCTGGCTTCTGAGGAATATCCTGAAATGTATCCCTGTGGGTAAGTGGGCACTACTGCACTGTACTGCAATGATATGCAGTGCTACATGATATTAGTTATTCTGTATGGAAGTTATTTAAACACAAAACTTCTAGTAACAGAAGACCTGCCAGGACCTATTTCACCCTTCGAAGAGTAAGAGATGTCTCTCATCTCTGTGATCAGTTCATAAAAGTAGTATTATTCACATATCCATCATTATCTTCATGCACCACAAATACATACTGTTTTCTTTTAAAAAAGGTAAAATTTAAATATAGCTTGATGAAATATGCTTAGATTAGATCAATGGCTTTATTTGGCTATGTTACTTTTTAAAGAATAAAGGTATCCAATTTCCCTTCCAAGGTCAGAGAAGAAACTCATGTGAATATAATTTCCAAGGTAACTCAGTCCCTGCATATAATAATAGCAAGGAACGATATTGTCTTTATTTTGGTAAATGAAGGAAGCCTATTTTAAACCTGGAGTATTATTTTTAAAGCTAATTTCATCAACCTTTTATATTTAAAGACATAAGACTTAGTGCTAAAAGTAGCTTATGATAATTTCTACTATAAGGAAGGAAAAATGGTATTTTACAATAGAATTGCATCATTCTAAAAGATAGAAGATCAAGTTTTCAGAGGCTCGCAGAAATGAAATAAACATTTTCTTCAAAGATGCTGATTCCCTGATCTAAATACTAGACTTTTAAAAACTAGCTGATTTGGTTGGTGATAGCTCCCCACCAGCTCTTCCCATGATGGAATACAAAGCATTTCTACTGAACAGGACCTTTGGTAGACTTTGTTCCGAATTCCTTTCTGAAAAGCAAGGAGGTAATTCCGTCCATCTCCAGAAAAAACTTCAACTGCAATAGGCTGAAATGATCAGAGAGAAAAATATTAAGAAAACAGATCACAAATAAGATTATATATAAATTTTTCCACCACGAATTTCTATAATGTTAATTTCTTGATTGAAGAACATTTTAGGAGTCATGAATTCTCTGCAGACTAAACTACACAAAATTTTTTTTTTCTTATTCTACCCAATTTATTAAAAAAAAAACTTTAAAAGAATAAAAAAGTAATTCTAAAATTATGAATTTCTAAAATTACAGTGGAAGACAAAATAATATTATATTAAAAGACAATTAAAATGTTGATTTGGAAAGTTACAGGGAAAGATGGACAAGAAAGGTAACAAATTTTAGGCTGCATTTAAAAAAGGAAAGGTACATTGTAAGAGGTATGCACTCATGTGAACTGAACTTGTCTGAAGAATAGTATGGATTCTATAGAGAATTTTCATGGCACATATCAGTTTAAAAATAATATATCTTCCAAACAAAGGCACTTATCAAAATGTTTAGTACCACTAAATCAACTCACCTGCAGGAGATACCGCCGTTTATGCACTTCCTTGATATCCTCATATGCAAAAATGCTGCATGTTCTCTTGAGTTGACTGGGCCCTTGCCTGGCTCCTCTAGGGATAATTGGTTCATGCATACTATATGCAGTTAAGAGAAAAAGGAAATAATAAAGAAAACAAGAAATAAATTCATTGCTCAACAAAGGGTATGCTATTTTCAAAAAAATGAATAAAAAGGGGAACAATATATCAGAATTCTCAGTTAAAAATATGTATTAAGAGGATAATTTGTCAGCTACCTGACACACACAAAAAAGTGCCTTCGATGACTACAATTTTTAAAATTTCCTTATTATTGTCAGGATCAACTTTTCACAAACTTTTGGCACTCCAAAGTTTAAATTTCTTTCAAAATCAGAAGAACAAAACCTGAACTTTTAGGTAAAGGAGATGTTTTAATTTACATTGTTATAGCAAAAATCACAAAACATCATTTTTAATATTTCCATATGAAGCTAGGCCCTGAAAGTCAGAATGTGAAGAAAGTAAGTGTTTTAAGTATTTCTAAGGAATGAACTACAGAGACCATGTCTGTATTTCACAGTGTTAGGGGTCAAACACGTTAAAGGAAGGCAAAAGGACTGTGGGTTTTCCAAGGCTTTCTCTTCTTATATTCTTCCGGCTTTGAGTGTGTTCTGAGTTTTCTGTTTGCCCACTGTTATCGATCCTGTGACTAGCAACAGAAAATCTGGACAATGGATGAACCTCAGTTATCTCTGGGCTTCAGGCAAACTGCTTCCACTCTGGAACACTTTCATTTCTAAGAGCATTGTGCAGCCACCTGCATTTTTCTGAACAACTGTGTATGTACTGACACTTAAAAAATGAACAATTTACAAATTCAAAGTAAATTTATAAATACAGAGATTAGAAGACAGATAACTTGGTGTATGATGCTATTAATGCACAGAAGTAAAAGTTAGTTTTCATTTTGATGAGGCAAATTTTTTTAATTACCTGCAATAACAGAATTACTCTTGAGAATATGACACACACAGACACACACAGAGAGACAGACACAGACACACAGACACACACACACACACACAGAGATAATATTATTTAGAACACAGTTTTTGTATTAAAAGGAAAATATACAATTTTCTGCCCTACAAATATAGCTGTACTTTGTGTCTCATCAGTCAGTTACTTACTTTGGAGGTAAGGTCTCAATATCTCTTATTTCCCTTGTTGCAGTCATGGTAAATCCATCAATCACATAAAAGTGTTCTTTACCAAAAAGAAGTAGCCCCTCACTGGTGTCTAGGCCCTGGACTCGAGCACAACGGTACATATGCTGGATCTATGAAGGAAGCCACAAATATTCTTTAATGTAGCTTTTTTAAAAAAGTCCAGATAATGTGTATCTTCTTTTTGGTTAATCTGTTACAAAAGCCCTGGGATAAGCAGTAAATCTGAATTTAAGTGTTAAGAATCAGCCTACAGTCTGTCTTCAGGTGACTTCAGTAAAAGCAAACAACCATTCATTCACATCATTCACCATCCATGTATCCCACCTGTGCCCTCTGTCACTTCCAGTATTCAGTGAGTGAACACGTGTATTGGCATATTATGTTTTATGTTCTACAAATAAGAAACAAGTTAGGTGAGGTCTCTGTCATCGTGGAGCAGATACAAGAAGCTTAGCATGCATGGACTTGAGGCATGCATGGTAAGGAGATCAGAACAAGATGTACCCTTGTAAGGAAAGATGATACAGAGTACGCATGGTCTGTAGGGCCTGGGAACTTAAGATAAATTCCCAGTCTTTTCACTTCTTAGTTGTAAATTTGGTCAAGTCCCCAATTTCTCTGAGCATATCTGTTTTCATTTATAAATTTCTAATCCACGTAATTGGCTTGTTGTAAGACTCAGGTGAGATCATGTACACAGCCATGTTAGGAATTCTGGCTGTTTTCTTTTCCACATAGTTTACTTTCCTCTTTTTCCATAACACTCCTTGGGACTACAACTGGAATTTGTTCCTAATTCACTCCCCACCTGGATCCTGGCAGACTGTTGTGCCATTGTAAAAAGCGAAACTTGGCAGAAGTTCTATTTTCCTCTTAGGAGGAGGAATTACAAATCTCTCAATGTAAGCATTGTTTTCTTTTCAAAGAAGTGTTTTTACTAATTCTCAGTAAAAATTCTTTCTTGTTTAAACTCAGTTCAACAAGAGTCAAGGGAAAAAAATCAGCAACTAAAATCAGAGTCAAACAAATGTCAAATAAATGTCAGTTTGAATACACTTCCTGCACTGTTCAAACTTAAAGCAATCAGAGCAAAAACTATTCATGAGATTAAATTTCTTTTTAAATGAACAGAGAATAAACAGTTGACTATCAGAGGTTGGGGAACAAGAATGGAAGAGGAAAGACACTGATCAGAGAGTAAAAAGTTGTATCTCGACTGGAGGGTAAGCTCTAGTCATCTACTACTGCACTACTCAGTGACCACCGTGAATAACAGTGCATTATATATTCAAAAATTGCTAAAGTAGATTTTAATATTTTCACCACGCATGAAAAATTATAAATTGGTGAGGGGATGGGTATGTTAGTTAGTATGACTGAATCTTTCTATAATGATTTTAGACCCCCCAAAGTTATATTGTATTCCATAAATGTATAAAATTTGTCAATTAAAAATATAATTTAAAAAGTTCTAAAAAGGAAAACATTGCAAATTTTCTAAAATATTTAAATGTAAGTCAATGCTCATTGTCACATTTGAATCATTTTAATAATAAAAGGGTAGATTGTTACAAAGAAAATCCTGACACATTCTTTTCTTTTTTGGTTGGTACTGGGACTGAACCCAGGCCCTCACATGTTAGATCTGTGCTCTATCACTAAGTCATACCCTCAGCCTCTTAATGTACTTTTAAAATAACTATTGCAGTATAATATCTACATATGTACACCCAGAAAAATGTTTATTTTCATAAGTGTACACCTTGATAAATTTTTAAATACTAAAAATACAGTATTTTTTCTGCCCCCACCCCACTGCCTCCATGACCCCCCCGCAGCCTCTCTTGTGCTTCATTCCTATCTGAAATACTTTTACAGTTACATGATTGGTTCTTTTTATAATTTCACTGAGGATTAATCCGGGCATATATGTGAACAGAAATGTTTTAATTATACTCCAACTTCTGATTACTACTTCTTAGTGGGTTAGATCTCAAGGGTTATACACCAAGATCTAACATAATAAGCAAAAAGAATATTCTTTTAAGGTAATACTCACTAAATAGTCAATTCCTTCTTCCCTTCCTTCCCTTTATTTATCCAAGAAATTATTCTTTCATTTGAAGGTTTACTAGCGTCTATTATGTGATTGGTACTGAGTAAGGAGATGGGATAGGAATAATACTGCTTGCCTACGAGGGCTCACCATTTAGGAGAAAAGAGACAGGAATAAATAATTATGAAAAGAGAATACAGAATAACCAGCTTGTGTTGGCAAGGCAGATAGGAAGGCTATCTACACATACGAGACTTGCAGACATTCAAATAATGAACAAATGACAGTCAGAAGAATAGAGGTTACACACCTGAGAGAGGGTCATTTTGGTAGGAAAAAAATAGGAGTGTGGAGTTTAAAAAAATATGAGTATAAAATTAAAAATACGGTGGGAATAACGAACTGGGAGGTGTATAATGCTTCAGGGTCTCAGGCAACAAAACAGAACTAGTAAAATTAGCCTCAAAAAGTGGAGAGGATGCAGGAGGCTGAGAGAGAAGCAGGAATGCATCGTAATCTTCTGTGAGTGAAAGAGAACAGGGCGGTGTTCCTTATAAATACTAAATAAGACTGGCGGTGACAGTGGTTTAGCTGAAGCTGTTTGCAGGTGGTAACTAGAAGTATGGAGATGCAGAAGAAAACAATAAGGCCAGATTACTGAGTGGATTGTCTACCATTATGACAAGAGCTATAGTCTAATAAAGGTTATAGAGGAAGAGAGTGAATTGGGCTCCAAGGGTTAATACTGTATTTGATGAAACTTCATACTGTTAAAATAGTGTACACAGATAGGTCAGAAAACCCTTCAACATGAAAGAGGTGGCACACAGAACCCAATTTTCTTTGTACTGTATTCCATTACAGAGGCTAAAATATTTATCTTCCACAACCACTCTATCAACTTGTCTTCTAATGTTACTTAAATACAATCCTTACTTTTTAGAAGCACAGTACCTTTTCTCCTTCCTCTAATAGGCGCAGTAAGGTGGCATTGTCTGTTTTCTCCTCCTCCTCTATAGCGCTGCTCTCAGCAATCTGGTCTTGTAGCTGCTCCTGGTTCTCCTCATCTCCTCCATCAGGTGCAGACCGAGAGCGTTTTAGAGGAGGCTTGACCAGACCTACAGTATAATAACCACAAGGACATTTGGCATTGCAGGGGCCATGTGGGGGAGTAGTAGTCTCATGTAGTCTGCTATGGTTTGACTAGGGGCCTTCAAAGGTCCACATGTTAAAGGCTTGGTTCTCAGCTTGGTTCTACTGGGAGGTGGCAGAACATTTAGGTGGGCCTTGTGAAAGCAAGTTAGGTCATTTGAGAGACATACTGAAGATACAGGGAGGTAGCCCAGCTCAGTGGTTAGCAGCAAAGGCTTGGGAGGTATGACTTTGGAAAATTATTTGCCCTTCTTGAATCTCACTTTTCTCATCTATAAAACTACTGGAACAAGAATATTATCTACCTCAGGATTGTTAGAGGACTAATGAGGTAATTCATGTAAAGTGCTTAGTATCATGCTTACTGCATAGTAAATTCTCATTAAGATAAACAAAGAGTTTAGCTATAATTGATAGAACTGTGTTGCTTATAGACCAGTGCCACTAGGGTTGTCATGAATAAATAATAAATGATCAATCTCTGGCACAAAAATAAAGATAGCAAGTTATAAACATATTATGAGAGATCCTACTTACTTGGAGGGCTCATGAAGATTGTGTCAAGGCTCATTTCACAAATGGCATGTTTTTTCATACATGAATGAATTCAGTCAAAACAAATAAGAAAGGATAGGAACAGAAGTTCTTATGATTCAGGGAGAGATCATTTATTTTCCCATTAAGGAAATACTTTACCGCTGATATTTTAATAACTTTATTAAAAATCATAAAAGGAGGATGATAGTAACCAGCGAGATTCTAAAGTACGGGAAGGTCTCGAATGGACTCTAAATCACACATTTAATTAATTAACATTAATATTCCTCAGTTGTACCATCAAAAGTAATATTATACCTATCAGTGATAATTGCTCTAAGCATTTTAGAAAAGTATAATAAGTCAGCCTGTTAGACGTCTTATCTTTTGAACATTAGTTATCAGAGGTTTGCTTTGCCTTGAGAAGAACCTTATTTTCTGTATGAAAGAGAATAATCAATATTCAGGATAGAGAAAAACCCTGATGAGAACATCTGCAAAAGGGAAACTATTTTTAGGATAATGAATCAAAACTTTCAACTCTATGTCTAGCATAACATCTTGTATGTTACACCAATATTTGTGATTTTTAGCTCAATTACAGATCAAGAAAATTAGGCCAGAGAAGTTAAGTATCAATGACCCAACACAAGTCTAACTGTGGATTATACTTTGGCTTATATCCAGGAACTAAAGCTTTGAACCCAACTCTGTAACTTTGCTGGTGTCATGTCAGCAAAATTAGAAGTTTTTAACCTCTGTTAACTTACTAAAAGTTTTACAGATTCTATGAAGATGTTAGATCAATTATAAAATGTTCAGTAAGTCAGAGTCATCATAGGAGAACAGATAAGTTATAATACAGGGGGAAGTGAACACCAGTTAAGATGGTGGTTTTTGTTGACATAGTCATATACGATTGATTTTTTAAAATAATGGAAACTGAAACTCATTTTTAATTTACTAGTAGTTTTAAAACTTATTTTAAATCTACCTGCTTTTAATTTAAAACCTTTCAATTAAAACACCTTAATTTATACTCCAGGGTTTTATTTTTTGAAAATGCAAAGACTTGAGTTTGTGCTCAATCAGTGATCTAAAATAAATAAATAAATAAATAAATAAATAAATAAATAAATAAATAAAACAATGGATTGATTTACTTATTCAAAATTGCTTAAATCCCCAATTTTGTGTTAGACATCTGCCAAAAGCTATCAGGGAAAAGAAATAATTTCTGCCTCCAAGAAACACTAATCAATTAGAGAAACATGTACAGCAATGAAAAATCACTGGTCCTGATTATAAGAGATATAAGCAAAGTACTGCCAGTGGACAGAGAACTTGTAAAAGGTTTCTGTGGACAATTTGATGTTTCACCAGTGTCTTTAATACTGGATAAGATTTGTTGAGGTACAGACCATGGAGAAGCTTTAGGAAGGAGAAAGAGAGGAAGAGAGCATTTTGGGCTGAAGGTATACATATATAAAAATCATAAAATAAAAAAAATTCATGCCATTTCAGTCAAATTCATCAACTACCATGTTCCTGAAGTCTATGTTTGAGATAATCTCTCTCAGTTCATAGGAAGAAAAAACAATTTCACACTGTTGGCTAAGGTATACTAGTGAAACATTAGTACATTTTTTCCCTCCTCAGTATTGCAAATTAGACCTAGGGGAGCTCGATCACTGAGCTATGTGCCTAGCCCTTTAATTTTTAATTTTGAGACAGGGTTTTGCTAAGTTGCTCAGGCAGGTATCAAACTTGCAATCTTCCTCTCTCAGCCTCCAGAGTAGCTGGGGTTATAGGCATGCCACCATACTTGTGGTTACTATTTCATGTTTATTTAGCTATCACGGCCCTTGCTTAAAATACCAGGCGTCATTGGGTTCTGCCAAATACAACAAAATATTAAGTCAGTGAGCACATCTCTCAGCTTTTAAGGATGAAATGGTAAAATACGTGCAAACACTTTTAAGGTTGGCCCTTAAAGTTGCTCATGTTTTCATATGATTCAAATATAAGGAATGTACTAAATGATTTTTAATCAGAATCAAAGAGGAAGGCTGACCTTTGACTTTAGCAATTGTGTCTTCACCATGCTCTGGCTCTTGCTGTGTGGCTTCGCCTTCTGAACTCTCTACTATGGCATCCTGGACAATGGCTGGATTGCCAGACGCTAATCGCATGTAGTATTCTTTACTATCGTAACTTATGGCTCTTCTGTATCGAGCAGGTTTCTAGGAAATAACATAAGAAAATGACTCACATCATTATCTCCAGGAATTAAAACACAAGCTTCTTGAGAACAGGCATGCTGTCAAGATGTTTTGTGTTCCCCTTGCTAGGGGCTTTTAATAGACTATCCACAATAAATCCACAGACTTCTGGGTTAGGTTTCTCTATTTTAAATTTTCATTAATTTTTCATAAAAAGACGCATATAAAACAACACTAGCAGTTTTGTTCTCCCGCAAACAGAAACAGATAATTTCTAGCCAAACATTTCCAGGTCTGTACAGTATGCCCTCACTGATGGATCAGAAAACCTCCACTACTGAAGGTCATCCAGCTACAGAGGTGCCGTATGGGCTTGCTCTTTACTTCCGCCACAAGTAAAGTAAGTAGATAGGTGGGAAGGGGCACCTTCCCAGTTGGAAGTGTTTACTTCAGATATTTGGAAGGAGGGAATCAGAACTGCTTATCATTCCCCACAGTGCCAGGTTTCTCTGGAACTCTGGGAATGGACAACACCTTCTGAGGCTGACTCAACAGAGTTGAGTAGTTTCATAGCAGATGGTGTTCTCTGGTTAACCTCCACTATGAGCTGCTACTTCCCAATTTGCTAAACATTCTTGCTAGTTGTGTAAAAGAATGTGATCTATAAATACATAAATAAGGAGTATAGTAGAACATATAGAAGTGCATTTTGGATAACAAATTAAATACCTAGGAACATAAGATTTCATTCATGTTTTGGCATATGCCACAAGAACATTTTTTCCAAAATAATTAATCATTATTCTAAAACCAGGTTCTTCAATTGATCTAAAATTTTTGTTTAATCATATGTAGTAAGAAAGTAAAGCCTAAAATATCCTACAACATTTAAAATCACAGAGAAAAAATCTATATGTATGTAGAGCCTTAAAATCTGAATTAGACAAAGACTTTTTAATAATTAAGATCGAATTTGAAACATTTTAAAACCTTCCTCTTCTAAGTGTTATTTTACTTCTCCTTTCCTATGGATAAGAGTATCTAATTAAAAATATTTTCCTGTCTTTTTACTCTTCAAACTTGAGTAGTCAATATGTATTTTATAAAAAAAAAATGATCATTTTGAGCAATTGCTTCCCTTTCTTTTAAAGGGATTTCCAACTGTAATGCAAAAGGTGTCCAGTTGGGTGGAATATTTAGCATGAAATACTGAACCAATTTCAAATAAAAATGTACCAAGTTGAAACCACATTACTCTTCTTTTAACTTCAGGTAAACGCTCAGGGAATTAAGAGAGCTGCAAACAAACTGCGGCATGATATGCAGCTAATGGAAACTGAAAAATACATGACCTAGCAAAGTATTAAAATGATGTAAAATAATATTACACTAGGGTAGATCAAACTGATAGATAAATTAATAAGATCAGTGCAATATTTTCTATAAAGAAAAAAGGCAATACACTTGTACCATAATAATTCTATATGAGGTATGATAATCATCTTCAACTGAACATTGCTAATATTTAATAAGATGATGGCATAGTTAGTGATGGGCAAGACAATGAATTAATAGACATGGGACAACGTCTGCTCTGTTACTGACTTCATACACACATATAAACTTGAATTATAAGAATTTTTCTAAAAATATTTTTAGGTATTCTTGTCTGTTTTTTACTGAATCATGTTTTGAACCTTTCTGGAAAATGAAAAAATGACAAATTTTAATATATTAATTAAAATAAATTAAAATCATACTTTAGACAGCAATCATATATAGTTTCCATTAGTTATTCTTGCATGAAAAAATAATCATAAAAGGGATACTCTAGCATTAAAATATCTAGAATTAAATAATTGAAAAAAAAAGTTGAAGATGCCAGGCTGCCCGTTACTAACATGCCTCATGATATGTTAGTTATGCGTGAAGCAAGACATACTTTACAGTGAGAGCAGTGACTAGTCAGCCTGTTAGTGAGCAGCAGGCAAACCCCAGAAAGAGCCAATTAGAACAAAGCCCAGAAAGAGTAAGACGGTCTCTCAGCAGGAATGACACCAACTTTTCAACTCTTAGGAACTTAGAACAAATTGAAAGTCAATCTGTTAAGTTAGTCTAGTCTACCATGCATAAACCAAAACAAAACAGACAAAACAAAAACAAAAACAAAAAACCAAACTGCAAGTAGTTTGCACTCTTTTGTGGTAATTTGTATTTTACCTTTTGAGGAATGATATCATCGGGTGTCTCAGGTTGTTTACTTGGAATCTCAGACTGAAAACAGGGTATTAAGTACAGACACATCAGAAAAAAAAATACATAAAGAACATAAAAACAAAATTTTCTTGAGGACTGCATAAAGTATGGAAGATGCACTCATTCACTCAAAGGAAATGAACATGGTATCCTCAGCAGCTCAATCTAATCAGCATCTTATGGTTATTTTCTCTTTGATCAAAAGTAGTTTTAACTAAATCTTAAAAACTTCAAAAATCTGCGTGCTAGTGAACAGAATAAACTCTTAAATGGCGCAAGATACTATCGTCATGAATGCTTTACTGGCGACTCTGGTTTTCTAAAGGAAAAAAAAAAAAAAAAACAATCTGACTAATTTATCCTCCTAGGAGCTAGGATCTTCCATCTTCTTTTCTCTATAAACATCTCCAGGTCTGTGATGTAACCAAGCAACTATGTGGCTTAAACTACCATCTATAAAACGTCCTGATACAAAATGCACTAAATGCTTATTAGTGAAAATACACCCTCCCCTGAAGCCCAAGAACCTATAATACCTTGGCTACCTCTACAGATACTACCCAGGGAAGGCTGAAAGCAGAAGGTGGACAGAATCATCAGTCCCCAAACCAAAAGTTTTCCTAAAGAGTACTTTTTAAAGAACTAGGTAGTCACTTGATTATCAGGAAGGCAACTTCTGTAGTGATGTTGGCTAATGCACATAAACACCACAGGTAGCTACAGAGAGACAACAGAGAGTCAAGAACAACTTCAAGTTTTCTTCCTTTCATGGTGTAAATCTGGAGATGACTGCTGGTACCATTTTGTTCAGTAGACATGAGAAGCAAATGTTTTCACAGATGCTTGCTTTCTTAGACAAAACAAGCACCATACCACTGGCATATTTTTAAAAACTTCACATGGTTTTAAGAATTTCTTTGAAAGCAAACAACTATACCTATATTGAAGAAGAATCTTTAAAATATATTATCAGTGTTCTTTATTTTGGGAAGGGCTTTGGTGACATAAACGTAGTACACATATTTGCTAAACTTACTGAATGAACCACAATACAATAAAGGTATTTTAAAGGCAAAAACAGATCAGAAACTACAACATTAAAAAACAAAGAAAGAAAATCACTGAATGGTATATTTAAGATTTGTGTATTTCATTTTATATAAAATTTACCTCAAAAAAGAATTATAAACAAATATTGAACTCTAATGATGTGCACAGAGAAATGTTTTGACATTGAACTCACTCTGAAATTCATAAAAATAGGATAAACTGCTGAATCGGTATATGATAAACCAATAGAACAAAATGGACCAGTTATGATTCTCAAATCCAGCTTTGGGATTTAATCATTTTCTGCTGTATGGCCCCAGTAGGAATCTAGAAGGGGTTTCTTAACTTTTCTAGGTCAGTTACTTCTCTGTAAAGTTGGAGTAATATGAACTGAATTTCAGAGGGCCTGTATGAGATTTAAATGAAATTGCATATGCACTGCTCTGCAGAGCATCTAGTTCATTGTGCTCTGTGAACACGGTCACATATTACTTAATAACAGGAATGTCGTCTGAGAAAAGTGTCACTAGGCAATTTCATCATTGTGAGAGCATCACAGAGTGAGCTTACGTACGCTGGGATGGCTGCAATGTCACCAGGCCATATACTCTATGAGACCACTGTCCTATATTTTGGTCCATTGTTGACTGAAACATTGTTATGCAGCAGAAGACCAATTAGCTCCTTTTATTTGATTCTATGCTGGAAGTCAGTGGGTTAACAGATGCTTCCACTTTTTGAAATTTTCTGTTTTTAACATTGCTGGATTGCATATTCCATAGGATAAATGTGGTGTTTTAATGGCCTTTCAAATTTATAAGACTTTGAACTACCAAAACCAAAATCAAAATTATTCATTTAGAAAATTCATTCCCACAGGTTAACTTTGCCTTGTATGTGAGCTATATATGTTGCATGAATTCCACAATCTTGGAACTGTGTCCCCTTTCCATTCGCACTCCTAATGTAAATAAATATATCTCCAACACTTCTTAACTGCTGCTACATGTCCAATATGTAATCCATCTGCCAAAAAACAAGTTCCACATGGTGCATACTTGTTCTGATTTCACAGGCTGGGAATTCCTTGGCTTAGGTAAAATACTGATGATAATTAAGTGATCCACAAATCCTGAATAAGTTACTTTGTTTTAATCTGACACAGAAGTTTATATTTTTATAAACAAAGAAGGAAAAACACAGATAAGGCAAAAATATTAAGGTTATTGAAAAAATAACTATTAACTGTAGTAACCATGCTCAAAAAAGTTATTCCTCTTGTCTAATTGAAACTCTGTCCTGTCTGACCAACATTTCCTCACCTCCCAACTCCCTAGCCTCTAGTGACCATTATTCTATTCCTGGCTTGAGTTTAGTTATTTTAGATTCCACATTAAATGAGATCATACGGAGTTTGTCCTTCTGTGCCTGGCATATTTCATTTAGCATGTCTTTCAGGTTCATCAAGTTTGTGACAATGGTAGGATGTCCCTCTTTTAAAAGGCTGAATAGTATTCCACCATGTACCACTTTTCTTTATCCATTTGTCACTGATAGACATGTTGATTCTAAGACCCACATTCTAAGTAGCATCAAGACAGACTGAACTAATAAGTAAGAGATAAATGAAGCTAGGGGTTTGGCATGGGGGAACAAGAGGTGATGGGGATGTATTCTGTGCCTGATATTATTCTACGCACTTTGGTAATGTTAACTAACTTAATCCTCCTAATAGCCCTAGGAGGTAGAACTATTATTTTTTCCATTTCAGGGACATAAGGAAACAGAAATCTATAGAGATTTCATGCCCCAGCCCCAGATGGTAAGGTAACAGTGCCAGGGTTTATATCCAGGCAGTCTGGCTTTGGAGTCGGTGATCTGTACTACAAGGTTTCCTTGTTTACTACACTGAAGTATCTTTCACCCCCTCTTATCAATTTAATATAACCTATTCAATTTTCTAAATTAGCAATTGCAGGTAATGAACCTAATAAGGAAAAATGCTCACAAAAAAAGAGAAAGACTCAAGAGATATTACAAACTTGAATTCTGTATACTCACCGCCACATTTGTCTCTTGCTCTGTTTCTGGCACATAGGGGTAATGGTTATAAAACATGTCATTTCGCACCATTTTTTTCCTCATTCTGCAGGGTCCTTCTGTCATCTCCAACATCCATTTGTCTAGATGGGAACCAATGGGGGGACCCCATAACCCTCGCTCCCGCAACAGCTCACACTCAATCTGGCACCACTCCTCAGTCACGTACTTCAGGGCATTCTGCTGACGCTGTGGGGGAAAGAATTCAGGTTGGTTTCCAAGTAAAAGCGGAACTAACAATGGAAAGCCTACAGGCAACAAAATCAATTATTTGGAAACAAATGGAATTCATGACATCTCAATCAATATCATAAAAGTACATTTATTTATGGTTAAAGAAAACTGAAGATTTTCTGAGAATGTGGGGTTTATTGTGGTGATCCAAGAAGGTGATTATTTTAACATGAAGTAAATCACGGACATGTACAGGTTAGTATATGCAATATTACTGGAACAGAGAGTGGAAGGAACTTATTTCTCTGGTACAGGAAAGATGGTAATATTACTTATGAAATATTACTTATGAAACACACTGAAATAGTCCTATGAGTATAAATATGGTATGATAAGGATGAACCCTGTAGTCTAAAAAATATAAAACAGCCCCTCCAACATGTATGAGGGAAATCTACGAAAACTAGATCAAGAAATAGTACCAACAGAAACTTGGTAAACATTTTCAAAGATTTTTAGATAAAAAATATAAACATTCATGAGAGGAAGTTTGACTTTCATATAAAAATAAAAGAGAATTTATTTTCTCTTAGTCACCAAGATAGACACACTATTTTTCTTAAAAATTATGACTTGGTCTAACTTCTTGCTATCTGCCAAACAACAAAATGTTTTAACATTTTATTTAATGTTTTAATATTAGGTGATTATAATAAACTTATTTAATGATTCATGTAAGTATACACTTTAAACTTAAAGATGTTTTTATACAAAAATAGTAAAACTTATTGAGTAAACAATCATGAAATTACATAACATAGTACTTACATGTTCCTTGGGGGGATGAGGGAGGACTACCCCGTAACAACTAAGAACCCAGTGTCATGTCCATAAAACATTAGCAGTTAATCATTTATAATTTTTGATTGATTTAGAATAGATGCTTTGGAAACAGAATATTTAGGATAAGCTGTTGAGTAATTACGAATATACCAAGAGGATTTTGCTGAATTTATTTTTTATTGACATAATCACCAAGCACTTGCAGTAAAAAAAAAAAAAAAAAAAAAAAAAAAAACACTTTATTTTGCTCTTTATTTTTTACAATTTTAAGAAACATTTCAGAGACTTTTTGTTAAAAGTCTGAAGGAGAAGGATGATTCTTACAGTTTTACTGGGAACAAAGGTGTTTACTGTGTCAGTACTGAATGTTAATAGGATTTAGTTTTTTGTTGCTTTGTTCAATGCAGTTTGCTTATAGGAAATTCAAATTTTTCTATCTTATAATCAAGGGCAAAGCAGCTGATAGCCAGAATAATTAAATTCATCATCAGCAAGATACCCATAAAACAGGTAGGCAAATATCAGGAGAAATAGCATCCTTTCATACACAAGTTTTGATTATGAATTCTTACCTCTTGATATTCCTTATATTGTGTGTCTACTAAGTCACGAACAACAGCGATGTGTGTAAACATCCACTGAGAAATCTCCTAACAATGGATGGAAAAAGAGTCTTAATATTTCACAGAATTCCTGGAAAAAACAATTTAACTAGCATTGAAATTAATGCTAAACAATCAGTTAAAATGCTGTCAAATTGCCTTTACAGAAGATAAAAGCAAATGCTGAAAGATGAATTATGAATCTGGTAGAGGCTTGTGTGATGGACGCAGACCTGCAGTCCCCTACTCTGGGCTTGCCGCCCAGCTTCTAGAGCACTGTCAGCACCTTTAGGGATGGTCTCAGATGCAGAGAGCTACCAGTAACCCCACAGCCAAAGCCTGGCTCAGTTGTGTGAGAAAACTGCCATTCCAGCTCAATGCAGGTCAACTCTGACAGGCCATTTTGGCTCTGAAGCTCCACTTAAGTCAGCCCAGCATTTTCCTCTGTTCAATTTTGCTCTATTCTCCTCCCTTCCATAGGCATCATCCCCAAGGGCATCCCAAAGTGAACATCCTGCATACTGAGCTTCATCTCAGTTTGCTTCTTGGAAAACCCATCCTGACGCAGGAGATGGCTGATACACCATTTCTCCCAGATCCTTTCCAAAGCTGCCACTGAGATTCTGGCATAGTGAGGGAGTATGGTATAGAAGAAGTTAATAGTGGAGGTAGATGAGTTTTTTTTTTTAATCAGTTGCAAGTATTTATAACAAGATTATAAAAAATAAAAGGCCTTATGTCTGTTACTACCTTAAAATTTATATAACTATCAATAACAATATTATTGAATGTTGGAAAAATTAGGAAAATATGTATAGTCTGTTTATCAGCATCTGAATCTCATATTTAGGTCCAGTTATGAAATGGATATAAATACACAGTACTTACAATATAACTTTATCACAATAAAATGGGAGAAGTTCCTATAACCTAGCTTACTCCAAATCTCTTCTAGAGCAAAACAGAAAAGTTCCATTTCAAATCAACTGTGAACAGTATATGCTATTAGTAAGATACTACATTGAAATTCAAATTTTGAATATATCATCAATGAAACTAAACAAAGTACCTGGGTGGAAAGACTGTGTTTATTAAGACCACTTTCCTTTCGATTCCTTCTTGATCCTGTTAACTTGGAAAGACCAAAGCCACTGCTGACACGGGACAATTTGGACTGTGTGGTAGGCACTAACGCTTCTCCTCGACTTATACATTTCTTCTCATGGGCTATGAAATTAAAATGAATTATTTTACAATTTCTCCAAGTAATAATCAGTCTTATTTTTAGTATTTTTGTATTACAGTTATGAACCATAACCCTGTACAGTAGCCCCTTCATTATACTTGGTTTTGCTTTCTGTAGTCTGAGTTACCTGCAGGCAACTGCAGTCTGAAAATATTTGTAATATGATGAGGAATCAAGTTATTTTGAGAAACCACATTCATATAATTTTTATTCCAAAGTACATTGTTAAAATCATTCTATTTTCTTATTAGCTATTATTAATATCTTACTCTGCCTAATATGCAAATTAAACTTTGTCATAGGTATGCATATATAGGAAAAAACATAGCATACATAAAGTCTGGGATTATCTGCTGCTTGAAGCATCCGCTGGGGGTCTTGGAACACATCCCAGTAGATAAGGGGTACTGCAATAGGTATCAAAAGCAGCATATATTACAGATTCAGCTATTTCTTTAAGACATCATAAACTTATTTCCTGGTGATCTTGCTGAAGGATGGCTGCTTGAGAATTACTATACTAGCTGAACTTACATTTGGTTGAAATATCATAGATTTGCAATAATTAACAATAATCCATAATCTTTACCTAAAACCTTTGTTGCTGGGTATATTCTGGAACTTAGAATGTTTTGGATTTTAAAAAGGCTATATAGTACATACACTGTATACATATAATATCACCAGAGGGTCTAGTGTAGTAAAGCATAATTTAATACATTAATGTACCACAGCAAAACATGAATATTGTACCAAGCACTATAAAAAAAAGTAAGTGAGGTTTTGGTACCAACTGAGTTTTAGCACCATGATAATGTGAAAACCCTGGGTGTTTGAGGTTTTAATAACTTCAAAATTATAGATAAAAGATTGTGGACCCATGACTATGACAGCAGCTATACTAAAGCTGTGAGGAATGTACTTTTTCCTAAACTCATAATGTCTGATATATAATACACCTTAGATGAAGGGGAAAAAAAAAAGGCCAAAAAAAAAAAAAATCAACAATCAGTATAGTCATTCTAGAATGGTTATGTGGTATAAATTTTCATTTCTACTGCCATCATAATATTCTTTTAGGAATGTTTTAATTACATATTTGTTTACTTATATTCAATAGCCTCAAGGTCTCAGCAGGTCTTCTTACCCAAATGATTCTGCCAGCATTTCAAACCAGCTTCTTCTATGAGTGGTCTTGCTATTGCGATGTCCACATGACCCCTTTCATTCACAGGCAGAGTTACTTTGAAAAGCTCCTCCAAGACTTGTTTCTTACTATGTATCAACTCAGTCCACACTCTATTAACAGCTTTTATGAGAAGCTGACGCCCTGGAAAATTTAAAAATAAACGAATCAATCAAAAAAGAATGATGGAAACATTAAATAAAATTAGTTCTTATTTTTCTTCATGTTTTCTATGTAGGAATTTCAACAACACACATACAGTACTTTTTAAAAAAAATGCTCATATTATACCTAGCTCGGTGAAAAGGGTTATTCACATAACAAAAGTAAGTTTCCAAGTGGTATGCCACTTGGAAAACATTAAAAAAAATGTTCACATTCATGGGAAAAGTCTATATTTTTATTTATAAAATTGGAAATTATATACATATTTAATAATCTAGCATTTTCTAGATAATAATTTATCCCCCTTTTCCTTTTGCTTTCTTTTCTTTTTGTAGGTGGTACTAGGGATTGAATTCAAGGCCTATCCTATACTAGGCAAACACTCTACCACAAAGTTATAGTGTCTGGTCCTTTAAGAGTAATTTACAGATCTGAATACTTAAGGTGAGTTCAAAACTAAGTTATTTGTTACTGAATATGTTTCAAAAGGGAAGTTATAAGAAATATTTTTAAAAAGATTTTTTACTCTTAAATTCAGACTTCTTTTGTATTACTTGGTAATTAGTCTGACTTCTCTAGACCAGTCAAATCTTCAGCAAGCATAGAATCACTTGGGGGAAGAAGGGAGGCAGGTTGTTACAACACACTGCTGCCTGCCAACCCCCAGTTTCTGATTTAGTGGATCTGAGCAGGGTCAGAGAATCTGTGTTTCTACCAAGTTCCCAAATAATGTTAATAGTGCTTGTCTGAGAACATCACTTTGGAAACCAGTATTCTAGACTGCCTGTTTCTTGCAGGGATGAAAATTCTGTTCTCAGGCAGATTTCAAGAAATATGGGGTTCAAGAAATATGGGTAGAAGACAGATAATAAATTAATACTTAAAAGAAATGAATGAAAACAACAATGAGCGCTGAACCTGGCAGAGATGAAACCATATGCAAAACTACTACACAGTATTGCTGGAAGACAAGTGTGTGGAAATAAGGGATCGATCTACATGAATATTTCAATGTGCAATACTCATGAGATCAGTGGGGAACTAGATATTAAAAAGAAAATAAAAATGGTACTGTAGACAACCTGTCAAGTGATGATCGCCTCTAGTGTGGATATGGTATCAGGCTTACCATTACATAGTTCTTTTTAAGTAAACACCAAGTCTGTGTTTGCATTTTTATTTGTGCAAGTGTAAGTACTATCTAGTCTTCCAGTGTTACTAGGAAATGTTGAGGGTTAGCAGTGTCAGGGATTAGTGCTATACTAATATTGGTGTAAGCAGACACTTTATGGCATGGTGGTTTATGTACAGTTTGTGCTAGTGGAAGAGTAATAGTTCGTGTTAGCATTTTCTGAAGTCAATTTTTTTGTTTTATTTTAAAAAACTGGAAAAGAAATAATGACAGCACATTCAAAATGAATGAGGTTATTTTACCTTCACTAATATCTTGGCTGTATCCACCATCTGGTTCAATGTCAGAGGGGATCATAATGTGCCATGTAGTCATGCGGGCTTCTGCTTCCAGTCCAAATCCATCCACATTGCTGAAAAATTTGAGTCAATTTAAACATCTGAAGACAATAATTATAGCTTAAAAAATTTAATGACTAAGAGTTATTCTGTAGACACAAGTAAATGCTAGTGTCCTCACAAAGTTCTGTTGTTGGCAGACATTTAGCAGATGTACAAAACAGAACTTCTAGTTTGCCACAAAGACCATTTTCTAAGGGATGATCTTACAAATCCACTTGACTAAATGTAATTAATCTATAGCTTCACACTTATGTCAATGAGATGTTTTTGGTTACTATTAACATCTTTATCTAAAAATTACAAAAAGTTCAATTAGCTAAGAATAATCTCCTAATATGCTTCTGTTGTCTCTGGTATCACATCACCCTTCTTAGCTCTAGTAGTAGTGAAATATTAGCAGTTTCCCAAATGTGCCACACTCTTTCTTTCCTCTGGGCAATCACAAAGGCAGCCACTGTTTCTCTGCAGCACTTATCCCTATGCTCTTGTCCTTCCCAACCTGGTCTAAGTTGCAACTCAGCAGGTGTATCTTCCAGCTTAGTGGTGCCTATTATGTGCTCCTAAGGCAGTGTGCTATTTCTACCAGAACACTCAGTACAGATGACTAGGTTTTGCTTAATTATGTTTTCCCTTTAAAAAGGCTGTCACAGAGTCTGTCTTATACTTTATCCCAGTCCCTGATTCAATGACTGGCCTCTAACAGATATTACAGAAATATCTGTCAAAGTAAGCAATAGAAAAACACTAATATTATTCATTTAACATATAACATTGCATCAAACTCTTTTTTTTTCTTTTTTTTACTTTTGTTAGCTTCCAAAAGTGTGTATTTTATTTATTTTAAAAGTATACTTTATTTTTAAAATTATGTGTCCCATGGTAATTATGAAAAAATTTGAAGATACAGGAAAGTATATTAAAGGAAAAAATACTCATTATTTCATTACAAAAGCACAACACTTGCCCTTTATTATCTTTTTCAAAAAGTTACTAAAATAGATTAAAGAGAAAGAGAAACTTTATTATCAAAAAAGTAAAACAAAGAATTCTAGTAGAATAACACTGAAGACAAATTCAAGATGGCAAATTAAACCTAAAAGAGTTACCTTCCAGCATGTAGATTAATCAAGCAGTGAGCCAGACAGCTAATGAATTCTTGGTCATGGTTTCCAGGTCCCAGGATCAAGTTCCTGTTCACTGTAAGGACCCTGAGCGAATCAAGGAGAGCGACTTGCTGAGGAACAGTTTTGTGTGCCCGTGAGAATTGGTATAAGATGGTTCTATTGAGGCAGTGATAAACTGCATCCAATGACAATCCCTGTGATCTTCTCTTTGACTAAAGACACAAAAAATACGTTTTTAGTAAAATGAACAAAAGTGAAAAAGCTGGTTATCATTCAGACATAAAGTTTGGTTATCTATTATGTACCAGATGCCATGCCAAGTACTAGGAGTGCCAAGTTAAAACTTCTTGCTGCTATGGAGTTCAGAACCCATGAGCACATAAATACAAGTTAATGAATTAAATAAGTATTACATAAAAAGAGAGCTTCCATTGAGGAGAGCCACAAACATAGGAAGAATGATCTCTACTCAAAATCACTTGAAAAAATTACCTAAAATTTTATCTTGGTTTCATCCCTAACTTGAGACTGAGGCTTACTTTTTTGGCTTAACTGTAAATATATCTCTTAAAAGATTCTTAAGTGACAGGTGAGCATCTGTACATGTTAACACAATATGGCAACAGTAGTATAATTCTAGTGTGATTTCGTGTTATATTGTGAATAAGATTAATTACTTGTGCCAAACCAGACAAATATTCCTTAGTCAGCATGCACAAGGCAAAAAAAACCCCCAAATACCAAAAAACAATGTCGTCAAAAGAACAAGGACTACAATGGAATTTGTAAAGATTCAATTGACAAGAGAATGTTTCTTTAACATCAGCTCTTCATGCTCTGTAGGCCTTTGCACACTGATGTATTATACTGAAAAAACCTACCACATTGTATTAACTTAAGGTTTTTAAATGCATCTGGGTAGCAAAGACAGATACCAGTGGGGAGGTCAGCAAGAGACTGACCACAGCTTGAGAGAACCAGGCAATTTTACAAGGGACACATTGGCACCAGGCTGTTGGTAAGGGGGGAAGGGGTTAAAAGTATATTTTATATTTACTTTTAATAAGCTTAGCTTTATATTAAAGGTTAACATTCATTACCTTATTAGTTACACTTATTTCCAACAATTTTGACACTGTAGGCAAAGTTTTTCAAAAGGAAAATATACTCTACAACTAATAGTGACAGTTGATTACCTGTGCAATTAGTTGAATTATAAAATCTATAAGAAGTTTAGATTCTTTGTTGAACATGCCTTGCCAAAGCTTGTCCACCACACGTTGTGTGAAATAAAACACATTGTTCACCAATACCTGGTAGCTTCCTCCACTGGTAATAGGCAGAGATGCATCTTCCCCTAAATTTCAGTAGGAAATAAAAAGTCTAAGAAAATTGATATCTACCAGCACAAGACCAGATCCTCAAAGAAAACATGATAAGGAAAATGAATATATCTATGAAACTTAAGAAATATGACCACAGCAAGATCTTATGTACTATTTCAAGAAAATGATGTTCACAGTCATAAATCAGAGTAAATACTGGAAGAAACAGTTTCAGCAGGATAAAAGGGCTATAAATTTGAGATTCCCTGTGAAGTCCCTTACAGTAAAGACAGTATGTGATAAGCAAATAGCTCTTCAACTGAGGTTGTCAGTGACAGAGCATCTTCATTTAAGAGAAAAATCAAGTCAGTTTACTAGCTACAAACGGATTCTGTGTTAAGTAATAAAGGGTAAAACAAACAAAGAAAAAACCCTCAATATTAAAGAAAACTTTCCATTTGGGGATATACTTTTAATAGCTATGAATTAATACAGGCAGAAGAGAAGAGAGATTAGCTTCAGAAAAATTATGAAAATCAAATATCTCCAGTGGTGGTGGGGCCTGTAGCACCCCCCCCCCATTGCTATTAGCTCTGCCTCTTTTTAAGGTTATCCCAAGGTTGCAATACACTTACTGCTTTGAGATGATAATCCTCCTAGTCCCTCCTAACCAGAACACTCTCTCCAAGCACCTCTGTAGAAATTTTGGAGGTTCCAACTGAATGTGATTATTATTCCCACCTCATTCTAAATTGCCCCACTAAGCAGAACTCTTCTTTTATGTCTTCATGTGGTATGACTGATCTCAACTGATGGTAACAGTTACAAAGTAAGGCTTGACACTTAACTTTGAATGCATAGCTACATGTCAAGATACTACCAAAGATTTCCTTGTAAATGCTCTGGAAAAAATGTTAATAGCACAGAGATTCTAAGATTTATATTATCACCAGCAACTCAAAGGAGCACGTAAACTAAATCATTACCTTTCATGCTCCTATGAATTCTTTTTTATCTATAAATGGTGAGTCCATTGTAGATATATTGTTTTATAACTTTATTGTAAATAAATACAGACATATTGAAAAATCATACTCCAGTGTGTTTTGACTTTATGTCCTAGAACACATCCTAAGGAATAACGTACATACCAACAACTCACTCATTAAGTACATATTTTATGAAACAGATATGTAAAAAAATTGTACATGTATCTATATGAACAAGCATATTTATAGCACTTTATTTAAAATTGTCTATCATTATACTTCTACATGTCTATCAACAGATTATAAATTTATATGTTCATATGATAGAATATTATAATAGTAATGAATATAGACTCTTGCTACATGCAACAACATGGATAACTCTTACAAATATAATGTTGAATGTAAGAAAGCTAGAATAAAAAGGAAGGAGAAAAGAGTTAAATTTAAAAAAAGACAGACTTGGGGCTTATATAACAAAGGAGAAAGACTATAGGCACTTTTATAAAACAAAAATAAAATACAAAATTACCCAATAACACATCAGCTGCAAGCAAATGATCCATTACACTATCCAAAATGTAAGTCTGAAATTCTTTTTGCTGAGTTCTTGTAGATCTTTCAGGGGAAGCCTAAATTGATAAAAATTATTAGAGTTAGAACTAACTA
The DNA here is from genome assembly GCF_902686445.1 of Sciurus carolinensis. NCBI lineage: Eukaryota > Metazoa > Chordata > Mammalia > Rodentia > Sciuridae > Sciurus > Sciurus carolinensis. The sequence goes on along the minus strand of NC_062222.1, from coordinate 71,473,195 downwards.
CACAAAGATGGGGTTCAGTTGTTACATATGTTATGAAATGTAATAAAAGGTGAAAAAAACTACTGGTAAATTTAAAAACATGACAAATATATATGGAGGTAATTTTTCTTGCCATAGAATTAAAAAAAATTAAAGCAAAGGTGAAACATCATCTTCTTGGAATCCATTCTTTGAAAAACAGTATTCTAAATATTATAAGTATTTAATAAATATTTGATAAACTATTATACCTCACTTCCAAAAGAGATATGGCAGTATATAATGAAATAAAGATAAATCATAAAGCCATTAAAACAAATAAAAAAGCCCGAATCTAGTTACCAAGAGGAAACATCAATGAGGAAGTATTTATAACAAAAAAAAGAAAAAAAAACTAAGTCCACAATTTAGCTCTGAGCTTCCCAAGTATCAAGAAGGAGAAAAAAATATAGCTTACAAAGCTTTTTATTATTTCTAAAGGAAAGCACAGTAGATTGACAGCAAGGATATATGTTTTCCTACAATTGTCTGAGCAGATTGTTCTCTGTGGGTTTTATAAGGATAGTGAACAGCTCTATAGGTGATATCTTTAATAATGGTTTTACCAACTACAAGATGATGGTTTAAAATTATCTTGAGTAAAAGCTTAGGGTACAAGGTTAAACCATGTCCTCAGACAGCATTTCCACTGGTTATTATGAATGACAATCTGGGTGCCTAAATTTCAAGCATCTAACCTGGTAAGGACAAAAAAGAAAGGTGAAGATCCTTCCCTCATCCCTCAAGTGCCAGTAGTCCTAGCAATGCTTTTGACAGAAGACGGACATCAAACCACTTAACCAGTCACATGTCCCTTCTTGGAGATCTGTGTGTTTAGATTCACAAATAACGCTGATGGCTTTGTAAGTGAAATGAAAGAAGCCACTTGCACAGAAAACTTAAGGACTATATTTACAATCATGTTGTACATGTAAGCTTTAGAATACTATTTTGTTATTCTTTCAAATCTGATTTCAAGATGGTCCTTTCAAAGGTTTTAAAAGAACAGTTAAAATCTGAGCTCTAAACTCAGATTAAAATTATTAACCTAAGGATTAAGAAACTAATGGCTACACCAAAGTTTTCATGAGCAGTTCCTCTCTCTCTCCCATTTTCATGATTTTTTTTTTTGACAAGGTCTCACTCAGTATGTTATCCAGGTTGACCTTGAACTTGTGATCCTCCCATACAACCTCCCAAGTAGCTGTGATTACAGCTGTGTGACACCTCCACCCCTGATGTTTCTTGTTTAAATTGCTAAAATATATGTCTAGTGACAGTTAAAAGAATACTAGTGGTGAATTTGGGTTGTCATTAGACTAATATGAAAAAAGTAAAGGCCTTCTCCTGTTTTTAATCTTAATAAATTCCCCTGCATAGCTGACAGATTAATATAATGTTCGGCAGGAGACCTGTGACCAAGGCCTACCTCACGGCATTAATACTGAGAGTCCTACTCCTGTCAAATGAAGAGAAAGTAAGAACTTTTTAGTGATAAGCAGTGATAAACTGAGAGATTCACGAGAATTTCCTTGGAATTAGATCAGAAACTACTCTATCCAACAGCTTTAGTGATAGGAATTTACTAAGGAGTAAAGATTCTTCATTCTCAGGAGGATATGAGCATTTTGAAGACAACTATACTCTCTCAGGATCACAATTAACTTCAGGTGGTTTGGGATAAGTAATAATAAATAGGGTTTATCAAATCTTACTCAAAGTGTTGGAGTCTGCAAAACAGAGGGACTCTAAAACAGAAATGCTTGATCAGTCAACATTACTTATTTTTATGAAAAAAATATTGTTTCTTATTCCAAAAGGATTTAAGGATGACCAACAGGCATCAAATCCCCCAATTTTTCTCACAGAAGCTGCCTAGTTCAAAATGTTCTTACTGACCCTTAGGGCAGCCTTTTAAAGGACTGAAGATTTTATGAATGCAATGTCTCTTCTAAATAATTCATTACACTACTGTTATGTACCAGAAACAGTGCTAAGTTATATACATTATCTCACCTAATCAGCATAATACCCCTTGAAGTAAATACCAACATCCCATTTTAGAGGATAAGGAAACTGAGGATTAGGAAGTATAAGTCACTTGGTCACAAGTAGGTTTCAAATCTCACTTCCAGAGGCCAAATCTACATCATATTCTACCCACTCTACTAAAATCTCCATAATGAAGAAAACAAGTGCACTAGAGCAATGCTGCAGAATGCAGGCGACAGTCTCATTATCCTTTTAGGTAAAACTGGCTGGCCCACCAGACAACCAGAATGAAGACAGGTCAGCACTGTGGCCTGCTCTGGCCTCTGCACAACAGATCTGTCTTCTTGGTGAAAATAGCAAAACCAGCCAGCAAAAGATCACTGTCAACTTTCTGAGGCCTCAGGAACATCAGGCAGAATCTTCCTATGCTGCCCATAGGCCAGACAGCCTGTGGGCACATGCTGCCCAGGGAGAGAGAGGCCTATGCTCAGGAAGGCCTGGTATTTTGTCCTGTTTCTATAATGGGTCTTTATAGAAGAGAATTTTCAGCTTTTGGTTCTTGTGCAGTATTCCCCTTGGCTGACCCCTCAGGCCCACTTCTGTCACTGATATGTGTGACAATGGGGAGGAGGTCATGTAGACAATGGTTGAGTGGCACAGTGAGTGCCTCAGACCACAGAACATTGCGTGTGCTATCAGAGAAACACACATTTCCACTTGGCACTCAAGTTTTAGTACCTTTTCCTCCTCTGTGCACATACTCTGTGGTGTGTTCTCATGCACTTTCCTTCCACTGCCATAGTAGTATTCACTAGCTGCAAATCCATTTGTCCTTCCCTTAAAAAAGGCCACTTAATCAATATTTAACATATCTTAAGCACCAGCCAGTGTTATGAATATTGCATGCATTATTCGATTTAATTCTCAGAATAATACTGAGAGAAGTTCCTTTCACTACATCCTTTTCCACATGGGTAAACTGTACCGATGTGGGAACTGAACCTGGCCAAGGTCACACAGCTATAACCAGCACACAATTATTCTTCAAAATACTTTTTGCTGAATGATGTATGTGTATTTGACTCTTACAACATGTCTGCAGAGATATAGTAAATAATATCATTCTTCATAGTTAAATTTAAGCAGATGAAAATGCTGTATGATAAACAACCCAATATTTCTTACTCTAACTGTCATAATCTTTCTTTTGTATCACACTGTATCCCTTGTATTGAGCCTCACACCAGTCTGTACAAATGAGATTCTTTTATTTCTAGAGATTGCTAAAATAGATAATTTCACCTCTTTTGTAGATATACCTAAGTAAGCAGATCCTCTTTTTGGGGAGGATCTGTGTTGTCCAGGCTGGTCTTGAACTCCTGGTATCAAGGAATCCTCCTGCCTCTGCCTTTCAAGTGTTGGGATCACACACTGTGTCACCAAGCCTGGCAGTAGATGCTTCTATGATGAAATTCTAACACTCATAAGACCTTATTAGACTAAAATTCAGGTTCCTTTTATCATGTAGGTAAAAAATGTTAATATAATTCTCTTCCTAAATTTCTTCAGGGATAAAGATCTCATAATAATACTAAAAATCATATATTTCTAATTTTTTTTCCAGTACTGGGGATTGAACTCAGGGTCAATCTACCATTGAGCTACATCTCTAGCCCTTTTTTATTTTGAGACAGAGTTTTGCTAAGTTGCCCAGGGTGACCTTGAACTTGTGATCCTCCTGCTTCAGCCCTCTCAGTAGCTAGGATTCCATGTATGTACCATTGTACTCAGGTGTACTTTTTTTTTAATGTTATAGGAGGAAATGGAATTAAAAGTTTTTGATAAACAAATATATTTATATATATATATATTTATTCATTCTCTGGGCATATTAGATTTAAAATAGTATGCTAAGTTTTAAATATAAATTTCTATCCTTCTTATTAGGTGGCATCCTAACATCCTGTTTGGGAGTGCCAGGGATGTAATTAATACTTAAATGATTTCAAAATACCTATAGACTATACCAAGGCACTGGGCTAACTGTTGTGAGAGGTGAAAGAACACATGAAAGTTGATTTCTTAATTTGTAGGAGTTTGTCATCTTTCTAGGAGCTTTGTTTTTTCCTCTTTTCTGGGAGCTTTAACCCTGAAACTACCTGTTTCTTCCAGAACTATAATCCCAGTGCTCCCAGCTTCCCAGTACAACTGGGAACAAGTCCCCTGTGACAAAGACGTGCCCACAAAAATGAGCACCTTACCTTGAGGTTCAAACATGTATATCAAACTCTTTCTATTAAAAATATGAAGAAAAGAAAGTTAACTATGTAATTCATCTGGGATTAATTAATGGGCTATTAGGGTTCCTATAAACTTGAAAATGCTATCACTGAATATAGCCCCTTACCTCATACCTTTCATAAATATGTACTTTATTTTTGTGCTCAATTATGCTATCTTACCAACATCTCTTCTGAACTTTATCCTGCTATTTTCTGATAAGCACGTCATTTTTCATGGAACATTCAAAGTTTTACCTTATACACTATAAGATACTGACCATATCTTTTCCTCGAGCTTTTTAAAGTTTTCAAAGGGGATAACTCTATCAGACATGCTTTTTAATTCTACCACGCAGATTAATGATGAAACCAATTAGTTTCCTGCCAATATAAATCACTGTGGTCCTGGTTAAAAAGCTTAGCATGACTAGTTCCTAAATCACATTGGTGACTTCTTTAACTGATCAAATTGAGATGTTTTCACATGAATAAAACACCTTCTGTGGTTAACTGTATTGGCCACTAGAGGGAGCAGAGGAAGCTCTGGTTCTGTTGTCAAAACCCAGATAGAGCACTAGGATTCAATCTTTCACTTCCCTTCACACTTCCCTCCATAGACTATTAGATCCTATCTATACTAACTGGCCAGAAGAACATGAATTTATAGGAAATGTATTCTTTATTAGATTCCCTCTCTGTGATCTTTTATTTTCTCTGGGATTTTTCTAAGTGAAAAGTTTTTTGTTTTTTTGTTTAGTATATCATATTTCTTTTATTTTTATTTGTTCTAATTAGTTATACATGTAACAGAATGCATTTCGACTCATTGTACACAAATGGAGCACAACTTTTCATTTCTCTGGTTGTACACGATGCAGTCACACCATTTGTGCAATCATACAAGTACATAGGGTAATAATGTCCGTCTCATTCCACCATCTTTCTACCCCCATAATCCCTCCCTTTTGCCCTATCCCAAATTCCTCCATTCTTCCTGTGACCCTCTCCCCACATTATGGATCAGCATCCACTTATCAGAGAAAACATTTGGCCTTTGGTTTTTTTGGGACTGGCTTAAGTGAACAGTTTTTAATGGTTTTCAAAGATAGCTAATTTCTAGGGCCAGCAGTGAAGCCATTTAAGGTTTAGAGTCACTCTCATTTTTTGATGTGTTGCTGACTATTACCACTTACCAGGAGAAATGGCAAGCAACCTAGAAATTTCTGCCTCAGGGAAAATTCAACAAGAGAATAATGAGCAACTATTTACTAAGCATAATACACAATGTTTTAAGCTGCACTAGATAGCAACAGCAATAATAACTGGCAGAGAGAAGGTGAGGAGAAAGTGCCGCTAGGTATTATCAACATCTAGGGAAGAAGTTGGTATGCTAAGGCCTGTGGGCCAAATCAGTCTGTGCCTGTTTTTGCAGATTAAGTTTTATGGGAACAAAGTCATGCCCATTCCTTTCTGGGTCATCTGTGTCTTTCACACTACAATGGCAGAGTCAAATGGTGAAAACAGACTATGTGACCCAAGCAACCTAAGGTAGTTACTATTTAGCCCTTACAGAAAAAGTTTGCCAACTGTTAGAGAAGAGGTGATAAAAAAATGAACTGTGGTTATGGCTGAGGGACTGGAAAAAAGAGGAGTAAATTGATAGAATCTAAAGCATGTTGAGGGATTAAAATTGTTCCATAGTCCATGTTCTGCCCATGTTTAACTTAGAAGAATTAGAAATCTTAAGACATTTAATACAGAACTAGCCTAGTTATTAAAGTTCTAATTACCAAAGCAATGTCAATGAGATGTAAATGCACTTCTTTGCCATTACCTCCAACAAAAGATCAATTAGTGGAGTCTGCTTGCTGGCAGGGGTAAGGCAGAGGTTGTCTATTATTAAGACCCGCATGAAGTCAAAAACAAACTTTTTAGCTGGGTGATTGGTCAGATATGTCTTGGTGCCCACATTGCAGTATTCTGATTGGCTCCTGTTCATCCCTGTGTCTGCAGCAAAGGCTTTAAATTCTTCAGCTGGAGATCCAACTTCATCATCAAGATCCGTCACCTAGTGAAATCCAGCGGAAGAATTAGGTTTTATGTGACACATTTACCTGTATATTCCCTAAAAATAAAATTACAGTAACAGCAGTATTTTCCTTCAACATTTATCTATTAAGCTACTCAGCACATTATTTCACTCTGTCTTACTTGACCCTTGCTTCCAAGGTAGTAATCTGGCACCATATGTCACAGTTATTCAACATATGGTCTTTCTGACTGACCACTAAAAATTTAACTGTTTTATGTAAAATCACATTATCTATTGTGTATAACTGCCCTGAAAATAAATGAAATAGTAACATGAGAATGACTATATCTGTGTATTTGAAGTCTACCTATTGAGAAGTGAAATGTCTCAAAGTTTCAGATAAAAATATAGCATAATAGTACCTAAGGGCTACTCCATTTTTCATAGATGAAATAAATCCAAATAAATAATAAAATGACTGCCAATTTTGATCCAAGTGAGAGAGAAAGATAACATGATGCTAACAAGAAAATGATATTTAAATATCATGAAGGCTTACAGTTTTATCAGAAATGAGGATTCTAAAATTATAAAGAAGTCAGAGTGTTAAAGTCATGTATTATATTTGTCTTTCTCTTAAAAATTTCCACAATTTTAGAATTTTAGTATTTTACATTTACACATGGAGAAAAATGAGTATGAGCAAGGTAGTTTATTCTAGTACAGGATAGAAATGAGAGAAAATATCATGAAATTATGAGGTATAATGAGGGGATAGCTATCTGTTGGGTTTGTTTTGAAGGACAAAGAAGTATCAATATCATGTAGGATTTAATAATTTTCTATTAAATTAGTAGAAGAAAAAGGTTGAGCAAAATAAGAAACATTGTGAGAAGAACCAACATGTATTTTACTTTCCAGAAAGACAATTAACTCTACAATTCACTATCCAGCAAATGCCTACTTTATGAAATAAGAAATAAATTTAGTCTGACTAGAGTTGTTACCTGAAAAGAGCGTTTTATAACTACACAGTTATCATAATGTAAAATAAAAAATGAATCAACAACCTCTAGGAGAGAGAAATTACTAACAAAGGACTTACAAGAATATGGTCAATGACAATAAGAAGTAAAGTTCACTGCTGTTTTAGGGAAAAGCAGAGGGAAAGTGTGGGGAGCTAGACACACGGACAATGATGTAAAAGGTGGTATATAAAGTCATGAAACTGTAATTTGGTCAGAAGCTTAAAAGATTGGCAAAAAAAAAAAAAAATCTGCTAACCATTGAAATAGACTAATTCCAGTTTTGACATTTTCCTCCCCCTTTCCTACCATCTCTGAGTAAGGGCGAATATTGAAGGGGAAGACAGTTGCTGCTAAGGCACACAGGAAATCGGGGCTCATCCACATGGAGGCAAGGTCTGGAACGTTGTGATATAAATATCTAAAGAACTGCATCAGGGTCACTGGATATTCCCGGAGCCAGGACCCCTCTTCTTCTGATTGCCAAGGCTGTCACAGGGACAAGGGAAGAAGTATGTCAGAGAAGTCAACACCAATAAAAATTACTTCAAAAATCCATTAATCACTAGTCTTCTAAAAATGGATACACTGATGGTCCAGAATGCTATAAACCACACATATGAGCAAAAACTTCTGTGCACACACATGCAAATAAATTTAGAAGTTATTGAGAATAAAAACAATAGCCCCAGAAACAGGCAGGATGTTTTTCTATTCCCTGGAGTTCTCAGCTCAACTGTGGTTTTGATTATTTATAATTATCAACATAAGTACTGCTGGTACCAACAGTGGCTATATTACCATTATTATTGTTCCACTGTGCATCATGCCAGAGAGTTAGGAGTAAGATAAACAATGCAGATATCACTTCATCTTCTGAGTATCACATTATCATGAATACAAAAGTAGAAAAAATACATAAGCATTATATAATGTAACAATAAACATGATGATAAAGAATAACCAATATATATGCATATTTTCTGATACCTTATAATTTTGTATTTATTTATGAATAGGTACCAAAAAAAGAATGCTTATATTCTAAATTAATATGTCTAATGGTAATTTTTATTCTTAGATGGCATAACAATAGTCTGACTAAAATTAGATTTGTCAAGTATTATTCAAAGAATTCAAGTTAATACTTTCTCTTAAAACACAATCCTAAATTGGGTAAACAAATTAAGTCATGGAAGTATTTATGTAATATAGGAACAATATATTTGGTCATTTACTCTTAATGTTTCATAACTATGTTAGAAATAATCAGAATAGCAAAAGAAAAAATAAACTTGCACTGTTAACATTTTTAACCTCTAAAGGACAGTGATTTTAAACGTTCAAACAATGTATTATTGTTAGAACTTATACCAAGATGTATATCCACTGTACACATGGACACTCTGTATTATGTTTTATTATCCTAATAATATAACTTAATACTTATAAAGCACTTACCACATGTCAGACACTATTTTAAGTACTTTGTGTATACCTCATTAAATCCTTAGGACAACCCATAATTCTGTTATTATCAACTGTTTAAGCTGAGGAAAGTGATGCATATAGAAGTCAGCATATTTAAAGTACTAGTGTTAGGACCCTGGTTTCCAGAGTCCATGATCTTAATAACTACACAGACTATTCATAGAGATAACAAAACAATGAGGTTCTAGAGACCACATAGTAAATAAGTAGCTATAGTAAATAATAAAGGAATTCTACTTTAAAACACACACACACACACACACACACACACACACACACACATTACAAGCAGGTTGCCTAGTATCTTGGTAACTTACTGAATTCAGCATGCTGCGGAGCATTCCCAACAATAAAAAAGCAGCTTCTGTACATACATTGTGGATAGAAGAAACCACAGTTCCACTGGAGGCAGGAACTCCAAAAATAAACGTCCAGATAGAATCCAAATCAAACTGCAGAGGTCAAAGTGATTAAAGTAGTCACTATTAATATTTTTTTTCAGGAACAACCTGTATAATTTATAACATTCTAAAATTTTTCTGAACTTAATTTTTTAAAAAGTGAGCAATTAGAAAAAGATAGAGACCTAGTATCCTTCCATTGTTCATTTCAAGCTCATTTTTAAATTAAAAAAAAATATATATTTTAGTTGTCAATGAACATTTATTTTATTTATTTATATGTGGTGCTGAGAATCAAACCCAGTGCCTCACACATGCTAGGCAAGTGCTTGCTCTACCACTGAGCTATGACCCCAGTACTTCAAATCCATTTTTATAGTTATATTATGTATCATCCTGAATTTTACCTTAGATACCTATGTTTTAAACACAGATTTCTACCTTATTTCTAAAGAAAGCAAGCCAAAATAAAATATATGCTAATTAGCCTAGAGATGAAATTACAGAAATGATGATTTTAAGCAGGATCTTTAATGAAAGCATGATAAACTCACTTTCCCCCACCACTGTCAGCAATGTTCAAATTTGAATTTAGATTACTTATGGATAAGGTTTGACAAAATAAAAATCAATTTGAGGACATTTATCCAAAGCAGCTTCATATAATACTTTATGAAGTATTGCGGTGTGTGTTTAAAAAACTGCATAAGTAACCAAATTGCGAGTTACAAATCCATATTTTATTTAATGTAAGGGTATAGCCTGTATGATTTCACTTAAAAAGTTTTGTCATCTACTAGAATTGATCTGAATATTATTTGTCAAAGTTGAGTTTAAAAGTTAAATTCCTAAGTCTTTGTAGGGTCACAAACATAAGCCACAGATACACATTCATAATAGTCTTCAAGCAGAAGTCAAATAAAGCTTTACTATTTCCTACCATGGATATTTATCTACCATTAAGAATTTTCTAATCAGAATCTGTATCTATTTGTTTTATTTTTTATTCTTTGGAAATGAAATCATATTTTTACATAAAATTATATAACTCCAAAGAATTATGTACATCACCATTAATATACAAAGTTCTTATGCATACATAATCACAGAGGAAATCATAAAGGAAAAAAAATCATAAAGGAAAAAAAGGTAGTGACAAAGGACTTCTTTTTGGAAAAATTATCTACAGAAGTTTGGTGGAATTGATAATTAGTTTTACTATTATTAACCCATTACCCTTTGGTCATTTTTTTTTTTTTTAATAAATAGTTACATTTACACCTTACTAGATAATTCCTACCTGGCCACCCTGCTTATATCGGCCGCTGATGACAGGCACACTGACCTGCAGGTTCTCAGGCAGCTCACTAACTGGCTGCTGCAGAAACAATGCCATGAGGAGAAAATAGAGGGCAGGGACATTAGTATGTTTAGGAAGGAAGGACTGAAGAACTGGAAAACCAGGAAAATGACAAGCATCCCGGTTAATCTCCCTGACTGTTGATCTCCCACCGGCACTCCTGCCCACATTGAATCCTAGGAGAAGAAGAAATACAATAAGAAAATTAACAACCAATAACCAGGCTGCACTGACAAAGAAGGGAGTAATTCAGTATGTGTAACATGTCTATCCTGAATATTCATATAAATACAGGTGATTTGCTATTCAATTGCTGAATAAATCTTTCAGTCAGTTTCACTTGACCAGTTGGACTGGGCTCATGGTTCAATGGTAGAGCACTTGGCTAGCATGCAAAAGATCCTGGAGAGAATAACTTTTGGGCTGGGGATGTAGCTCAGTGGTGATAGGCTTGTGTAACACATGAATAAAAGCCTTAGGACTGATCCCCAGAAATCCCCTGACGGTCCTGCCCCAAATAAAAACTTCTGAAGAGCTCTAAGATTTCTGCTTATATTTCCCTAAAGAGAGAGTGAAATTATAAATATTGCTGAAATTGAGGATGCTACAAAAATGTAATTTAAAAACATACTTGGTACAATAGAATTAATATATTTCATTTATCCTGAAAATCATGATAAACCAGTTAACCTTATCTACAGATTTAGAGACATATCTAAAAGAATAAACAAATGACCTTCTTCACCACATAATCTGTACTGTTGGAAGGCTGCCAGACAATGGGGCAGCAAGTACAAGCCTACTACTGTGGCTGTGGCTCTCACTGGGGCTGAGTTGACCACCCATAGACTTCTGTAGAAAACCAGTTTTTTCAGGAGATGGTCCCTTATTATTATATGGCTTATAGCATCCATGCTTCTATCAAACCTGTTTCCTGTTTTACAACAAATTTCAGGGTACAATCCAAACATGGTTCTTCTGTTACACCAAATCTAGCATAGTGCTCAGCACAGAGAGGATACTGGCCAAATTTTCAATAGAAATCTTTCATGAATAGCAATCAATAGATGAAAAATTGATTTTTCACTCTGAAGCAATTTATTTTTCAAAAGGAGATTCACAATTTTTAATTTCTTTCTTTTTTTAAGGATGAAGCAGGCACATATTTGCTACTACTATTTAACATAATAAAACTACACCTTATGTCTAGGTTGCTTTTTAGGTATTTTCTCCTAACTAACTGCTTGGCATGATATGAATTAATTTTCTAAAGTATAGTTTACTAATTAACAAAAAAATATACAGCAATTTATCAAACACTTTCATACATCATCTTATTTTTGAATCACAATGAACATAAGACTTAGAAATTGCTATTATCATTTTTATAACAAAATGTTCCAAGTTGTTCAAAGTCACAAAGTTAATGAGTGGTGACACTAGGATTTGGAATCCAATGCCTCTCTATTCCAGAGCCTGCCAAGTGTTTTCTGTCTCCCTTGTCCCTGTCAATGGTATTGCTGCACTTTTGAAGCCTGGCTAATTTAGGATAATAGGCTGGTTTTTGTTTATAATAAATTTTAAATGACAATAACTTTAACTGGTATTTTTATACATTAAGTAGGAAACCAGTTTTTTATAAAACCATAAGTCCTAAAAGAAAACCAATAGTATGGGGCTTAGCATGCCAGAGGCCCTAGCACTATAAAACAAAACAAAAAGCAATACTAGTATTCTCACTTTTCCTTTCTAAAGTTTTATATATTTTCTCCCTAAAATTAATCTTAAGGACTATTTAATATAATATGATTAGGCATTAATTCTAAGATTTAAGTTAAAACTGCATATAAAGTATTTTTGAGCATGTGTGTGGTCCTGTGGTATTGGCTGCTAGGCAAGCACTCTACCACTGAATTATGTCCCCAACCCTTTTTAAATTTTATTTTGAGACAAGTTCTTGCTAAATTGCCCTGGTTAGCTTTAAACTTGAGATCCTCTTGCCTCAGCCTCTGGAGAAGCTGCGATTACAGAAGGGTGGCAACACGTCTGGCTTACATGGAAAGTATTTTTGTTTAAAAAAAAAAAAAAATTGACAAACTAATAACTGTGAGTTGAAAAGTCAAAATCATTAGGTTACTTATCAAATCAAGGAGAAATAGATTAAAATGAAAAGATATACACACTTATCACAGACACATATGCACATACACAGTATACATATATATATATATATATATATAAAATGAGCATGAGCTTAGGTAAGAATTAAAAACAAAATACAACAGGTTTATAGGTGAATGTGTATGTGTGTATGTGTGTGTGTGTTTGTGTGTGAGAAAGAGAGAGAGAGAGAGAGAGAGAGAGAGAGAGAGAGAGAAAGGGGGAAGACTGACTACTTCAGGGAAAATTAAATGGCTTCAAATTTAGATTGAATATTTAGATTCCTGTTTTTGGAATCAGAGCAGCATATGCAACATACAAGCAGGTATTTATGCAAGACAGACACAATTCAAAGTACAAAATCAGGGTGGGTCAGACATGGGAAAAGCACTTCTTTCTAGTATTATTGAAGAGGTGCAGGACAGAAAAAACTGTTCATAACAATCACATTTGTAGGTTATATTCCTCTTCATAACCCATTCAAAATGGTGATCTATTTTCACAAGCACAGAAGTATCTATAATGAACACTAAAAATATATATAAAGCAAACAATTATCTTGAGAAATCATTTCACAGTGCAATGGAAATGGTATCACTTCTTCTTACATACAAGGTATCCTCAGAAATCTTCCACATGTGAAATAACAGTAGTACAGAGCTGAAAGCTGTTTTCTTATCATTTACTTTGATAGCTGAAGTAGTGTGGGAAACATCTACTTATTGATACTTTTACATTTTTAATAAACTACATAATAAATTCTGACCCTTAACTTCCCCATCTGAAATATGTGAACAGACATTCTTTTTTTAAATTTTTACATTTTGATTCATTGTACACAAATGGGGTACATCATTTGTTTCTATGGTTGTACATGATGTAGATTCATACCATTCGTGTAATCATACATGTACATAGGGTAATGATGTCTGTCTCACTCCACTATTTTTCATACCCCCTCCTTCATTTCCCTCTACGTAATCTAAAGTTCCTCGGTGTAATCTACTTAGGTTAGACAAACCATAATTATATATGATTTTATGTATGTTACAGTGACTATGTATACATGTGTGTGTGTGTGCGTGTGTGTGTGTGTGTGTATATTTTTAGTTGCCAATGGACATTTATTTTATTTATTTATTTATATGTAGTGCTGAGAATCAAACCTAGTACCTCACACATGCTAGGCAAGTGCTCCACCACTGAGCTATAACTTCAGCCTGACAACATATTTTTAAAATACTTTAATAATTGAGTATCTATACTTTTCATCATTGTCTTTGAAAATAAATTTCCCAAAGTAAGGCCATTAATATGAACAGAAATAAGCTAGTAAATCTAATATAGGAAATCAGGAAACTCTAATTTTCTAGTATTAATCAAACATTCATTGTTGAAAACAGCTACAGAACCAGTACACAGAGGATAGAAACTTTGACTGAAATGTTGAATGAACTGTACTTGAGTGGTAATATACTGTGACTGTTAAAAGCATATTTCAGATATGAGTGTTATGGATTCAAATTTTGACACTTCCTAGTTATGTATTAAATGAATTCACACCATGCCTTGAATATCTAATTTGTAAAATGGATATGATGGCCTTTCCACTTCACATAGTTATAAAGCAAATGAAATGTTATTACATGGCAAATGTTTGTTTAATAACATACACAAAGTAAAAACTCAAAATAAATAATGGTTATTATTACTATTTAGTTCTACTGATAATCTGCTAATTATATGCTTACAGTTCAGAAAGGACCTATATTACAAAAAAAAAAGAAAACCATAAACAATTCCCTGAGATTTCAAAACTTAATAAACTATCTCTGACTTTAGTTTGAATTTGAAAGTATATAAGCTTTTCATCCTATCATTAATTAAAATTCATGACTTAACAGTTACTGGATACACTAGAGAGTATGAGCGTAGGTAAGACTTAAAAACAAAATACGACATCTTATTTTAAAGCAGCTGACTATACAAGTTCCATACCTAATACAGTTCCAATCTTATTGGTTAAGACAGAATCTGTCTGTTCAAGCCATCCTCCACCACTGAGTCCTTCTTTAAACTTGATGAGAATAGACTGATTACTCAGCAGGACAACAAGAATTCTCATGGCTGCCGTCACTGTAGTGGAATGCAAGTGTTCTTCCATAAACATCATAATCCAGTCAAAACCCAGTGTCTTGACCAGTTCTTCACAAGCTCTATTCAATAACAGATGAATTTTAAGAAACAAAATTAATTTCAGAAATTAGGAATTCAAATTAGAAAAGAAAAATATGATTGGTTTTTATTTTAACCATATAAATTTCAGGGTTAAAAAAAGTCTACATAAAGCCAGTGGCAATTTTGTCTTTTGCTTGATGTGCAACTAGTGATAGCAAATGTACCATCGATTCTAAAAATGTTTTACTTACTGAAAGTTAATGCTTGTTTTTTCTTTAGATGTATAAACTAGTTTCAGCAAGATATCTAGAAGTCTGTTCCTCAAAAGTATGAGATTAGCAGATACAAGACCTCCAAACTCTTCCTCAGTTCCTAAAATAAAAATAAATTACATTGAATATCCCTCACAGATAAACAAGAATAAAATATCCAACACATTCTTTGAAATCTCCCTGAAAAATATATCTATTATAAAACATACTAGATAGGATTACTTTCCATTAAAGTGGTCATTTCCCTTTAGAATCCTGAAAATTGTTTATTTACATCTAACATTGAAACTAGTAATAATCAAGCTTGATTATCTTATTAATATTCCCCTCCCCTACTCAATAGGGAGAAAGGCACTGAATAAAGACCATATTAAAAAGTAAAACCCTATAGATTCTTAACCATCCAAGTCATTATTAATTTCTAGTTTTTTTCTGAAGGACAAGTTAAATTATCAGATTCAAAAATTGAAAACAGGAAGCATAAACTTACTCAATAAACACAATACATAGAAGAAAGAATTACATAGCATAGAACAGGGGCAAAGACTCACAAATGCACAAGAGAAATTGGAAAAGAAAAGAGGAAGACGGGAGCTTAGGGGCTCTTGGTGGATAGTTCTGGAAGCACAGGCGTTGGGCAGCCCCAGTCTTCCAGGCCAGCTACACTGCTAGGGAAGTGCTGCAGGTGATGAGCCACAGTCCACACACTTCCCTCTATGTAGACAGAACTGATGCTCAAGCTGAACCTTACTGTGGTTATATACTTTACTTATTTGGGGACTGACTACTGAACTTTCTTTTAAAATGCTAATTTAGTGATTTATTCATTCTGGATGCTTCACACTCACCAAAGGGAACTCAATACCCTCCTCTTCCAAGGGGCCCAGACTGGTAATTTGCACACTGCCTTATCAAAAGCATATCATATGACCTCACTGCTGTAAGAATAACTTCCTTCAAAATTTTCCATAATAAGGTAACATTCTACAAAGAAATTTAAAATTCTCTTTCTTTTCATGTCAATTTTTCAGTAAATTATGTCTCCCCTACTTTTTAAATACAGTTTAAAACAATGAACTCTGCAAAGAACTTTCAGATTAATATCATCCCACTGAAAATTGTTGGTTTATTCTACACTGCATATCCCTTTTATGCTATTTATATTATTTTGTATTGATTGGCATATCACTGTTCAGCATTATTCAAGACATTTTCTTGGTAGATATGTCTATTAGAAAAATACTGTGTCTAATCTTTTCAAGAAAAAGTGTGATTTTACTTTTTGGGGAACATCATGTAGTTAATAGAGTTATCAGTTAAAAGCAAAAAAAAAAAAAAAAATATATATATATATATATATATATATATCATTCACCAACCAGAGTAGCAATGTGCTTCTGTTATTTCAAATGGCAATAAAGTGATGAGAATACTAGTTTAAACAACTTGGTGGAGCAACAGAAAATTTTACCAATTTATACATTCAACCACTGTACTCGTAATGTCAAGGAGGATTTTACCACAATTCTGTCAGTACTGAATCTGATGCTCAGTAAAAACTATAATGAGTAGACAAATATTTTTCTCACATCTGTTTTAATAAATGTGTTACATATTTTCAACAGTCTTTAAAGTATTTTTATTTTCTAATTCATAATTTACTCAGCTTATATTAATTCAAAACTTAGAACTATCTTTGCATATGGTAGGGTAGGTTAAAAGCTTAGAATGCTGGTTTGAATCATTTGGGTTCAGATATGGTTATTGCTATGACCTTATAAGTTTCTCTTACTTCTATCTTTCTAGGAGACAGGTTCCTCCTTTGTAAAATTGGAATAGTAGTACCTACATCACAGTGTGGTTGTGAGATTATATAGAAAACTTAAGTGTTCAATGAGTTTAGTCCACTGATTTAATATTTATTCTTCTCATTCGTTGCTAATTTGTTTTCACAAACAAGT
The DNA here is from genome assembly GCF_902686445.1 of Sciurus carolinensis. Classification (NCBI taxonomy): domain Eukaryota; kingdom Metazoa; phylum Chordata; class Mammalia; order Rodentia; family Sciuridae; genus Sciurus; species Sciurus carolinensis. The sequence goes on along the minus strand of NC_062222.1, from coordinate 71,456,023 downwards.
ATCAACATTGTTTCAAATGAACTGGCAGTAGGTAATTGATCAGGGGTCTTATGTTCTAGTCCTGAATCTGTCACCAACATACTCTGTGATCTATAGCAAATCACAAAGTCTTACAAATCTCTTGATCTTTCTATTGACAATCATGACCTCACCACTCTCTCTTATTCATGAAGCATAGGGGAGGCAGTGCTCAGAGCAGGAGAGCCAATGCAGAGAACATCTCTGCAAGGAGTAAGACATTCGGTACATCTCCACCCTTTATGTGGATAGGGTTTTGAGAATATAAAAAAGATCATGTACATAATATGAGTCTGGAATAATGTAACAGAGAATGAACAGAGTCACCCTTCAGGATCCAAAGGGAACTGGTTACAGTATCTCTTGTATTTATCAAAATACACAATATAAAATGTACTATTTGCATGTAACCTATGCAAACCTTCCCACATATCTCAAATTATTTTTAGATTACTTAAATATCTGCTATGTAAACAATTGTTATATGTTATATAGTATTGCATAAGAAATAATAACAAGAAAAAAAGTCTGTATATGCTCAGTACAGGTACAATTTTTTTCCCCCAAATTTTCAATATACAGTTGGTTGAATCCACAGGTTTAACCCAGAGATATGTAGAGCCAACTGTATAAGATTGAGTTTAATTTCAAAGATCAAACTAAAAGAGTCTTTCAGTGCTTTCTAGTCAACTTTCCTGTGCTAGAATATACAACAGAAAAATGTATGGAAATAGAGAAGGAAAAATGGGTACCTCCTGAAAAACTTGCTTTCATCAACTCAGCAAAAATTAGAGTTTTTCACAACTTAACAATTTTATATTATATTTACATAAAATGATTCTAGCAAAGTGTTCTTTATCTCAGTGATTATTATTAAACAGGGAAATGAAATTAATAGTAACTAATAATAACATGGATATGATTCATTTTTAGCCAAGTATTACATTTCTGAAGATATATGTATAATTAAAAATCAAATAATGTTAAAATTACACTAGAAGCATTTGCTATTTAAAGGAACATTGCTATGAATAATAATACAAAGCATTTTAGTTTTAAAGTAAAATTCACATTGTATTAAATTTTATAGGCAATGTGATACTTCCACACATTGTATGGGCCTGATATAAAAAATGTATCTGTGAAAGATCAAAAAATGTAAGAAGAAAAGTTATATAACATTAAGACATATAATTCAAATATTCTTTGTGTCAGAAGAGAAAGGGGCATAGCAATTAATTCATCATTATCTTCTCCAAATTCTAGGATCCACTCACCCATGTCAAGTTTCTCTTCATTATTTATTTCCATAACTACAAATTTCTCACAAACTGCAAAGGTTGGCAAAGTAGAAGAAATAAACTGGCCAAACCTTCAAATAAAAGAAAAAAATAAAGTTATGGATTTTATTTTCCTTTCCTTCAAAGAAACAGCAAAACATAAAAAAATGAAAAACTAATTCTTTTTAACTTTTATTGATCTTTAAGTGACTATACTTGGCTTGCTTCCTCTTCAACCATCCCCAATAGCAGTATAAACTATAATGCTTTAAAAATATAGTTCTTTAGAAGTATGATTCTTTAATGCACTAGCTCAAATGGTTTTAAAAGCCAAACATGACTGATTCAAGTTAAAATGCTCTAACATTAACTGTATGGATCCGCTGTAGACTTTGTGGTTAATTTGGGATCTGGAAATACTGGCAAGGATCAAATACCAACTCTAACACCTTTTAATCGTGTGACCTGGGTCAAATGGCTTAGCTTTCCTGGGCTTTCATTTCTTTATTTATAAAGGAGGAAAAGACTTAAAAACATTGATAATTTCAGCAAAGCAATCATTACAATGCTAGGATAAATAGTAAATAAACAGCGATTATGATAATTACAATTTTCCAAATGAATTCTTAAATTCCAGTTTTAAATGTTGCCAAGTTAAAAGCATGCTTTCAAGGTACATAAAAATAAGTGAGTGACTGGAGACTAGTCTACTGATAATAACCTAATAAATGGGTATGATTTCACCTGAAATACTTGAGAAGTTATAAGAGAAGTGGTGATCAAGTTCAGTTCAAGCAGATTTCCACTTGAAAAATACTTTGATTAGGTAGTTTTTCTCCCATTTTTAGTTTAGAAGGGGATTATAATATGAACATAAGAACATTTCTGCAGAAATTCTATAAATATGCCTAAACCATATTTCTTTTTTCAGCAAAATAATATTTGCATCGTAAAAGATGTGTGAATATGCAACAATCGAGTATCAGCACCTGTATGGGTGATGAGGACCAAATACAATGGCAGTGGCATGTCCACAGTGGGTGTATATGTTTGTGTGTGTGTGTACATGAGAACTTGTCCACATACACTTGAAAATTAGCAGAGTTAAAGGAAGAGAGCTAGGGACTGAACACCTTCATGTCCAGGCTAACCAATCTCATTGGACTAATTTCCACATCTTTTCTCACCACTATTCTATTATTCACTGGTGGCAGCTACTGGGCTTTGCTTCATAAAAGCAAGATGTTGAGGAACTGCACATTTTTCATGCCTTACAAATATCATGAATGCCATTAACATTACTGCTATTGTTATACAGGCACAGGAACCAATTACATTCATCTCATTCATCTTAATCTCTTTGGTACTTTTAGTTAATTAAAAGACAAATACAAAAGTTGTGTTCACTACCTGAGCAGATCATTGCTGTTGGGAAAACCTTGTAGCAAGAAGCTTAGCACATTACTAATAGCAGCAATGGTAGGTTGGGATAAAGACATATCTCGAAGGGTCAGTAGCAGCTTTGGGATTAACTGGAATTCCCTCATTAATTTGGCATTCTTAGAAGCTTCACTGTAAGAGAAGAAAGATTTAATATATGGTATTATCATCTTTTCTGTAGCTGAACAACTAACTACATGGGTATTAACAAATACCTGGACTCAGTGAGCAGTTCAATAAAGTGTTCAAATAAGGAAAGATGAAGTTCATATGGTGCATGGAGCCACACCTATAACAAAAAAAGAACAGTGGTATATTTAAAGTTAACAAAAATTCCCAAAATGTCATTCCAACAAAAACAAAGACAGTGTTATGGATTTTATTTCACTTATGTAATTAACTAAATATAACCACTTCATATATTTTTATTTTTTGTAAAGTCCTGTAAAACTGCTTGTACATCGGAAAAATATCAATCACTACAAATAGCCAGTAAAAGGACAGTTGATGGACTTGTCATACTTTAATAATCTGTTATAAGTATGTTCCACATGTTTAATATTTAATAATGTAACAAAAAAGATGAACATGAGGAGAGAAATGGAAGATAACCACAACTACAAATCAAACTTCTACACATAACAAAATGATTAAAATGGGAACTATATGAATGAAATTAATAGCAGATTAGACACTGTGGAAAAAAAATTCAGGAAACAACAGAAACTATTCAAAATGAAGCATATGGGAAAAAAAATATCAAAAATAAGTGACCAGACAGTGCATTAGTGATTTGTGAGACAATTTCAAGCAATCTTAGATATGTGGGATTGTCCAGAAAAGGGACGAAGGGCAAATATTATTTCAAATATTATGAAAATGACAAATTCACAAATTGACAAACTCCATGCCAAAGAAAGATAAAGAAAACAACAGAGACTGATATCTTTTAGAGTGTGAAAAGAATAAAAACAGTCAATCAGACTTATACTGCATGTGAAATTTTCATTAAAAATAAAGAAAAAAGAAGACTTTTTCAGATAGAATTCATTGCTAGCAGACTGGCACTATAAAACATGTTTAAGGAAGAATTATACAAAATAGAAATTTGGATTAACAAAAATGAATAAGGAGTGCCAAAAATACCATATGTGGGCAAATAAAAAAGAATTTTTAAAATGCCTTTTAAAAATGATTATTTAAAACAAAAGCAATATGAACTATTGTGGATATTCCAAACATTTAGAAGCATATGTAGAAAACAATGGGACAAAGGGTGAGAGGGAAGAAATGGAAATATGCTGTCAAAAGGTATTTACAAAGTGTATTCTTCAAAGACAATAAAATTTTCTGGATGTATATATAAATTTTAGGGAAATCAGTATAGAAGAAAATTTTTGTATGCGATAACCATTATTTATATTTGTGAAATGGCTTTTTAAAATGGGGTAAATTAGATATTTATAGATTACTTATGATTTGGGATAATAAAGGATTATATGAAGTCATAAAGTGTGCAAGACACTGAGAAATGAAGCCAAAGTTTGTAAAGCAATTGCATTTGATGTTGGCATATTAGATTTTAATCAGGTATCTGTAAATGAAGCTAATCTATGATTTGAATGTGTCAGTTACTGAATGAAAACAAGGTTAGGCTGGATTAGGCAAACCTCTTAACTCCTCCACAATCCTTTCTGCACACCTTATCTCTGTATTTCCAGAAGTATTTAATCAGCTATTTTTTTCTTCTAGAGAATTGAAAACCTTGAGACATGGACTATACATTTTAGCTAAAACTAATATAGCGTTTGGTTCAAAAATATTCAGTAAGTGCTTTCTAAAAGGAGAGGTTTAGGTATTAGTAATCTGAATAACAAGCTAAAAAAATGTATACTTTATTGTGTGGGAAAGGGAATTCACTGGGATTTCTTAAGTAAGTGATATATTTATGCCTTAAAAAAAAAAAAAAAGAACTAGACAACAAAGGTAGACAAGATTGAGGAAATGCAGGAAGAATTGAGAACAATCCCAGGAGGAAGAAGTGACCTGACTGGGGCCTAGATTAGGATATAGCAGCAAAAGCAAAAGAGGAAGACCATGAAATGTGAAAACAGAGTCTATATGACTTAGTGTCAGACTGCTTACAGACAGAGAGGAAGAAGGAAGCTGATTTTATAATTTCAAGTCTAGGGAATGGTGGTGTTATTAATAGAAACAAAAAAGTTAGAAGGAAGAGCTAATTTGGGGAGGGATGTTAAGTTCAGCTAAGGTATTGGTGCTGGGACATTAAAATGGAAATGCTTTGAGAAAGAAGCAAGAAATAAGTCTGGAATTCAAATGTCAATTTAGAGATTTAGATTAGAAAGTTAACTCCATAGAGATGAGACCATGGTCTTTACATAAAATAATGAAAATTTTATAGTCAGAAAATTTTATTAAAAGTAGTAAGAGGGACAAAAGAACTAGGACAGTGATGCCTGAAAGCTAGCAAGAGAGGCAGGAGACACAATAAGAGGGTAAGGAACCACATCAAGTGCCACTGAGAGCAATGGAGGTTGAGAGCTGAGTACAGGCCATGAATTCTTAGTTATCCTCCTAGGCAAGACAATCTAGTTTGAGTAAAGCAATTAGGGCATGCAGCCTGTTTTCTGGGATTCGAGAAACAGTATATCTTGTATCATAGCTGTGAATATTAGGTGCACCATTCTGGATGGCAGGGACACAAAGTCAAGGAAGACAGACATACTCTCTGCCCTCATAAAGTCCAGAGATCCTTCAGTTTTCCAGGGATGTAATACACACATTTCTTACATAGTGATTAATATGCAGAGTGGGATGAACAAGAAGTGAGCTAAAAGGAAAAAAGTGATTAAGGATAAGAGTGATTAAGTGGGGCCTTCAAAGGACGGGCAGGGGTGGGAAATGGCAAGCTTCCATGGGTGATAAGACAGCAGAAGTGGAAAACTTGTTATTTTGACAAAATGAATGATATTTTACCATGTAGCTTGTATTAACCAAAATTACAAGTCCAGATTCCTATTTACTGTAGGAAAGTTTCTATCATGATCTTTTTTTTTTTTTTTTTTTGCGGTACTGGGCATCGAACTCAGGGCCTTGTGCTTGCGAGGCAAGCACTCTACCAGCTGAGCTATCTCCCCAGCCCTATCATAATCATTTGAGGAAAGCATTAGGTATATGCACCGCACCAATTCATTTCTATGTTTGCAGAGTGGAAAACATCTGAAGAGAAAGAAATCCGACCATTATTCTGTTCTTTATATTTTACTAAATGATGTTAGTAGAAGCATCATAAAATTTCAGAACTTTAAACACATCTTAGAGATAAAACCACTTAAATCTATTATACAAAATTAGAAAATGGATTCATTGACTACATACTACCATCCAATGTTTATATACATACTTCAAAATCACAAAGCAGATCCTGGAAAGCAGTTGAATTGGGAATAATGGAGGTTTCATGTCCACTATCAACAGTTCCCACCAAGGAGAAAGTTAGATGGAGGATGTGGCTGTTAAGAAGGGAGCGTTTCTTCTTAAGCAGCATTGCCAGCAACTGTAAGAAAGTAACACCAAATGCCTTTTGATAAATCATATCACTCACACTCATACACATACTAAATACATGTAGAGCAATGAGGCCTCTGAGCTGATTTCTAATTTTTATTGTGTCAAATACAATATTAGAGAAAATGTGAAAAACAAAGTAATCCTAACACTACTAAAATATCCAATTTTGCATCAGTCCTTCCAATTCTCATATAAATATAAATAGTTGTTGCTATCATAGGTTTACGACTTTGTACTCTTTCTCTATACCAAAGGACTTTTTCTTTTGCAACACAGTCTTCATAATTATAACTAAAAGGCTGAATGCTATTCTATGGGGTGGTTTTAATACAATTAGTCATTCTCATACATTTGGAACATTTATAATATCCCTGTTTTTCCATGGTAAAAAATGCTATAATAAATGTTTTGAAAGTGTTGCAAAACAAAAAAAAATTTATAAAAATAAAGTATAATTAAATTAAATTTATACAACATAGTAAATAGCATACTCACTACCAATGAACAAATGCTAAAGTTGTAGGAGGCATTTGTGTTTCCTCTGTAATAGAGGGATTTAATCTTGCTTCAAATACTTTCTTCAAATTACTTCTTGCAAGTAATTTTTTGGCCCAAATCTGGTACTGATTGTGTATAGATGAATGCTGCATAGTTTTAAATTTCATGTGGGTTTTCAGGAATAGCAGTGGCACACTTACTCTGTGCTGCCTTCTGAACAAGTAAGGGAGTCATAGAGGAGGACAGGGTGTGAGGTGGAAGGAACCACAGTGGAGAGGTTGCACTGATCACTGATCTGGCAATCTCTCTCATAGGGGGTAAAATTATCCTATTTCATTCAATTCAAACAAGCAAACCATTAATCTAAAAATACAGTTGGCTCTCAGTATTTGTAGCTTCTACATCCATATATTCATTCAAAGTTGGATCAAAAACATAGAAAAAAAACCAAAAACCAGGTATTTTTCTTATCATTATTGCCTAAACAAAACAGAGTAACAACTATTTACATAAAATTTAATTTACATAGTATTAAGTATTATAAGTAATCTGGAGATAATCTGGTGCTTATAGGAGGATGTGCACAGATTATATACAAAAACTGTGGCATTTCATGAGGGGGTAAGAATTTACAGATTTTGGCATGTGTAGGGGGTCCTGAAACTAACCCCCATGAATAGTGAAGAAAACTATATTCAATGTATCGAAACTATGTGGAAAAAAATGTAGCTTACTTCAAAGGTATAGTGTGTAAGACTAGATGAGAAGGGAGAAAAGAATAAACTGAAACAAAGAAAATTCATTCTCTATCATACTAAGTGAAATAAACCAATCCCCCCAAACCAAAGGCTGAATGTTTTCTCTGATAAGCAGATGCTGTTCCGCAGTGGGAAGGGGAGGTAAAGAATAATGAAGGAACTTTGGATTGTGTAGAGAGAAGTGAGGGGAGGGGTGGGGGCGGTGGGAATGGGAAGGATGGTGGAATGAGATACTCATTATTACCCTATATACATGTATGATTACACTACTGGTGTGACTCTGCACCAATACAGCCAGAAGAATGAGAAGTTGTGATCTGTTTGGGTACAATATGTCAAAATGCATTCTACTGTCATGTAAAACCAATTAGAACAAATGAAAAATTTAATTTAAAAAAAAAGAAAAGTCATTCTCAGTTGTCATGTCCTATTTTTAATAAAAACTACAAACTTTTTAAGTTCACTTGGACAAGAGAATTCTTTCAGATTTTGATAAAGGATGAATAATGAAAAGCAGAATATCCTTTGAAGTGAAGTGAAGGCAAAGAAAGTTTTTTGGTTACAAACCTGGTAGCCCTTGATTCTTTCCATTTCTTTGCTGGCCAGTGGGTTACTCTTGACCACACAAACCAGGGCCTTGACTGCTGCATATAACCCTTCCACATCAGAGGCCATGGCCACTAGGCCCAGGATGGCTGCAGCTCCACCAATGTACTGCAAAGTAGTGGCAACAGGCTTAGGGACAAATGTTCTTACTCCTGATTAAAAGATAGTGAAAAATAATTAAAATAAATTCCCCACACAAACAAGAACTGAATAAATCATCTTTAAGTAGTTTGTAAATGTAAATTTTATTTTTGAAAATCTTTCTGCCCTAAAATTTTAACAAAACAAAATAAAACAAAGGTAGAGTTTGGGAGAAGGCAATAATGTTAATATACCTACTGTCAGAGAAGGGTCAGGAGTAAAGGAGAAAGTAGAGAAGAGCTGGGTTTCAGAGCAAGCACCAATGTCTCCACTATGTGGCTTTGGGCAACATACAGACACAGAAATATGGAGGTTACAGAAGGCATTTCAGAGGGGACAGTGCCTTACTAGGTTCTTTGGGTAACACACTTAGGGGAATTCTGTGTACTGGGAAAGGGGTTACAGAAGCCACTCTGGCAGGGATGAAGCCTACAGATAAGCCAAGCAAAGCACTTTACTGACCATTATTAAAGTCTTCTCCTTTACTCAGTAATCTGAGTAACAATATCAGTGAATCTGGGAGAGAACCTAACTTTGAAAACTACCTTCTACGGTAATCAGGGTCAGTATTATTATTTCATAGGTGAGAAGACTAATGATTATAGCGCTTAAAACCTAACCTATGTCCTCAGTCACTGCATTCCATTCTATCACACCACTGCTAAATTTCTGAAATGGACAAAGAGCAGTGCTCAAAGAAAACTATCATGTGCTATAGTGCAAAGAAAACTGTTTTAACAGTACAAAATTATCAAAAAAAACAACAACAAAGTTAAAATTTGTGTACTGGGACATTAAATTGCCAAGGACTGAATGGTGGTGTGCACCTCTACTCTTGGGCAGCTGAGGTAGGATGATCACAAGTTCAAGGCCAGCCTCAACAACTTAGGGATATCATGTCTCAAAAAAAAAAAAAAAAAAAAAAAAAAAAAAAGGCTGGTAGGGATGGAGTTCAGTGGGAGAGCAATCTGGGTTCAATACCCAGTATTACACAAAATAAAAATAAAAAATTGCCAAGAACTGATAAATATCCTTGCTGGTTTGGATCACTATTATACCAACTTTTTGTTAATCTACAAAGGAACCAATATTACATACTGAAGTGCACATTAAAAGGATAATGACTGGTTCTGAATTTTGGATGGACTGGTTGGATTATATCTTAAGATCCCACCTAGCCAAATATAAACTTTTTTTAAAAAGTAGATTGCATACATAAGGCTCTGTAGAATAATATACCAGCTCTAAGTTTTATTATAGTTAGATTTCACAGAAGTTCTTATTTTAAACTCAGTATTAAATTAACAGAATTCATGAACAAAACTACTGCTAAAGCAAACCATGAGAAGATAAACAATAGTTCTGCATTTTTTGTTGTTGCAGGGCCAGGGATAGAACCCAGGGCCTCATGCATGCTATGCAAGCATTCTATAGCTAAGCTATACCCATACCCCTAATGGTTTAGGAATTTAACATCTTACATGTCATTAGAAATTAACTGAAAAACATCATAGAAGCACATATAGTCAGTGTTCATCAGTGCTGATAAGAGGGAAAAAGTTAATAAGATTTTATAAAAGGTTATGATTTTTAAAGTTGACTGGAATATGAGATTGGTACATTAATTTCTAAAAACTGCAAGAGGGATACAGGTCAAGAATTAAAAATTATGAATCAAAATATCACCCCTCGAGTAAGGAAAGTTAATTTAAACTCAAGGCAAATAAAGCAGTCTGAAAAAACAACCCAATTTAACTCACCCAAATATCCAATCAGAGTAGCTCCAATGGTCCGTGCAGGTCCATTAAGATGTCCTGCTGAATTGTGTATCAACTTCACAGGAGTGGCATTCTCATGGGAGGAAATGCCTAACTGAAAAATAAGAAAGGAAAATAATGTAATTATATAAGAATAGTCTGACTCTTTTGATGGGAAAAGAAATAAACCATAAGATTATTAATATATATTTTCTCTCTTCATCTATCAAAATATTTTAATATGAAGTTTTTTTTTTTTTTTTTTAAATGGGCAAACACTTCCAAAGTAAAAATTCACAACAAGTTAAATACAATCTACCAGGGGAACCAGGGATCTTGGGATCTAAATCCAGGGGTCCCTCTGAGCGAAGCCTGGCATGGTTCATCTACAGGATGTCATCACTCAGTGCCTCACAGCACCCCAGTCAGTGAGCATATTAACACCCAGACCAAGTAAGCCAAATCCACAAAAATTATCAGAGTTTGAGGATAAAATATGCATAAAAAAACACATCAAATTCCTTCAGGTAGGCGTGCATATATGTATACACACATATAGTATATTCCACTATAATGTAAGAAACATAAAAGCAGGAATTTACTTTTTATCCACTGCTGTTCCTTGAACAAAACAGTGCCTGGTACACAGGAGGTGGTGGATAAAAGAGTTGCTGAGTGATGGTTTTAAAAATAGCAATTGCTGGGTTTCTCAACTGCCAATATAAATACAAGAATATGAATCATGTATTTAATTTCATACACATTCTCAGGTTCCCAAATTTAAGTTAAATATCTATACGTGTTTTGGCTTAAATCAAGAGCCAGGTAAACCAAATACAAAAAGTACAAGAGGGAGTCAGTGTGAAAAGAACTGAAGTACGATAATTGGAGCCCAAGCATAAAAGAGGAAGATGAAACAGAAAGAGTTAATTGGAAGAAAAATTATTGAAAATTCCTTAAATTTAGTTAAAGGTATCAATTTACAATTCAAGATGTTCAGTGAATTCCAGTCAAGCTTTTCAAAAAGGCTTGGTATATCATATTCAAACTGCAAAAGACCAAAGATATAAAGAAAATATTGAAAGCAGCCTGAGAAAAATAACTTGAAATATTTATAGTGTATAGTCAGAAACTAGAAGACAAGAGGACAATGGACAATAGAACAACATTTAAAATGTTGTCAGAAAAACTAGTCATCATAGAACACTATATTCAACCATCGTGTATATCCATCCCTTGTGTACATCCATCAGAATGGGGTCCTAAGTAGAATAAGATTGATTCCATGCTTGTACAATTACACCAAAATGAATTCTATGGTCATGTATAACTAAAAATGTCCAATAAAAAAACCAAAAATAAATATGGTATTAAAAAAAAGACTACTATATCCAAGGATGAAAACTTCACTATCATTATATTGCTATTATATCAAATTATCAGCAAATTAGTAACTTAAACAAATTTATTAACTTACATTTCTGAAGGTCAGAAGTAAAAAATGAATTTTTTTTGGTCAGGGGGTGTGTACCTGGGATTGAACTCAGGGGCACTCGACCAGTGAGCCACATCCCCAGCCCTATTTTATATTTTACTTAGAGGGAGGACTTCATGGAATTGCTTTGTGCCTTGCTTTGGCTGAGGCTGGCTTTGAACTTTCAATCCTCCTACCTCAGCCTCCCAAGTTGCTGGGATTACAGGCATGCGCCATCGTGGCTGGTTAAAAAATGAATTTCAATGGTTCCTTCTAGTGGTTCTGTAAAAGAATTTATATTTCTTACCTTTTTTAGCTTCTATAGGCCACCTGCATTCTTTGGCTAATTGGACCGTCTTCATCTTTAAAGCAATGGAAGCTTGAATTCTCTCATTGCATAGTATCACTCATATTTTTCTACCTTGGTTTTATCTTTGGGGACCCTTGTGAGTCAACTGTGCCCATCTGGATGTTTAAGATAATTTTCTTACTCTAGGATCACTCAATTAGCAACTTTTATCTTTATCGGCAACCTAAATCCCCCTTTTCCATGTAACATAACATATTCATAGGTTCCAGGAATTAGGATATGGATGTATTTGGGGGCCTTAATATACTGAATATATTAAGATGCTAAATAAATAATCATCTAAAAATAAATAAATAAATAAAATAAACACAGTGCTATGTCAGGCTCTATTTTCAGCAACCACTCCAAATGAGGTTCTGATATGCTTCCCAGTGAGAATCAGCCATAGTTACTGGAAAGTTCTTCTGCTTACCTGTTTGGCAATGGCTTTGCTATCCAACTTGTTATATACTTTCCGGATTCTCGCCACTGTCAAGGAGGACACAGAGAGTGCATACAGACCAAAGGACACCTTTTCTTCTGGAACTAATGACACAGGAGAAGGGACAACACCTTCGGATTTTGCATCTTTACCTACAAAAGAATAATTCTTTTCAAAATAATCAGTTGTTCTCCCTGTCCTAACACAAATATTTTATTCTTACTATCATTTTTTCAGTAGGTGGACTTGAAAATCTTTTAAGTAGAACAAGGAAGCTGAATTTAAAAACTATTTTACTTAATTTTCACCTTTTCATTTATTTCTCTAACTAGAAAATAGGAAAAACTATTTAGTCATAGGGCTTTACATTTAAAGTTTTACTCTTAAAATATGTTCAACATATAGCATAATGTGAAGGAAAAAAATTAATTTTATCTGACAAGTTGTAAAATATCCCTAGTTCAAAGAAAAAAAGGGAAGGAAAACAAGTGGAATGGCTGTGAGCTTTACAGCACTTGGTGTCTCCAGCAAGAGCCTCAGGTATGCCTCTCCAGATTCCTCTGGACAACACAGCACAGGAATTAATGAAGAGCACTCCTTTTGGAACTAGGTGGCCTGAGTTTAAATCTTGTTTTATCACTTAAAATCTGGGTGGCCTACACAACTGTGCCTCAGTTCCCTAATCTATAAAATGGGGATGACAATGATAGTTACAACTCAGTGTTCTGAGATGAATATGATGGGCCCAGAACAAATATGTCCTTCATGTGTACTAACTTACCACATGCTCAGTGTCAGCTCTTATTATATGTTATTTAATCAAGAATATGAATAAAAGGCAAATTACTTGGTCATAGGTATTTTTTTTTTTTTTTATTCTACAATATACCTTTTCTGACTCTTCTGAGACCCTTGGTAGAACCAGAACAGGGAAAAGGAAAACCTCACTTGGAGAGGCAACTACAAAACAATTTCAGTTTACTATTAGTTTCTTTGATTTTATATATCTTTTGAGAGGATAACAAAAAAACGAACTACAGGAGTAAAAGGATGAGGAAAAATGATGTTAACTGGCTAATCACAAGAGTATGTGTTTATCTAAACCCACTGGTTTTTCTTCTAACACATTAAACTACTTCATGTAATAGACAAAATTATAGAAAGAGAACAGGGTTGAGGTTAGACTTTTAAAGGGTATATACCTACATCTTTGAGCCAATAAGAGAACCTGGAAAATAAATGACCAAGCATGATGACAAAGAATCAGGTAAGAGTAATATGATCAGTGGAAGAGAGCATTGTAAACATGAGTGAAAATGGCCAATAGTATCAAGTTAAGGGAAATTAGGAGAGAAGGCCCTTTTCCCAGATAAACATGTATCGTTTTATATTCACATACACATCTACCCTGCATGAGCTGTGCTTCAGTCAACTTTGAATTAAGAGTAAGTTACTCACATGGCATGCACACAGCCTGAAAGCTTCCAACATAATTTGGTCCGAGTTCATAAATGGTAGTAATATTTGAAGGAGGTAAAACTTCTTCTAGAAAATGTGTAGGTCCCAGGCGCCAAACCAATGAAGCGATCTGGCGTTGTGCAGGTGGAGTGCCGATGTAGGCGTAGACTGTGCTCACCACTGGGGGATTCACAGAGCCTGAACCCCCAGGAGTACTGTGAACATAATGAAGCTACAAAGCAGACAAAACAAAGGTATGAGATGATGAAAAACATTTTTACCAGGAACCTACTTCACCCTGTATATTTTCATTATTTCAAGGTCACCAAACTTTACAAATGTACAAAAACAGGTTGAGAAACCTAAGTGTAGGGTAAGATTCTGGGATCTGTAACTAACACAACAGATAATGGCAGATGAAAAGGTGTTATCACATTCTCAAAGGAGATGAAACTAATGCTAGAAATGGTAATAATTAAACATAAAATACCATCAATGCTTGGTTGTTCTGCATGTCAAATTAATGATGCATCTCTGAAATTTTAGGGTTGATAGAAAAAAAAGAGAGCTTCTTACTATGGTATTAATGCAGTCAAAATTAGTTATTACTTTCGATGTGAGTCTGTTAATTAAAGTTGTGGATGAAAAATGTCTTATAGGAGTGAAGAATCATAAAACTTAGAGAAAATTTAGAAAAATGAAGTCTTTGAACACATAATAATTTGTATGCATATATTTTAGCCTCCGTGTAAAATAATAACCCTTACTGACATTCTCAGATTTGAAATAACACTTCTGTTTACTGACAAGGTGCCTAACTTCCATCAATTAATTTATAGCAAATCTATAATTAGGTAGGGTATAAGATAAAAGGAAATGAAGTTGCTTCTTTTACAAGCATCTTTCCACCTAATAGAATGAGAGACATTTCCATTGACTTGTTTTGTCATAACATCATCCCACTGTCAGATCACATCGATGATTCTATATATAAAAGAACAGTCCTAGGTGATGTTCAAAACATGACTGTGAAGACCAACATGTGAATTTAATTTGATTTCACAAAACAGTGACTACTCACAGGGATAGTAATGAACATGATGTAAATGTATCATGATAAATCTCCTATTCCTCAACTCTAGAAACTGAGGACATTTTTATTTTTAGTGATGGTAAAAATAAGAAGTAACCTACTAGACAATCTACAATCTCAGTTTGAACATAGTCATGTATACAAAGAAATAAAAAAATTTTATCTATGGAATGTGTCTTAGGGTTTATCATAATGAAACACAATGTCACAATGAAACGTTATTATCATAAGGAAGGAAATGTATCCACAGAAGCTGCTGCTTTCACACAGAAGGACACACTTTCCCTTTGTTACTGTTTTAAATGATATCATTAAGAAGGACCTTTTTTAAAGTTGAAGAATATTAAGAGCTTGCTAGTTGAGTTCTGTAGAAAGTAAGTACAAGTTCAGTATGCCTTATTCAAAATATATGAGATCAGAAATATTTCAGATTTCTGAGTCTTTCAGATTTTGGAACATTTTCATAGACTTTACTGGTTGGCCATCTCTAATCTGAAAATCTGAAATTTAGATGCTCTGAAATTTGAAACTTTTCACATATCATGCTAGTACTTAAAAAGTTCTGGAATTCTAGAGCATTTTGGATTTTTGGATGAGAGATGCTCAATCTGGGGCAACATTCATAGTGATCTGGAAAACAGAACTTCACCTGATTCTTTACTGGTTACTTCAATTTTGTTTTAAATACAAAAGTACAGCAATCTAGAGGATTGCTTACACAGTTATTTACGTATACCTACAATTATTATCAGGGATTAACCTAGGTGATCAAAAGCAAAGAAAAAGCAATTTCAGCTCTCAAGAAATACAGTCTTCTGGATTAAATCAGAATGGTAACAATGAAGTCACAAAGTATTGTATTTAGTTTACTTAGACATCCTGCAACTTGTATCTCTAGTTGGAAAAGAATTTAGTAGTCAAGGCTCAAGGGCTGAAAAAGTCAGTAACTCCTTTAAGATCCTATAATCTCTCTCCTTTCTCTTCTTCTTAATAAAATAATAAGAGCTGGTCAGTCACATGACCCTAACATACTGTTTAAATAGGAACTAAAGATCAACTTAAGATAGTAATCTTAAAAACACTTCCACAATTTATGTTATATGCATTTTTGAATATGTCAAAATGAACTCCATCATTATGTATAATTATAATGTACTAATAAAAACATTAAAAAATAATTCTGCTAAATACACACATCCAACACACACACACACACACACACACACCACCTACTTAAGCTATCTTGCAAACTGATACATTTAAAAGTGTAATACGCTTACCTTTACAGTGTTAACAAGCTGTCCATCTATATAGAGGGCTGCAGTACTGTTTTTCAGCATGCCTTTGCTCATCACCAAAACCAAATGATGCCACTGTCCCTCAACTATAAGCTCTCCACATCGAAAGCGGGCACAGCACGGCAAAATCTCATAAAAAGAGGATTCTTCACTAAAATCATCAACTAAAATAGTGGGGGAAAGATGTATAAAACTTTTGCCAGTATCCTCTCTGTTCTGATATCAATTCATATTCAGGTCAGCATGTTTTAATTTTTAAGTTAAAATAAAAAGATGATGATGCACATGAAGATTTCCTGTTCACTAAATAACTGTATCTATAGTAAGAAATAAAGCCTGGCATCTATGCTTGCTTTCAACTGCTAAAGTACATACAATTATAATCAAAGAAAGTTAGAATAGCTAATTAAGTAAAAAAGAAATAAGATAATTGGACAGTAAGAGTTATGGTAAAATAAAGAGACTAGTTGATGCCAAAAACAAACAAGTAGGACTACATCAAACTGTACAGAAAAGGAAATAATCAACAGAATGAAAACTTATGGAATGAGATAAACTATGCAAGAGCTACATATCTGATAAGGAGTTAATCTCTAATATATATATATATATATATATATATATATATATATATATATTCAAACAACTCAATAATAAAGAAGCTAATAGACCAATGTCTTCTAAGACACAAAAATAGCTGACAGGTATATAAATTTAAGCCCCACATCTCTAATCATCAGAAAAATGCAAACCAAAACCACAGTTAAGTCAGCACCTCACAAGATGGTTATCATCAAAAAAACAAAACTAAGTGTTGGCGAGGAGGATGAGAAATTAGAAGTCTTGTACACTATTGGTGGAAAAGCAAAATGATTTTCTGTCATGATATAGAAAACAACAAGGAGGTTCTTCAATGAACTGAAAATAGAACTACCAGATGATCCAGCAATCCCACTTCTGGATATTTATTCAAAAAAACTTAAATCATGACCTCAAAGAGACATTATATTAACATTTCTGTCAACCGATGAATGGATATAGATGTAGCAAAATGCCATTCTGCCTTAAAAATATTAAAATGAATTTTTATACTTCTAGATTCAAAAGGAGAAAACAGAAAAAGACAAATACTGACCATAATTTTGGAGTAGTTCCTCTTTAGTGGAAACAATCAGAGATCGGTCTTTTGCTGACAGAACTATGGCAAGGCACACGTAATGCTGTTCAGAAGAATTTGCTCGGCGAACAATAGTAAGGAGTCTGACGGGGTGGTTATTAGGAGGAGAACTGAAATGTTCAATACAAAACCAGCTAGAGTAGCTTAAGCCAGACGGAGGAGGGAAGAACCTTTCACCTGAAGTAAAAGTAGCAAAATGAAAGAGTGTTTTGACTCATATTTACATTTTTAAAAAGGCCAACAAAAGCATATGAAGGATCTACTGAAAAATAAAGTATTTACCAGAACCAATGCCGCTGACCACAGCCCCATCATTAAGACATGTTGTGACAGCATTATTTGTAGGGGCATTATGAGGAGCCAAACTAGGCAGAAACAGGCAGCTATTGAATAAAAGACAACATATATATTAGAGATAACTATTTCTTCTCTTAACACTAAGGAAGTACCACAGTGAAATAAACTGCCAGTGTATAAAAGGGATAAAAGATCAAAGAATAAATCTGAATATCAAGAAAAGTCCTTTCTGTCTTTTAATTATGTGAGAGTATTAAACAAAGCACTTTAAAAATCACTAGCAATATAATGGTAAGTTTAAATTTTTAAAAATTAAGATATAATTTGCATATGTAAAACACACAAATGTATACTAACCTCAATCACAGCATCGGGACAATTTCATCACTGCGTAAAAACTTCCCTTGTGCCCATTTCCAATCTCTATCTCCTGTTACCACCATTCTGATTAGTTTTGACTATTCCCAACCATTCATTGTTTGATAATGACCCATAACTACATGTTTAAAATACAACTACAGAGTTAGATAAATGTATAAGAATCCCACAATGTGTACATGTGCAAATTATCTACTAGCAGTCTAAAAGTTGATAGATCCAGTTATTTGTAAAAATACACAAGTAACAATGAAGGAGTTTGTACTGTCTCATATTTACATTAAAAGGGGGCCAACTAAAAATATAAACTTTATAATCTAGTTGTTAGATTTATTAGCATTTGTGTCTGTTTTGAGGCAGGTGGACTTAAAAAACTTCAAGGTTCTCTGTAGATTCTTTATTGTTGCTTGTGCTACTGTAGCCCTTTCTGCCACTTAAATTAATTTACTCATTAGAAGTGACAGTCACTGACTATTGATAATATAAGAAACTCTGTTAGGTAATTTGTGGGACAGCCTGATGACAAAACCTAGGCTAGGAGATTTTTCATCTAATTTTAATTCACATATTATCTGTATATAATCATATTTATTATATCGTGATTGACAAACTTTCAGGAGATGGCCAGATGATAAACATTTTGTGCTCTGTGAGTTAGCAACTCTGCCAGTTGCTATCAAAAATACCAAAGCCTGAAGACATAGTGCCAAAGCAGCCATAGAAAATACTATGTTCTAATAAAACTTCATCCACAAGATTTTTAAAAAACCTCACCAACAAAAGCAGATTTGGCCAAAGGGCCTTAGATTGCTGACTCATTTATTACATTGATTTATTTAATATAATAATTAAGTTAAAATTATTAAATGTAAAAATATTAAAATAGCATTCTTAAAGAACAGAAATTATTTGACTATATATAGTATAGTATATACCATTATATGAATTGACCGAGTAAATTTAAAACAAAAAGATCTACCTGCAAAGTCATAAAGCAGAGAATAAAACAATAGAATAAGGCTATCATACAATTTCCTTACCCAAACCCTTCAAGGGATGTGTCAAATTCAACAAATGCTGGCGTAACAGATGACCCATGAAGTCTGATGTCATGTGGGGTTGTCATGGAGACCAGACACTTCACCCTGGTCAAGGGTACAGTGCTACCTTCTGCAGATTTTACCAGGCTCTTGCTTATCCGGTAATGGTTATCTTCAGGTAAGCTGAAAACACTGTCAGAACCCAGACCTTCCATGGAAGTGATCATACTGTCTGTAAGTCAAAAGAAAAATCTCTTGGCGGAAATACCAGGCAGAATTTTAAAATAACTTTACAAGGCTAATTTATTTTTAAATGCACTTTTTAATTTCAATATGTAATTATTTCCTTTTTAAATACTAAGAGCACTAATCAGATTTAAATGTACTTTATATTCCCTTTTAAACTTAAATAGGCTATTTCATTTTCTACTTAAAACTAAATTAATATGTACATTGCAGAAACACTGGAAACTAGACCACAATTAAGAATAAAAATCATCAATAATCACCTGTTACAATGTAATTTAAGAATTTTATATTGACATAAAACAGTTTATGCTTTTATTTTACAAAACTACTTTTCATCATTTTTCTTTGAAAAGAAAGCAAAATAGTCTAGAAGTATTAAAACATAAAGAAACAGGTCATCTTTCTTAGGAAAAAATATCAGATATAAACAGCCACAACTTAATTCCTCCATCTTCTCCCTATTTGTATTTCTTTCCTAAAAACTATTAAAATTAAATATGTGATCACAAAATTAAACTTAAGAATTCCCATATGTATATAAATGGCAACAATTTCAAGAATGAAAAGACAAATTTCAAGCAAACTGTCCTGTCTTCCTAGGAATATATCACAAATGTAATGGAGAAAATATTCCCTCTGAAGATGAACCACATGGATGCATGTAGTTAACTATTCCCCTTGTACGTGCTGGATATTCAGACGACCATGAAAATAGTAATTCTCTCAGGGAAAAGAGCTATATTTTGTTTCTAGTCTTGTCAAAATAAATAATAAGTCAATTCTAAAGAATTATACAACATATATAAGGTCTTTATATATAAAGGTCTTGGGGACATAGCTCAGTGGTAGAGGGCTTGCCTAGCCTGTGCAGGGCCCTGGGTTCAATTCCCAGGACCACATAAATATATAACATGTATATTAATTATTACAATAATAGCTTCAAAAACTGAAATACTTTGTTTTCTGCCAAAACTGTATTGAAATTCAAAAGCTCTTAAAGCTTCCATAACACAGTATTTGTTAATCACTGGTAATAATTAGCAGGAAGAAAGATTAAGACTGAAAAAATGGTTGAATCTCTCTGACTTCAGAATTCTCATGCCAAAAATGAAGGAGTTGATCTAAGATGACTGCCACCTCCTTTCAAAGAAGCCAGTCTACTTTTCTAAATATTCTTTTGCCTTTTTCACTAGTAATGGTCACCTTAATCTATCAAAACAAATGTCTTATCACTATGGCTAACAACAATACAGAATGATTTAGAAACTAAAATTGAGTAAAACTACAGAATTAAATTTGAGAGGAAATTCAGTGCAACTGGCTTCCATAGGAACACTTCTGAAGTGGATGGGCTCCATGATAGTCTGATAAACAGTGCCCATACTCTGCTAACTCCCCAGATCAGATTTCTATCAGCCTAATGCAAAATCTTCACCTTGGAGGTTTCTCAGTAATACTTACTACATCTCACTCTATGAAACTACCCATCTATTATTTTTCTAGTAAGTTCTCTGTTCATTTTAAAAACACTGGTGCTTCATTCTCAATCTTGTTTATATTAATTCTTGCCACTGGACTGGAGGATGTCACAATACCTACACAAACAACCCATCTGATATGGACTGTAATAGCCAATGAGTGTTTACTTCTGCTTCACACCTGAAGTCACCTGGCTTCACTTATTTCCCCATCAGGCCTCCACACCTTGGTGTGTAACTTTAACTGTCTTTATCAGTATTTCTAATTTCCTGTCTTCTATGTCTTTGCTGCAGCAGGTGTCCTGAAAATCAATAGCCTGGTAATAATAATCCAATCAACCATTTCCCAGTTCAGGCAGCAAAGGCGACTTGAGAAAGGGAAACACATCCTTGATCCACTGAGAAAGGGGTGCTCTTTCTCCCACACTGAGGCTTACTCTGCCCATAGCTCTGATCTCCTCTGGATCCTAACACCACCAATCACTCCTCCCCCACCCTAACTGCTCTTGTGCTCACTTAATCAACTTGACTGTGTGTCTCTGTTTAAATAACAACTAACAAGACTTTCTTTCTTTTTATAAACTTGAAATAGTATTCATCCACCATATGATTTTCACAAATAAAAGAAGTCAAAAAATAGAATGTCAAAAGTCAACTTACTTCTCATCTCTGGCTCGTAACACAATGAACTTGGTTTATGGACCCTATATTGCTTTAGCAGTTTTTTGTCCCAGGCACCACAATTCAAAGGACTTGCCAAACGTAAAAACTCTCTAAAGAAGAAACAGCAAAGTTATTCCTTGACTGAGACTATATATAATTCAGAAACCAAATACAAACAAGAAAGAGGATTTAACGAATTACAACAGACTAGTTAAAATACAAAATAAATGCAAAGTTATTGTGAAATGATGTACAATGTTAATTTCATATCTGATCACCATATACCTATAAGATCCACTATATAGTTTTCAAAATTCAAAAGTTAATAAAAATGTTTAAGAAGTATCTCAACTCCAATTATGTCTGAAACCAAACTTTCACCTAAACTATAGTTTTTCAGATGTTCTGCATCTCACTGAAATATGCTTTGATTCTTCTTCTTTTTCAGGCTTTCCATATTTAGAAAATCAGAAAAATTCTGCTGATTCTACTCCCCCCAAATATCTTAAATCTGCTATCTTTTCATCCTTCCTAATAACACCCAGATCAATTACAATATTTTTGTATTCTTGAAGGAGAGTCTTAATCACCTCCTGTGTCCCAGTTCAATACATTCATCACTATAGTTAGTATCTTTTAAAACTAAAATATATTCAATGTCACTCTATTGCTTAAGTCTCTCAATGGCTGTTCAATCTTAGTAGATGGAAACCCAAACCCCTCAAAATGACTAGTACACAGTACCACACACAAGATGATTTCTACCTTGGTCCTCAACTTCACTGCCCTCATTCCCCAATCATATATTGTTCTCAAGGTGTACTAAATGCTTATTAACTCCCTATAAAAGCTACATTCCTTTCTTGTTCGGGACCATCAAATTTTCCTTTCTTATTGCTGAGAATATTCTTTTCTCCACCTCTCCCTTATTTGGCTAATTCCCTTCCATAATTTGCTTCTTAACTGCCATTTCCTCCACAGAGTCTCCTCTGAGACACCCTCGAGAAAGTCTGGGTAGCTGCCCTTATATAAACTCTATAACACTGCTTTTACAGAACTGAATATACAACATTTTAATTTCCCACTTACTTCTTACTTGACTGTATTCCTTATTAGAATATATATTTTTTGAGAACACAAATTTTTCTTTTTCTGTCTACCAATGTTTCCCCAGTACCTAACATATAGTAAGGGTTTTTAAAAAATGGATAATGCATATCTCTAGGTCAGAAATTGACAGTAATGAATAAAGAATATTACGTATCTATAATCTTTACAAATAAGCTGCTTCTGTTCTTATTTCAAGCATGGAAAAGATATCCACTATTATGAAGAACTAGAATATAAAGTATATGGAGCATGTCCTCCTGAAATGTGCTGCACAGAGACATAATAAATTGTCCAGCAATTATATATTACAGTATTCTGTAATTTATGGCACTGTATACAAAAAAGAATACTTCACTGTATTTTCAATTCTCTGTCACAGAAAAAAAAAAAAAGATTTATAAAGTCAAGTACCTGTAGCCTGTAGAATATTACACACAAATAGTTTATAGTCTATGTATGGTTCATAATTATCAAAAGATGAGCGCTATGAGCACATAAGCCTTGATGTGGGAGAAGGAGCACCCCTTTCTCAGAGAATCGGGGATTTGTTTCCTTTTCTCAATCTATGGCTCATCACTTGGCTTTTTCCAAGCATTCACTGTGAGAATAGAGCATATGCAAATGGTTGATTTTCACTGCTTACTGTTTATCTTGCTATGTCATATAAATTATTTGTTTTGGCAAATATTAGCATTAGGTATGAGACAATTTCTCTAATCTCTCTACTTTTATCATAGCAGATTATCAAAAAGGATGTGGGAAAATATCAATGTTATCTTCAAAGCTGTAAGACTGAATACACCCACCAGCAGATGAATGAGGGGAGTGTGACTGTCTTTCGTCTTGGTATTATCAAGGCCTAGCACACTGATACAACACTGCTTGACAAATGTCTGCTATATATGTTTTTCTTAAGCCACCATTTGTTTGCAGTCAGTTTAAAAAATAACAAATTTTAACCACTTTTAAGAACACTTATAATGCAGTATAATACAGCAGGAATACTTTAATAGTAGATAAAAATAATCTAATGCAGAGATCAGCATATAGTCCCAAAATGATAAAATGAGTATATTTTTATAAGAAAGATCACAAGGATTTATGTATTAAATCTATTTAGCCATGTAATTTCAAGGAAAATATAGGGGAAAAAAGTTTAAAAACCAGCAAGTTTAATGTCTAAAATATACAGCACTGTTTTTCTTGCATTATAAGAAGTTTTCAAAAATACACTTTTGAGTGATTCACAAACTGCAGTATAGCCACAACAGAATAAATTATTTAGCAATAAAACTATTGATACACATAACAACTTGTATGCATCTCAAGAACATTATGGTAAGTGAAAACTGCCAATCTCAAAAGGTCATGCACCACATAATCTGATATATATAACACTCTCAAAAGACAAAATTATGGAAATAAAGAGCAGAGCAGTAGGTTTCCAAGGCTTGGGGACGGTGGCAGATAAGGGAGTGGGTATGACAATAAAGGGAGATATTTATGACACCATGGATTGTGTAGTGGTCACATACATTTACACATGAATACAATTAGAGAGAATCTCGTGCATACACAGATACATCATACCAACATCCATTTCTTGACTCTAATGCTATATTATAGTTATGTAAGATTTAACCACTGGAGGAAACTACACGAAGGTGACAAGGAACCTTTCTGATCTACCTTTACAAATTATTGTGAATATATAATTATTTCAAAATACAAAGTTTAAGAAGTCCTTTTGATAAGTTATTACATATAAAAAGTTCTTAAATATATAGATTTAAGTCTTATACAAAATTAAAATGATTTTATTTTTAAAGGAAAAGGAGTTTGCTAGATTCAAGTAGAAGAAATAACAAATGGACAGAAACATTGTTTATCAATAAGAGGATTTGTTTCAAAATGCTGTGTTTTAAGTATTTTGTCCATTTTTCTCTTGCCTGCAGGTAACTGAATGAGCCTGCTGCAGTGAGAACTCTTGAATCATGAAGACTCTAGGAATGGCCATGACTAATTGTCACCAATTTTTTGTGAAAAAGAGACTTACTGACCTCAGCACCATGGGCTCCAGGGCCTGGGAGGCTAAGCGTTCAAACATGCGCTGCAGGGGTGGGTGCAGAGAATGGTCCTCGTCAGCCAGGGCAGCACTGCACCTCTGCAGCAGTCGTGCATGAAGACCAGCTTCACACATGACTTGCTGGTTTCTTTCTGTGTGCACCAGGGATTGTAAAATATTTGCCACAGCAAGTTGAAGGTCCAAAGCATGCTAAAGTCAACAAAGAAATCCATGTCACCATGGCATTCTTAGTAATATAGGTGACAGTTCTACACCTTTCAATATAAGGTCTCTAGATGTTTCAAAATACATTCAAGTAAATTAAATAACTGTCTTATTAAACTAATACAGCACTTCTAGAACAGAGACATGCAAAAATTTGTTACTTTAATTCTTTTAGAAGCACACATAGCTGACTCTATACTCTTCCAATTCTTTTGGACTACATGACTATATAACTAATAGTAGTTCTATTTTTATAGAAATAGTAGGTATAGGCTTTTTCTTTTCCTCTAATAGCTAAATAGTTGAAAGGAAGACATTTGTGACATTTTAGGCCCTAGAAGTCAATACAACATTTGAACGAGAATAGTTCCCCAGACTCCAACTCATCCAAACTTTTGAGTGCTACAAGCCAAAACAGTTAAATAGCTCAATGTAGTATCTTTGGTCATTTTTCTTTCATTATCATTCATTAACAATTCCCACTGCTAAGCAGGAGAAACAATTATTTCAATTTCAAAAGTAACCACCTTTGTTGCCTCTGTGACATATGAATTGTATTCTGATATACACACATACACCACATATACTGGAAGGTAAGACTCAAATAGCAAAATGCTGTTTTTTTCCTTTTCCTACCTTAGTATGTGATAGGTTAACATTTCATAGCACTTTTCTTCTTCCTGTCCTCCCCCACCCCTCAGCTCATATATGCACACACATTCCTTTCACTCATTAAAGATGGGAAGGAACTAACATATCCAAGCTTACTTCTGGCTGTGTCACTGACCCAACGGAGGCCAGGAGGTCCAGCATGGCAAGCATGGCTCCAGGATGGATGATGACAGCGTCGGAGCTCTGGAGAGAGGATGCCGCCACATGCAGTTTCAGGTCAGCAACATTTTTTGCAGGGCAGACAGGGGGAGTTGAAACAGAATGATATGCATGCCTGTAAAAAGAAAGAAAGAAGGGTTTTTAATTCTGACTACATTCTCAGTTTATTTTCTTCATCTTCTGTTACTTTTATTCACTGTTAAGCAAAAAGCCTTACAATTCAGGGATTGGTTATAAACACTTTACGGTCGGGATACAAAAGAGCAATATATTATCAACTCTCAATGAGTCACATATAGATAATTTAACTATCGATTCTTCTTGGCTCTAATATGTCTTTACCATTTACTATTTGGGTTATTTCATTAAAGAATGGCATTATTTTAAATGTAAAGAATAGCTAATATCACAGACATAGATTCAAAGCTCTAGAGAGATCAAAGTTCAAATGGTATTTGATGAGTGATCAAGTTAAATTAATCTCTCAATGAGATTGTTTTCTTTTGCAACTGCCTGTGTTTTTAATCCTTCATTAACTCATGGGCAACACAAGGTCAAATGGCTTATTCTAACCTGGGGTAACTTCAGTCAGAGTTGGCTCAGAGACCTGGCCACCTGAGGGTAAACATATTAAGCATCATGGAAGTTTTTCTTTATATTATTTAGAATACAATCACTCTTAAACCAATTTCTACTACCACTGAAAATACTCATTTCAATTTTTTAAGAAGGCATATTTCATGCAACAATTTTTTTTTTTTTTAGTTAGAAAGGGGACCCATGTCCTGAATGGGCATGTTTCTTCTCATCAATGGTGTCTCTTTTCTATTTCATACTATTAAGCTACAATTTATGAATTTTGCAATTTACAATTTATGAATCTTGGCACTAGGAAACAGATGCTTGTTGCTATGGTTCACGGGAGCTTGTTGTTCTGATGAGTTGGTCTCAGTATAATTTGTCTAATGTTGAGCTCTGTTACTGAGAGCAGTGCAGTTTCAGCTCTGTGGCATGAAAGCAGTTTGGGAAACAGACGCTTTACATCAGTGAATTAGTAGCAAAGAATTGGCAACTACCATGTTTTCAAAAAAAGCACCATTCTCTTTTAAACAGAGATTCTAGGAAAGCATTCGACTTCACTTATAAAAAAGCACATGGACTCTCCTAGTTTATTTAAAAGTCATAAGCATATCCTCTACCCATTCATGTTTTCACTCCCTGTATGTTGCTGTTTTTCATTCAGAAAAATTTAATTTCTAAACTTACTAAGAAAGAAATTTCTAGATCTTTACAGGCATCCTTCTATGTTGCTCCCTTTGTTCCTTAAAATATTTTGATCCATCCGGAAAAAAAAGATTCATAATTCCTCTATCGTCTCACAGGAATTCCCAACCATTCACTTCAGATATTTCATAAAAAGTATTTCATTACACATGAAAAGTAATTCAAAATTGAGAAAAACAGATTCTAAATGAATTTATATTTACTTTCAAGCCTATTACTAAAGTAACAAAATTTAATCCAGATTAGAACTTAAAGTATGGATAAACCAGAAAGACACTTTTAATGTCTTTGGAAACTGAATTCTTTCCTAATATATAACTAGTATAGTGGTGGATTTTTAAAATCTTAAGAAAATAATATTCTCATAAAAGAATTATGTGATTTTAAAACCAGAAAAATACTGCAAACATTGTTAAAATCTAAAACTTGGTACTTAACTAAAATTAGGTATATTATGACAGGGGTAAAACCACCTTAATTATTATTAAACTCCATAGGTATTAGCATAGGTACTATCACTTTTTAAATTTATGGATTATGGTAGATTTATTAAATAGTTACTTCACAAGCAAGAGCTAACACTGGCAGAGAGAACAAGTGACATTTCAAAATTCAGTAAATTTTTATGCTGAATTTATTTTTAAAAGTTATAAAAACTGCTACTTAATATTTCAACCTAAATTCTCATATATTTAAGACTCATTTACCTCTTTTGGAAATATACAGTTAAATGTTTAAATTCTGAATCTGCTTTATCTAGTGTGCAGAGACACTGAATAATAGACTTCATATTTGCACACAATAACAAGTGCTTATAATCTTTTCCTCCATGGAAGATCTATTTGGAATAGTTTTGATTATTTTGTATTTTGTTTTCACTTCCTCTAACTCTGAACATTGTTTAGCTATAATTTGGCTAGATCTTTCTCTCCAATTTCTAAAATAACTAGAGAAAACTCTCCAGGATTTTACATGTCAGACAAATACCACAAATTCAACTCTTCCTTAGTATCTGAATGTTCTATAGGTTATAAAAACACAGTACAACACTATTTTCTCCTTTTGCAAACAAAACAAAACAAAAGCATCATGTTTTGCTAAAAGAAAAAGATGCCCATAAACTGATGTGATTTTTTTTGAGAAGTTCTAGAAATAGTGTGATTAAAATTCTAATTTCAAAAGGTAATTTATTTGAATTTGTTAAGTAAAAACAATGTATTATTTACTCACTTATGATTTTTATTTTTAAATAAAATGTATACAACCTGACTAGAATAATAACCTGAAAATGTCAATATGAATGGTATTAGCATGAACAATATCAGGGGCTTCTCATCTTTGGTACAGCATCAATATAACTGATGGAGAACTCACATGCATAGGAGATTCATTTAACTATTAATTCAGCAATGGTTTCCACTTAAAGACCTGGTATTTTTACATGTAATGGTACTGCAAGCAATGAGAAAACATTTCTGATTTAAAGCCATAAATAATTATGTCAAGGAATAAAATGCTTTCCCTTGTTCAATCACCATTTAAATACAAGAAGTTCTGAAGGATGTTTTTAAAAATGTATTTCTTTAATCTGTACATCTCTTTTTTGGATCTATTAATATTTATAAAGTACTAAATATCTTTAAACAAAACAATTTTTAGTCCTTTATCATTTATGATATGATCACTATATTTTAAAATTATAATCTTTAGTAATTTAAACTATTAAGTAATTAAAATTATTTCTCTAGTATTCAGTAGTTCTTTGGGATAGTGAGCACATATTAGTTTTCAAACATAAAAATCTCTTACCTTATTCATTTTAGCAATAGAAAGCTATACTAAGTAAACTCGAATTTATTTAGTTTCTTGAATTAGGATCAGTTATTAAAAAATAAAAAAAGAGACATGGGCTGGGGATGTGGCTCAGTGGTAGAGCACTTGCTTGGCATGTGAGAAGCCCTGGGTTTAATCTCTAGCATGGCCATTAAGAGGGAGGAGAAAAAAAAAAAAAAAAAAAGAAAAAGAAAAGAAAGAATAAAAGAAATAGTAGTTTGGGGGCACAGATAAAATGTATAACACTAAATCCATTTAAGGCTGGGTTGAACAATGCCATTGTTAACTATAATGAGGTATAAGCCCCAGCATAAATTTGAAACTATGTCTCTTTCCACCTACAAAATGAATACTATTATAGATATATAGTCAACCCTCAGTATTTCCAGGGGACTGGTTCCCAGACCCCCTGTGGATATGAAAATCCATGGATATTTAACACTTACATACAATAGCACAGTATTTGCATATAACCTTAGCACATCCTCTGATACACTTTAAATCCTCTCTAGATTTTTTTTTTATAATACCTAATACAATATTAACACACTACATGAATAGTTGTTATACTGTATTGTTTAGGGAATAATAACAGGAAAAGGTCTGCACATGTTCACTACAACAATCTTTTAAAAAGTATTTTCAATCTGAGGTTGGATGAACTTATAGACATAGAAGGTTGCCTGTATTCCATGCTAAAAAACAGAATGTGTGATAAATATTTTTGAGGCACTAACTATAATCATTATTCCAGTCTAAAAATCTGAACAAAAGTATTAAGATTAGAACAATATACTTATAATGTTTTTCTCAGGATTCAATTTTCAAAAGCTACACTTGGAGGTATCTATAAAAGATTAATGACTTGAAGAAAACAGAGGAAAGAAGACTTACTTGATGCCAACTGCAAGGACTATAATCACTCTGAGTGCGGGTTGCAAATGAAATCTTAAATGTATGTTAACTGTACTTTTGTTAATCAACTACTTTTTTTTTTTAGATTTATAAGCTTTACATACAAGGTAGCTTACAGATTTACATGAAACAGATGAACGTAAGAACTGGGGTAGGTTTTCTTCTTCACTTTGAAGTTTAGCTTTGACAAATCTCCATTATGGAACCATATTTCAACTGGTTGAGCTTGATTAAGAAAATATACATTTACCTTCAGTGCTATGAGTTCATTTTGGAGTAACAGTAAAACCAAAGAATGACCCCCAACAAGAAAGAAAGTGAAAAGAAAAAGTAGAAAGTATCTAAAGAGCCACTGCATCCTCATTTCTAACTTATTTTTAATATGTGATATGCCTGCTATAAAAACAAAATGTGTAGTTGTGACTAAATAATTAACATGAATGATAAAATCTACAGGTCCTTCATAGTTTCATAGCACACATTTTATTCTCATCAATATACCAAAGGGAAATTAATAATCTTGAAACCTAAAAAATATAAAAAGAAATCAAACCAAAAATCCTCTGAAGTTACAAAAACAATCATCACATTAACACATAAGTAAGCACAGGAAAACCCCACACAGATAAAGAATGACTTCTCTTATAAGATCAGTACCTTTTCCTTGACAAAGCTGGTGTCCCCCAAGGAGAGGGGAGAGAAGACTCACTTGTCAGGCAAGGAGGAATCTGTTCTGCACGACTACAGACGACAAAACAGACAGGGTGGTTTAGAGAGGTTAGAAGAGAGCACCAGGTTGGCAGTTGGTTAGTTTCACAAGAAAGTTTAATAAGGAGCATCCTCCATATTCAGCAGGAATGAGGAACAAGACTACACCTCATGCACTGAGTGACAGAGAAGAGCATGCTTAAGGCACATGCTTATCCCTACTAATGTGAACATTTAACACATTTGTTAAACAGAGTACTGTAGGCCCTGTTTTTAATAAGTCAAACTAAAAATGAGGTATAAGAACTAGGATAAGTAGAAAACAGAAGTTGAATCTGATTACACAGATTTACAGAGTTTATTCCTATAATACCACACAATCCCATGTTTTCCTGGAAATTAAGAGTATATATGCAATTTTACTTTCAAGATGGGAAAAATATGGAAACAATTTTTCTTTAACACTTGGATTTTCAAATCTAATTATTAAAGACTAAGAAGTATTGTTAAGAAGCAAGAAATATCTCAGTAGATATTTAAAAGTAGATATTCCATGTTAAAGAATACAAAACCTCTTAGAGGCTCTATTAGTCTATTTATGGGTGCAATATAGAAATAATTCACTTATAAAAGAAAACTATGGTAACTGTTAAAAGTGATAATGCTTAGAACAGGTAACTTAGAAGCATGATCACTCTTACATTATTTTCAAAGTGAGAACTTAATTAAAAACACAGCAGAAGCACTCAAAACAGTGATTTAGATAAAGTGGCTCTCCAATGTTCTTACTTAAGAAACCTGGATTTTCCCCATCACAGAATTTGTCGCAATACATTATAATTATTTGTGTCTGTATTATCAGCTAAAGGAGAGCAAGGACCAAGGCAGTCTTGTATAGAACTGAATCCTGAATGACAGAATGCACAGTGATTCATCATGCAGCAGGTTTTCATTAAGCACTTATTTACTGAGGGAAAGAGTAAATGACTCTGAAGGATCCTGAACTTGATGATTCAAGACATTGATATGTCTCACAGAGCTATATCATTTTTCAAGAATTATGAAATGTTGAGAATGACAGGTTATCTGCCATCTGCCTGGAAATAAGTATAATCATAAGCATATTCTCCTGTTGATAACCAGTATTTAAATCTGCTGCACCTAATGTTCTTTAAGGATAAGAGGGGAAAAAAGAACAATAGTAAACATAATTAATAAAGGAAATTTCATAGAAATTCATTAATAAAGGAAACTGTTCCATTAAGTGCAGTAAGAGCTAACTGAACCTGAACTTACAAATAACACGCTTCTGTACTGAAAAACTTAGCATGATGTCAATGGTATTATTCCCAAGTGATATACTTCAAGCAAACAGGACAGATGATTCATTTGTTTTCATTTTCCTTTGGATTAACACATACTTCAAATCTTAATGTGGAGCATTAATGCTGAGTATACCCTGTAATTTGGAAGACCGCCATACCTGTCAAAAGAATCTGTGGCTACTTTGTAGAGGTAAATAAAGAGTTTACTGCAGTGCCGTAAAGTGGGTGACACTGAGTCCACTGAGACCGCGTCTTCCTCTAGCAGTCTTTGAAATGGCTGTGTGTTTGAGGGGAAGACATTCATGGCGCTTATTTTTCTTAGGTCTGAGAAGCAGCCAAGAAATCGAACAGCATCTGCCAACTTCTCATACTGAATCTCTGTTTTGAAGAAATGAGAGTTGGCTGGCTCATAGCGCATTGCCGCAGTCAATGTGCAGAACACCGTGTGGAGAAGTTCAAACACTTGATTCTGGTTCACTTTCTCCCAGCCATTCTTTGGGGGAGAGCTCAAAGATCTTTCCATAGCAACAAGCAAGGATGTAATGTACACAAATCCTCCAACTTTCCTAAAAACTGTTCTCGAACGATGGCTTTCTCGAAGGACTGAAAGGAGGGCCTAAGGGAACAAAAGATAAAAACAAACATAATTAAATTTTTTTAAAAAATCAAGTCAAAAGCTACTATGTATAAATATCAAAGGACAACAACAGTCTGGGAACATCTGATATAAATGCTATTGTCATTTATCCAATAAACCACATCACATATTGTGCTGATTAAAAAATGTCAATATTAGAGTCAGAAGATAACTTCAGGTAACACTATCCTACATTTTTTTTTTTTTGATAGAATGAGGTTTGATCTAAATGTTGGCTAAAAAGCTTTTTTTGTCTGTAGTTGTTGATGCTATCAATGAATTCAGTGATTTCACAAAGTAATTTTATTAAATAAGCAAAATAAATATTCTAGTATAATTTTATACCATCACAAACCTTAAGACTATGTATGCATACATAAACTGATTTATTCTAGGAGGAATTTGAGAGATGATCAGAGTGGATAAGATTGAGGTCTTTTAATTTCATATGAAACGCCCGTATTCTCATGTCTTTGAAAAAGGATTCACTTCACAGAACTTATTAGACATTCTCTCTGCAAAATGAATTGTGAGAAATAAAAATATGCCCTTTCGCAGAACAGCTATAAGCAGTAAGAAACAAAACCTAAAGCAAATAAGTAAATCAAGCTTTGATAACTATCAGTTATTTATTGAACTGTCATACTTTTAACTTAGCTTAATTTAAAAATACCACATTATGGTATCACCTAATATTTTACTGGGCACTTACCATGTTTTAGGCACTACGTGCTTTCATGCATTATGTTATTTAATCCTCTCAACAATCCTATGTATTAGATACCACAACTGGAGCCTCTCTTATCCAAAATGTTTGGAACCCAGAAGTTTTTCAGGTTTATTCAGAATATTTGCATATATATATAATGAGATATCTTAGTGATGTGACCCAAGCCTAAATATGAAAGCCATTTATGTTTTGTATGCACCTTATACATATACACTGAAGGTAATTTGATGCTATATTTTAAAAATTTTTTACATGAAACAGTTTTATGGTATGGAATTTTCCACTTGTGGCATCATACTTACATTCAAAAAGTTTAAAAATTTGTAGCACTTTAGATTTCAGATTTTTGGATTAGGGTTGCTCAGTCATATTATATTCCCAGTTGACAGTTGAGAAATTAAGGCAAACCATGGTTAAATAATTCGCCAAAGACTGTACAGCATATTTAATGGCAAAAGCGCGATTTAAATTCAGGCAAGTCTAACTCCTCTACTCATCCACTTAACCATGACATTATATTGTCTTGAACCGTAATGTGAAATCTGTTTACATGCACAGTGGGCTCCTTTCCTTTCTGTTTCAGTACTTGTAAGACAACAGATATCTACCACTATTAAGACACAATTTATCATTTTCCCCCTCATTACATTTGAAAAAAAATCATTTTATTAAAATACCTTACATATTTCTAATAATATACTGGAAAAGCAACATATCAAAATATCAATATATATAATCATATTTTTGAAGTACACTGCTTCAGAAACTGTAAAGACTTCATTATGTGTACCTAAGCCTTAATTTATTATGTTGAAAGACAGGAAATACGTAATCTGAATATGTAAATAAAATGTAAAATCACAGTATATTCCTTCCACTATTTTGCAAACAACAAATTTCCACTTTTATACTTGTAATATAAATCATATTAATACAAGACATTTTAAAAACAAACAAACAAAAAATCATACAATCTAGCCTGGAGATTAAATGCAAAAGCTAGACAGAAAGCCTGGGTTCAAATTCTGACACCAACATTAAAGTGTTTATTATACCAGTTAATCTTTCGGTGTCCTAGTGTCGTCTTTTGTAAAATGGAAACAATAACAACAAATTAGCTTACAGTAGACACATGTAAAGCTCTTAACAAAGTGCCTGGCACATAAGCCCACCACTATCTTTGAAAACACTGGACAAAAATTGACAAGTATAATCATATGTTGCTTTAACAATAGGCATATTTTATGTAAAATGATTTCATTATTGTGTGAACACTGGAGTGTACAATGCTAGATGATATAGGCCACCCACACCCAGGCTACGTGGTACAATAAAATAACTAGATGACAGAAAAATTTCAGCTCCATTATAATATAACATATGGGACCAGTTATGTATATGTGGTCTATCATTGGTATATATGTATACATATACGTATGTTTACATATGTAGACATATGTAAAATGTATATACATGGCAGAGGACAATGTAATTTTATAGATGAGGAAGAGCAGTTCAGAATTAATGTAAAATGTACAAAACTCATATAGTTTGTTAGATATGACGGAGGTTAGGAAGAAAAGTGCTTGTAAATCCATAGTTCAGTACTATTACATCTTTTTGGGCAGATCCATCTCTTCCTCAAAACTGGTATCTGTGAGCACTCTGACATTACAGCATAATTTCAGTATTTGAAAGCTTTCAAATATCAGGAACAATTTAATTGCTTTAATTACTTAAATCAATAAATGATAAGTAGTAAGCATTAAAGTTACAGTGAGATCTGAATGCTCAGTGGTTAATTAGATAAAATTATCACTTACATCTGCATTAATATAAGGTATGCAATTCAAATTTGTGTGTCAGCAGAATTATACTGTAGAATACATTATGGGATTTCAGGTTTGTACACAAAATAATTACAAATTAAATCACTTAAGTCTGCGATATATGCCAGTTGAATGGAG
This sequence comes from Sciurus carolinensis, assembly GCF_902686445.1. Taxonomy (NCBI): domain Eukaryota; kingdom Metazoa; phylum Chordata; class Mammalia; order Rodentia; family Sciuridae; genus Sciurus; species Sciurus carolinensis. The sequence continues at coordinate 71,420,908 of NC_062222.1, read as the reverse complement.
GCACTGAGGCAGTTCTGAATGTGGCAGAAATGGAAAGTTAAATTGAGATCCTAAGTTCTCCCACTACTTTTCAGCACTAAAATTTCATGCCCTCAAAGGATAAGAATGCTAGAGGTGGCTCACATCAGCTTTTAAGAGTCAGCTGCCATATTTTTAGGAATTCCGTGAGTTATGTTAAAGACAGTTATGATTAAAAAATAAGTTAGGGCCTAGGATTGTGGCTTAGTGGTAGAGCACATGCATGTGTGAGGCACTGAGTTAGGTTCTCAGCACCACGTACAAATAAATAAAGGTTCATCAACAATTAATAAAAATATTTTTTAAAAAAGGTTTAAAAATAAGTGATAAGAATTTACAAGTATATTATTTTAATGTACTCAAAACACATTACTTGCTAAGTATTTTGTGTATTTTACTATTGACAATGCATGTGGAAATATTCTGTAATGGGGGCTATTGTACATCTCCCAATCTGTATTTCCATCCATATTCAGCAACTTTTGAGGCCTACAACAGGCCTTAGTGGGAACACTTGTGTTATGGAAATCAGTAAACACTGTACCTCAGGTACCTTCCAGCCTAAGAGTCAGTTATTAACATTAACCAGAAATTTTGGATTGACTAATTACATCTTGTTGCCTCTATCTACCAATGTTTTACAAATTCAATTAAGAAGGTACCCAATTAAGAGGAGGGAAATGTATGTCAAAAACATTGGCAATCTATTAAATTCATTCAAATACATAAATGTTTCTCTAATATTAATATGAGATAAATTATCATATTATCTTTTAAAACCTTGAAATTATCATTATGCTCAAAACAGAATGAAATACATAAAAGCATAAAGAAAAAATGTCAAATTCTCATTATAGATGAGAAATTTAGTCAAATAAAAGCAAAGACAATTCTTGTTATGTCTGTGTCTAGAATGGGGTATGTAGGAGACCAGATGTCCCCAAGTATTCCATATTTGTATAAGAATCACTTTGAGTTGAAGGCAATTAAGAAACAGATACAAAAGCTCTCTGCCCTCCCCACATCTGTCTAAAAACAGGACATAAATTTACAAAGGTATAGGTGTTCTCCTCGCTTCAATACCAGGAAGGACCAAGTTTCATCATAAAGACAAAATCAGACCCCTATCAACCTAGAGAAGGTGCTAGGGGAAACTGCACAACAAATTTTATTCACTAGTCTTTACCTACATTTATTTGCCTTTCCACAATCTTCCTTATCTATAGTCCATTTATTTTACCTTGTCCCTTCTCTAAATATTTGTTGCTCTTTGTTGATATGTTGTTCTTGATGTATGTAACTTGGAGTTCTAAGTCAGCTCTTTGAGAACTGCTCTGTCCCTGTGCAAGTCCCACGTATACATGAGTTTATAGGCTGCAATCTTCTGCTCTCACTAATCTGTCCTTGTTTACAGGGGTCATTTCCAGCTAAGAACTGAGGGGAATAGAGGGAAAGAGAGAAAAGTCACAAGGGCCTTGAAGGCCAATGTAAACCACTTTTTTTTTTTTTTTTTTTGGCTGTTATTACTGACATAATATTAGACTTGAAGAAGAACTATAAAAATAGTTCGAAGAACTGAGATATCTCTTCCATATTAGCATTTAACTCTAACTCTGTCTCTTTCCCTCTTTCTCCCTACCTCCCTACTCTCCTTTGCCCCTAAAAACTCTAATGCATTCTTTCCTGAAAAGAAATTATTTTGCTTGTAATGGTAAAAATCAGATAATAGCACACTGAAACAATACAATTATCTAATCCACAGACCTAATTGTGTTTTTTGCCAAATCCCAATAACACCCTTAATGGCAGAAGAAAATTCAAGATGATCATTTGCTGCATGGAGGAGTCACATTACCCTCTTTACTCAAGAACAGTTTCTGAGCCATTTTTCTATTTCACTTTGGAAGAGTACAGAATAGACATTTTGGAAAGCCTCCCAGTTTGGACTTACCTGATGTTTTTTCTAATAATCAAATTCCAATCATACACTTTTGGCAGGAGAAAACAAAAAAGTGATGTTAAAACTCCTCAGGGTTTCCTATCAGAAGGCACATGCTATTCATTTGTACCATCAGTGGCGAAATTAACATTGATCATTTGCTTAAAAAGAAGAGTCCACTGAAACTTTTGACAGAATTTGAGACTATGTTAAAAAAAAAAACAAACTGTTAATCCTCAGACTTTCATCTTCTGTCTTTAGCAGTCAGTGATGATTTTTACCTGAGTCAATTATTATGACAGCTTGCAAATGGAGATTATCTACCTTTTGACTGCAAATAAGAGCTGTTCCTTGTCCTCCATTCACATGTTTGCTTCTAATTATTTATTCATTTATTTGCTTTCTTATTCACTTTCATCTCTTCCCTACTTTTTGGCTAAATAAAATGTTATAAATTCATTTTGTTTCTTTTTCTTTCCCAGTCTAATAATCAACCATTTCTCTAAGGAGCCCGGGTTCCTTATAATGGGAAATGGTATTTAGAAACCATGTATCAATAAACAAATGAAAGAATGTAAACTTTAATGGATTTCTCTCAGTTTATTTGGATGTTATTTAAACACAGGGCAGGTTTTTAGCAAAGAAAGGCTATGTCTCTTTTGATTAAAATTATTATTATTCACATCACAGAAGTTAAAAGCACAACTATGTAAAGAAACTACATGAGTCCAGATCTTGGTTGCTCTGCCTACTAGACACAAACACTCAGGTAAGTTGTTTAACCAGTCTGTGTGTTAGTTTATAATCTATAATGAAACAGAAATACTAATAATACCTATCTTTAATATGAGGATTAAATAAATAGAAGCATGTAAATGTACAAAATAGTACTTGACCTATAAGAAGCAGTTAATAAAAATTAGCTGTTGTTACAATTACAGTGATTTCTAGTATGTGGAAAATTTGTTTTGTATGTTATTTAATACTCTTATCTATTATACCTTACATGCATTACTAAATTTGCTTGTACATAAATCAAAAGTGAAATATTTAATTTTAGTTTGAGTCTAAAAACTTTTGTTGAGATGCCAGTAATTACAGTAATGTGAGAGAATATGTGTATGCAAATCTTTGCATAATGATGTTGTAGAAAAAATGTGGGTACTAAAATCTTTAGTTCTTAAAAGTTAGTCATATAACCATTTCCAAGTTACAGAAACCCTCCAGCATAAGTTTTCTGATCTACTAAATAGGACACTATTTACTTTATAGGATTGCTAAGGAATAAAATGATAAAAGTCTATACAAAACTTCTAATATACAGTTTGATATTTACTAGAATATCCATTATTTATATATATATGTACATAAATATACATATACATTTGTGACATACAATGTCATGTGAAACATTTTATTTCATCATGTTTAACAGTGAATGATTTCAAATGAATAGGGAATATATGTATTTTATGTTTATTACAGTGCTATACCTGACTGATACACTTTTTAATTTAAAATAATTTCTATAAGCCAAGATAACTACTGCAAAGATTTAGTAGCAATAAATATACTGAAATGTCACCGCCCGTGGCAACAATAGTGCGGGTATTTATCGGAGGTGGACTGGAAATAAACTACTTCTATTTCTGTGCTGCTTCCTTGCTTGCTTGTTTATTCTCTAGCCCATAAAAGAAGAAAAGCTTGCTTGATTTTAGAGAAAGAGAAGTTTTGACAGAAAGATAGGCTTTGCTTATAGAGAAAGTTTTAGAGAAAGAGAGGCTTCTATGCTTATCAGAGATCTATTTCTTCTTAGAGTTCTGCTTCTTCTTCTTAGAGGTACGTCCTGCATCCTGTGAACTAAAGGGTGCAACCTAGAGGTGTGTTCTCAGTTCTCCACTCTAGATCTGCCTTCTGCTGCTGCCTACTGCTTCCTACTGCTAGCTGCTTCTTCTCTCTGCTAGCTGCTTCTGCTTCTCTGCTAGCTGCTTCTTCTAGCTGCTTCTTCTTACTGCTAGCTGCTTTTTTTTACCTTCTACCTACTGCCCGCTTATATTCCCTCCAGGAGGCGGAGGGTGGGGCCACGCCAGTTGAGATCAGGCGAGGAGCCAGCTGCCCTATCACGACAAAGGTTAAAAGGAGCAGGCGGAGCAGAAGCACTAGGGAACACATGTGCACGTGTTATGTGCGTGGACTCACTTGAATATGGCCAATGATAAATCACTTGGGTGTGTTTATGTTAATTAACCTCCTCACTGCCGGTGTGATCAAAACAACCTCCGGCTGGCCGCCGGGCGCCATCCCAGCACAGCCCACATGGTACAGCCCCCAATACTGAAAGGCATGAATGACCAGTTTTCCAAATCTTTAATGTGTACAAAGTTGTGAGGATTTTTTTTGATACTTTGAATTTTGAAATTTCCCTGTCTCTAACTTAGTCATTTCAAAATAACCACAGATTCTAGTAGTAAGACAACAGATACATGCTTATCAAACCTACCCTTAAAATGTCAGTCTTTAACTGCAGTTCTGTGGGTGGGGCTGAATGCATTAACCCCAGGAGAGTCCCCATGTCATCATCCCCATTTGGAGAGAGCACCAGCTGCTGGATAGTCATCAAGGCATGCTGCCGGCATTGAGGATACTTTACTATATTGTGCGCACATCTTGCTCCCCCAAACTCTCGGAAAATTCCTTGAAGGGAAAAAAAGTACAGCACTGGATAACTTAAAACATTTTGAGACAAGTCTGAATTAAAATTCAATGTTTTTCATTAGTAAAGTAATTCAAAAGAATCCAAGTAAAACCTACCCAGCTATTTTGCCTTTTAAATTACAATGCAAAAATTATACTGCAGAATGTCGGCAAATGTATATACACATTTTCTCTAGACTCCTAATGCAAGATTAATTCCCTGATATGTTCACCATGTCCAAAATCTCCAAATCTAAAATATTTGGAATTTCATAGGTAGATATCAGGAAACCCAACACTGAAATAAATTTATATAGAAGGTTTTCAGATGAATATACTCAATATAAGTGAGATTTAAATTGAACTGGCTTTCAAAACAGTAGCAAGAATGGAATAAATTACCATGGGAAAAATTATAAGGAACCAAACTTTTGTGAGGCAGAGTATAAGAACAAAACCAGAAAAAGAAGAAAAAAAAAACCAAAAAAATTCTATAATAGAAAACATCAGTCATTGTCTTATTCCAAAGCATTTAGATAAATTTATTCATTTCTCTATTTAATTCTCATCTCCTATCATACAGAAGTCCAAAATGATACAGCTAGTGAGTGACCACACAGTACTTATATCTACAGTGCCTACCTCTATAGCATGTACTTCTGTTCACAAATGATACTGTTCTCACATCAAATGTCATCTTTGAATAAAAAACAAAAAGGACCAAGTGACATAAATCACTAATTAGCATTTCTTCCAACTAATTCTACTCTTTATGCTTCCCCTCATTCGCTTCTTTCTTTATTTTTGATTGATATTTTCTATGATTACACAAAGATGGAATTCCCTGTGGTATACTTACATATGCAAGTATCATGATTTTGTTAAGCTCATTCTGATTTCCTCCCTTTCCTGTTCCTCCTCCCTCCTTCTAGATCTCCTTCGTCTATTTCACTCATCTTTCCTATACCTTTCTCATGTCTGATCCTAATTCCCCCTTTGCCCTTATTTTGCTCTATCTTTTGCATATGAGAGAAAACATCAGATCCTTAATTTTCTGAGTCTGATTTATTTATTTATTTATTTAGCCTGATATCTCCATTTCCAACCATTTACTGGCAAATGTCATAAATTCATTTTCTTTATGGCTGAATGAAACTCTATTCTGTATATATACCACACTTTTTAAATTCATTCATCTATTGACTGGTACCTTACAATACAATACAATATCCTCAGCATGTCCTGAAAAGGTCTCTATGATTCAAGCCCAGGCCAACACACCTTCCCCCAAAGATGCCTCTCAGGCTGTATTGACCTTATTGCCTGATAGTTTTTTGAAATTAACTAAAATTTCAAATAATCTTGTTTTTAAAAGCAAGAATCATATTTTATAAATACAGCTGGGCTGTCTATTAATTATATAGAGAAAAGAATTGAAGAAATATTGAGACCAAAGATAAGGCAAAATATTTAATAAAATCTTTTATCTGAGAAAGATTAAGTTTTATTAAAGAATCATGTCGACAATTTCCAAAGGTTGTACCATTATAATAGTCTAATTTTTTATGGTCTGTAATGAGGTGTTCCCCTGAAGTTCATGTATGAGGCAATATAAGAAAGTTCAAGAGGTGAAATAATTGGGCAATGAGAGTCTTAACCTAATCAATGTATTAATCCACTGATAGAGATTAACTAGATAGTAACTGTAGGCAGGTAGGGTATGGCCAGATGAAGGCAGGTCATTGGGCATGTGCCTTTGGTTTTTGTATTTTGTCCCTCCCTCTCTGCCTCCTGGTTATCATGTCTTAAGCTGCTTTCCTCTGCTATGCCCTTTTGCAATAATGTTCTGCCCCACTTCTGATGCAGAGCTATGGATGGAGTCAGCTAATGGTGGACTGAGACCTCTGAAACTGTGAGCCCCAAATAAACTTTTCCTCCTCTACATTGTTTTCATCAGGTCTAGTTGACTAAAATATTTGTATTACTAAAAGTTTAAGAAAACTATCATGTGAAGCAAATATTTTGGAAAAAATTTAAATAAGCAAAATATTTGCACAAGAGTACATATGTAAGTAAAAATTTTAAAAGGACTACTTAAAACACAATGTACAACATAAAAGGCAATTTAATACATTTTGAAATTGTAATAATGTCATATATTTTAATATTAATGTGCTTTTAACACTTAAAAGTATTACATTTTTAGGGATATGATTGTACCATCATTGAATTAATGGTTTTTCCTCTAAGTAATAAAAGCATTCAGTAGCAAAAAACACTGGAGAAGAAGTAACCAGAGTTAAGTTTGCTTGTGGTTCTTCTAATTACCTGCATTTGTGTTTGAGCCTTGAAGAAGCACTGTCAAAGTCTCCATAACTAACAGAGCCAGGTGTTTTTGGTCTTCAACGGAACTATTATTTCTTGAGTCCCCTATGAAAAAAGTTCAAAGATCTGAATCACAAAAGTGACAGGTTTATTTCTTCTTGATTCAGTTTTAAATTAATAATTCCTTTTAATATTTCTTTAACATTCACTTTCCAGTGAAACAACCAATATAAAACAACTTTAAAATGATACATGTATCCAAAATTTACCAAAAGCAGGATAGAAATCAACCCTAAAAGAGTTTATCTTGGTGTGGCTAGAAAGTTACAGTTATCTAACAAATCTTAAAAATACTAAATTTAAATGTATCTTTCTCATGGGGGTTCTAATCAAGGAGGTCAATAGGAGAAGGCAAGACTTTAACATATCAAAAGGGAAGTATAATAATAGTGTGACCTATTCAACTTGTATTTATTCACATTTAATACTAATTGTGAAGTAGTACTATAGCTTTTTTTTGGGGGGGGGTACTGGGGTACTACTATAGCTTTATCACATGTATACAAGTATAGCATATGCACATTTATCTATATACCTGTTACATATATGTATATATATAAAACATCAGAAAAAGGCATATTTGCTCTCTATAATTAATAAAAATATTTTGAAATATCTACAACATATTTAATTATGCTTAATTCTAATTAATAATTCCAATTATTTCTAGAAGTTAAAAAAATTCTCTTAGAAGCAGAAGGTAATATATACTAGTTATATCAATCATTCTCTTAGAAGCAGAAGGTAATATATACTAGTTATATCAATCATAGATGCTTCTCCTCAGTTTTCATTTACTTTTAAACTGTCCTCCACTATGGTGACATAATTCTGGGATCCCCAATTCTCTAACAAAAATTGAACTGAACAGTTAATTTTGGGAAGTACTCACTAGAATGTCATAAGAATACACATCAGGAAGTCATTCAAATCAACAATTAAATGTAAGACACAGCAAAAAACAATTTTCCTAAATTACTTTGTCAAATAAGAACAAAGTTATGGAAAAGGCTTTACCTTGTTCATCTGGTGCCTGGGTTGGATCCTTCAAGAGGGCAGCATATTTATGCAAAAGGTTTACCATGACCTCCAGAAGGCCCACCTCCCTGAACACATCTTTAAATATGTAGTCATGTCTTGTAAACTTAAGTAGAGTTTTCATTGCAATAATGCTACAATGGTAAGAAGAACTAGATTTTAAGAGGATACTAACACTAATAAGTTCTTTACACGGAATATAATTTAAGCTAAAAACGACAAACTCCAGCATCTCAAAGTATTTGTTTTGTACTTCTGGGAGTTTAGAAATCTTCTCTGCAAACTGTGACAGTGTGTGCTGTGACTCTAAGATGAAATAATTGGCACTGTCAGCCATGTAAATATTTGTGATGGCATCAAGGATGATTTGGGCAAGGAAGTTGGTTTTTGCTTTTAAAAATGCATTCTGAAGAACTGCAAAGGCCTGGATGTTTCTCACACTGTGACCTAAAACAGAAAACAAGAACAAAATAGTAGGTGCTATGTGATATTTTAGCCATGGCCAACTAATCTGTTTAAACACAACATAAATTTTAACATCTATGTACTATTTACTAAGAACATATCCTATTTTCACAAAAGGTCTTATTTTTCTTCATTAGTTTAAATAATTTAATTTAAAATAAATAACATTGATTAAACCTTTAAAGCATTATTATGAATATTGCAATTCAAGATTAGCAGAAGTTGAAAACTGGATTACTTTAGAGAGAATAAAACCACATTGTAGAGATCCAGGCTTCTGACTTTGAAAATATATGGTGGTGTCACAGTTTATTATCTGTAAGGTTGATATTGATATAAGAACAGTTTCAATTTCCCCTTTACATTTACAACACTATAATTTTCACAAATTTTAATTTGGAAATTTTTTAAATGAAAACTGTAATTTCTTTACATAAATGTTTGTTAAAGTGATTTATAGCCAGTTGTCAGTTATATTTTTAAAACTTTGATTTTCAAACACATCAGCTGGAAAAAGATAAAAAACCTTGTTTCTTGAGAGGCAAATCAGTGTCCATATTTATAAAGAAATTAACATAGAAATTTATATTTGAGGCACATGAAAACAAGTGTTTGCCTTTAAAAGTTGCCCCCAGGTCCATAATTATTAAGAGAACATTTGCAAGAGTGATGAAAAATAACAGATTCTTACAGAAAAAGTTGGTTTTTAGAAACAGGATAAACACAGAATTTAGGAAAAATGTGAAAGTGATCAGAAAGATTGCTTAGAATTCCTGGCATGGACACTTCTGAAAAATAAAAAGAATTATAAAAATCTTCAATCCATATTCTATCAATTCTCATTTATGATATGAATTTATTCTATGTATGGCAAATACCAAAGATTTATTTTTAATTCCTTACTAACAGTGTTTATTCTTTTGAAGCTCTTTTAATTTTTTATTACTTGTAGATAATCAAAAACCAAGCTCAGACAGACTGATAAGCATCTAAATATAAAAGCCTGACTACATGTGAGAAAAAATTGACAAATTAAGTTAAAGATGAACTCTAATCAATACTGTACACATTTCAGTAAAGTGCTGATATGAATCCTCACTCCAAATAAAAGTTAGAGAGCTAAATTGAGGGTAATTTTGGAAAACTGGATTTTTCCCAAGTTTGATCATTATCACTCACAAAAATAGGCATATTCATAACCAATTATAAGGACAAATTGTCCATTACCAAGAGAAACAAGTTGTTTAAACAATGCATACACATAAACCCAAGTCAAATGCAAAATGTGCTAATCTTCGCATACAAAGATAACCTCAGAAACATAGTGGTCAGCAGGGCCTTTGGCTCACTAATAATGAATGTGCTCTGATCCATTCTTAATTTTACTTATTACTCAATTCATACAGGGGCCATTATTAGCTAAAATAGGTTAATCCTAGTAAATAACCAACGAATATTGAGACTGATTTCCATGGCAGAGCATTTTAACCAACTAAATAATCACCCAGTCTTTTACTGCATGCAAATCTCAATCATTTCTTGTGACTAATATAGCAAAAAATATTTTGCTTACCCATATAACATTATTTCAATTTTAAAAATCTAAGCATAATGGAAATTAACAGAATCTGTTAGTTTAGCTTTCTATCAGGAAAAAATAACTAAAGGAATGTCTGAATGCTAATATTAAAATAAATGGTTTACAAATTTGAAATATTTTGTATTTTGAATGCTAATGAGAGGTTATTTAAGACTGTCATACTCATTTAATTCCTCAAATACTCAATTAGGAAAGGGGGATACTAATCAAACCTTAAAAATAGAAGATTACCCTATATATGAAACAAGTATATTTCTTAGATACTGGCACATAAAAGCTCTAGAATTTTAGCTGAACAACTGTATGTTGCTTATGTTTCAAAGCTTGCACTGACTTCAATGTGGCACACAAATAGCTAAAAGAGAGCCAGCTTCTCCAGGTTCTCGGAACGGAACTGGCCCGCTAGTGAGAGCCTTTCTGAACAGAGCAGGCTCCGAGTCCCGGAGCTGCCGCAGCGCAGTGTACTCCTGCAAAGAACCAGCGGAGAACCTCGATCTGCAAACAGCCCCAGGGATAAGGGCAGGGCAGCCAGAGACCTCTTCAGGCGGCTCTGCCCACTCCGGCTGCGGGCTCTCTTCACGGGGCGATCCAAGATGGCGGCCTAGAGGGAGACTGCACCCCCATTCGCTCCAGATCGCAGGAGTTAAGAAGGGGAGGCATTGAGAGACTCGGACTGAAGTGGAGCCACGGGTGAGTCTGCCCACTGGGTAAAGCTCGGCCCGGGTGGCAGGCCCAGATAGAGGTGGCTTATCGGAGCCGGGCAGGGCAGCTAGAGTCATCCACAGGCAGTCCTGCGCACTCCGGCGGTGGGCCCCGCCCACACAGCCAGCTTCTCCAGGTTCCCGGAGCGGAACTGGCCCGCTAGTGAGAGCCTTTCTGAACAGAGCAGGCTCCGAGTCCCGGAGCTGCCGCATTGCAGTGTACTCCTGCAAAGAACCAGCGGAGAGCCTCGATCTGCAAACAGCCCCAGGGATAAGGGCAGGGCAGCCGGAGACCTCTTCAGGCGGCTCTGCCCACTCCGGCTGCGGGCTCTCTTCACGGGGAGATCCAAGATGGCTGCCTAGAGGGAGACTGCACCCCCGGTCGCTCCAGAACCCAGGAGCTAAGAGGGGGAGGCATAGAGAGACTCGGACTGAAATAGAGCCACGGGTGAGTCTGCCCACTGGGTAAAGCTCAGCCCGGGTGGCAGGCCCAGATAGAGGTGGCTTAGCGGAGCCGGGCAGGGCAGCTTGAGTCTTCCCAAGGTACTCTTCCACACTCCGGCAGTGGGCTCTTCCCACACGGCCAGCTGCACGGTGCAGGCCCACAGTAAGAGCATTTCCGCACAGAGCCAGTTCCAAAACGTGGAACCAGTAGGGGGCTAGGGGCAGTATTCTTCGAATGAGCTGCTTTATCAGATTCCTCCAAGACATCAGGCTACTGAAGGCTGGGAGGTGATACACTGGAAATCTACTGGGACACTATAAGCCAATAGTGGAAAACTGCAATATCTCAGGGTCCCACTGACAACTGACCATTATGAGAAAACAAGGGAAGAAAATGTCCCAAACAAACCTAGATACTACATCAATAAAACCCAATGACAGCACAGCAGAAGAAATGTCAGAAAGGGAGTTCAGAATGTACGTAATTAAAACGATCAGGGAAGCTAATGAGGAGATGAAAGAGCAAATGCAGGCATTGAAGGAGGAGATGAAAGAGCAAATGCAGGCATTAAATGATCGCACCAATCAACAGTTAAAAGACCAAATACGGGAAGCAAGAGATCATTTCAATAAAGAGTTAGAGATACTGAAAAAAAACAAACTGAAATCCTTGAAATGAAGGAAACAATAAACCAAGTTAAAAACTCCATAGAAAGCATAACCAATAGGATAGAACACCTGGAAGACAGAACCTCAGACATTGAAGACAAAATATTTAACCTTGAAAACAAAGTTGAACAAACAGAGAAGATGGTAAGAAATCATGAACAGAATCTACAAGAACTATGGGATATCATGAAAAGGCCAAATTTGAGAATTATTGGGATTGAGGAAGGCTTAGAGAAACAAACCAAAGGAATGAACAATCTATTCAATGAAATAATAACAGAAAATTTCCCAAATCTGAAGAATGAAATGGAAAACCAAGTACAAGAGGCTTATAGAACTCATAACATACAAAATTACAACAGACCCACACCAAGGCACATTATTATGAAAATACCTAACATACAAAATAAAGACAGAATTTTAAAGGCCGCGAGAGAAAAGAATCAAATTACATTCAGGGGGAAACCAATAAGAATATCAGCAGATTTTTCAATCCAGACCCTAAAAGCTAGAAGGGCCTGGAACAACATATACCAAGCCCTGAAAGAAAATGGATGCCAACCAAGAATCTTATACCCAGCAAAACTTACCTTCAAATTTGACGATGAAATAAGATCCTTCCATGATAAACAAAAGCTAAAGGAATTTACAAAAAGAAAGCCAGCATTACAGAACATTCTCAGCAAAATATTCCATGAGGAAGAGATGAAAAACAACGATGCAAATCAGCAACAGGAGGCGCTAGCCTAAAGGAATAGCCAAATAAAGGAGAAACCAAATCATGTCAAAAACAAATATGAGTCAATTGACTGGGAATACAAATCATATCACAATAATAACCCTGAATGTTAATGGCCTGAATTCATCAATCAAAAGACACAGACTGGCAGATTGGATTAAAAAGAAAAATCCAACAATATGCTGCCTGCAAGAGACTCATCTCATAGAAAGAGACACCCATAGACTAAAGGTGAAAGGATGGGGAAAAACATACCATGCACACGGACACAGCAAAAAAGCTGGAGTATCCATCCTCATCTCAGATAATGTGGACTTCAAACCAAAACTAGTCAGAAGGGATAAAGAAGGACATTACATGCTGCTTAAGGGAAGCATAAATCAGCAAGACATAACAATCATAAATATCTATGCCCCGAACATTGGCTCATCCACGTACGTCAAACAAATCCTTCTCAATTCCAGAAATCAAATAGACCACAACACAATAATACTAGGCGATTTTAACACACCTCTCTCACCACTGGATAGATCGTCCAAACAAAAATTGAATAAAGAAACTATAGATCTCAACAACACAATCAGCAATTTAGACTTAACGGACATATATAGAATATACCATCCAACAAAGAATGAATACACTTTCTTCTCACCAGCACATGGATCCTTCTCTAAAATAGACCATATTTTATGCCACAGAGCTACTGTTAGTAAATACAAGAAGATAGAGATACTACCTTGTACTCTATCAGATCATAATGAATTGAAATTAGAAATAAATGACAGAATAAAAAACAGAAACTTCTCCAATACCTGGAGACTAAATAATACACTATTATATGATGAATGGATAACAGAAGACATCAGGAGGGAAATAAAAAAATTCTTAGAAGTAAACGAGAACAAAGACACATCAGATCAAAATCTCTGGGACACTATGAAAGCAGTACTTAGAGGAAGATTTATTTCATGGGGTGCATTCAAAAAAAGAAGTAGAAATCAACAAATAAACGAGTTAACACTACAGCTCAAAGCACTAGAAAAAGAAGAGCAGACCAATACCAAAAGTAGTAGAAGACAGGAAATAGTTAAAATCAGAGCCGAAATCAACGAAATCGAAACAAAAGAAACAATCGGAAAAATTAATAAAATAAATAGTTGGTTCTTTGAAAAAATAAATAAAATTGATAAACCCTTAGCCACACTAACAAAGAGAAAGAGGGAGAAAACTCAAATTACTAAAATTCGGAATGAACAAGGAAACATCACAACAGACACGAGTGAAATACAAAACATAATTAGAAGCTATTTCGAAAATCTATACTCCAACAAAACAGAAAACCTCGAAGACATCAACAAATTTCTAGAGACATATGAACTACCTAAACTGAACGAGGAGGACATACACAACTTAAATAAACCAATTTCAAGCAATGAAATAGAAGAGGTCATCAAAAGCCTACCAACAAAGAAAAGTCCAGGACCAGATGGGTTCTCAGCCGAGTTCTACAAAACCTTTAAACAAGAGCTCATTCCAATACTCCTCAAACTATTCCATGAAATAGAAGAGGAGGGAACCCTACCAAACTCGTTCTATGAAGCCAATATCACCCTGATACCTAAACCAGACAGAGACACATCAAGGAAAGAAAATTTCAGACCAATATCCTTAATGAACATCGATGCAAAAATTCTCAACAAAATTTTAGCAAATCGCATACAAATATATATTAAAAAGATAGTGCACCACGATCAAGTGGGTTTTATCCCAGGGATGCAAGGTTGGTTCAACATTCGGAAATCAATAAATGTCATTCACCATATCAACAGACTTAAAGTTAAGAATCACATGATTATTTCAATAGATGCAGAAAAAGCATTCGATAAAATACAGCATCCCTTCATGCTCAAAACACTAGAAAAAATTGGGGTAGTGGGAACATTCCTAAACATTATAAAGGCCATCTACGCTAAGCCCATGGCTAATATCATTCTAAATGGTGAAAAACTGAAAGCGTTCCCCCTAAAAACTGGAACAAGGCAGGGATGCCCTCTTTCACCACTTCTATTCAACATCGTCCTTGAGACTCTAGCCAGAGCAATCAGACAAACCAAAGAAATTAAAGGGATACGAATAGGAAAAGAAGAACTCAAACTATCCCTGTTCACTGATGACATGATTATATATTTAGAGGAACCTGGAAATTCCACCAGAAAACTTTTAGAACTCATAAGTGAATTCAGTAAAGTAGCAGGTTACAAGATCAATGCTCATAAATCCAATGCATTTTTATACATAAGTGATGAATCTTCAGAAAGAGAAATTAGGAAAACTACCCCATTCACAATAGCATCGAAAAAAATAAAATACTTGGGAATCAATCTCACAAAAGAGGTGAAAGACCTCTACAATGAGAACTACAGAACACTAAAGAAAGAAATTAAAGAAAACCTTAGAAGATGGAAAGATCTCCCATGTTCCTGGATAGGCAGAATTAATATCGTCAAAATGGCCATACTACCTAAAGTGCTATACAGATTCAATGCAATTCCAATTAAAATCCCAATGATGTACCTTGCAGAAATAGAGCAAGCAATTATGAAATTCATCTGGAAGAATAAAAAACCTAGAATAGCTAAAGCAATCCTCAGTAGCAAGAGCGAAGCAGGGGGTATTGCAATACCAGATCTTCAACTCTACTACAAAGCAATAGTAACAAAAACGGCATGGTATTGGTACCAAAATAGACAGGTAGATCAATGGTACAGAATAGAGGACATGGACACAAACCCAAATAAATACAATTTTCTCATACTAGACAAAGGTTCCAACAATATGCAATGGAGAAAAGATAGCCTCTTCAACAAATGGTGCTGGGAAAACTGGAAAACTATATGCAATAGAATGAAATTAAACCCCTATCTCTCACCCTACACAAAACTCAACTCAAAATGGATCAAGGACCTCGGAATCAGACCAGAGACCCTGCATCTTATAGAAGAAAAAGTAGGTCCAAATCTTCAACTTGTTGGCTTAGGATCAGATTTCCTTAACAGGACTCCCATAGCACAAGAAATAAAAGCAAGAATCAACAACTGGGATAGATTCAAACTAAAAAGCTTTCTCTCAGCAAAGGAAACTATCAGAAATGTGAAGAGAGAGCCTACAGAGTGGGAGAATATCTTTGCCAACCATACCTCAGATAGAGCGCTAATTTCCAGAATCTATAAAGAACTCAAAAAACTCTACACGAAGAATACAAATAATCCAATCAACAAATGGGCTAAGGAAATGAACAGACACTTCACAGAAGAAGATGTACAAGTAATCACCAGATATATGAAAAAATGTTCAACATCCCTAGTAATAAGGGAAATGCAAATCAAAACTACCCTAAGATTTCATCTCACCCCAATTAGAATGGCGATTATCAAGAATACAAGCAACAATAGGTGTTGGCGAGGATGTGGTGAAAAAGGAACACTCATACATTGCTGGTGGGGTTGCAAATTAGTGCAGCCACTCTGGAAAGCAGTGTGGAGATTCCTCAGAAAGCTTGGAATGGAAACACCATTTGACCCAGCTATCCCACTCCTTGGCCTATACCCAAAGGACTTAAAATCAGCATACTACAGAGATACAGCCACATCAATGTTCATTGCTGCTCAATTCACCATAGCCAGATTGTGGAACCAACCTAGATGCCCTTCAGTTGATGAATGGATAAAGAAACTGTGGCATATTTATACAATGGAATATTACTCCGCAATGAAGAATGATAAAATTATGGCATTTGTAGGCAAATGGTCGAAATTGGAGAATATCATGCTAAGTGAGATAAGCCAATCTCAAAAAACTAAAGGACGAATGATCTCGCTGATAAGCGGATGAGGACATATAATGGGGGGTGGGACGGGCTAGCATTAGGTTTAGGGTTAGGTTTAGAGTTAGGCTAAGGAGAGCGGTAAGAATGAAGGAAAGAAGGACTGTGTAGAGGGAAAAGAGGGGTGGGAGGGGTGGGAGGGGTGGGAGGGGTGAGAGGGGTGGGGGGAGGGGAAAAATATAATAAACATCATTACCCTATGTAAACGTAAAAAAAAAAAAAAAAAATAGCTAAAAGAAAGCGAGGAAATCATTCTAAAGGATGACAATCACCACTCATTGCTCTCAAGTCCACACAAGCAGAACAAAAGAAATGAGTTAAGGTTTAGAAGTATACCTGGATAGATAACAAAGAATAGAGCAACCCTATTTTAAGATCTAATGAAAAATGTAACAAAGTTAGAAAAAGAAGCCTACATAATACAGGCGCAAGTAAAATGAAAAAAAAAAAAAAAAGTCTAAATAAAAAATTCAAGGGTTTATTCAATAAATAGAGATTTAATATTATTAATTAGACTCTACATCACCAGAGTTAGATTCTATGCAACACTGAAGAAGATGGATCTGAAGAGGAGAGATGAATGGAAATGAGAACAGGAAAAACCACCCATGGAGACCCAGGAGAGCACTCTACAGGGACTAAACTAAAGAATTGGCAGGTAAGGCCAAGGTAAAGAAGGGAGGAAATCAACACACGTTCAAGTATAGACAGAAAACAATGACTAAACCACACATGTGAGTAACCAATTAGACCTGAGGTAAACCAGCTGTCAGGTTATACTCCTGGGTGCCAGGGAGATTTAGCCCTGGATGTGCTTACATCTAGCACAGACAGAGCACAACCATCTTATCTTCAAAAAAGCCCATGATGTAGGCTGCATAGCACTTCAGTTAATAGATTAAACAAAAATGCATACAAGGGAAACTATATTATCCTCTTATATTAGTGCTGCCTGATTTAGTATGAGAAAACTTCCTTTACAAGGTAAAAGCACAGAGTTCAGAAAAAGGTATGTTTGGTTTGTTTTAAGAAAGAGGTATTTCTCTATGAAAAATACACTAAAACACTTTGTTTCAGGAACAAATTTGGAACTATGGAGAGCTAGGAGTTACAGAGCTCAAACTCATACAAACTTATAGAAGAGGTAAGAGAAAAAAACCGCATGATGTTGGTATATAACCAAATGAATAATTTCACATTGAAAAGACTACTATTCTTTACTTCTTTGGGAAATCTCTCTGCTAACAAAGATGGAAAGTTTTTTTAAAAGCTCTTACCATACAAAACAGAAGTAATTTTTAAGCTGTAACCATATATATACACACAAATGAATAGTTTCATACATGATATTACTTTTAAATTTTACATTTCAATACCATTTTATTTGATCTAAAATCAGCACTAAAAATAAGGTGGACAAACATCTATGAATAACAGCAACATAAGGTACATATTTCATGTTTCCTTCCTTATTATGGTTGTATTAATGAATTGGTAAAAATTCACTGACAAGAATAATTTTTCATAGATGATTAAACAGAAACCAATGAAATCAAGGACTATATTCCTAAAGCACTGAGAACAAATAATCAGTAATAAGGAAACAGGAAAAATTAAATACTTTAAATATACAAAGTCCATTTTATCAACAGTCCAAGCAAAAGAATTATTATTTGTAAAGGAATATCACTGCCTCATTCTATCAATGCAATACATGACATCATTACAATTGACTTTCCTCACCTACTTTTCTATACAATAGACTACAATCTTTAATCCAAACAAGATTTATAAAAATCATATCATGAAAACACACACACACAAACACACACACACACCATACTAAAACTAATAAGCAGGTTTAACAAAGTAAACTAAAAAAAAAGGTTAATATTTTAAAAATTATTTGTGTTTCTATAATTCAACAAGTAATCCAAAATGAAATAAAGGAAGCAATTTCTTTCATGAAATAACCTTTAAGGATAATTTTAACAAAGGAACTGAAATTCCTATACAATCAAAACCACAAAACATTGCTAACAGAAAATAAGGCCAAAATAAAGGAAGAGCCAGATCATATTCACAGGTTATAGGAGTCAATACAAGTAGCATGTCAAGTCTCCCGATCTGGATTAAGGTTCAATATCCTCCCAAACAACATCTCAGCAGGATTTTTTTTCAATAATTGAAATAACAAATATATATATATATAGAGAGAGAAGTTCAAAAGACATATAACAGCCAAAATGATTTTAAAAGGAAGAACAAAAGTAGACAATTAAAATGACCTGATTTTAGGCTAACGTAATCAACAATGTAATATTGGCTTAAGCAAACACAGATCAATTAAATAGAACTCAGAAGAGTCCCAGATATAATGGTCATACAAGGTCTTTTCAACAAAGGTCCCGGTATATTTAGATATCCATATGGAATAAAAATAAATGAATAAACCATTACTCACTTTCAACTCTGTGCAACAATTTGAAGAAAAAATATTTTAAGAATAAAATTTGATGGCATCAAAATGAAAAAATATATGTTCTTCAAAAGATTATGTTGAAAGAAGAAAAGGCAAGACTAAGAGAACATACCAACAGAATACATATTAAAGAATATAGGACTGACAAAGGACTTATCCAGACTAAAAATCTCTTAGTACTACAATAAATTAAATGACACTATCAAACAATGTGCACAGAGATATGAAAACATGGAGAGATACAGATGTCAACTAACCACATGAAAACACATTCAACTTTTTCATCATTTACAAAATGAAAATTAATAAAAAATACCTATAAAAAGAAAAAAAACTAACAATACCAGTTGTTGTCAAAAATGTCAAGCAGCTTACCACGGGGTGATCCAAGATGGCACACTAGAGGGTGACTGCACCTCCAGTCGCTCCAGAACCCAGGATTCAAGAAGGGGAGGCATTGAGAGACTCGGACTAAAATAGAGCCACGGGTGAGTCTCCCCCACCGAGCGAAGCTCAGCCTGGGTGGCAGGCCCCAATAGAGGTGGCTTATCAGAGTAGGGCAGGGCAGACAGTCTTCCCCAGGCAGCCCTGCACACTCTGGCGGTGGGTTCCTCCCACATGGCCAGCTTCTCCAGCTTCTCGGAACAGGCCCCCCAGTGAGAGCCTTTCTGAACAGAACCAGCTCCAAATCCCGGAGCCAGCGCAGCGAGCTCTGGCCCGCAAGCAGCTTCAGGGACCAGGACAGGGCAGCCAGGGACTTCCCCAAGCAGCCTGACCCCCTCCGGCGGGAGGCACCTTACAAGGCTAGCTTCTCGGAGCAGACCACCCAGTGAGAGCATTTCTACACAAAGCCAGCCACAAGTCCCCAAGCCAACGGAGAGCTCCGACCCGCAAGCAGCCTCTGGGATCACAGCAGGGCAGCCAGAGACTTCTCCAGGTGGCCCTGCCCCCTCCAGCCACAGGCTCTTTCCACGGGGCGATCCAAGATGGCAGACTAGAGGGTGACTGCATCTCCAGTCGCTCCAGAAGCCAAAATTCAAGAAGGGGAGGCACTGAGAGACTTGGACTAAAATAAAGCCACAGGGTGAGTCTCCCCCATCGGGTGAAGCTTGACCTGGGCGGCAGGCCCGGATAGGGGCAGCTTATCAAAGCAGGGCAGGGCAGCTAGAGTCTTCCCCAAGTAGCCCTGTGCACTCCGGCGGTGGGCTCCTCCCACATGGCAAGCTTCGTGGAGCAGGACCCCCAGTGACAGCCTTTCCACACAGAGCCAGCCCCAAGTCCTGGAACCAGTAGCGGTCTAGGGGCAGCTTTCTTTGGATGCACTGCATTATCAAGTTCCTCCAAGACTTCAGGCTACTGAAGGCTGGGAGGTGATATACTGGAAATCTACAGGGACAATATAAGCCAATAGAGGAAATCTGCAATATCTCAGAGTCCCACTGACATCTGACCAATAAGAGAAAACAAGGGAAGAAAATGTCCCAAACAAACCTAGATACTATATCAATAAAACCCAATGACAACACAGCAGAAGAAATGTCAGAAAGGGAGTTCAGAATGTACATAATTAAAACAATCAGGGAAGCAAACGAGGAGATGAAAGAGCAAATGCAGGCATTAAATGATCGCACCAGTCAACAGTTAAAAGAGCAAATACGGGAAGCAAGAATCATTTCAATAAAGAGTTAGAGATACTGAAAAAAAAAAACAAACAGAAATCCTTGAAATGAAGGAAACATTAAACCAAGTTAAAAACTCCATAGAAAGCATAACCAATAGGATAGAACACCTGGAAGACAGAACCTCAGACATTGAAGACAAAATATTTGATCTTGAAAACAAAGTTGAACAAACAGAGAAGATGGTAAGAAATCATGAACAGAATCTACAAGAATTATGCGATATCATGAAAAGGCCAAATTTAAGAATTATTGAGATTGAGGAAGGCTTAGAGAAACAAACCAAAGGAATGAACAATCTATTCAATGAAATAATATCAGAAAATTTCCCAAATCTGAAGAATGAAATGGAAAACCAAGTACAAGAGGCTTATAGGACTCCAAATACACAAAATTACAACAGACCCACACCAAGGCACATTATTATGAAAATACCTAACATACAAAATAAAGACAGAATTTTAAAGGCCGCGAGAGAAAAGAATCAAATTACATTCAGGGGGAAACCAATAAGAATATCAGCAGATTTTTCAATCCAGACCCTAAAAGCTAGAAGGGCCTGGAACAACATTTACCAAGCCCTGAAAGAAAACGGATGCCAACCAAGAATCTTATACCCAACAAAACTTACTTTCAAATTTGACGAAGAAATAAGATCCTTCCATGATAAACAAAAGCTAAAGGAATTTACAAAAAGAAAGCCGGCATTAGAGAACATTCTCATCAAAATATTCCATGAGGAAGAGATGAAAAACAATGATGCAAATCAGCAACGGGAGGAACTAGCCTAAAGGAATAGCCAAATAAAGGAGAAACCAAATCATGTCAAAAAACAAAAATGAGTCAAATGACTGGGAATACAAATCATATCACAATAATAACCCTGAATGTTAATGGCCTGAACTCATCAATCAAAAGACATAGACTGGCAGATTGGATTAAAAAGAAAAATACAACAATATGCTGCCTGTAAGAGACTCATCTCATAGAAAGAGATACCCACAGACTAAAGGTGAAAGGATGGGAAAAAACATACCATGCACACGGACACAGCAAAAAACATGGAGTATCCATCCTCATTTCAGATAATGTGGACTTCAAACCAAAACTAGTCAGAAGGGATAAAGAAGGATATTACAAACTGCTTAAGGGAAGCATAAATCAGCAAGACATAACAATCATAAATATCTATGCCCCGAACATTGGCTCATCCACGTACGTCAAACAAATCCTTCTCAATTCCAGAAATCAAATAGACCCCAACACAATAATACTAGGCGATTTTAACACATCTCTCTCACCACTGGATAGATCTTCCAAACAAAAAATGAATAAAGAAACCATAGATCTCAATAATACAATCAACAATTTAGACTTAACGGACATATATAGAATATACCATCCAACAAAGAACGAATACACTTTCTTCTCACCAGCACATGGATCCTTCTCTAAAATAGACCATATTTTATGCCACAAAGCTACTGTTAGCAAATACAAGAAGATAGAGATACTACCTTGTACACTATCAGATCATAATGGATTGAAATTAGAAATAAATGACAGAATAAAAAACAGAAACTTCTCCAATACCTGGAGATTAAATAATACGCTATTATATGATGAATGGATAACAGAAGACATCAGGAGGGAAATAAAAAAATTCTTAGAAGTAAACGAGAACAAAGACACATCATATCAAAATCTCTGGGACACTATGAAAGCAGTACTTAGAGGAAGATTTATTTCATGGGGCGCATTCAAGAGAAGAAGTAGAAATCAACAAATAAACGACTTAACACTACAGCCCTAGAAAAAGAAGAGCAGACCAACACTAAAAGTAGTAGAAGACAGGAAATAGTTAAAATCAGAGCTGAAATCAACGAAATTGAAACAAAAGAAACAATTGGAAAAATTAACAAAATAAATAGTTGGTTCTTTGAAAAAATAAATAAAATTGATAATCCCTTAGCCACACTAACAAAGAGAAAGAGGGAGAAAACTCAAATTACTAAAATTCGAAATGAACAAGGAAATATCACAACAGACACGAGTGAAATACAAAACATAATTAGAAGTTATTTTGAAAATCTATACTCCAACAAAACAGAAAACCTCGAAGACATCAACAAGTTTCTAGAGACATATGAATTACCTAAACTGAACGAGGAGGACATACACAACTTAAATAAATCAATTTCAAGCAATGAAACAGAAGAGGTCATCAAAAGCCTACCAAGAAAGAAAAGTCTGGGACCAGATGGGTTCTCAGCCAAGTTCTACAAAAACTTTAAAGAAGACCTCATTCCAATACTCCTCCAAGTATTCCATGAAATAGAAGAGGAGGGAACCCTCCCAAACTTGTTCTATGAAGCCAATATCACCCTGATACCTAAACCAGACAGAGACACATCAAGGAAAGAAAATTTCAGACCAATATCCTTAATGAACATCAAAGCAAAAATTCTCAACAAACTTTTAGCAAATTGCACACAAAAATATATTAAAAAGATAGCGCACGATCAAGTGGGTTTTATCCCAGGGATGCAATGTTGGTTCAACATCCGGAAATCAATAAATGTCATTCACCATATCAACAGACTTAAAGTCAAGAATCACATGATTATTTCAATAGATGCAGAAAAAGCATTTGATAAAATACAGCATCCCTTCATGCCCAAAACACTAGAAAACATTGGGGTAGTGGGAACATTCCTTAACATTATAAAGGCCATCTACGCTAAGCCCATGGCCCATTTCATTCTAAATGGTGAAAAACTGAAAGTGTTCCCCCTAAAAACTGGAACAAGGCAGGGATGCCCTCTTTCACCACTTCTATTCAACATCGTCCTTGAGACTCTAGCCAGAGCAATTAGACAAACCAAAGAAATTAAAGGGATACGAATTGGAAAAGAAGAACTCAAACTATCCCTGTTCGCTGATGACATGATTATATATTTAGAGGAACCTGGAAATTCCACCAGAAAACTTTTAGAAGTCATAAGTGAATTCAGTAAAGAAGCAGGTTAGAAGATCAATGCTCATAAATCCAATGCATTTTTATACATAAGCGATGAATCTTCAGAAAGAGAAATTAGGAAAACTACCCCATTCACAATAGCCTCAAAAAAAATAAAATACTTGGGAATCAATCTCACAAAAGAGGTGAAAGACCTCTACAATGAGAACTACAGAACACTAAAGAAAGAAATTAAAGAAAACCTTAGAAGATGGAAAGATCTCCCATGTTCTTGGATAGGCAGAATTAATATTGTCAAAATGGCCCTACTACCTAAAGTGCTATACAGATTCAATGCAATTCTAATTAAAATCCCAATGATGTACCTTACAGAAATAGAGCAAGCAATTATGAAATTCATCTGGAAGAATAAGAAACCCAGAATAGCTAAAGCAATCCTCAGTAGAAATAGCGAAGCAGGGGGTATCGCAATACCAGATCTTCAACTCTACTACAAAGCAATAGTAACAAAAACAGCATGGTATTGGTACCAAAATACACAGATAGATTAATGTACAGAATAGAGGACATGGACACAAACCCAAATAAATACAATTTTCTCATATTAGATATAGGGGCCAAAAATATGCAATGGATAAAAGATAGCCTCTTCAACAAATGGTGCTGTGAAAACTGGAAAACCATATGCAACAGAATGAAACTAAACCCATATCTCTCACCATGCACAAAACTAAACTCAAAATGGATCAAGGACCTTGGAATCACACCAGAGACCCTGCATCTTATAGAAGAAAAAGTAGGTCCAAATCTTCAACTTGTTGGCTTAGGATCAGACTTCCTTAACAGGACTCCCATAGCACAAGAAATAAAAGCAAGAATCAACAACTGGGATAGATTCAAACTAAAAAGCTTTCTCTCAGCAAAGGAAACTATCAGTAACGTGAAGAGAGAGCCTACAGGGTGGGAGAATATCTTTGCCACTCATTCTTTAGATAGAGCTCTAATTTCCAGAATCTATAAAGAACTCAAAAAACTCTACACCAGGAATACAAATAATCCAATCAACAAATGGGCTAAGGAAAAGAACAGACACTTCACAGAAGATATACAAGCAATCCACATATATACGAAAAAATGTTCAACATCTCTAGTAATAAGAGAAATGCAAATCAAAACTACCCTAAGATTTCATCTCACCCCAATTAGAATGGCGATTATCAAGAACACAAGCAACAATAGGTGTTGGCGAGGATGCGGGGAAAAGGTACACTCATACATTGCTGGTGGGGTTGCAAATTAGTGCAGCCACTCTGGAAAGCAGTATGGAGATTCCTCAGAAAGCTTGGAATGAAACCACCATTTGACCCAGCTATCCCACACCTTGGTCTATACCCAAAGGACTTAAAATCAGCATACTACAGAGATACAGCCACATCAATGTTCATTGCTGCTCAATTCACCCTAGCCAGATTGTGGAACCAACTTACATGCCCTTCAGTTGATGAATGGATAAAGAAACTGTGGCGTATATATACAATGGAATCTTACTCCACCATGAAGAATGATAAAATTATGGCATTTGTAGGCAAATGGTCGAAATTGGAGAATATCATGCTAAGTGAGATAAGCCAATCTCAAAAAACTAAAGGACGAATGATCTCACTGATAAGCGGATGAGGAAATATAATGGGGGGTGGGAGGGGTTAGCATTAGGGTTAGGGTTAGGTTTAGGGTTAGGGATAAGGAGGGTGGTAAGACTGGAGGAAGGAAGGACGGTATAGAGGGAAAAGAGGGGTGGGAGCGGTGGGGGGAAGGGAAAAAAATAACAATGAATCAAACAACATTGCCGTATGTAAATTTATGAATACACAAATGGTATGCCTTGACTCCATGTACAAATAGAGAAACAACATGTATCCCATTTGTCTACAATAATAAATAAAAAAAAAATAAAAAAAAATAAATGATAGGAGGACATAAAAAAAAATGTCAAGCAATTAGAATTTACATACATTGCTGATGGGAATACAAAATGGGCATCCACTTTGAAAAACATTTTGGCAAACATACCAAAAAAGGTAAACATACATATACTGTATGATCCAGTAATCCCATTGCTCAAAATTTGCCCAAAAGAAATGAATACAAAGTTTTATATGAATGTCCACAGTAGCTTTACTCATGAGAGACATCAACTGGCAAATGGATTATTCAAACTGTGGAATTCCCATGAAAAACTATCTAGCCTTCAAGAGAATCACACTTACGAATGCATGCAATAACATGGATGAATGTCAAAAGCATTACTCTAAGTAAAAGAGTCCAGATACAAAAAAACTACATTCTATATATGATTCCAGTTTATGAAACTCTAGAATGGGCAAAACCAAAGCAGATCAGTGATTAGGCAAGCAGTCGGGTGGAGAGGACTGATTGTAAGGGAAACACAAAAATTTTTCAGAAGGATGGAAATATTCCATATCATGATTATGGTGGTAATTACACAATCATGATAAATTTGTCAGAACTAATCAAATTCAACATTTAAATGGAAAGATTTTAATGTGCCCAAATTATACTTCAATACTGTTTGACAAAAAAAAACCCAAAAGATGACATACTCTATATTCCACCTGTATAGGGTACAACTCTCCTTTGGTTCCTATATCAACCCTACAAAATGGTCATGGGAAATAGATAATTTTGAGTTATACAGGAAACTCAAAATGATGTTGTATGATCTATCCATTTTACAGAATACTAGCTCAATTTTTCATAAGAAGAAATTGAGGTTTGGAAAGTCACTATGACACTGGATTCTCACAAAAACCCCAGGAGGTGCCAGGATATATAATTATGGTCCCTATTATAAATGAGACAAAACCAAACAATGACATTATACAAAATATTAATTTTATGGCATTAATTCTGATATTACAAAATTATACTTGGTAATTATCTGTTATGTCATTATCAACATCAGGTTAATCAACCAAATGAAACAATAATAAAGTATGAAAAAGAATTATACTGTTGAACAATTTTTATATTAACTCATAGAAAGACTTAAATGGAATATTGAAATTGAAGCCTGTAAATTATTTTGAGACACTAGTATTTTTTCATTATATTAAAAAGGAAACCTTGAATCACTCAGTAAAACATGAAAAATGGAACTTATTTCAGAGACTCCTTTAAAAGGATCTAAATAACCCATGCACTGAAGGTACAGCATATCAGGTTGACGGCTTCATATATTCTCATGACTATAAAGTTTATAACTGTTGACTTCTATGTCATGAAATAAATAGACTGTACTCTGAAACTTACATCACCAACCAGATATGTTATTTTTGGTTAAATCTTACATAAAAATATCATGATCCTATTGAATATTCCAGTAAGTAACAGATCATGTGAAAGTATTAGAGGTCTTCAGGTTCAAATTCTTTTGGAATGGTTAGTGGGCATTAAAGAAATTAACAATAAAACTAGATGGTATTCTTATGTAATGAAATGTTATTAACTATGGAATAAGCTTTTCTTAGTAAAGTATCATTTAGATGATGTTCCAAGTGTTAGAAAATCTGGACTATAAAATTTATTCTCTGACCTCAATGAGATATTGTGAAACTTCTTTTACTTAGATTTACTTAGCTTTAAATGAAATATAAGCATTTATACCTCATACTTTTCATAGATATCTGGCAGAAATTATAGACAGTAGGCTGGGGTGTGGCTCAGCGGCAGAGCGCTTGCCTAGTATGTGTGAGGTACTGGGTTCAATTCTCAGCACCACATAAAAATAAATAAAAATAAAGGTTCATCCATAACTAAAAATACATATATATTTAAAAAAAGACTTGAAAAAAAGAAATTATAGAGTGTGAATTTAAGTTCCACACACAAGCATGGCAGAAATGCATTCAAAAGAAGTGTGCTAGGTATATGAAACTGTTTGAAGGTTAAAATGAAATACCTAATATAAAACTCTTCATTTAGTTTTATGTTTTTACAATATTATTTTCAAGTATTTAATTTGCTCAAGAGACTCAAGAAATTTTTATCTAGACTTCACACATAAACTTGAATGGAAAACAATAAATTACTTTTATGCAGATAATATAAGAAGTAAAATAAGACAAATTCACTCCTTTTCTACTTCTCTAAGTTGCTAAAAATGGGGAGAAAATTAAAACTCACCTTTGCCTGCAGGCTGAGGTACTGCAAATCCAGGCAATAAAAAGGGTGCTCCTGTGGTAATACCAGCTGGTTTGAGTTCACTAACACCATATGTTGTTAGGGAAGTTATCAGATTAACCAGATCTTTCAAGGCATCTTTGGATTCTGCCTCTTTTGCTTGTTCCAATCTAGAAAAAGTATTATTTTAGCAAATTTTTTTTTCCGTTTTGTTGTATCCTCAAAGTTAATTACTGAAAGCATTTTCAGATTTAGTAAACAAAACTAGAAAATACTCTGAGAAGTTTTCTTTTACAATTTTTCCTATATAAAAACATACTTTAAAAATTTATGAATTTTATTAAGACATATTTCCCTCAGTTACTAAAGAGTAGTTTTATTCTTTGTATCTAAATTCAGCTTTTATATTTGTGTTCTGCATTTGACAATTTTTACTCTAACTTCACTTCTTCGACTCTGTTGTCAGAATAGAGTAAAAAGAAGGGAGTAAAGCCTAGAGGACACCAGAATATATAATTAATAAATGTTTCCTTTTCCTATAATCACAAATCCCATTGTTTACTTTGATTTCAATCAAAAAAAAAAAAAAACCTGAGTAAACGATGAAAATATATTCTTAAATTGTGGGGTTTTACCTAAGCAAGAGATCACAAAGAAAATTATATCCTTGCCATATCCGAAAATCATCCAAAAGTGTTTGAGAAACATCACTGGAGTCTTTGAGAAAACAAGAAAGCCCAGCAAACATTTCGACAATTTCTAGGGGAGATAGGTCATCTGATTGCTGCATATTCTGAACACAAGTAGATAAACATTCTTTTTCTGTAAGAATAAAGAAATAAATATGTATTATGTCCACTGCCCAAGAAAATTTTCTTCAATCTTACCTGGTGTTTAATGAAACATTAAATTTTAATGAATCTGTAAAACACTATGAGATAAATGTTACACCTTCAAAAACTAAACATACGATTCAAATTCATCGTAAAATTCTCCCTCTAAAGTAGATAACAAAGGGTTATATAGGAATGTACTAGAAAGAATTGATTTTATTATAGTTCTCACATCATACTTTAATGTTTATCATCAAACAAAATGATTGGCTACTGATAATTTTTTAAATTTTTTCTGTTGATATAGTAACAGGCTGAAAAAAATTTAAAAGTATCTTCAAAGTTTAAGAAGGAAAAATCCATTAATTATTTAACATTCAAATAAAATTGAACATACACCAATACGGATTTAAGGGATAGATATCTTAAATGTTTTAGGAAATAAAATTTTCAAAATTATGATTATACTATATGTCGTTAGCTTAAAGTACAGTTGAATCCCATCCTGACTTTAAGGATCCAGTGTCACATATAAAAAGCTAAGAGTGACACAAGCATAAAAGGAAAGAACATTTAATGACTAATTCATGTATTAAGTATTAGTTTTCACATTTATTATTTAATATTATAAGTGAACAAATAGTTGTATTATTTTGAAAGAGTTTAAATAATATATATTTAAAAAGTGAATAACTTGTGATGCTGTAGAAATTCTCTCTAGACATTTTAAAGAATAGTTGAATATATGAATTAAGCACATAAATTTCTCCTTAGTGATAAAGAATTCACTTAATTCTATTTTGTATCAGAGAGATTACTATCAGGTTATATATGAAACAGATTCACAAAGACTGGTAACAATAGCATACTCGCTCTTTTTTCAGTAACAAAAGAGAGAAGAATAGGGTATGACATAGGACTTACCTTGGATGATTGAAATTTACACAATGATGAAAAATAATTTTAACTCTTGAGAATATCTATCATACAGAACAAATGAGAACTTCTTACTTTTGAAATGTTCCACAAATTTAAAATTAATTTTCTCCTAGAAAATTTATTTTTTAATTTAGAGGCCAATTTTTGGATCATTGAGAGATAATTTTAAAAATCTGTCATCAAATGAAGAAAAATAGAAGAGATTCAGAAAACTCAAAATGAATATATAGAGATATTCACCATGAATATACTTGACTACATTGACACTAAGACCATGGCGGGATATGGTCATAAGGACTTCTCCAGCACTCTTCCTCCAAGGCAAATTATAGGGAGGGCACCAAGAGGTTATTGCACTGAATAAAAGCTGGAGATCATCTTTCTGAGCCAGCTCCTCCGCTGGAGAAACAAAGCTGCAGAGTTTCACTAAGATCTAAAAGACAAAACAAAACAAGAGTGTATACAGTAAATAAATAGGTGAGGAAAGGGAAAAGCTAGAAAAGAACATGATCTCAACATTATTTAAAAAATTCAGGGTAAGTGTTGCGCAATATCATTAAAACCACAATGATTAGCGCTCACTGGCAACATTAAAAAAGACATCTGAAGTTTAGAAGTGTGTTATGTTAAAACAGTAACCAAATCTACTTATATCAGCTTATTTTAAAAATATCTTTATTATCCCCTTTCTTCACCATGGTAATTTTGCCTACCTCTGTCTAATACAGGATAAAACAGCACTACCTTTCACGTTCGACACCCTCTCTTTCTAATTTAGTTCTTTAGTTCTTAGTTTACAAGGTGAAATATAATTTTCTTCTCTAAAAAGAATAGTCTCAGGGAGATAAGAAATTAAAAACATCTTGAAAATACAGAAATTTTTAAATTGTTTCAATTTTGTCAAGTAGAAGGGAATATTTGAATAATATAAATCATCTTAATTTCAAAGTATCTTTATATTGTGTCTAGTTGCCACAAACCTTGTTAAGTGTGGATTTCTTCAACTCTAGAATGAAACTGATTTCTTAACTATGAGTTGCACGGTACATGCACCACAAGTGCTTGCAGCATTGAGCACCTGCTCCCTGGGGAATTCAACAGCGGTTTCTGTCCTCAACAGATGTCCCTACAATCCCAGTTCAGTATCAGGAAAAGTTTTTTTCTTTGCTAAATCTTCTCAATTAAATATTTTTTAAAACATAAATTATGAAATCAGTTGACTCTCTTAAAGAAGAGAGCTTCATGAAATTTGGATATTTCGAAATCAGTAGGAAAATTTCTAAATAGGAAAAGAGGTATTTGAAATATCACTTTTTGTCTGAGAAAGTTAGGTCTTCCTTTTTTTAATTCATTGCATTAACATGTTTAGATAAAAAAGCTTCCTAGTTCATAACTGCCAAATATCAAAAACTAAAATTTTTCTGAATAAAAAATTCAGAAAACAGTAAAATATTTATATAATTGGTAAACATGAATAGTGCCCCAGGCCTGGACAAGTTGCTAGATATAGGATGTCCATAAATATGTGTCATACGTGCATATTTTCCCATATGTAAATACAGATCATCAAATGTAACAAACAGGTATATGCTCAGAGGGGTATAATGTTGATTAAATTCTTCATTGCTTTTTACTCTGCCTTATGTGAGTAGAGGGACAGATGCCATTTTTCTAATTTGTAACATA
The DNA here is from genome assembly GCF_902686445.1 of Sciurus carolinensis. Lineage (NCBI taxonomy): Eukaryota > Metazoa > Chordata > Mammalia > Rodentia > Sciuridae > Sciurus > Sciurus carolinensis. The sequence goes on along the minus strand of NC_062222.1, from coordinate 71,389,534 downwards.
GAAAACAAAACCAAAATAGTAAAATAATTTTTCCCAGTCAAATCCCTAGTCTCAAAAATAAACCTGATTTAATGATTCCGTGAATCTGTTGACTGCTAAGATAATTGGTTCTTAATCTTTATAGGCAAAATGATTCTTAAAATTGTCTACTATAATCCTTTCATTTTACAAAATAGAAAAGCAAAGAGTCTACTTCACATTCCTCGTCTGTCTGCCCCTACACTAATCACTTCTATTTGTAGGGGCTCTGTTACAAAGCCCAATCAAGTGTGGCAGAGCAGTAATTGGCCACATCAACAAAGAATGAATGCCTGCATGAAACAGTACCAACCGGTAAGGTCCCAGGAAACCATCTGTCACATAATACAAACACAGGGATTTCATCTATCGTAAAACACTTAGTGAGCTTATCTCAATTGGTTTTCTAAACAAAATGATGAAAGTAGTATTTAGCCCATGATGAGGCACTAAAACAAAGAAAGTGATGCAATAAAAGCAGCGCTGGACTGGCAGCGGGGCAGTGAGGTTCTCAGCACTGCTCCTCTAATGCACGAGGACACTGGTTTCCAAAATTCAAGTAAGGGGTCTGATTTAAATGATACTCTGAGTTCCTTTTGGTCTTAACATCCAATAATAACAGAATATTAATATGAGCCCCACATTATTGCAAATCAGCATCCTGTGGCATCAAACACAGTAATTTTTTTAGGTATTAAAAGAAATCTTCACTATGCTTACATATAAAATGCAGCTTCCATTTACTGTCTAAGACATTAATTAGTTCTGTTGAAGGGCTTTAATGAAATGCGGCTGCTATTCTAAACAGCAAAGACTAATCTGCCCACATTCATCAACAAGGTCTTTGAGCAGTTTTCATTCCTATACCACTTATTTCTTCACTTATTTCCATGGCTCTTCTTATTAGATCTGATTTGGGAGTCAGACAAGTCTGAGTTCTAGCTCTGTTCTGCTATTTGCTCACATGATCATTTGGGGAAAAAAAACCAAAGCTCTGAAGTTATGGGGCAGATGCGATGAGATATTAACCACAAGCACAAAAATATCTAATAAAGTAAACGTTCAATAAATATGTATTTAGTATTTTATTTGATAATCCCAGTCTGTTTCTTCCATAAACTGTATTGGCATCCCTCTCCCCTGTCCTTTAACCACTAGCACCTGGTCAAAGCAGTTAGTGATTCATGAAGGAAAGGCTCCTGAAACCCAGTGTGAGATGCCACTGTCATGTACTTCTGGCCCACCTTCTCTACCGCAGATGCACTGTCCTCTCTATTCTATGATCATGGCAACGGTAGCAATCAGACTTACTTTTACCTAAGTGTCTACTATGTGCTGAGTGGAGAACCACAGCTTTATGAAATACCTCATTTAAACCTCACAAAATCCTTTAGGTAGGTATCACTATTTCATTTTAAAGGTGACAAATCTGCTTTTCACGTTTTACACAACTTCAGAGACACTGATTGAAAGGTACTGCTGTTGTTTTTTACTTTTTACTGTGGTAAAAAAACTCATAAAATTTACAACCTTAAACCATTTTAAGTTTGTGGTATAGCAGTGTTAATAATATGCATGCAGTTATATAATAGATCGCTAGAAATTTTTCATCTTGCAAAATTGAAACTTTATACTCTGAACAGTTACCTTTTCTTCTAGTTTTTTATTTTTGTTGTTGTTATTGTTCTAATTGTTAACAACTTTAGATACCTGGTATAAGTATTACTGTGCAATATTTATCTTTTTGAATCAAATGTGTTTTTACACTTACCTTTCTGTATCAAATGAGTTGTTATACTGTATTATAATGAACCATGGGCAGACTGCATTCTAATTGTTTGTAGTTTGCTTGCTGTAATTTTTCTTCCAAGAAGCAATATCATACATGATGACTACATTAGGAGACTAGCTAACAAAGTCCATTAAACCCGCCTTCACCCATAATGCTATTAAAAAGAATAGTGGTAACAATGGAAAAGAGTTCTCAAGGCAGGAAACAGAGGAGGTGTCTGGGGCCACTAAAATAAACTGTCTCTTATAAATGAAATGTTTACAGACTAGAGAATTCCTGCATATAAAGAGCTACTGAATATAATTTCTTGACATTAAGAAACATTGCCCAAATCTTAATATGACTACCAAAAAGTTTTCCCTTGGCTAGTTCAATAGGAAGACGATATTGATATATCAAATGTAATATTAATATCTGTTTAGAGGAACAAATTTGCTAATGCCTCACTCAAATAATACTGAAAATAATATTTCAATATTCTCTCTGCAGATCTAAAATACGTTATAGTTATATGAGATAAAATCATAATAAGCAAAACAAAATACTATAAAAAAATTGGAATAAACGGAGAATCTACTTTAGGAGTGCACCATTTCAGTTTAAATAAAGCTATGGACACAGCCACGCAAATAGCACCTTTCATACCTGTACAAAAACTTTCTGGAGTAGTCCTCGACGTTCTGCTAGAGGTAGCTCATTCTGTGCACCTCCAACTGCCTCAGGCACATGTGGAAGGTCAAAAAACAGATATAAACATTTAACCAGGGTGGAAGGCACTGACATCGTTGTCATGCAGTCCACAGTTTTCTGGAAAACAAACCAACAAATAAGTCAATAGACGGGCATAATAGTAATTGGTAAAGGTGAATAATTCACAAATGTTAAGCCAGAAAAGTATTTATCAAGATAATTTTTTAAACGTATGTAAAAATTACAAAATAACGCCTTTCTGAGAAACACTCAATTTCTAACATTTGGACAAATTTGCTTAGATCAAATATTGAGATTGGCTTTTGTTATATAGTAAATTATTTATTAAATTTTGGATTTGTTTATTAAGCAGCATGAGCATGTTTCAAAAAACATAAACTTTAGGATTTTGAGGAAAAGGTACTTAATAACCATGAACTTGGGGAACTATTTAATTTCCTTGGGCCTCACATATCTCTATTATAAAATGGATAGAATGCTACATACTTCTTAGCCTAATGTTATGGTTATATAAAATAACAAATGCAAAGACATATGAGCGTTAAAAATATTAAAGTTTACTACTATAATTTTTATCTTTAGTCTTATTTTCTTTTCAAAGGAAGAAATTCTACACCTCTGTGTAGTAAACAGTTCAATATCGTTAAGAAGCATAAAACAATAATTATCCAAATTTTCCATGGTGCAGTTTTGTATTAAAAAGTCACTGTGAATCTCATGTTTGCTTCTCTTTCAGTTTGCAGCTGCTTCCAGATGCAAATGGCCTCTCCTTCTCTTGGGCTCTGTAAATCTCATGTGAATGCTTCTAATTGGCTTGTTCTAACTAGAAGTAGGGGCCCTTGCTTTCTCCTCTGCTAAGCCAGGAGACCACGGAGGGAGCAGAAATGATGTTGAATGAACAATTATCTAGTCAAATTAACAGTTATTGAGATGAGCACATAGTTTTCATTTAATATGATGAATTCTGTTAATGAATTTTTAAATATCAAGCCATATTTGAAATAAAACCCATGTTATCTTGCTGTACATCCTAATACACTGTCAAACTTGATTTATTAAAACTGTATTTTGTCTAATTGGGTATTTTACATTTATGAGAGAATTTTGTAGTTACATTTTATTATGATATCCTTGTCTGATTTTGGTACCAAGATTATACTTGTTTATACAATAAATTGGCAAGGTTTTAATACACACACACAAAGTCTTGCCAACAGGTTGGCATCATCTGTTGATTAGTTTATTTAGTTTCTCATCAAACAGTTATTGAATGCCTAGGTTAAGTCTTTCTGTGTGCATGAAGCTGGGCATGCAAAGATGAAGCAGCCCTGCCCTTCAGAAAGCCAAAGTTTACTAGTAAATCTATTAGATTTGTAAGTCACTGCTACCTCTGAAGTCTAACAATGGCAGTGTCGACAGGCTAACATGAAGGGGAAATGATAAACACTGCCTGGAATGAAACAGAAAAGTGTACAAATTTAAAATAAGGAGGAAAGATCACCTAAAGACACACAGAAAGTTAAGTTATATGGTACATTTAAGAAACCAGAATTCCACATTGCTGACTCCTGGAAAGTCTCACACACAAAAAACAACGACAACAACAACAACAACAAAAAAACTAATCTTCAATTAAGTGTTCACTGCTCAACAGGTATACCTCAACTACTCCTCAAGTCAACCCTAAGGTAGATCCTCTGACCCTAATCTTATAAAGGAGGCAACTGAAGCTCATCATTTATATACCTTGCTTCAGGTTAGAGAGTTTAATCAAGTGATCCACAATGTATATAAGCAAACAACCTATGAAAACAGTCTCACATTTTAGTCTGAATTTTATTTTACTGGCAATGAACACCCAATTAAATGTTACATAAAAAAGTGGCAGAACCAGAATTCAGGTATCAGTTGGTGGTAGTATAGACCATAAATTAATATAGAGAGCCAGATGGCAAGGGCAATTAGCAACTAAAACAGAAAAACACATGCGAGATGGGGTCTGAATTAATGAAATAACAGGACGAGAGGAGAAAGAGCTTCAGGAACAATACCATGTAAGAACTAACCTCTTTCTAAATATCAAATATTATTTTCTGCCTCAAAAATGCTACCTCTGCACTATCTACCTACCGTTTACTATCACTCACCACCACAACATTTAGTTAAAGTGTCTGCTATGTCTCAAACTTCCCTTAATTTCTCATTTATCCTATCCTTCTTTTAAAAAAGTTCAACTCTCAATTTCTATTTTAATAGCACTACACATATGCCATTATTGTATTTTATGGTACTATCTTTCTCTGTTTCATTTCTGTCATTTGTATTTTGAGCTAGGATCACTTTTCCATCATCTCTTTATCTCACTGTTGCCAACAGAAAATGGCACTCAAACAAAAAATGCAGCTCAAAATGTAACACTAAATTTGCTTTCAAATGTATCATTTTCCACTTAAGACTGCTACTAGCTTCCCCATTCTATTAAGCAAAGCAATAATTTTTAATTTTCATCTTATCACAGATAGATATAAGGTATAACTTGGCAGCCCAAGTAGTATTTGGCAACATTTAAAATTGTTGTGATTAGGTTTCTCCCAATTCTTTTCTTATACTTTTAAGGCTGTTTATCCATTTGTGCATGTTTAAGATAATCCACATAACTGAATTTCTACCATTGTTAGGTATCATGGCAGGACATGATCTGCTCACAAATGAGAAGGGAAGATAAAACACACAGAAAATATGAATAAAACTTAAGAAATATTTCAATTAAAATCTGTATTAAACACATTAAATTTTAATAGTAATTATTTAAATTAAATTTTAAAGTTTTGATAACATATAAAGATATGTTACTATAAACCAAATTCTGATACAGCAGCATAGAGGCACTTACACAATCAATAGAAATAGAACTGGAATTCTGTTAGTCATCCAGTACAGTTACTGATACCTGAAAACTGGACTATCTCAAGTTTATGTAAGGTGATCAACCATTTCTATTTGCCTGGAACTAAGAGGTTTCCTGGAATGCAGAACTTTGTATGCTAAAATGTGGAAAGTTCAAGAAAACAAGAACAAGTTGGTCATGCTAATTCCCTGAGTAAAACAAACAAACAAACATAGAGAACAAACAGAAACAGACTATTCCAAGTGCTAATTACTTTGAATTGGTGACTAGTTTCAGGATGTATTATTTCTGCAGGGACCACTCACCGTACTATGTAATGTGTGTCATAGTAACCTTTATTGAATGATGTGAGGTGTTTAAAGGCCATTGTAATATGGACAACAGACATGTCCAAGATTGGTTACTGACTTTCAATAGGTAATTCTACTCTGGATTTTCCTATGAATAAATCTCCTTCGTTCCAAGAACATCGAAGACCAAAAATCAAGTGTCTAAATGGCTCATAAAGAGTATGTATAAGATGTACCATGTCAGATACTTAAAATTAACTTTAAGGAAATAAAAAGCAATCTCCATAATAAATCAATTGAGAAAGGAATATCCATTATCCTGATATATCAATATCTCCTATTCTCTATAAATATCAAAAACATTTAAGTATTTCCCATGTCATTCACAACTTACCAGCTGAATGGACTTAGATGAATAGTGATTTTTCTACACTAGTTTCCCTAACATGGGTTACACAAGTGTTTGACTAGGCCTGATGGACCCAGAGCTCTTAGGCTACTTGCCTCCAGTCATGAGTAGTCCAACTCTTTGCCTAGAATGCTATAAAGATGGCATCAGATTTTTGTGTTGTGACAAAGAAAAAAAACACTCTTCTAAGTTATGTATTTTGTCATGAATAAAGTACATAAAATACTAAATTAAGCTTGTCACAGAGATTATAAGAAACTGGAAGTAATGTTTTAAAGAGTTAGAAGAACACAAAGGCCTATCATATTATCTTATTTGGATACAACGATCAACTTAATAACAAAATCCCGCAAGAGTATATGAAAGAGTTCATTTGTCAAAAATAAAAACTAAAAACACACCTGACCAGAGGATGCCAACAAATTAATAGTTGTCAGAAGCATCCAGCCTCTACTGGCTTCTTCACTCTGATTGATCTCCAGGAACTGGACTATGGCCCGACTTGCAGCCTCTATAACACCAAAGGGAAAGTCATTAGGTTGGGGGGAAATCAATTATAAAAGGGTTCTTCCTTAAAAATCTACCAAGGAGATGATCATTAGTAGCAGATCCTTCTTATATGGGCACTATTATATATGCTATGAAAAAAAAATTTAGAGTTACAATGTTTTAAAATGTTATACATAAAAACTAATCTCACTAATACAGAAAGGTAGAAGTCATCCTGTATATTTTAGCAAACGAATGACATAAACTAATCAAAAGAATCATGGGAAAAGGTGAAATAAGAACTAAATGTGCATGCTTGTCCAGGAAGTGGGAGGGTTGAAAAGCGTTGAGAGATAGGAGCAAGGCATTGGAACAAGTGGGGCTAGAGGAATGAGCCTGCTATATACAGATGAAGACCAAAGAACTGTATTAACACTGTTGTAGAAGAGCACATGTTCAGAAGCACAGTTTAATATTAACAGCAGTGATTAAAAAATAGACACCTGATTATGAAAGAAGGCAACCTAAGGGCCGGGTTGACTCTCTGGGCAAGAGAGAACAAATGCGGTTTCCTGAACAAAGTAGAAAGGACTATTCTAAGACTACAATGTGTATGGCATCTGGCTGTAATGTGTATGGCAGATTGGAAGAACAAGGACTGGCGGAAAAGAAATAAAATGAAGACTCTACCCTGGCAAAACCGGAAACGCTGACAACAGGCATAGAAAAACAGAGAGACATGAGAGAAAGTCATTCACAGAACTATTGAGTGGGAAGAACCTTCAAACACAAATTTAGTTGGTTATGTTTTTAGAGAGAAGAAAAAACTGGACAAGTTCCTAAACATGCACTCAATGTCATCAGCAAAGTTTCCCAATGTTTATATTAATTTAAGATAAAGTAGAAAATAAGTCCAAACTATCACTGAGAAAGATACTAATGTACACTTAACTTCATAAAGTAGAAGCAGTAGAATTGAGGTTGAGATGTAATTTTTCTTCAATTTAACACAATTCAAAAGTGTTTTATTAGATAACAATATAAGTCATATATGATTCTGTAGGGACATTATTTACTTATATGCTTCCATTTGAGCAAACGTTTTACCAGGAAAAATTTTTAAATAGTTTATTTTATTGAGTCTGAATTATCTTAGGCACTGTTTGAAGTACTTGTGGGTTTAACTCAATCTTCACAAAAACCCTTTGTTATTTTCTATTAATATACCCCTTATTCCAGGATAAATCGAGAAATGGAGAGGATAAGCAATTTGCCAGCAGTCACATAATTAGTTATTGAACTCATATTTGAATCCAGGCCAGTCTAGCCTATAAGAGATAAAGATACTAACAAAAAATTAAGGAAAAGAGGGAAGGCAACAGAAGCCTGGCTTATTTCTAATACCTCAATATCTCATAAGTGTTGAAGTTACTGTTTTCCTATATAACTAATTAATAGTCTCTCATCCCTATTGAGAAAATAAACACCATAGGACTAGACTCTTTATAAGCCTTGTTCACTGCAAATCCTTCGTATCTAGCACATAGTACTGGCATACAGTGAACACAACATAAAACCTCTGAATGAATCAACCTAACTAGATCAAAGGAATGAGTATAACAGGACACAATGAACTCAACTTCTTATACACACTGAGAGTTTGGGCTTACTATAGGTAAGAAGAATGATTCAAAGTTTTGAAAAGAGGAGTAATACAAAGAAATAAATACTTTGGGTTATCTAAATTATGCAGATCTCATCGGAGTGGAAGAAAAAAAATAAAAGAATAATATCACCAAGAAACCTGCTTTAGCAACAGTGGTTTGAAAATACTAGTGAAAACCGATTTACAAATCTATGAAGGACAACTTGACAAGGGTTAAATAACACATGCTTCTTTTCTTGATAATAATCGAATACCAAGTGGTAAAGAAATCAACTTCTGGGACTGGGGTTGTGGCTCAGTGGCAGCACGCTCACCTAGCATACGTGAGGCCCTGGGTTTGATTCTCAGCACCACATAAAAATAAAATAAAAGGCATTGTGTTCACCTACAACTAAAAATATATATATTAAAAAAAGAAAACTTCTTTCCACTTAGCTAAAACTCTTGACCAAAAGCTGACACTACATACTTTTATCCTTGAGTGTTTTATATTTAGGCAAATTTCGTTTTAATTGTATACTTCTGATTTCATAACTCAACGTCTTTAAGAAATTACTTGCAGTCTTCGAATTGATTCTATTATGATTAAACAAATTTAATGAAATTCTATTTCCTAAAAAGCATCAAAGGAAAAGATCCAGTCGTTATCTCCTTTGTTACTTCTGGCAGGTGGGAAGATTTTGAAGAGCTAAACCTACTTTAAGAGAAAAGGCAAAACAAAGTTATTTTCTAAGCTCAAGAAACTAAAAACTAATAGTTAAGGCACATTCTGAACAAGTTAACACTATTAACTTTAAAAGAAACCTGTGCAAATATGGATTTTCATTACTATTCAACAGACTGTAAAATATGAACAATGGAAGTATCCTTATTTTGAGGACCAAAACATCAAAAATGCACTTTTGCTTTGAAATAGTTCCACTTATTTGTTCAGTGATGGGTATTTATACTTCAAGTATGTGGAGATTTTTCTTTTAGTTGACAATTAATATTAGGGATTCAACAAGATAAGGTTGAAAAGACAAATGAAGGTTAAAAAGGCAATATTCTATTAAATATTACAACATGCTACATGGATTGGTGGGCTGATTAAATAAGACAATATAGTAAGATAAACCAAAAAGAACCAAAATAGTATAATCATTCATAAGTATCCCTTTAGCATCTTTATCAACTTAATATTACCAATTATTCGACGAGGAGAAGATGGGAAGGTCTAAAACACATCAGCAGCAGCATGTACTCCTGTTAACTGGTTATACATTCATGCTCATCCACACAAAGCTTTCTGTACACCGCTATGGCCAAATGATGTAGGGGAGTTCCAAACTCCACTGACCTATCTATTTTTACATAACAAGAATGTTCAGAAAAAGCATTTTACTTTTACCCACCCATTTCACTAGTTGCCATTCAGAATATCTCAAAAAGATCTCCAACTTTTTACTTTAAGTGAGGTAAGCTGCTCATTTTCAAAATATATAGCATTTAAAGCAATGTTAAAAAAAAAAAAAAAAAACATGGTCTTAAAAAATTATGTCCAGTGTGGGGTGTAGCTCAGTGGTACAGCACTTGCCCAGCATCCACAAGGCCCTGGGTTTAAACCCAGCAGAACAAAAAAAGAAAAAGCAAAGCAAAGCAAAAAATACCAAAAAGAAACTTTAAATAAGTCTTTATAAATCTTATAGGTTCTTAAATCTGGGGTGGGGGAACACTTCTAATACAAACACATTGCATTAGGATTTTTCTTAATTTCAATAATATGTAACAAATACAAATTTAAGTGATGATTTAAGTGAAGGCTCTATGTGTTAATGAAAGATATTAATATTAATTCATCTTCAGAGGCATCAATCATTTGATTGAAGCTTTAGCTTTCATACTGCATTTTAATACAGTTAGAATGAAAAATGCAGAAACGGAGTTAGTAGAGCTCATAAATAGATTAAATAAATTAAAAATGTAGACAATTTAAAGACAAATGTACTTTCCCAACCTACACTGTAAGATTATAAGTGAGTTCAACGAGATAGCATTCAGAATGATTATAATGAAAAACCTGTTAACAACAAGAGAAATACCATAATTCTCCTTTGCAAAGTCCATTTAAAGTTGATGCCATTTTCAAATTCATGCCTCAGGATAATATTGTAAGACATGTCAATAGTATTACCACACTCATTCATTAATGAAGAAACAAAGCTCTAAGCACACCTGCCCTTCCAAAAAGAATTACATGTGTTAGTCAGAAAAACAGTATTAGAACTCATAGCTTTCATGCTTCTTTTCACTTGATACATAACCACACCTTGGGAATGAAATTACCTGAAGGTGTTGTGGCTCTGAAATCCCTGGAGGGCGGCAGGGTACACTGTTTTTCTGTTTAAAAAAAAAGAAAGGCTAGGTTTTCTAATAGGGGATTCGCTACATTCCACTAATCCAAGCACAGGAGTACTGTGGTCAACAGCATCTAGCCTCTTATCACTGGGTTGCTGTCCACTGGGAATTGCACCCCTGGGTTTAATAGAGGCTCCTCACCCATAGCAAAGTCATTAATAATAAACTGAAGATAACTATTTTTATATAGGTGTAATTTTCTGTTTTACATTAGTAAATTGACCATGTAGAATTAGGCAGAATCAATATAGTGAACTTAATAACTAGAAGAATTAGAGAGAAATCTTTAAATACATTCTGTATACAAAACTGTCAATTATGTTTTATGTGGTGGCGCCTCAAATTAGTTGACAGTCACTTTATACTTGTAACGAAAGTCATACAGAGGCAATATTCGAGAGAATTAAAGGGGGGAAAAACAGAAAACTGTGAAGCTATCCTAATGTATAATAAAGAATCATGTATTCATTTTGCTTTTTGATATTCCCTGAAAATGTTCCTTTTTTTTCTAACTTCTGGTAGATTTAAATAGCAGAATTGTTGGCACACCTGGTTCTGTCTAAAGCATCTAGTGATATGTGAGTGGTGATTCAATGACACATACAAGATTTCCACACCAAATTCAGAAAAGTCCTAGAAAAGAAGCTTTGTCTTGGTATAAAACAAATATAGCTAATTTCCAAAGGACTGACAGAGGATTCATTTTACAGAGAAAAATTATGGTGACTATAAATTATGACAAAATTCTTTCCAAAGATAACTACCCATAAAATAAAAAACTGTATGTGTGATCTAAAGTAGTTAAATTCACAGAAGCAGAAAGGTGAATGGTGGCTGGAAGTCAGGAACTAGGAGTGGGGGAAATAAAAAATGAAAGAATAAGGATTCTCATAGACAGAGTTCTTTAAGGCCAACTCACATCTCTTAAAAATCAGTAAGGCTGGCTCTTTCTCAAAGCATTAAAGGGGGGAGGCAGAAAAATCCTATGTCAAAAATCAGTAAAAAATTTTTGAACACCTAATATGTGATATGCATCTTCTAGAGGTTAGTGATACATGGTGAACACAAAGGACAATAAAACTAAATCAGAAAATTAAAGATATTTTCAGATGATGACAAAGCTATAAATGATATACAAGTGACTGAATACATAGAGGCTTAGAAGAACTATTTGAAAAACAGTGATTAGGAAAGGTTTCTCTCATGAGGAAGCAACACAATGAAGTGAATCTCATAAGAATCTAAATGAAGTTCAAAAGTTTAAAACTACAAATTACCTGAAATTACATGATATAAAAAATTGTATCTTAAAAATCCCCAGTAGTAAGATGTCAACAATAAAGAAAGGTGAGTGAAGGGCATAGGATACTACTATTTAGGCAACTTTCTATGAGAATTATATAAAAATTAAGAAAATACTTGTATAACACTGTAATTTACAAGACATCTCTATTATCTTTCTGTACACATAAAAAATTACCCTATGAGTGTAAATCATAAAGGGAGTTAAGAAAATAAAGATCCAGTGTAGCAAAATGTCTCTCTACAAACATGCAGATTGGGCGTTTTAAAAGACAGTGAAAAAGAAGGAAAAAATAAACTCTTGGAAATTATTTTCTAATTTAGAATGTCACTCATGAAAGAAAAAAAATGATTGAAGACAACATGTGACAGAGAAATTACCCTTCATATCATCTTTTAAAGTAACTAACTATGCATAAAACACTAATCTTATACGCCACATTTTCACTTCTATAAGAGTGACTGAGATCAAGAAAGATAAAGGCAGATGTAATTCCATTTTAACTGGATACTTCATCTCACCACCTTTCATTAGATTTGTTTCAAAGATGGCAAATAAAATTAAAACCATCTCACTTTAAAATCTATAATCAATTCAATTCATAAAATGTATTACCTTCTTAATAAGGGACTTAATCCTCAATCTAAAAACATTTTAATGGACATTATATCAACATATGCATAAAAGTTTCCAGTTAAGATGAACATAAACATTTATCTTCCTCTTTCCTGAAATGCCATGGATATGGACCCAACTTTATTCTTTCAAAATTCATACATGAAGTCATGTATGAATTACTATGGGGAAGTAGTTAGGTTAAGATGCAATCATGATGGAAGTAGAGCTCTTCTAAGAAAAGGTGCCAGAGGGCTTGCTCTCTTTCCCTTCCTCAAGAGAACACAGTGAGGAGGTAGCAATCTTCAAGCTAGGAAGAGAGCTCTTTCCAGAACCCAACCATATTGGAAGCTGCTTCTTGGACTTCCAGACTCCCAAGGTTGTAAAAAAAATATATTACTACTGTTCAGGTCTCCAAATCTATAAAACTTTGCTCTATCAGTCTCGGTAGACTAATATGTCCACTAAAATGATCATAATGGATTTTTTTTTAAAAAGGCATAAATCTCTAAGAACAAAGAAAATAGAAAAAAATGAAAGAAACAACATCTGAGGTGCTAAAATAGCAGAGATTGTTAGTAAGTGATTTTGACAAACTCTAGAATCTTAACTTAAAGCAAGCTCAGGGAAAGTGGAAAAGGAACCACTGTGGAAAAGCTCAGAACTGACAGTATCAGGTACCTTTGGAAGCAGAGGCAAATATAGAACTATACAGAGGAGTACGCATCATTGCAGTTAGAGCCCCTGAGCTCGACCACATGGACAACAGACTGAAGGTATATTCACTGGAAAGAGTAAGAGAAGGAGTCTGCATTGGGAGATACTACAGTGTGTGCACACAGGTAAAAAAGCTTATATGCTGAATTTTGAGGTTCCCCAAACCTTCTTCCCACTTGGCTTTCAAAATGCTAAGAGTTAGATAAGTATCATCTAAGCAGTGACTGAGCAATTCTCTGGGAAATCCACATGTATCAGGGGAAAACTCATTAACAAAACAGCCAGGCAAGATTACCTTATCCCAAAATCATAGTTGCAAGCTCTGCCCACAATTAAAAGGCTACCCATGAACTTTTGAATGCTTCATTTGTATATAAGAGCAGATGGTCAAGAATGCGATGTGAGGACATTATCATCAAAGTCGAGACAAAATGGGGGGGGGAGGGAGAGAGGGAGAGAGGCAGAAGGAGAGAGAGAGAGGAAGAGAGAGAGAGCGAGAGAGAGTGAGAGAGAACGAGAGAGAGCACTCAAACCAAAGAAAATACACCCATGAAAGGACTGAAATCAGTAAAAAAGAAAACAACTCTTAGAAATGGAAAATAAAATGTCACAAATGAAAAACATTCCATAAAAAGGTTAGATGATAAAACTCAGGTGTTTTTTTAACAAGTAGTCAAAAGACAAACAAGAGGAACGATAACAAAACGAGGACAGTTTAAGAACATCTGACAAGAAAGAGAAAACAGAGAGGAGGATAGTATAAAAAAAAAATCATTAAACTTTTCCAAATTAAAGGATATGAAGTCCCAGACTGAAAGTGCCGAATGAGCGAATGAGTACTCAGCATAATTTATAAATATAGGCAGACCCCTAAGGCATGTTATCAGGAATTTTAGAACAATAGAAACGAAGACAGATCCTAAAAGTGTCTAGATCAAAAAAATTTAGCAGCTCCCAAAGAATCAAGAATCTAGATATCTTCAGAGAAACTCAGAAATCCAGAATATAATAAAGAAATTACATTCTAAGATCTGAGATAAGATTATATCCAACAGAGAATCTGACTCCCACTGAACAGGGGATTGATATAAAACACTCGAAGATTATCCAAAATCACTTGAGTACTCATCTGGGCTGCCTGGAGAAGGAACTAGCTAAGACACTCAACATCTCCCCACAGCGGGGGCTGTACCCTAGCTCACTTTCAATGACATAAGTAGCTCCCACTCAATGGTAGGAGGCCTTCTGGGGCTAGATAGCTAGCATTCTCACACAATTCCTATACTTTTCCAACAAGTAACCCAATGTAGTACTCAAGGAGCTTAAACCACAAGCAATTTATGTGTTTCCTTACTGACAGAATGGCTCTCTGTGCTGCCCTACTAGGAATGGAGAGCAACAGCGGATGGAGAGGAGGGCAGTTAGGTTCCATTCCACCCAAATGCAAAATCAGCTGTAGACTTCCCAACACACTTCTCTGTGAGCATTACAAGGACCAAAATAAATTTACAGACATGTTTGGGGACATACTCAGCCCAGTCTGATTCAAATACAGAAAAAGTAACAAGAAATTAAAAAAAAAAGTGTGTGCCAAAAAACATATGGCCAGATCACAGATTTACCTGGAGCACCATTAAGGAATTTGGATTTTATGAGAAGAAAATAGAGTGGTAAAAGGGTTGCAGTGGAGATGGTAGTGGCCCAAGAAGAGCAGCTTCAAGAACTACTCTATTTTAGAGTCAACCTTGAAACCAAAAGAAGAACATCACAGAACAGGTATAAAGACTGGTAACCAAAATCTATATGCCTAGAACATGGTCTACTTTCTATTTAACTGTAATAGCACTTTTAAAGAACTGTACCAATGGAAAAAAAAAAATAGAATTGCCCATTCACTCAAATAAATCTGATTTTGCGTCTTCTGTAAAAATACCTGTGGATTTGTTTGATGCTCTCCTTCGAATTTCTGTCACCATTAGTCGTGAGACCTGTGTTGTGAACTGCAGAAGATCAGAAAACTTTTCTGTCATTGTATTTGGCGGAGCATTTCCAAAAACCTGTGGAGAGAAAACATTTTTAATGAAGCCTCATTACCTTTCTGTGTGTGTCTGTGAATTTCAAAATGTGGTGTAACTTGAAGATCAAGTCAAACAGTACAGTTACACAGTAACTTTGGATCTGATTATGTTTAAAACACACCTCTTTTAACAGATCACGTCTTAGCCACATTTCCTGAAACATATTAAATAATCTGTTGAATATATGATTAAGTAAATGAAAACTAAAAGCCAAAGACATTATCTATACAATCTAGGGGATTAAAAAAAAAAAAGCTAAAATTCACCTACTGATATTACATCAAAGAAGACTGTAAAAATATATTTTTCTTGCTACAGAGACAAATAGAAACACTTCCCTTGAAGAAATCATACAGAAACAACTATTGATTACCTCTCTACTGCATCATAAATTAGAAATTTTTAAAGTGAATTTTTCTCCTATCCATTGCATATTTTAAAGGTCGTCATTATGTAATTCTTATACTTTGCTTGTTTTGTATACAGACTCTAGATGTGTAGTTTATGAACCATTTGCAACACTAATAGAAATAATGTAATGTACTTCCTGCAACAACAACAAAAAGACATTATCTACAAAATCTGAACAATCTCACTGACAAACTTCAGAAAATAACAACTGTTTTCTGAGGAAACCTACACTGAGAGCTTACAGAAAGGGATAAGGTTCTTCAATGGTAATCAGACACACTGGGTAGGAAAAAGAAGGAAAATGATCTACTGGTAAGTCCTAGGCAGAATGGAGAATTCACTAACCTTATTGTATATCTCAGAATTCATAAATTCTAATTACAGTAATTTCCAAGATGAGACTATTGTGAAAAAGAGAGGAATAAAGGAAATAAATAGAGGACTCATAAAGTTGTTATCATAAAAATTTAAGAGAAATGAACTTTAGAATAAATAATCCTTAAAGATAAACTGGTAATGGGGGAGCTGGGACTGTAGCTCAGTGGCAGAGTGCTTGCCTAGCATGTGTGAGGTGCTGGGTTCGATCCTCAGCACCACATAAAAATAAACAAAATAAAGGCATTTTGTCCATCTACAACTACAAAATTTTTTTTAAAAAAAAGATAAATTGGCAATGGGTTCAGCAGAGAGAATAAGAAAATGAAACCTGGACGGGTAATCATAGGAAAAGAAATGGTATTATAATGGTTATATATCAAGAAGTACAATGAAATATTTTTAAAAATGTTTTTCACAACTGAAAGGAATTCCTCTTGCTTTCTAAAGCTATTAAATACCTCTCCAGTACAACACTCTGCTTTATATTCTTATCACTGTCCAAATGTCACTAAAAGAAGAAACCCTATTTATTCATGTCCATATTCCTTCCCAAGTTACCTCCTTGCCTTTCGAAGGGATGCTCTCTAGATATGGCTATGTTTCTACTTGGCTGCCTGCACAACCTAGTCATAAACAATATTCAAGTATCACTGGAGAAGAACATGGGAACCTATGCTAAAAGGAAGAAAGAAAATAAAACCAGTAAGCAAGAAAAGCCTGAGGCTAGGGACATGAACTGGAAAAGAGACTACATAAAAATGAAAGACCAAAAAGACCTGTATGTTTTCCATGTTTTGGTCATGAGTTCTGGCTCCAAGATTCAAAAAAGAAAACATAATCACACTTTTCACAAAGATAAGAAAAAAATGTGCTTAAGGAAGTATTTCTATTTGTCATAGCCATAATATAAAAAAAATTCTCCCAAAAATCCTAATAAAAAGATATGAAAATAACAGAGTGTCCTTTTAATAGTGATTGTTTCCTACATCTTTCTAATAGGTACTATTATGGTTCTTATAAACTCTATCAAATTAAGTTGAAAACACAAAACAATAAAACAATTCCTTTTATTCAGGAATCCAGTCTGTTCAATTAACTTGACAAAGAAGCAGTTTTCACTGATCTCAAAGAAAAATAAATGTGTTCTTAAACAACTGCTCAATAAGCTGGGTGCAGTTGCATACGCTGGGGGCTAAAGCATGAAGTTTGCAAGTTTAAAGTCAGCCCAGCAACTTAGTGAGGACCTAAGTAACTTGGTGAGACCCCGACCTAAAATATAAAATAAAAAGGGCTGGGGATGTGGCTCAGGGGTTGAGTGCCCCTAGGTTCAATCCCTGTGTGAGGGACAGTGGGGAAATAAGAATTGCTTAGTAAATGTGTTTTTTTTTTTTTTTTCTATTTTGATAGGTGTTATGTGCTTGAGTTAACCTGTCATCCACTAAAAAAGACTCAGATTCTTTAACAAACTGTAGATAAATCTGAAAAGCCTAAATTCTTCTTCTATGCATAGATGACTATGCAATTTTTTAATGAAGGTGTTTACAAATATTCTTATTATTCATAGGCTGGTGATGTGTATCATATTTTGCTCTTAATGATTAAAAAGCATTATCGAGGCATGGTGGCGCAGACCTGTAATCCCAGTGGCTTGGGAGGCTAAAACAGGAGGATCGAGAGTTCAAAGCCAGCCTCAGCAAAAGCAAGGTGCTAAGCAACTCAGTGAGACCCTGTCTCTAAATGAAACACAAATTAGGGCTGGGAATGTGGATTAGTGGTTGAGTGTCCCTGAGTTCAATTCCCAGTAGCTCCTCCACAATGCCCAAAAAAAAAAAAAAAAAAAAAAAAAGAATTAAGAAGTATTTTTAAGTATTAAGACCACTTTATAAAACAAATAATTCATTCTTGTGCATTATAAGAATATTGGTTATTCAAGTCATCTTTATGCTTGGCAAATACATTGTTGAAACTTGCAATTAACTGTTCTCCCAAACTCTAATATTTACTGCTTATTTACTGTAAAGAAATTTTTTCAAAAGATAAGAACTATGTTCTATTTGCTAATCTGAAATGAACAAGTATTGTTCTTTGACATAAAAGTAATTAGTGTAGTGAACACACACCACTGATTGATTCACTTATGCACTTGAAAATATTTATGTGCCTTGTTCTTAGAGTTGTGAATACAAAAGTAAATAAAGCAAATATTCCAGCGCTCAAGGAGGTGACATTTTAGTACATAAGACAAATGTTAAGCAAGTTGTTAAAATTAGGTGGGGGTACAGTCCAGTGATAAAGCATGTGTTTTGCATGCATGAGGACCTAGATTTGATCCCCGCACCAAAAAAAATAAATAAATAAATAATGCTTGAGGTGGGGGAAAGGTTTCACAAAAAGGTCTCTCTGAGTGAACAACACTTATGCCAGAGGATGATGAACAATGAGACAAGGAAAGGGTTCCAGACATCGAGAACTGAGCTGGGTAAGACCTCAATGTGGGAAGGAGACCAGAGTGTCAGGAACTAAGAACAGGCTGGTCAGGTTGAAACACTCTGTATGAGAGGTACAGGAACTGAAACCTAAATCTGATAATGCTGACATCGTAGTAAAGAAAAGAGCGTACTTTTTGTAACTGACTTTGACAATTAAATCTAAAAATACTAGGTATGTTTTCACCACCTTAAACAAAAGCCTCCAGTATGTAAATGTATGTCATAAGGGATGGAGCAAAGCTGGATTCTATTTCTCATTTTCAGGGATTACTGCTCAAATTTTTCTGGTTGTTATTTCATCCTTCAACGGAGAGAGCTGGGCAAGAGAAGTCAACCAACACATTCAACTCAAAAGGGATGTTTCTGTAATAAATTTGTGACATTCACAACTCACATGAGAAAAAAAAAAAAACTAATAAACAAAACTACCTTCTAGCAAATTCGATAAAAACACAAATAATTACCAAGCATTTGCAATGTGCATAGTACTATTCAAGCATTTGACATGTCATTTAAATCTCATAAAATCCTACACAATAGGTAATATTAGTATCCGCATTTTGCAGGTAAAAAAATTAAAGGTTAGCGAAGCTAACTTAAGCCAGGAGGTGGTAGAGACAAAATTTAAAACTAGGTCTGTCTGATTCTAAGCTGGACTCTTAATCACTCAATACTGTATTTTTTCTCAGTTAAACTTTGTATGAATCCTATCACTGTAACATAATGTTCACGTACAGAAGGAAATAACATGTTTTGGTTTGTTTTATATGGTTTGTTTTTTTTTTGTTTCTGCAGTGCTGGGGATCAACCCAGGGAGTTTCAGATGCTAGGCAGGTGCTCTACTACTGAGCTACCTTCCCAGTTTCCCCAAAAGGGTCACTTTTAAAACCTCCCTAATAAATTTCAGAAAATTTCCTGGCAACTCCTCAACTAAATATTTTTTGGCATTCTCAGAACAAATTCATGGTGCATCAAGTAGAGGCTTGAGATATATTTGTTAATGAATGATGCTAGTCAATAAAAATTTAAAAAACAGGCTGGAAAATTAACAAACTTTTCTAAAACAGAGGTTTGTTTCTTAAATTTTGATAATATCTAAAATTCACTAAAAAATAACACTAAAAAATTAATAATAAGATGTAATTACATTATTTCATACTATAAATCATTTAAGACTTTCCCTTATCTTACAAAATTTTCCCTATTTGTTTACTGCTGAGGACCACTAAGTGAAGGGAGAAGAAATAATGCCTAACTTGTACAATGAGAAATGCATTCTCATCTGCTCTGGGTGCTACTTCCAACTGTCCAATTTTTGCAGTAAGCAGGTAAGAATCCATAAGTATTTCAGAGGTGGATCCAGCAAGTCCCTTGTCACACAGACCCAAGCCATACTCAACATCCCAACTGCACTGGTATTATATAATAGGTAACAAAGCTGTAACAGAATAGTTCATCTGATTTTCGAGCTCTCTTATTTAATTTTAAACTTTAGTATCTTCCCTCCAAAGTAACGATTTAAAAAGTAAAAATAACTTTTAAGGAATTTAAAAAATGTGTTGTATTCAACTTAGATGTTTCTCACATATAAACCGGAAATAAGTTCAAAAACAATGGGAGTCTTTGAAGATCTAGTTGGTAATGATTATCTCTAAAATACATAATGAAGTATGATAACCTATTCTAAGGTAATTAACATTGGTAGTAAATGGATTTTTAGACAGCTAAAAGGCTATTCATTTTGTAAGTTTAAACCAAGTATTTTCTCTGTAAGCTTTTGTTCTTGGGTCTAAAAGCATATTATTTTATAGAATTCTGAATAAATATTATTCAGTTTATTCTCAGATACCACCATAATCTTTTAGTTTGAGAGAATCAGTGGGAGGAAAGATAGCAGCAGCTTCCTGGTAGGACTGTGATAAAGACCACAGGAGGCATTTCAAGAACCCAGCATGAAACCTGGCCCAGAAAAGTAGCCAACACATGTCATTTCCCAACTCATGTTAAAAGCAAACATCGTACACTGAAATAACCATTAATCATACTTTAAAAACTATTCTATAGACGCTCATGTCTAGCAGTATTATGGCTTATTCACCATAAAGCACAAATCAAGCAAAGTCTCAAAAATCAACAGGATAATTAATTTTTAGCAATCATGGCAGGGGTTGGCTCAAGAGCCATACTGTGTTATTCATTCACCAAATGTATTTCCTGCAAGTGGACAATATTCATGCACAAATGCTCAAACCATTTAGATGCAGAGGGGATATATATATTTCTAAATTTAATAGCAAACACATACAGGGTAATTTTAGTGTGTTAGTGTTCATCCAATTAATATAATTTATGTATTTCTACATTGGTGACAATAGTACAGAAATAACTTTCTACCGTCTCAATAATTAAATTTACTGAACCTGAGCTGGGGATGTAGCTCAGTGGTAAAATACACAATTAGCATGTGTGAGGCCCTGGGTTCTACTGCCAGTACTACAAAGAAAAAAAAAAGTTTACTGAATCTTTATGATAGTCAAACCATACATTATAATAGAGGCTTAAGGCACTCCATATACAGGTGCTGTATTTTTAACCATCCAATTAAAAACTTGAGATTTGAAAGAGTTTGTTCATAAAGAGACTTACAATAATAAAGAACATAAGAGAATTAAGTATAAACAGATGGTGAATAATCACTTAAGTGTCTTGGACCTACTTTTATTAAAAAAATTATAAAAATTAGACGATTCTTCTAGTCTAACACCTACTTTAATTGACTGTGGAAACCTAACTGATGAAATACATGGGAGACATGTATGTAAAATATTATTACAAGAATTCATGTTAAGAGTTGAGAACAGGGCTAGGCGTAGAGCTCAGCGACACAGAGTAGTTGTCTAGCATGTCCAAGATCCTGCGTTTTGTCCCCAGTAATGGGCGGGGGAGCTGCAAACAATTACTCCCATAATTGCTGTAAACAGTAAAATTATCTTGAAATGTTCATAAGTCTGAAAAAAGAAAAAGTACTTTAAACTATTTAGTAGCCAAAAGCATACCATGACATTAAAAAAAAAAAAGATTAAAAATTAAACAAAAATTTAAAATCTCAGAATTGGTTCCAATAAAAATTGATGACTTATCAGAACAAGACTTGATATAAAGACTTGTGCACAGTTTCTACTCCCATTTTTTTTTTTTATTTTAAATTTTATTTTATTTTTTGTGGTGCTGGGGACTGAAGCCAGGGCCTTGTTCATGTGCGGCAAGTACTGAGTTAAAACCCCAGTCCTCTACTCCCATTTTTGAAACAGCTATTTTAAACCCTTCCCCACCTCTCCTCAAGTTCCTACTCTTCCACCGTCTCCCTCCATCATTCTCAGCAGATACTCAGGACTCTAAATTCATCAATTAGAAAGTGCATGTTCTCTGAATGGATTAATGTTTCCATTTTCTTTCCATGTTCCTGTCAAACATATCCCCATTGATGATACGTGAAGTAATCCCTCTCTCTCTACCTTCCTTCCAGTCCTGCCAGTCTGCCTTACCAGTCCAGCAAAATCTCAGTTCCAATAAATCAGGTATTTCCCTTCTCTTCTTCTACAACAGACTCGTATAAGATCCGGCATAAATTTATTATCTTCAACGTTCACTAGACCCTCAACATTAATGGATTCCTTTGTTGCTCCTATCCAACTATCTCTTATCTCTCAGTGTGTGTCTCTCTCTCATTCCCTTATATTGATATTCTAAACCATCACAAATTTCCGTAGGTTTCCTACTCAACCTTACTTCAGAACACTAACAGGCCACATCTGCTGATGACAACAGGAATCTAGAAAGTCATCAAGCAAGAGTTTATTCAGTACTTACCATAACTACAAATTTATATTTACTTCCAGCAAAATCTGTTTTCCCACAGGATAAACTGAGTGTCTTTCTCCTGCTGAGGCTCATTCATCTACATATAATTTGACTCTATGCTCCCTCTTTCCTCAATCTACTTTCACTCTCTCCCAAAGTTTTCCAAATTTTTTGCTGTGCTGGTTTCTTCTCTTTTCTTAATGAGTGTGCCTGCATCTCTCTCGTCTTTCAAAACAAAGCAAAACCCCCTTTATTGCCAACTCCACCACTGCTGTGGCTTGGCTATGCTTTGTAACTTAAGGGTTCATGTGATGGAAGCTTGGTCCCACTGTGCTGGTACTAACATGTTAGAATAACTAAGAGGTAGGGTCTAGAGCAAGATTATTGCACCATGGCAGCTCCACCCTCACATCTGGATTGATGCTGTCTCATAGGAGAGGATCAGGTCTCACATGACTAGATTAGTTCTCAGGAGAATGGGTTTTTATAAAGTGAGGCTGCTCTATGTGCTGGGTTCTATATACAGCTCGCTCCCATTCTGCTTCTCCATATGTAGTAACACAGCTGGGGGGTCCCTGCCAGGATGCCAGCGCCATGATGTTTGAACATTTCAACCTTTATTTTTTAATAAAGTACCAATTTCAGGTATTTAGTTATAGCAACACCAAACTGACCATGATAACCTCCATCAATCTCTTTTGGTCTACTTTCTTTCTAATTTCTCAAAGCCTAGCATATACTTAACATCTGGTCTCAACTCACAATCACTCTTAAACTTCTCAATGTTTTCTGGCTCCACCATTCTAATGAATTCCAAACTGACAAATCCCATAAACAAATTCCTCTTCTTACTGGTTCTATTATATGTGATAGTGTTGACTGTTTTCCATCTAGAAATTTTTATTTCAAGTTTTTAAACACCACCCTCTCCTGGTTCTTTCTGTTTTGTCACTAACCAGTTCCTGTTCTGGATCCTTTAGGGATCTGTTTTCTTTCTTTCAACATTAATTTTCTCCATTGTTCATCCTTAGCCTGCTGTTCTTCTCACTTGGCAATATGAGCCATGAGTGATCTTTTTCGGCCTTACAGTGTTTCAACCACAACATTTTTGTCAACAGGTCCCCAAACCACATGTTGAGCCAAGTTTCCTCATAGAAGATTCCAGATAATTGCTGAAAACCTTCACCATGGAAGCTCACAAATAATTCAGACCCAGTGTCCCACACTGATTTGCCCTCTAAAGCATTTCTTTTGGTGAAACAATTGTTTTTTGGTGAAAACAATTACCAAATTTCCCAAACTAGAAGTGTGGGAGACAGCCTTGCTTTGGCCCCTCCTACTCTTATTCCATTGTTTAAACTACTTCCTTGGCACTGAATGCCTACAGGAAAAAAGTATTATCGCTAAACATTACAAACAAACCTATCATGATCTGCTTCCTATCTATCGACAGTCTTATGTTTTGCCTTCCTTGATGTAAAATCAGTTTTTTAGATGGCTGATGGATGCTGGCTCGTATCAACATGCTTCTTGCCTTTTGTCTTGGTTCATGATTTAACTTCTTCTACCTTCTTACTTAATTTATCCCATTTATCTCCAATTTGGCTAATGTTTTAGCCAAACAACTCAAGAATCCATCACATTCTTAAGAAAAACTTGCCTTCCCTGGGTCCTACATATTCTTCAGTAACTATCTTTATGGTTCCTGCATTTACCTCGTATACTCCATTCTTATTGTTTTATCTGTTTTTGTGTTTCTATCTCTTTATGTGCTTATAGAAGATGTTTATGTTGCCCTTCAATATTCAAGATTACTTCAGCCTTACAAGATTAAAAACTACACTTCAGTTCAGAAATGCCAACACATAGTGCAATATGATATAATGTGTACTTGTTAGATAGAAGTTCACTGAATGACTCCATGAACACACAAAACAGAATAAATGAAGGGAAAACAAAAAACAAAAAACAGAATACAACCTCTCCCCTTCTGCTGTCAACATTCCCTGTTAGATTGGTCTGAGTAATAAATAACCTGAATAATTATTTTAGCATAAAGTTTATAATCTTTGTTTTGTCTTCTACTGTGTTTATTTTTAATTCAGTAATGAAAATAGTAATATACAAATTCCTAAGGACAAATATTTGTTAACTGCTTTAAGTATGTTAGCTTATTTAATCCTCATGATAACCTCATAAGGTAGATGTTCTTATTTTACAGCCAGGAAAATCAAGGTGATTGCTCATTCCCAGTACTAATTCCTAGAGAGGAAGAACAGGGGTATTAGTGCAAATTAAAGATCACTGATTTGTGAAAACTGAAGATTCCTTCTGAACTTGAGTACCAACCTAGTTCTTCAATTTAGCTATAAGAAAACACCAGCAGTCAGGCTAATATACTCTGGGCAGATAGAAGAATTCCCCTTCCTGGGATATCAATATATCCAAAATAAACTATTTATGGGTATATTAAGACTGAGGGGTCAAACTGGGTATAGGGGTATAACACCTGTAATCCCAGTGGCTCAAGAGGCTTAGGCAGGAAGATGACATGTTCAAATCCAGCCTCAGCAACTTAGTGAAATCCTCTGTCTCAAATAAAAAATAAAAAGGGCTGGGGATATGGTTCAGTGCTAAAGTACCTCTGGGTTCAATCCCTAGTACAAAAAAAAAAAGAAAAGAAAAGAAAAAGAAAAAGAAAAAAGAGGGGTTGAGAGATATCTCAAAAAACTTAGTCAGATCATCTTACCACTTAAAACGTTCACCTTTGCACACATAATTTCCAATGTTTCAATATTTCATTCTTCAATATCAACACACAGACACTGAGGAGAAATGAAGTGCCTAGATATTTTCAGAAACAAAGACAGACTAACAGAGAACAATATAAAGACAAAGTAAGACTAGTGAGTCAGAGATGTGGACAAGATAGTCAGGAAAGAGAAAAAGAGACAAGAGACGAGGAGGGAGAAATAGAGCCGGGGGAGAAACAGGAACAGAGAGAGACAAGAAGGGGTAGAGGTGGGGGAAAGAATAACAGAGAAAGGGAAGACAGAGGGAACTGAAGGCAGAGAGAGAAGGAGGAAACAGAGACAGGAAGAAAGAGTAATGGGATGGGAGGGAGAGAATGAAAGGTGGAGGGGAAAAAAGGACAGTCAGGACAAGGGCAAGAACTAAAAATAGAAAAAAGAAGAGAAAAGAATGAGGAGGACAAAGAAAGGAGAGAGAAAGGACAGAGAGACAAGGGGAGAAAGATAGAAACAGAAACAAGAAGTCTGGGGGAATCAAGTTCCATAATACTGGAAATAAAAAGGTGACATACTACAAGTTCATTTTTAAAAAACTATTTTTAATTGTAGATGGACACAATAACTTTATTTTATTCATTTGTTTTTTTTATGTGGTGCTGAGGATTAAACCCAGTGCCTCAAAGGTATTAGGCAAGTGCTCTACAACTGAGCCATAACCCCAGCTCACAAATTCATTTTTGAGTAATATTTACACCACAGTCAGTGGAGAGTAAACACTGAATATTGTTTATACAAATGGCACAACCACACAGAAAGGACAGGGAGCATGCACGAGACAGTGCGAATATATATGTTATGGCTTGGGGGGAAAGTAAAAAGGCAAATTCTTATACTCCTCAGCAGGAAGTCAATTAAAACTGAATAATCAAGAAACAGCAGTTAAAGCATGTTGTTTAAAAGCTTTAGTGGTAGCAGCAATTAGTGGTACAGAGCAGTAGGGAACCTATAAAGCTGTGGAACTGTCTTGACTTTTTAAAACTATGTACTTAATAAATATTCGATCAATATAAAAAGTTATTTTAAAAAGCTCCAACAAGATTGCTACATGTAATCACCAAAATATATTGACATTAACTCTATTTAGATTTTATCTACAGCCTATGACTATCTTTTTACTGAATCTCACAAAAAACAGGACAAACCACAAAGCAAACCATATAACGTTTTAAATTGTACAAAAAACATGGGCAAGTGTATCATTTGGTGCAAACTCATCACTTCAAAACAACAGAAATAACAAATGGCAATTAACAATCTTCATTTTTCCATAATTCAACCATTACAGGAATATTTTACAAAAGTTCACAGCTTTCCTTTTATCTGTTAGGTGTCACTAAGTATAGTTCATTCTGACCAGGTTTCACATGAAGTCACAATGATATAGAGCAAATTTCTAAATGAATGAATGAAAACATCAAGATTTTAAAAACTAGGTTATCCTATAGTTTTTTTCCACTTATGATTTACATTTTATCTTAAGATTCCTATAATGACATCTAGTCCTGCAAGTCACATTTGGAACCTGGACTTACCCTGTTAAACACTGGCAGCATCATGTATAATTTCTCTTCTTGTTCCTTCTGAGTCATGTGCCGGGGAGGATGGCACAGCTCAGTGAAGAGACGGCGGAGGTGCATCAGTCCCAAGGCATTGTCCTGCGGGCTGCACTCCTCCTGCCTCGGCCTCCCCATGATCCTCTTCACCATGTTCATCTTGGCTGGTTGGTGATAAACACTTCTAATTCTGTAGGAAGATGTCAATGTATAACAGTCAAAATGTCACCACCTTGACCAGGTTGAGCATGTAAGAGCTTATAAAAAGTCCTAAAAACAGAAAATTCTCTCTTATATATTTCTTTCCACTTCTTGAAACAGAAAAAAACAAGAGAAGCAAAGTTAATTTTGTTAAATCTCCCTGAATGACAAGTTATGAATTGTGGGAACTTAAAAGTTCCTTTTGGCTTTACCACAATTTATATAAAATGCAAAACATTAATTAGACAATTAACAAATATTTCCAATTAAGTTAATCATATCAAGTTAAAAAAGCACAAATGCTACTATTAATATGTTGCTTAATCATTAAGTATATGTAAAATAGAATAAAACAAATAGAAAACTCTCCCTAATCTCAAAACATCCAAAACTCAAAACTCCCAGTTTTCTAAACAGTCATTTCAGTATTTTCTACATGACAAATAAATTTCATGTGCTTCTTGAACATGTAACACTTTGTTAGTTTGAAAATATGCAAATTAAGTGAAAGAATATTCCAATATATCTTATAAATCATTAAGGGACAGTGAAAATGATCATATAACCAAAGACCACTTTCTAAAAACAAACAAAAAAAAAACAACAAACAAACACCCTTAGGTAAGTCATGTTGATTCCTTTTGTGAGTAGTGATGAACATTTTTTTTTTCTTTAAAGTAATAGCATAGAAGATATTGAACCGCATATGACAAGGATAACTATGGCTTCATGAAGTGTATTTCAGGTAAGAGTGCATGAGTGAATATTGAATCCTTTGCTGGAGTTGCATTTAAAAAATAAACTAACCACTGAGTTAAAGCAGATGCAGGATCAATAACACTAAGCTTTTAGAAAACACCCTTAGATGTTTTCAACCACTACTAACTGTGCCAGCAATTAGCTAATTTCAGACACAAAAACAGGATATGTTACAAAAGGAATCAGGAAGGCTGGGAGAACATTATGGATATACAGAATCTGGATGAAAAGCAATTTGCTTTCATAATCTGTAGAAAAGCAGTCATAACTTGAGATTAATTTTTAATTTTGCTGCATAACCACATAAGTAAGATGCCATTTCACAAGAAACAAAAAATGACTTCAAGGCTACAGTTTTATTTACTAAACACCTGCTTATTGATTTTTAAAACTATAAGAAGAACAAGCATCAAAACACACTTGCCCTTGAGAATTTTGAGTGAACTCCCTAACTGGGTACAGGCATATGCTTCTATACTCTAGCTCCCCTGTAAGAGGACAGGATGTGACTCATCACAAGTGAGGAGCAGAAAGACACGCTCTGTTTAGAGCTCTGTCATTGGCTAGTCTATCCTGAATGAGTACTGTGCGAATCAAACTCAGTTCATTCTCAAGGGCCCAGATGCAGAACACAGTACTTGGGCACACAGGCTATGAGCTGAGTACTTTTAACTACAAAATAACAGAAATCAATCCAGTTCAAAGCTATCCAACATATTCATTCTTGGAAAATATTTCAGTCTTCCAAACATTAACAAAATTATTTGAACAAACATGTTCAAGAAATCTATTGTGTGCTAGTATAGTTCTGGAAATTCCCAGAACAAAAATAAAATTAGAAGTGGACTATAAAATTTTTGTAAATTTGTTAACATTTCAGATTTACACAGCTGTATTCTTATTCCTTAGGCTATAATTAGTGTTCATAATAATCGAGAGATTGTGAATAGGACTTAAGGGATTCATGATTCTCTAAAACTTAGAAATCTTTTTTCTAAGAGATCCCAAGCTTTCAAAGGAATCTATGTCACTAAAAAACAAAAACAAAAAAAAAGTCAGGAATCAGACTAGACCTTTTCATCTGCTCCTCATTCCAAGCTAATTAAAAAGTGAACAGATGAGATGATTAACTCTGCTTTTTTTTTTTTTTTTTTTTTTTTGGTATCAAGGATTGAACCCAGGGGCCCTTAACCACTGGGCAATATCCCTAGCCCTTTTTTGTATTTTATACAGAGATAGGGTCTTGCTGAGTTGCTAAGTGCTCGCTAAATTCCTGTGGCTGGCTTTGAACTCTCCATTCTCCTGCCTGTCGACCAAACCACTGGGATTACAGACAGGCACTACTGTGTTGGCTAACTCTGTCTTTTTAGCCCTAGGTTTATTTACAGAAATAAAATGTGAAAATGTTCAACATCTCTAGTAATAAGAGAAATGCAAATCAAAACCACCCTAAGATTCCATCTCACCCCAATTAGAAAGGCAATTATCAAGAATACAAGCAACAACAGGTGTTGGCGAGGATGTGGGGAGAAAGGTACACTCATACATTGCTGGTGGGGCTGCAAATTAGTGCAGCCACTCTGGAAAGCAGTATGGAGACTCCTTAGAAAACTTGGAATGGAACCACCATTTGACCCAGCTATCCCACTCCTTGGCCTATACCCAAAGGACTTAAAATCAGCATATTACAGAGATACAGCCACATCAATGTTCATAGCTGCTCAGTTCACAATAGCCAGATTGTGGAACCAACCTAGATGTCCTTCAATTGATGAATGGATAAAGAAAATGTGGTATATATATACAATGGAATATTATTCTGCCATAAAGAATGATAAAATTATGGCATTTGCAGGCAAATGGATGAAACTGGAGAATATCATGCTAAGTGAGATAAGCCAATCTCAAAAAACCAAAGGAAGAATGATATAGCTAATAAGTGGATGAGTACACATAATGGGGGGTGGGAAGAGTTAGTGTTAGGGTTAGAGTTAGGTTTAGGGAGGGGGGCAAGAATGGAGGAAGGACTGTATAGAGGGAAAAGAGGGGTGGGAGGGGTAAGGGGAAGGGAAAAAATAACAGAATGAATCAAACAACATTACCCTATGTAAATTTATGATTACACAAATGGTATGCCTTTACGCCATGTACAAACATAGAAACAAAATGTATCCCATTTGTGTACAATAAAAAAAAAAAAAGAAATAAAATGTGTATACACTTAAGGTACAGAACTTGATATTTTTAATTTTAAAGAATTTAAAGAAATATTGATGTGTTTATGGGGCACAGTGTAATAATTTGCTATGCATACATAATGGGGTAAAGAGCAAAACAGTTATCAGCATTTCCACCTCCTTAAACATCTATCATTTTTTTGTGTGTATGTGGAGAAGCTTCAAACTCTTCTCTTCCAGTTCTTTATAAAATATGTAATAAATTAATGTGAACTACAGTCATACTACTGTGCTATAGAACATTAGAATTTATTCCTTCTATGTAACTATATATTTTGGTATCTGGTGTCCAACCTTCCTTGACATTTTGATATATGTATACATTGTGAAATAATTACCACAGTCAAGTTCATTAACATTCATCACCTCACTGTTACCATATAAAATTTTTTTTCATAAAGACAACACTTAACATCTGTTAGCAAATATCAAGCACACAATAGAGTACTGTGATACTGCTGTACGCTAGATGTCCCAGAACTTTGCACCCCTTCACCAGCATCTCCCCCATTTACTCCTGCCCTGGCAACCACCATTCTACTCTGTTTTCTTTCTTTTTAAATTTTTGAGTATTATTCCACTAGGTATACACCCTCACCTCATTTATTTAAAAAATCTATTCATCTGTAAAGAAACATTTAGGTTGTTTCTGTATCTTGGTTATTGTGAATGACCCTGCAACAGGCATGGGAGAATAGACAGCTCTTCCATGATACTAACTTTATTTCCTTTGAATATATACCTAGAAGTAGGATCGCTGCCAGATCATAAAGAACTTCTATTTTTAAGTTTTTAAGGAACCTCTGAACTGTTTTCCATGATGGCTATACCATTTTACATTTCCAATAGTGTTTAAGGGTTTCCTTTTCCCACATTCTGGCCAGTAACTGTTATCCTTTGTCTTTCAGATAATAGTCATTCTAAATGGCTTAAGATGATGTCTCACTGTGGTTTTGATTTGCAATTTCCCTGATGACTGATGATGCTGCACATTTCACAAAACTCTTGGTTATTTGTACGTCTTTTCTGAGAAACATCTACTCAGGTCTTTTGATCCATTTTTAATCAGGTTACTTGAGTTTCTGCTACTGACTTAGATTAGTCCCTTACGTATTTTAGATTTCAATCCCTTAACAGATCTTGGTTTGCAAATATTTAATCTCATTCTATATGCTGCCTCTTCAGAATACTCTATCCAAGAACAGCAGAACATATCCTCTTCTTAAGCTCACAGAAAACATTCACCAAAACATAATATCCTGGGCCATAAACATACCTTAACAAACTTAAAAGAACAGTAATCATACAAAACATATGACCAATCTCAGAACACAATGAAATTAAACAATCAATCAGTAACAGACAAATGGAAAAGCCCCAATTATTTGGAAATTAAACAACATATTTTCAAATAACACATAGGTCAAAGAATCATCAAGAGAAATTTAAAAACATGAACTAAATGAAAACAAGACTTACTGAAATCTATAAAAATGCAGTAAAAATTCTTTCTTAGAGGAAAATTATAACAAATGCATATAATACAAAAGAAGAAAATCTATAATTCTACCATAGGAAATTAGAAAAAGAAGAACTGTGTAAGCTTAAAGAAGCCAAAAGAAATTAAATAAAATAACAAAAATTAGGACAAAAATCAATGAGATTAAAAACAGGAAGGGCTATGGGTACAGTTCAGTGGTAGAGCACTTGCCTAGCATGCATGAGGTACTGGGGATCAAATCACACCCAGCAGTTTAATACCCTCTCTAAATGAATGAATGAAATAAAAACACAAACAGGAAGACTACAGAGAAAAGTCAACAGAACCAAAGGTTCCTCTTTTACATTATCAATAAAATTAATCAAAATTCCACTACCACATGACTGGTGTTCTTTCTTGACTGCATCTATCCTACATCTCCTAATTTATCTTCCAAGACACACAGTAGATACACCACTTTTTTGATTTAAAACCTCTGTTGATACCCTATTGCCTAAGAATAAACTGAAACACCTCAGTCTAATATCTTAAGTTGTTACACACTCTGGTTTCATTTATATACCCAGGTTCATCTCTCACTAAGCCACCTCTTCCACTCTAAATTGTGCCACAATGAAAGCATGCCCTACCTTGTCAGGTTCTTTGCATTCTCAGTCCGTTGGATATACTGTCCCCTCTGCCAGGTATGACCCTCCCCTGCTTTTCCTAGCAGCCCCCAACTTCCACCCTCTACCCCGTCAAAAAGCACCCTTGCTCTGAGGTTACCTTCTCAGTGAAGAATTTCCCAAATTGTTAGGCTGAGTTTCTGGTTCACCTTTGATCCCACCAGGATACGCACCATTAAGAGAGACAGTACAGCATAGTGGTTGCTCAGACTTTGCAACTGACTAGTTAGTTTCATTTCCTAGCTGCAATATGTACTTAGTGTGTAACCTGATCAGGGCGTAATAGTTTTACTGTAATTTTTGAAAATTACATTATCATAACACAAAATTTTAAAACTTCCTAGTTCTATCCTATAGAAAGTCTTTACAAAACTTCTTAAACGTCTCCAGAATAAGACTACATGAACCAATTGTCCTAAATTGAAAAGTTACCAACTTGCTTAAATAATTTCTTGCTATTTAATTATGAATATCTCTCATTAAACTATGAATTCCTTGGGCTAGAGTTGTGGCTCAGTGGTAGAGCACTTGCCTGGTATGTGGGAGGTCATGGGTTCAATATTTTGCACCACATATAAATAAATAAAATAAAAGATCCATTGACAACCAAAAAATATTTAAAAAAACCAAAACTATGAATTCCTGAACATCCTGTGGTCTTCAAATCCATAACACCTCACTAAGGATCTGTACACAGTAAGAAGCAAGGAATGACTGAGTGATTCCCATAGCTTTAGTAAAAGTACAAATTTTAAGGTTCCTCATTATCTGGCCATGTGTAGGACTGACCCTGTTCATTCCCCACAATTCTACTTTAACCCCACCCAGACCAGTTCAGTGCAGAATCTCTGCTCTGCCTTCTCAGGCTGAACCATCTCCTGGGAGGCTGGGGCAAGATTCCCCTCTAGCCCATTAGCATCTGGGTATTCACTAATCATGCTAATCTTAGCTCAAAAGTCCTTATTGTAGAAAGCATTCCCTAACCCAGTTTCATATATAACCCTTCCTCCTCCTCTTTTCCCACAACATTGTGCCTATCTTTATCATAGAATTTATCACACTGTGTAATTGTTATTTTGAATGCCTTTTTTCTAACACTGTAGAAATAACATAAGATTACGAAAAGCAAAGATCTTGCCCAATTCAACACTGTATGGTAGGCTTAAGCTTCATTTTATTACTTGAAAAGAAAATATGATTACTTTTGTTAAGAGATGTTTGAAAGACCACAAAATAATTTAAGACATGAATTCAGGGAATACTTGCATTAATTTAGAAATTAAGAACTGCTCATGTGAAGGTAGGAGTAGAGAGGTAAACAGATCACTAGGAGTGGTAAATGTGGTTGGTAAGAGGTTGATGACAAAACAAAAGGCAATAAGCCAGAAACCCCACAGGGAAATCAGGTATCAACAACATGCAAGGATCAGGAGCATCCTAAAGAGGAAGCAGCTCACCAGTACAGAAAAAGTCATCACTGAATGAGGCTGGATTATATATCACTGTGACTCGAGAGTGATGAAAAGGAAAAACAAGAAATTCAAAAGACTGTGCAGAATCATATTAGTGAAACCTCACAGAAAAAAATATTCAAAAAGTAATGATGACATTAATGAAAATAATAACAAAATAAATGCTGGCTTCTTCACAGACTGCTACATAATGATGAGGGTTTTTATTAGGTGTTCTTTTTTTTAATATTTGTAGGTGACACAAAACCTTTATTTATTTATTTTTTAATGTGGTACTAAGGATCCAACCCAGTGCCTCACACATGCTAGGCAAGCACTCTATCACTGAGCCACAACCTCAGCCCTGTATTATGAGTTCTTATGCTCACAATTTGTATTTTCTCAAAATATCAAAATTTATCCATATAGATAGAATTTGCCCTTCTGATTATTTAACTTAGAAGTCTACAAACACAATGATGCTGTGGCTCAAACTATTATTTAAATTCATCTTTAAAAACTGTTTTTCAGAGCATTTTATAACTGCACCTAAAACTCAGTGTCATCATGTACCATGTTTTACCCCAAACAGAATTACCCTACTTACTCATTTGCTTTACTTTCCAAACTTCCTCAAAACCTTTTGACTGCTACTAAGTGTGAAATCCATTCAAGAGACGGAAACTTCCACTCCTAATAATCAAAAGAATGCACTGCAGACCCTATGGTTGAATCCCAAACCACAATTAACTGCCATTTAATCGCTTGAGCATCTACTACATGTAAGGCACCAGGGAATACCAACTCTAGTTTTACCCTGTCTGTGAAGGGTCTATGTTCATTTTTTCTAAGATTCCAAATAGACCAGGGCATGACTTCCCTTAAAAGAGACCTATGAGTCTACAATGGGATATAGTCACAATCTTTGTAAGGCAGAAAAAGATTGCTCAAAATCTGGTGTGCATCTCATCTTGAAGCTACATCTTTATCCATATCCCTCCTCAATCTCATGTTCACACCACATCACCCCACTGCTGCTCTCTGAACATGCCATGCAATTTCATGCCTTGGATGCCTTCCCCACTTGGTCTTTCCTTTACCTGAAATGCCAGAGGTTTTGTTTTTGTTTTTTCATTTTACTGTCTGGCAACCTATCTTTGATAGTTCCTGACCTTCCTTAATCCTAAAGCAAACGGAATATATCCTCAAGTAGTAACTTAATCATTATTTCAAGACATATTTATCAACTCTTGCTCCATTTTTCCCTGAATCTCATTCTGTTCCTGCCATGACTAGCTCTACTTTGGGTAGCTTATATTTACTATGCTTTTGCCATTACAACAACTAAAAACATTATTTTGAAAAATAAAAACCTTTTAAATATTTAGAAGAAAATGTTTGAAAATATTTCACAACCCCATGGTGGAGAATTTTGTTTAAAAAAAAACAAAAACTACACAAATATACACAAAAATCGATCTTATCAAAATTAAAATGGGTGTGACACAGTGGAGTTCGCCTATAACCCCAGCTCTCAGGAGGTTAAGGAAGGAGGAGCACAAAGTTCTAGGCCAGCCTGGATAACTTGGTGAGAACCTTTCTCAAGATTAAAAAAAAAAAAAAAAACCTGGGGGTCAGGGGTGCTGGGAATGCAGATCAGAGGTCGAGCACTTGCCTAGCATGTGCCAGGCAGAAAGTTCATTTAAAAAAAGAAGACAGAAGATAAACAGACATTTTGCAGAAAAGGAACCACACATAAATGAAAAGCTGTACAACTTGATGACCTGATTAGTTGTAAAGGGAATGCAAATTAATACAACAATAAGGACCCCTCCTACCCTGCCAAATGTCTACCTCCTAATTCCTAGGATCTGTAAGTATGTAGGTTGATGGGGCAAAAAGGAGTCTGCACAAGTGAATAAATTAAGGATCTTGAGATAAGGATATTATTCTGTATTATCTGAACAAGAGTAATGACAAAGCAGAAGGGAGGAGAGTAAAAAGTGAGAGAGACAAGACGTGACCATAGCAATACGGTCAAAGTAACGTGGCTGTAAAACAGGAATGTGGGCAGCCTTCAGAAGCTGACAGGGCAAGGAACAGATTCTCCCCATAAACCTTCCAAAGGAATGCAGCTCTATGGACACCTTGATGTTAGCCTTGTAAGATCAGTTTTAGATTTCTGATTTCCAGAACCATAAGATAATAAGTTGGTAGCTGCTGTTTTAAGTCACTAAGATTGTGGTGATTTGTTACAGAAGCAATAGGACATTAATACACTATTCTATATCAAAATTAAATGTGACATCAAATTGGTGAAGTTATAAGAAATGGGTTGTGTGTTTGGTGAACAGTGTTTATGGATTGGCATTATCTAGTTGGAATTACATAGGATAATTGAACATAAACATACCACATGAACCAGTAATTCCAATCCTAGATACATGCCCTAGTGAGACACTCATTTCATATGCACAAGGACATGTATACAAGAATGTGCATAAGCAACATTATTTTCATTGTGAAATCTGAAAATAGTTAAGTGTCCATCATTAGGGGATGCATAATTTTCTGACATATTCACATAATTAAATGTTACACAGAAGTAAAAATGAACAAACTAGAAAAAGCAGTATGGGCAAATCTTGTGAATGCTGAATAAAAACATCAAGCTGTTAAAGATAACATACTATATACCATTTTTTAAAATAAAGTTTCCAAACAAGTAAATTTTGCATATTTCTATTAATACATTGTTTTGCTTATATGTACGTATATATAACATATTCTTTTCATTTTGCATATACACATATGCATAGTATAAAAGCTAGGTACCACTATACAGAAAATTCTAGGTCACTTCCAGAAGGAAGCAGGGAACAAGATGGAGAGGAAACAGAGAAGAAAAATTTTGCTATTGATAATATTCTACTTCTTAAAGTTTCATGACATACTTCTTAAAGTTTTATTCTATACTTCAACAATTGTCATATATACACATAATCGATTTTTTCAATTTAGTCTTGTCAAGGCCCATGTTTTCATAAAATAAAACAGATTTTACTATTTGCAAACCTTGCAAATTTTTAGCATACACTTATATCAATTGCTTAATATTACATTTACATTCTATTTTAATTCATCTTTCTATTTCAGTCTGTGTAATATTCTCTTCACTCACAAGACTGCATGGGATCATGGAAATCATTTGTATTTATTTGGCAGCAAATTACATATCCCCCTGTGGACAGTTTTTTAAATTCTAAAAAAGTAACAAAAAAAGACATTCCTTGCTTCATCTCAAACACACAGATAAATAATAAGAAAATACTGTTTTTTTCCGAAAATGCTTGTAAGACAGAGAGCCTCACCTCAGGCAAATACTCTTCTATTCACCAAGTTTCTTTCTCAGCCTGTCAAATAATATATCCCTTATATTCTGAGAACTGAATTCAAGTGTCATTTTTTTTTTTCCAGGAACATCTAACCTGTCTCTAACTGAAACATGGTCTCCAAGGTCATAAAATAAAAATGATCATTAAGACCAGTTTATTTGTTTCTGTTTTAATGTATATGCATTTGTTTAGTAAGTTTACAACTGTGAAGCACATGAAAAAACATCTCATACAACCTTAGGAACATTTCCTTAGGAAAGCGTTCAGAAATGAGAGGTGACTTGCCCTAATTGTTAATAAATAGAATAAATGGGACTTGAATTCATTCTTTCTGACAGCTCTGGACACTCTGTAAGAATGTCTATTCACACACCCTGTGTGCACGTCTGTTCCATCATCTCACATCCACACCTCCTAGATTCACATATACTCCTCCTCAGCAACTGCAAAAGCACACACTTGGTGGCCACCCTCTCCAGCAGTGTTGTACCAACAATCAATAGCTAATAACGTAGTATGACCCCATCTGAAGCTGTTTCTCAACCCACCACAGGTATAGCAAAAGTATCTTGGGATTTATGGAGGGTATCTCCAATGAACAAGGAACTCTACTACTATCCTTTGAAGATAAACTTAGTATCAGGTTAATGACCTGGGTACATGAACAAGAAATATCAAGAAACATCTAATTCTTCAAGAAACTATTTGAAATAAAAAAGGTGATACAAAAATGAATCTCAAGGATGCAAAACTTACTTGTTGCCAGATTTATGCCCTTTGCTAATCAGAGAATTACTATTTCCCTCAGAATATTCCCTTTTGGTATTAGACAAATGTATGTATATTGGAGAGGACACACTGTCACTAATAGGTTGAGGGATAAAATCTGGAGAGCAGAGGGGTAGATGGAGAGGAGAAAATAATAGGAAACTACATATATCTACTCTTCCACCACACCAAAACACAAGAATGATTACTACAAATAGCCATGTCCTAATTACATCATTTCACTGTTGATCACATGTAGCCTATTTTTAAAAATGCCTTTGGGGAAGACAGAGGAGAAATGCTATTCTTATCATTTAGCTATTTAGTGTTTTATAAATCCATCTGAAATATAATATTTAAAATATATTGCTTTTCTAACTTCTGGGGAAATAAAGTCACTAAAGTAAGTAATTTGCAAAGTACAAATCAGTATTCTTCCAATAGCCGTCTCATCCTCCTCTTAGAAGGAATGCCATGTAATAAATACTATCTTGAGTAAATAGAGCGAAGACCCCTGGCAGTTGTGACTTAACTATTTCCTGGCTTTATTTACCCTTTAAACATTCCATAATAAAGTCTGTCATTATTTGGAGGAAAATCTAACAAAGAACTGCCTTTTATTTCAGAATTGGAGGTCAAGCATTCCTGTTATTCTCATGCTGCTATGCCCTTTCACAATTTGCAGCTAACAGTTTCATTCAAGCTGGGGCAAAGGGCAAAAGCTATACAAGTGAAAGCAAATTAAATACCTGCTAGCAGGTATAGCATTTGGAAGTTAAAATCAAATACATCATCTATTAAGTGTACTTCAAATGTCCAGGCTTTTGAATCCAGTGGCTTACACAGAAAATATAAGCTGTAAGAAATAAATTTGTCCATATAAAGGACATAAATTAAGTTTCATTATGCTACCTAACTTCTCCTAGAAAGCATATGTACATCCTATTTAACAATCAAAATGAAATGTACATGTGTGTTTGTGGTATCTCAAAATTACATCTTAAAATTATAATTTAGGATGAACAAAAACTACAATTTGGGTTGAGCAAAATTTTCCAGGTAGGAAAGAGAAGCTTGCAAAGACATGGAATTCAATCAGCTAGTTGGTAGCTTGCTTTCTTTTTTGAAATTATATAAAACAGATTCAAGATACAGTTAAACTAAGTTATTCCAAGCATTTCATTTGAGTTTGGTTTATTCATACATTTATGTTCCTAATAGAACACTTAATGTCACTCAAAATATGAAGTTACACCAGCTTTGATTACTTGAAATATGGTATTTAGACTATTTTTTAAATATCCTATTTCTAAAATGAAACTTAGCATTTATCCAGATTGTTTAAAAAACATCCTTACTTACTTTCAAATTTTGATTAAAACAGTTTCAAATCATTTAATATACTCCTAGAATATGTATATACACTAAGTATATCCTCAGACTTTAGACAAGTTAACAACTCATTTAATTTCAATCCAGATTTCCCCTGAAAAGCAAAACTTCACATTTAACCATAATGGAAAAAAGAACCTCAGGAAGCAGTCACATCTCATTATAGATGCTCCTCAACTTATGATAGGGTTATGTCCTGAACATTCATAAATTAAAAATTCATAAACAGGAAACTCATAGAATATACTAACCTATCAAACATCACAGTTCAGCAACATGGTACACTGTACAGGATCAGTGTTTCCCCTCAAGATCATGTGGCTGTCTGGGAGCTGTGGCTCCCTGCTGCTGCCCAGAATCCAGAGAGGGTATCATACCACATATAGCTGGTCCCAGGAAAGATGAAAATTAAAAATTCCAAGTACAGTCTCTACTGAATATGTATCACTTTTGCTCCACTGAATCATAAATCGAACCATCATAAGTTGGGAACCATTTGTATATGTAAGGAAAATGGTTAGGCATTCTAATATAATTATATTCGATGAATATATAATTATATTTAAAGAAATAGATCCAGAATTTCAATACATGTGTTTCAAAGATGATAGTGGTTACTTGTGAAAGTATTAACATAATATACATGTACTTGAAGGAACACTGATCATGAAACTTGAACTTTAATTAGGTAACTTTTAGACTTTGAAAAATAATCCTCTAAAAAACCATGGTAATAAGACCAGTGGAAGACTGATAGAAGAACACAAACCAAGGTATAGTCATAAGCACTTAGAAACAGACCCACATATGTACTGAGAATCTAACATATGAGAACAAGTAGATTACCGTCATATAGATGGTATTAAGAAACTCATTAATTTTAGAATGAAATTTAACTTGCCTCCTGCCCAAAGCCACATA
This sequence comes from Sciurus carolinensis, assembly GCF_902686445.1. Taxonomy (NCBI): domain Eukaryota; kingdom Metazoa; phylum Chordata; class Mammalia; order Rodentia; family Sciuridae; genus Sciurus; species Sciurus carolinensis. The sequence continues at coordinate 71,349,349 of NC_062222.1, read as the reverse complement.
CAAAGGTGAGCTCAAGATGGATTAAAAACCCAATATGAGAGGTAAACTATACAGTTAATGGAAGAAATATACATAGATATATTCATTAATTAATAATTTCTAAACATAAATTCAAAATTACTTACACAAAAATAAACTGATGAAAATAATTACACCAAAATTAAATATTCTGGCTCAGGAAAGAACACTGAACCAAATAAAAAGAGGAAACACAATGGAAGAAGATACTTGAAACATCTAAAACTGACAACATAGAAATTACAATTTACACAGAATTACCAAATCAACAAGAAAAATACAGCAATTCTTAGGGGGACAAAGGCAGACAATATAAGACATCAGGAGATGTTTTAATTGAATTGGTAATTGGAGAAATGCAGAATAAAATAAGAAAATGCTACTATGTTGATACCTATTAGATTAGCAACAATCAGAAAGCTGGAAAACTCCAGGTTCTTAGACATGGGAACAGGAACCACATATATGACTGAAGGGGAAACAACTGGTAAAGGATCTAGAATGTACTCTTGCATTGCTCAGAATCTTATATTCTACTCCTAGGTCTGTATCCCAAAGAAACTTTTTCAAGGTAGGGAACCTGTTTACTATATTGGGTGTTGTATAACTATACCATACCATACCATACCACACCACACCACACAGGATATTCACTATGTTGTTATTTGTGGTACCTGGGACTTAAGATAGTCCATCCCAGAGAAAGGGAATAGGCAAAACAGAATTGATAACATAATCATGGATAGTCATTTAAAATTATGTATTTCACCTCCATTTATGATGGAAACATCTTAAAAATAGTGATGAGTGAAAGGAATCAAGAAACATGGTGAAATATATATTATCATAGTAATATATATTATAATAATATTTTTAGGAAATGAAACACATGTACAGAAAACGTTTTATAAGAACACATACTAACAAAAGGTAACACGAATTACTTTAGACACAATGACATGTTGAACCTACCTCTCATTAAATGGATAGCTTTTATTCTTTGTTTTGTTACCAGGGATTGACTCCAAAGGTACACTACTGAGTCACATCCCCAGCCCTTTTTTTTTTTTTTTTGAGACAGGGTCTCACTAAATTGCTGAGACTGGCTTTGAACTTAGGATCCTCCTGCCTCAGTCTCCTGAGCCACTAGGATTAGAAGAGTATGCCAATGCATCTGGTCAAATGTATAGTTTTTTAAAGGAAATAAATATTTGCAATACTTCTGCATTTAGCTAATCATCATGTTATCTAAGAATATATTTGTACTACATGGCTAAAATTAAATATTTAAATACCAACCATTTCTTAAATTAGTTTCAATTGCACCACACTTAAATCAGATATATGCATATTTTACTAACATGATTCTCAATTATTTCTCATTTTTATTGCTTTTAATGCTTTGACACTTAAAAGAAATATTATGTATCTGCTCAGCAAGTAACAAAAACAAATTATATTGGTGAAAATACTTAGCTGAAAATTTGTTATTGTTTTGTTTTGTTTTGAATGTTTGTGACTGTTAGAATGGCACAAACAAAAATAAATTCTAGACAGACTTCTCTATCCTCTTGGGGAGAAGGAAATGACTCTCTCAACCAGTGATGATAACTTGGCAAGTATCATAATCCTTCAGGGAAACAGAATCTGGCCCACAGATCCCAGAGAGGAAAGGGCCAGATAAGTCAACTTCCCTCAGTTCCAGAAAGATCTCTCTCTGGCATGAGAGAGAAAAGAGGAAACAAAGCAAGTTTTTTATAATGTCAAAACAAAATCTGTAATTTTTAATGACAAAATAAATAAGATTTCTTCTAATCCTTAGACGAACCTACCCATAATCTCCAACAACAACAACAAAATATCACTTTGGGCATACCAAGGTATCTCTGGAGTATTCAATTACCTAGATTTGGCTTTAACAAAAAGATAGCAACTTTGTATTAGTATTTTGGAGTCATTACAACTTTGGCACAATCTCCCATTCTCTCTGTGACTATACAGTAAGAATTGCGGTTCAAATGATGACTTTTACATTTATAATATTCTGAAGTATGAGTAATTTATAAGATTTTTAGACCCTGCTAGTTAGTTCATGAGATACAGAGGTGAAAATCAACAACAGCACATGTGGCATTTACCATTTGCCAGGAAATGACAACTCACTTAAGACAGACATGACATCTGAGCTCATGAAGTCTAGAGTCTGGGTAGCAGCAAAGATAATGAAGGATGATAGAGGCTGTGCACACTATACCAGAGGAACACAAGAAAGACTAGGGAAAAGTACAGCAAGGAAACCTCATCTGGCTGCAGGGAGGAAGGAAGTCTCAGGAATTTTTTTACAAGATTTTCAACAGAAGAAAACAAATGGACTTCACTGGCCAATCATTCCAGTCAGTCGGGTGTTTTTTTTAAGCTTTGTTCTCTGCACATGTTAATTATTCACACACAAACTTCTCCACCCATTGGTTTGTCTTTCCAAGTAAAAACCACCAGTCATTCTGCCCCTGAATCATTTTAAGAGTCTAAAGGGACAGCACCAGCAATTAGTAGCTAGGGCTGGAGCTAACAGCTGAGGAATTCCTGTTTCCTGCCCGAGTCAGTTTTCATCTACAAAATACAGAATTAAGGTCCACAGCCATGTATCACGATAGGTGGTTTCACTGAAATTGATTCATTTTTTCAACTATAAAATGGCAGAATACCTACTGTATTGATAAATAAATAAACTCAAAGAGGTTAAAGCAACTTTTCCAAAAGATCCAATAACTACCATTAGCTGAAATTGTAATTTAAGAAATAAAACTCCAAGCCTAGTTCTCTTCTTTTTTAAAAATATTTTTAGTTGTAGATTGGCACAATACCTTTATTTATTTATTTACTTTTATGAGATGCTGAGGATCAAACCCAGTGCCTCACATGTGCTAGGCAAGCACTCTACAACCAAGCCACAACCCCAGCCCCCAGTTCTCTTCTTATTAAATGGAAGCTGACTCTTTGACTTCAAGAAATAAAAATTTTTGAAAGGAATGGTGGTTTTATTTTTCAGTGATTCCTAGGAAAGACAGTACTATTTGCTCTTCCTTAAAACACCTAAAATGTTTTTAAAAATCTAAAACCTATGTTGACTTTGTGTATCTTTGACCAAGGGTGTAACCAGACTGGCAACAAGAAATAGGATTCATGAGTAATATCTTGGCAGAGAATTCTTAGTATCTCTAGGTATATCTGACACATAAGAGAAAAGTTAAATATACTTAAGCACATTTTCAAAAATGTATTACATAACTTATTAAGTTCTAAGCAATTTCCTCAATGAGAAAATTAGGTAATAATCTTAGGGAAAATATCACTCTAGGCAGGATGTGATAGCACATACTATAATCTGAGCTACACGGGAGGCTGAGGTAGGAGTATTTCAAGTTCAAAGCCAGATTGGGCAAGTTAGCAAGACCATGTCTGAAAAATAAAATTAAAAGGGGTAGGAATGTGGCTCACTGGTATAGCACATAACTAGCATGCATGAGGTTCTAGGTTCATAGTACAGTAAAAAACAAAAAAATCCACTCCAATATCAATGGTAACTATTAACCTTATTCTAAAATGATCACTCTGACTCAAAAATAAATAAATAAATTCAGGTTTCATGAAATATTTTCTTGTATATTCACTACAAATACAAATACACGGTTTTTTTCCCCTTTATATAGTGCACTTTACCTTTTGCTGCTCATATCAGTTTAAAATAGCTCACAAAAGCTAAGGGCTACCACTCCAAAAAGCAGTAGGGAGATTCCTCAGAAAACCCGGAATGGAACCACCATTTGACCCAGTCATCCCACTCCTGGGTTTATACCCAAAGGACTTAAAATCAGCATACTACAGTGACACAGCCACATCAATGTTTATAGCAGCTCAATTCACAATAGCTAAACTATGAAGTCAACCTAGGTACCCTTCAACAGATGAATGGATAAAGAAAATGTGTACATATACACAATGGAATATTACTCAGTCTTAAAGAAGAATGAATTATGGCATTTGTAGATAAACAAATGGAATTAGAAATATCATGCTAAGCGAAATAAGTCAAACCCAAAAAAACCAAAGCCTGAATGTTTTTCCGAATAAGTAGATGCTGATCCATAATGGGGGTGAGGTGTGGGGGGGTAAGGGAAGAATGAAGGAAATTTGGATTGGGCAGAAGGGAGCAAAGGGAGTGGGGGGAGCATGGGAAGGACAGTGGAACGAGACGGACATTATTACCCTATATGCATGTATGTTATAATGCCTGTGTGATTCTGCACCATGTACAGCCAGAGGAATGAGAAGTTGTGCTCCATTTGAGTATAATGTGTCAAAATACATTCCACTGTCATGTATAATACTAATTAGAACAAATTAAAAAAAGAAAATAAAAAACAAAAACAGATAACAAATAAAGAAAGCTAATGGCTAAATCTTCAGGAAATTTGGAGAGCCAGTTGTCAAATATTAAAAGCTAGAAAGCAGCCAAAGTGAGAATGTCCATACCACAGCAACTACGAGCAAATGCTACAATTCAGGGTTTTCTTTCCCTTGGTCATCAGGGTTATAAACATGCATATTTGTTTATAAACATGTTATATAAACATGCCACTGCTGTGGCAACCATACTGTCACTTCAGGAGTTTATATTACATTTACCTCATTATGTCTCCTCATTATTCTCTTTAAACTCTGATTTTTATGCATTTGTTTATTTAATTTTCCCTAAAGGTCAGAACTCGAAAATATTTTAAGATTTTACTGCAAAGAGTTAAGATATTATCACTAATATTTTTCACCAAAGTATTCTTACAGGAAACATATCCCTCAATCCTTATTATATGACTGGATTGATTTCATATAGTTGGCTACTTTAAAGGCAATGTCTCTATTCCTTGTCATGTTAAGAGTACATTTTATTCTCTTCTATGACTGTTTTGCTTGAAGCTTATACATGTGTTCCTCATAAAAGCATAAATGTGCATAATATCAATACTAATATGCCTGTAGTCTTTCTTCTAGGTAAATAATCTATTTTATGCAATGCTACATATTCATAGAGATTTTAATATTTATCAGTTGGTGTCATGTCAAAAGACAAGAGGATTAAATCTATTTGGTCCCTTTTTGCTGAAGAAGAAATGAAGACCAGAGGTTATAAATTCTCTAAAGGCAATGAGGACTAAGTAGGCAGAATGTTTAAATTGTCTCAATATGTGATATAAGTGGTTGAATTCACAAAAATGCTGCAATACAAGGACAAGCAGAAGACTACCACGAGAAAAAGTTGGTGGTAAAAGTGCCCATTTACTATCTGTGTAACTTTAGGAAAAGTAAGTAAATCAAACCACCTTAACTTGTAAATGGAGATAAATACAGTACTGACTTCAGAGTATTCAGAATGTCAGAATACATACAATGTGACTAACACATCATGGGCAATCAATGTTCAGTTACAACATGATCAAAATCAGTTACAGTTAAACCAATGAGTCTGAACTGGTAATAAGGAAAAGAAAAAGGGGCCAGTGTGTAGCTCAGTTGTACAAAGCTGGACTATCGTGGGTGAGGCCCTGGGGTTCAACCCCAGCACCACAAAAAATTGTTTTAAAAAGAAAGAAAAATTATTTTTTAAAGAGCAGTTATTTTTCTTAAATATCTTTTATTTATTTATTTTTATGTGGTGTTGAGAATCGAACCCAGTGCCTCATATGTGCTCTGCAAGCACTCTACCACTGAGCCACAATCCCAGCCCCAAATTAATCATTTTTAGGAACAAAGAGATAATATGTTTCAAATTCTTACAGTCAAAGTATGATAAATATTGTGGGGAGTGGAGTTTAACATCCATTCTATATTGCTTCTGTAATATGCCTGCATATGTTAACAGAGGTTATAAGGCAAAATAGAGTTTCCAGACTCAAGTAAGTTCTAGTTGCAATTTGGCTTTGGCCAATCAAATTATCTTCCTAAGCTTTGAAAGGACAAAGTGAGGCAAACATCACACAATGACAAATATATCTTTCAGCTGCAGTGTTAGACAAAGATCCCAGTATCCAATAATTGCCCTGCTGACTGCTGAGTGGCAGGGTATGCCACTTCTGTGTCTCTAGTCATACTACTTGCAGTATGGCTATAGAGCAGGTAGCAGTAAAGGTAGCATCCTAAAGTGGCACTGAGTGCATGTTTTAGAGCAAGATTGGCAAGCTTTTTTGGTTAAGGGTCAGATAATAAATATTTTGCCATGTAGCTTCTGTTTCAATTACTTAGCACTGTCATTGTGAAAGCAGCCACATTCATCATGTGAATGAGTGAGTATGGCTGTGTTCCAATAAAATTATGTATGGTCACTGAAATTTGAATTGTTTAATTTTTAGGTACCACAAAATATTTTTCTTCTTTTGATTTTTTTCAAATATATAAAAATGCAAAAACTATTCATAATATAAGGGACAAACATATCTGTGACAGGCTGGATTTTGCCTGCACTCTCCAGTTAATCACCTCTACAAGTCTCCTAATCCACCCAGAAAGCCGCAGTTTCCTTAATGGCCCAGTTCTATGATGTACACTGGGAGATATTTTTAAAGTTCAGCCTAAAATTTGTTTCTGCAGTCCTTGTTTGCCATCCATGATTATGTAAGTCATCGATACCCTGTAATAAGTACCTTCCTGCTTAAACTGCCTACCATGAGCTCAGTTCTCTGCAACTCCAATCTGACTGATTCTCAGTGCTACACATATATACATACTTTGTTTTCAATCAGGAAAAAAAAATCTCATTCTGGCAATTATCTTTTAGGTATACTCAGTAAAATATTCATTTATAAATTAATTTTAAATGCTTCTTTTTAAAAACATAATGTTAACACTTAAAAATGAAATACAAAAGAATGTTTAATAGTAAGTTTAAAAATAACACGTTGTCTTAGCTACATAGAAGGCTGAAACAGGAGGATCACAAGTTTGTGGCCAGCCTGTGACCAGACAACACAATAAAATCCTCTTTAAAAAACAAACAACAAACCAAATCAAAACAAAACAAAAACCAACCTGATTCCCAAGAATCTTTAAAGCAGAGAACCATGATAAAAATAAGAAATAATTTGAAAGTATTCAATGCATATGAACCATAAAACACAAAATTATGTAATGGAAAAGGAAAATTGTCCACCCCCTTTCAATAACTAGAAAACCTACATTAGATTACAGAGTGAAAAAGCAGAAGACAGGTGAACTCCTATGAATTTTTTGACTACGGAAAGTCTTTTTCCTTTTGCTTTTAATGGAACATGACATGTCTAAAGTCTATGATGGTTCTAGACAATCTTAAGTATCTTAAGAACTGTATAATCTCAGAGCACAACAATCACTTCTGTCCCTGTATTAATCAAAGTAAGGTAGATGTTCACATCAATAGCACATTTAATCTTTCCTGCAAGATACACTGGAGAATAACTCTAGAAATAGGAATTGTCCAAATGTGATTTGAAAAAATTGTCTTCAAATATATTCTGTTCACCATTTCTAGTTTAGAATAGTTAACTAGGTTTATCATCTTTAAAATTTTTCTATTAATACTGAATACTTTTTAATCTGAGTTTAGAGTTACAAAGGATATCATTATAAGTATGAACAGTTCTAAATAAAATGACTGCATGCTTTTGAACCTATCTATGGGATCTAAATACAGGATCAGTCACCACCCTGCAATGTATTAAAAAAATATTTTTTAACAATAAGTTAAAATTATTTTGAATCAGATTTCATCCATCATATAAAAGTGTGTGTGTGTGTGTGTGTGTGTGTGTGTGTGTGTGTGTGTAATCTTCAAAAGATGAAGGGCAGTTGGAAAAAATAACAGCATCATTTTTATACTAAAACTAGTAACTATCATTCTTTAATAGTAAATACCCAGGGTTCAAATATTTATCTCATGTCAGTATTTTTATTTATATGAATCAAGATCAAAATAAGGATCACTTAGTGCTGTTGGCTGTTTTCATAGAATTCCCAGTTTGTATCTGGTACAGGAATTCTGTGCTAACAGAAGACCTGTACGTATATTCATGTTACTTTAATAACTTATTTAACAAATATTAATTATATGTCCACTATGTGCTAAGCAATGTTTAAGTTGCTAGGAACGAAGGGGAATAGAAGTTCACTAAAACTTGTGTCTTTTTGAAGCTTAGATTCTAATGGGAGAGAGAGGAAAAAAAAAAAAAAAAGAAATTAATATGTGCCTGGTGGTGAGATGGCTATACAGAAAAAGTATGTAAGCTTTGAAAGCAGAATTTCCAGGGTTGCAGTTTCAGTTTGCAAAGTGAAGAAATGCTTCTTAGAGGAGTTAATATCAGAAGAGAAATGCTGAACTATTCTTAAGACTTTCTAGGGGAAGAAAATTCCAGGCTGAGGGACAAGCAAAACCAAAGGCTCGTGACTGGCATGGCTGAAGAGCTGTGATGAAGCCAGAGCTGCTGAAGCAGAATGAAAGAAGAGGAAAGTTGTAACTTGCAGACTGTCTGGGCTGTAGGATTCAGTGTTTATTCTCCTTAGCTGCCGGGCATCAACGGATGCCAAGACTACAGCTCTGTACACTACCTCCTCTGTCGCTTCTTCACTCTGTTATCAGCATGAGGAAAAAAAGAAAAATACATACATCTGTGTCTTTTCCTGTAATCTCACCTTGTCTGCCACTGGCAGTACCCATGCCACCTGTGAGAGAGCTCTGTGCCCTGTTTATGACCTGTAGATATTTGCACACTTTCTCAATTTATTCTCAAGTTCATAGAGTTCACTGCAATTTTTTCCAGTCTGAGTCTTAGGACTGATTTTCTTCTTACCTTACTAAAGTTAAAGGATTTCTTCCCTATTCTTTATTCTTTTAGTTATGTTCAGTTAGTACTAGGAAGAAGAATGGAATACAAATGCTTTTACTCAACTATCTCTAAATGCAATTATTTTCCTTATCTACTAAAGAGTGTTAGAGTATGTACATCTATAGATGGGTAGAACTTAAATGTATATTCTACTTTAATCTCTAGATTTTTAAATTTGAATATTTGTGAAATTCTAGACCACCAAGATCTATAGATTCAAAACTATTGTTTAAAAAACATTTTAGCACAGAATCAACTCTAAATACTAGATACTGTATCTATAAAAAATATAAACTTGGAAACCAAAATAAATTTCTACCAGAATCCTTACATTCAAGCTATGAAATGTTAACAGCAAATAATGTCAATATCCAAATCAAAATGCAGTGAAGGGAATAAGCAGAACATCAAATCAATTGAATACATTTTAAATAAACACAACATTATTGCTTTCAAAAATGTAAGCTCTGGTTATATTGATGTAATGATTAATTTGAATTGACAACTTAATTGGATTAAGAGATGCCAATTATTAAGAGGCTTATGGGTGTGTCCATGAGGGCATGTCTAGGAATGACTGGAATGTAAGATAGTGAAATGAAGTGGAGACCCTCCCTAAGCGTGGGCAGCACTATGCAATAGGATGGTGACTTGGAGAGAATAAAAGTTAGAAGAACAAGGGAGCAGATGCAGATGCAAGCTCCACTCTTCTTGAGCAGGTTCTTGATTGCTGCTTCCATCATCTAAGGAATCAGACTCTTGCTTCTTCACTCTTCCAAAGATTCTCCAGGTAGTTTCCAGAAGCCTTGGTCTCAGACTAGGGTAGCACTGTTGATTCCTCTTGTTCTGGGGCTTCTGCTTCTTGGATTGCAAAGCTACTGGTTCTTCCAGCTCTCCAGCTGCAGATGGCCATTGTGGACTATCCAGTTTCTGGCTGTGTAAGCCAATTTAATAAATCCCCTTTTATAATCATACTTCCTCTTGATTCTGTTCCTCTAGAGAACCCTGACTAATACAATTGATAAAAGTTTTCTTTGGTTTCTGCTTTGAATAATACTCAAATTGTCTTATATTTACTATATAAATGATTTACATGAAAAGCATTCTTCTGAATCATCTGAAGGTATTTTTAAAATGCAAACTCTTTTAAATAGGTGAACATTTCCTTTGTCTTGATTATACAGTAAACCAGTAAACCTTTTATCATAAATGTAAAATTTAGTTTAGTCTTACCAAAAACACTGAATTAGTAAGTTCAAATAATTATAAAGCAAGAATATAAAAAATACGTACATATGTACATATAAAAATATGTACATGTTAATCTTTATTTTATTATTCAATTACTAACACTTTTTACATCTAAGTACTCTACTATATCCAGTGATAGAAAAATAAATAGATCACAAGGGCTTATGGTCAAGCTAAAAGATATAACACAAGCACTGTGATAATTGCTATAGTAAATAATAATACATAAGTAAATGAGATGCTATGAAGAGAGAGAAGAGGCAGTGAAGAAGAATGAAAGAAGAGGAAAGTGTTAACTTGAACCATCAATACAGAAGGTGACACTTGAACTAAATCTTGGAAACAGAACAGAAGTTCATTCAGCTGACAATGGGCTGGACTGTATTTCTAGCAAACAGACTGTATGTGTACAGAGCAGAAATCACAAGACATGCTGCTGTGTTCTGAGTAGTTCAGCACAGATAGAACACAGGGTGAAATTGAGGAAATGCTACAGAAGAGACTTGCATAAACCAGTCACAGCAGATCATAAAAGGTCCCACATTTTAGGCTAACAATAAAATCATGTTAAAGAGGAGAAGCATATATATTGAGAAAACATTTTTAAGCACAGGGAGAAGTATGGAACAGATGTACTTTAATGCTGCTTCAGTGACAAAGTGCCAGTGGAGAAAGGGTGGGCATAGTGTGGGAGAATACAAGTAATGCCACTAACACAGGATTAACAATCTGGGAACTGGCCTTTCGGTCTTTTAGGATCAAAGGAAAAGATGAAGAGGATTCCAGCTTGTGTGACTACAAGAATGTCAGTGCCATTAACTAAGTTGGAAATAGTGTTTACTCTAAGAATTAATGTGAAAGATAAAAACAGATAAATTTGGCCAGGAAGAAATAAATAGGTCATGAGAAAATGTAAAAGAAAATAAAAGCCCAGGACTTCAGTTTGGAAGAGAAAAAGCAGATGGATGCACCAAATAACACATTAAAAACAAATCAACAGAGATCCTCAATTTCTAGGACTATGCGGTTGTTTTTTATTTTCCAAATAGAAAAGACTACAAACATACTGGTAAATAATTTAAAAAGCAATTTTAGACATTGAAAAAAATTTGCAAGTTAGTATATGCAGGTATATTAAAAGACACAATAAAACTCTTTTATCAAAAGCACTGAATTTGGGCTGGGGAGATAGCTCAGTCGGTAGAGTGGTTGCCCCACAAGCACAAGGCCCTGAGTTCGATCCCCAGTACCGCAAAAAAAAAAAAAAAAAAAAAAAAAAGCACTGAATTCATGAACTCAAATAATTACAAAGCAAGAGGTCCAGTTCTCTCCCCACAACCATCATTACTAAATTATTGAATATCTTTATTAACTGTGTATAAGCATATACCTCCTTTAAAAAGCCTATTAAAAACATAATTTTGAAGAAGATAGATCATAAATTTCCAAAATGATATAGTAGCCAAATTTATAATGTAGTGCTATAAATCAAGTCAATTTAAAAAGTCATTTCTACTCACAAGTAATTTAAAGTCTTAATTTATCAACAAATTCAATGTACTAAAGATTAAAAATAAAACCCCACTAATTTCTTTTCTCATACACTGACCTTTAGGGCACTCCTTGGGTAACAGGTTCTGAATGTGAGCACAATAGGGCCCATTCCCCTGCTGGTACTTTACTCAAGACTTGAAATCTGGGCTCCAACTGGAAAGGGGAGGGGAAAATTATAAATTAATCTTTGATTCAGAGTACTCTGCTCCATGCAGATAGCCTAGCTTCACTAACTATCCCATATGTAAGGGATTTTCAACCCTGGCTGGACACTACAATCAACTAGGGAGTTTTAAAAAACACTCTTGATGCCCAGAACCCACCCATTCAAATCAGAATCTCTGGGGCTGGAGTGCCAGCATGGCTATGGAGGACTCCCCAGTTTGACTGCAACATGCATCCAGTGTTAAGAATCACAGCCATAAAAATGTAAGATCATATTTTATGAAAGTCACACTTAACCTTTTTATCTTGTTATTAATAATGTTCAAATATGGTATACATTTTAAAAATATTTGGGGAAACTGACTCTAAATCACCAAGAGAGTTCCTAAAGCAGGACAAAGTAACAACTGGAATTTCCACAATATACCACTCAAGAAGTATTTACTCATACTGTCTGGATAAGCCTACTAGCTTCAGACAAACCTACAGATAGTGCACATGGAAGAAACAGGGTCAAATACTGAAAACTTCTTTAAATCTCCCTAAATTACAAAGAGGCTACAAATTCAGACAAAAATTTAACTGAACAGCCAAGATACAATGACTGCTTAACTGCAAAAAATCAGAAGAGAGGTAAATAAATTAAACTCTGAATAAGATGTCTATTAGGGATTCTAACTTAATGGGTATGGAAGAGTTTAAGCCTATATTGTCCATTATGGCAACCACTAGCTATTTAAATATAAATTCAAATTAATTAATTTCAATATATTAAATAAAAAATCTACTTCCTCAGTTGCAAGAAAAAGTTTCCTCTTAAATCCAAACAAACAAAATACCATTATCAATAGTAACACTTCCCACCCCTGAACATAACCTTTCAACCATCACATCAAGACAAGCTGGACTACTATTAGTACAAAATATTCTTCCCACCTCCCTGAAGTTATGCTTCTGGGTCTTTACTGCTTTTTCAGAAAAGAAAAAAATAATGGTAAATCTAAGCAGATTATACCTTCTTTGCTTTATTCATCAACTCCACTTGATTAGCTATTGGTATATCCAATTATGTTTTGCCTTCATTTTAATTCCAAATCCTGTTTTTTGTGTCAAGGGAATCACAACAAAATTTAGCATCACAGGCAAACACAAACAGCAATCTTCCAAGAATTCCAAGGATATTTGCTGTGTGTAAACCTAATATTTAACAGTTGAGTTGTCATCAGCATCAGGAGCTTATGCAAAACAAAGACACGATCCTGCAGTTGAGCTCCCTTTATGGATAAACATTCCAGGTTTGGCTTCTGTGCTGAAAAGGTCTAGCTTTGACAAATGAAACAGATGTTCTGCCTGCTTTCATACAACAGAAGAGTAGCTGCTCTGAGAACAGCTGTCTGGTGGGGATTCCTCTCTGCTTCTAAGATGATGCCTTATTATCACATCCTCTGCAGGTGAGGGACACTGTGTCTTCACATGGTGGAAGTTGGAAGGGACAGAGAAAAATGCAGTAGGGAAGCATTTTATAAGGGCCTTCATCCATTTCCCAGGGAGGAGACCTCATGGCCTCACCACCTCTAACTACCATCAGAGTGGCCATTAGTTTCAACCTGAATTTTGGTGAGGACACATTTAAACCATAGCAGATAGTTCAAAAAACTAAGCAACTAAAAAGGAAAAATCTCTAAAAATTCAGGGCAACGAATGAGAGTTTGCCAAGGAAGCCGAGATCAGAAAGTGTGGTCTGAGTTACTCTACTGTTTGTTTTATCTTGGTCTAATCTTTGATTTGCTATGGGGCAATAATTCAATAAACCATCTCAGTATTTCTTTGTGATGATTCTGCACAGTTTGACAGACTGATATCACAGAGGGTGAATATATAGTCCTAAATGTAATATTTTCCCTGTCAAATATGACACACTACATGAAGAAATACTGCAATTCAAGTTATCTCAGAATATCTTCATTCTACTCTCCAGATTAGCCATAAATATAAAGGTGTGGTTTATATCATGGTTGTCAGCCCTTTTCACACACTCAAGTTTTCTCACTCTGCTCTCAAAGCTCTTTCCCATCTGCAAGCTGTCAAGAAAATCTGGCATCTTACTCCATATACACAATGAAAGCTTCTGATACATGTCTGAGCTTTGCACATAGTCTTCAATTTCCTTTCGACAAGCAGGACTGCAGAATACCCATCAGAAGTCTGTAAATTGTCACTCAGAATTAATAAAAAGAAATCTGGTGAATACAACAGAGAAAATAAGAGGAAGGATATGGTATTTTTACAGGCTTAATCATAAAAGCAATTTATAAATTAGTTACATATTTTGTAAATCCAGTAAGAGTTTTTTAAAAAAATTAAACATAAAAAACTAGAAGAAAATTAAGATCTTTGTAAAAGCTAAAATATTCAAACAATAGCTTCTATTATGTATAATTCACAATTACCTCAAGATAAAATCTTCAACTAATCTTTTGTAAATCATTAACACCCACAATAAAGAGAACAAACTTTAAAGACAAAATAAAAATTTTCATTATGACAGAAAGAACATCCAAAAGTCCCTAGCATTTTGTGGTGCTTTTAAAATGTCAGCAGATTAATCCACACTTCTACCTTCAAAAGGAAAAGTCTACCTCAGTTCCACTGGAGTGGGGACTCACTTCTAACATAAAATGTAGGTAATGACACTATATGACTCAAGACTAGGTCATAATATGAATTTATATTCTGCCTCTACCATTAATTTCTCCCTCTCAAATTTATTGTCAGGATTAGAGAGAACATATGTAAACTTTTCTATACTTGGTACCAGATTATTTCAGGCTTAACAAATAGCTTCTAACCAAGTATTTGTAGTTCTGTGTATTATCAGAATTTAAAAATGAAAAGTTAATTAGGTTGTTGAACAGAAGTCACCAACTCCTGAATTCAGCTCAAATCACAAAGAATATATGATCTTATGTTCTTATTTTTCATTAGGTTTAGTCAAAGGAAATTGCCATTTTAATTACATCAGAAAGGGTAGAATAATTTTTATGGTTCAATCTAACAGTTATAAAAAGAAAATATAGGCTAATCAGAGAGGCATTTACTTCTTACTACTAAAATAAATAAATTTTTATCTTATGATACAAAAGAAAAATTGAAGCCAAGGTTGTTATACATGGTATAGTCTACTTTTCCCTTTTTTTTTTTTTTTTTTTTTTTGTGGTACTGGGTATTGAACCCAAGCCCTTGTGCATGCTAGGCAAGCCCTCTGTCAGTGAACTACAATCCCCAGCTCAGCTTGTGGTCAGTTTTTAATAGTCATTTTAATATGTCAGTTATTGACCCAGCATATTATAAAATATAACATAGTGCAATATATTTGCATATAATTATAGTATTCTCTATCAGAAAGATCACTAAGAGGCACTAAAAGTGAGGTAAATAATAAAAAGCTTTAAGAACAATTCATAGTTATTTTAGTTTATAGCAGAATAGCAAATAACATATTTTAAAATGAACAACAAATCACTTTCTCTAAATTGAACCCAAAAATAGGTCTTATAGAAAACAGAATGATGGGAAAATTAGCATCTTGAGATAAAGATACAAATCTTCATTCATTTAATTAATATTTACTTAGAGTCAGATACTACTGAGTTTCCATGAGGTAAACACAGAGAAAAGACTGTATTTTATATTTTAAATACATCCACGGTAATAGTGGTAGAGGAGAAGGAGAGGAAAACATTATTTATTATGAACTTCTTTTATCATTTTATTTTTATTATTTTAAAATGCAAGTCTGCAAGTTATTCTAACCAACAAATTCAACAATAACAGAAATATTTCTCAATATCTCATATTTTATACTTGAAATAGCATTTTATTTATATACTTAAGTTGTAAGTACTCATTTAATCCTCGCAAAAACCCTATGACATAAGTACTATTTTTATCTACATTGTGCAGAAAAGAAAATTGAGGCATAGATAATAAAGTTTGAATGCCTCCTCTGAAACTCATGCTGAATTTTAATTGCCACTGTAACAGTATTAAAAGGTGGAGACTTTAAGAGGTTTTTAGACCATAAGAGCTTAGCTTTAAGGAAGGAAAAATGTCATAAATTTGGGAAAAAGTTTTAAAAAAATGATTTACTTCTCTTGTCACATGATGCCATTCTACCATGTTATGATGTAGCACGGAAGCCCTTGACAAATGCAAGTTCCATGCACTTGGCTTTCCTAGGCAAAATAAACTCCAATTGTTAATAAATTACCCAATCTCAGGTATACTGTTTCAGCGTACAAAAGACTAAAACAGTAGAGAAGTTAAATAACTAGCCCAAGATCACAAGGCTAGTAAGTGGTAGAACCCATATAAAATCAGGCAGTCTGGCTCCAGTAGTAGTGCTCTCAATGATGTCACAGGGTTATCAAATTCAACTTCAATATGTCACCTCTCAACTTTATTAGCATGGATTTAAATGTGGAAAATTTCTGGTACTAACTCTGACCATTAAGGCAGAGGCCTGAATTAATGTAAGTATTACTCTCAGGCATAATATTGAAAAAAAAAAAACTGATTTGCTAATTTCTTAATAGTTTTTCAGTTAGGTTGAACCATAGAATATAAAGGCTCAAAGATGATCTGGAAGATGTTTCAGATGTAATCTAATCACTGTATGTTCTGCTTGGAGTGGGCAGAGGACAGTCTGTAAGCCAAATTCAGTCTGCTATCTGTTTTACAAATAAAGTTTTATTAGGACACAGCAATGGTTACTGGTATTGTCTAAGGTTGCTTTTGTGCTACAAAAGAAGTAAAGTTGAGTAACAGCAACAGAGACCTTATGGCTCACAAAGCGTGATAAACTTACTATAAGGCTTTGCTGTGATCTAAATATTTGCGGCCCCTACCCCCAATTCATATGTTGAAATCCTAAACCTCAAGGTGATAATATTAGGAGATGAGGCCTTTAGCAGATGAAAAGATCATGAGAGTAGGGTCTTCAGGAATGGAATTAGTGCCCTTATAAAAGAAGCCTGAGGAATCTCCTTTGCCCCTTCCACTACATGAGATCACAGTGATAACAGAGCTGTCTGTGTGGAAGAGGACTCTCACCGAATACCCCATCTATCTTGCTTTAATCTTGAACTTCCCACCTCCAGAACTGTGAGAAATAAATGTCTGCTGTTTATAGACCACCAAGTCTATGGTGTTTTGTTCAGAAAATCAAATTAACTAAGATAGGGTTTTGGAGAAAAAGTGTGGTGATCTCTATGGTATACTTAACAAGGTAAAAGAGAGAACAAATGGGAAAAAAACATGGTATAATCTTTATAAGTGAATTCTTTACACAGGCATATATTAGTCCACATCTATTCAACAACTAGAGACCTGCTATAGAAGAGCTACTACATTTTATCAAATCTAAGATATCACCAACTGTAAGACTTCATTATTTCATGTGCCATTAAAAAAAAGGGTAATGCCAATATCTACTGAAAGACACACTCTAGTTCCAAAATTATTTTAA
Organism: Sciurus carolinensis; assembly: GCF_902686445.1. Taxonomy (NCBI): domain Eukaryota; kingdom Metazoa; phylum Chordata; class Mammalia; order Rodentia; family Sciuridae; genus Sciurus; species Sciurus carolinensis. The sequence goes on along the minus strand of NC_062222.1, from coordinate 71,331,925 downwards.
AATATTTTTTAGTTGTCAATGGATTTTTATTTAATTCATTTATTTATATGTGGTGTTGAGAATCGAGTCCAGTGTCTCACACATGCTAGGCAAGCAGTCTACCACTGAGCTACAGCCCTAGTCCCTCGAATTCTTAAAATATGAAAAAAATTCCTAGAATTGATGATAAAAGCATTTCATTCTAAAATGATATAAATTCAGAGGTAACAGGGTTGTGATACATATTTGGGACAAGATTTTCCACTGTATCCCAGGGATAAAGAAATAAGGGGTTTCATTGTAATATTTTGCCAAAACTGATTAGAATCAAGAACTATTACCAGAGAATGAAGGACTAAGGTTTAGAGACAGTCCCTTGTTGTAGGTCACTAGATAAGGCAGACTACTGTGAGACCATTCTACCATGCAGAGCAGTCTTTCCAAAACTGTGGTGGCTACAATGGGTACATTTAGGTGACAGAGACATTTTCTCATTGGAAAATGAATCGAAATCAGTCTTTTTCCCACAACTTTCCATGAAAACATCTGTTTTGTTACCAGAATATTTTCCATGACACACCATATATGAAACGTTGAAGTCACTACTTTTACTTAGGGGTTGAGGGGAAAAGTGGGGGTGAGGAAAGAAAAGAGGAGAAAAAGAAAAAAACTTAGAAGTGTATTACATAGATTCAAGTTAAAACATTTTTTCTATGCCTTCAACATATTAGATTGTTCAATTTTATCAGAGAACAATTTAATATGTAATTGAAAATTCGATATTAGTAATTATAAAGCTTTACTACATAGGAGTAGAAAAAATATTTATGATAATGCTTTAATTTAGTCTCCTGTTCATCAGATGTCAAAGATATCTCAAAACAAATCTTTATCTTAAGAGTTTCATTATTTAAGAAATATCCCCCTTAGAAGGCAGCAGTTATGACAGATTGATAAAAGGATAAAAACTGTTTATAAACACTTGGTAAAGAACAGTTTTCAGACAATTAAGAAACTATGCTATACAGTTATGTTTATGTGATATCTAACTTTTTATCTATTTAAAACCACAAAAGAATCGGGAGAATATGAGTATTAACTATGATACCTCTGTTTCAAGATGGCTCTACTGCTCACAGACACACATATGAATTAAAGGCAAAGAAGGGAAAGTAAAAGAATACTGAGTACTATATATAGACACTGACCTACACACTTTTAAAAAATTTATTCATCTAATCTTCAAAACAACTCGGCTCTCCCTCTCTTCAGTTGATAAGAAAACCAAAGCTCAGAGAGGTAGAATTCCAAAGTCACACCATAAGTTACTCACTCATTCAAGAAATGGCCAGCTGGGTAGATATTTAACCTTCTTTCTCATGCACTATTCTATTGTCAAAATTTTAAAACAAAGAAGCAAACAAAAAGAATAAGAAAGTACACATTTTAAATATATATAAAACTATTAATACACCATGCTTTCTATACCACAGCTTATCATCTATTTTTTCACAAAGTAAGGAAGCAAGAATATGGCCCATGCATGCAAACCCTAAAAGGTGGAGTTCCTAGGGCTGTTCTCTCTCTAAAAAGGGTCTTAATTCAATCCGCAACTTTAAATACCACCTATATATCTCCTTCCAAATCTTTGTGCTCCAGAATTGCATAACTGATTGTTACCTGACATTACTGATGACATGGAGACACTACAAAATTAACATGTTCAAAAATAAACTCTTGATTTTTTCCTCTCACGACCTCCAGTCTCATTTAAGGATATCACTATTCACTTATTTGCTGTAGCCCAAAACCTGGGTAACTGTTCTTTCTTTCTTCCTCCCTTATACTCTTCATGTTAAGTCTTATTGGTTCGACCTACAAACTGGATCACAATCCATCCTTCTCTCTACAAACACTTTAGATTGAGTTGCCATCATCTTTCATGTGAACTACTATAATGGTCTCTCTACTATTGTCCCATGTTCTCTACTACCTGTTCTTTCTTTTAAAAACAAAGTACCTCTCCCCTCTACCCAAAATGTAACTTGAAAACTCTTCAATGGTTTTCAATGTGTTGAATACATTCTATACTCCTAATCATGACCCCTTAAACTGATAATGATTCCCTGGATATCCGCAGACATCCTTTCCACTCCTCATATACCAACTGCTCACAGACTTCCCTCTTCCTGTAAGGTCCTAGCACAGAAAGCTCCTTCAGTTCTCAACTTCAAGGTCATCTCTGTTGAAAAGCCTGACATTGTAGGCATGCCTCTGCCTTCCCATAATCCTCTATTACCTCATCTTCTTTCTTTCTTCCACAGATAGCACTTACCAGTATAGGTAAATATCTTTTTACTATTACCCAGCTGCCCACCAGACTATGCACTCTAAGTAGACAAAATATGGTTATTTTTGTCACTGATAAACACTCAGCATCTGGTAAAGTGCCCAGAAAATATTAAGGACTCAAATTTTTCTTGAATGAGCAGGTAAGTATATTAGACTAAAATAATAATTTAATTTTTGTGTAGTTTAAACTGTTTCAAGCTACAAGTTTAAAAGAATATGATTTTCTCTCTTAAGAGAGTATTAATACAACTTATACATAGATGTGTTTCATTTTTTTCAAGATGCAGTAAATTTTGTTTTCTGTTCATTTTAAAGGAATATAGAACTAAGAAATGACTTTCTTTATTTCCTGAATCTCAGTGATGGCCCAAAATATGGCACCAACAAGGAGGACAATGAACAGTACATGGATTCAACAGATATTTTAAAAGTATAAAGACAGGATGATTTTGAAATTAAATGTCATCAATATTTCAAAAACTTGAAAAAAGATAAATCACAGTAAAATGAAAATATTCAGAACAAAAAAGTCATAATTGGAATATATGGAATACTATCTAAAAATCAACAACACTTCTGAAAATAAAAATAATTTTTAAATCACACCTGTCCTAAAAATAGATCTATAGGTTTATAAATTCAATGATAAAAATCTAAGTGGTTTTGCATAATTCTAATTCACCTAACTGAAAACATTAATAGTTGTTTATAACTAGTAAGTTCATCTTTTTGTATATTATAACTTTTTTATTACTAATATTGAGTACAGTTCTTTTTTTTTCTCCTTTAAAGATAAAAGGACCATAGGACTATTGTATTCGCTCTCTTTGAATTCTATCTCTTTTTGATTCAGATATGTCAGAATATAACCCATTGTTCTTCTTTGGCTTAAGATCCTTAATGTTTTTCTAATGCTAGAATTGAACTCTTCCAAACTTCAATGACTATCAATTCTCAGCACAGAACTCCCTCAAGCCACAAAGTTCCTTGAGAAAAGAGATCATGTTTTCAATATCTTTTCTATTCCTGGCACTAAGCCCACTGCATCAATGCCATAGCAAAAATTTTAAAAATTGAATTATTAACTGATAGGACTTATTTCAAAATAATCCAGGGGTAGAGTGTATACATGAAGATTTATGACTGAAACAAGTGAAACAATATTGGACAATATACAATTTTTTTAAGGATTGTGAGCCATCAGAAAAGTGAAAGGAAACAAGGGACTTCTGGGAAGGATCTATTTAATTTATTGATTTAAGAAGTAGAATGAAAAAATAACAATGAATCAAACACCATTACCCTATGTCAATGTATGATTACACAAATGGTACGGCTTTACTTCACGCTCAACCAGAGAAACAACATGTATCCCATTTGTTTAAAATTAAAAAAAGGAGTAGAATAAACTAATTTAAAATAAACCTTAAAAGGTTAAATTCTACTTTCTTAGCAATTATTGCCTTTATAATGCTGTATTTTTGGTATGAAATATTTCTTAATTTTAAATCTTCAATAAATGTATGTGACTATGGTGAAAGTATTGGGAAAATATTCTTTTATAACAAAGTGGGGGCACAAACCCACTCTAGGAAGGGTGATAAAAATAAAATTGTGTATCAATAACTATGTTGAATAGGAATGATAGGAGTCTATATCCTTGTCTTGTTCCTGATTTAGAGGAAATGCTTTCAATTTTTTCTGTTCAGGATGATGTTGGCTTTGGATTTATTGCATACAGTCTGTAAAATGTTGAGGAAAGGTCTTTCTTTTCTAAGTTTCTTTAGCATTTTTAACGTGAATGGATGCTGGATTTTGTTGAAGGCTGTCTCTGCATCTATTGAGTGAGCATGTGATTCTTATCTTTAATTCTATTTATGTGGTGAATTATATTTATTGATTGGCATATGTTGAAACAACTAGCATCCCTGGAATGAACCCACTTGATAGTGGAGTAACAATCTTAATGTATATTTGGATATGGTTTGTTTATATTTTATTAAGGATTTTTGTATCTGTGTTTGCCAGGGATATTCATCTGTAGTTTTCTTTCCTTGATATGTTTTGTCTGGTTCTGGTATCATGTCATACTGATTTGAGAGTATTCTCTGCCCTTCTAGTTCAAGGAATAATTTGAGAAAGATTAGCATCAATTCTTCTTCAAAGGTCTGGTTGAACTCTCCTGAGAATCTTTCTGGTCAAGAGTGAGTTTGTTTATTTGTTTGGAGTTTTTTTGTTTTTTTTTTTGTTTTTTTTTTTGTTTGTTTGTTTGTTTTTTGCGAGGGGAAGGCTTTTAATTTCAGTTTCAATCTCATTGCTTGATATTGGTCTGTTTAGGTTTTCTATATTCTCTTGGTTCAATGTAGGTAGGTCATACATGTCTAGAAATTTGTCAGTATCTTATAGATTTTTCCAATGTACTGGAGTGTAAATTTTCAAAATAGCTCCTAATGGTCTTCTGGAATTCAGAAATGTCTGTGGTGATATCTCCTTTAACATCTCTAATTTTGTTGACTGAGTCTTTTGGTTAATTTGGCTAAGCATTTATAGATCTATTTCTTCTTGTCAAACAAGCAACACTTTCTTGCATTGTATGTTTTTTTTTTATTCTGAATTTCACTAATTTTGGCTCTGCTCTTAATTATTTCCTATCTTCTAATGATTCTGGAATTACTTTGTTCTTGCTCTTATAGGACCTTGAAGTGTAACAGTAGATTATTTATTTAAGATCTTTTTTTTTTAATGTAAGCATTCAATGCTATATATAAACTTTCTTCTTAGAACTGCCTTAATACTGTCCCAGAGGTTTTGATATGTTGTATCTCTGTTCCCATTTATTTCTAATAATTTTTTTTATTTCTCCCTGAGTCCATGACCCATTCATTGTTCAAAAATGTTATTATTCAATCTCCATGTGTTAAAATGGTTTCTGCTTTTTATCTTGTTATTGATTTCTAATTTCATTCCATTTTGATCTGACAGGATACAAGAAATTATCCCTATTTTTATGCATTTGCTAAGATTTTCTTTGGTTCCTAAAATATATTTTAAAGAAGGTTCCATATGCAGCTCAGAAGAAAGTGAATTCATTCAGTTGTTGATGGATGTAATATAATATAGGTATCCGTTAGGTTCATTTGATTAACAGCATTTTTAGTTCTGAAGAATCTTAGTTTGTCTGAATGATCTAACTATTGGTGATACAGGTGTATTGAAATCACCCAATATTATTGTATTGGGTCTATTTTATTTTTTTATATATCAAGTGAAGTTTATGTATTTAGATACACCAATATTTGAGGGATAAATACATACAATCATTATATTTTGCTGTTGAATGACTCCTTTAGCCAGTACCAAGTAGCCTTTTTCCTCTAAGTAATTCTGGCTTGAAGTCTACTTTGTCAGATGTAAGAATAACTATTCCAGCTTGCTTTCAGTCTCCATTTTCGTGGTTTGTCTTTTTCCATCCTTTTACCAACTTCGGCCTGTGGATCTCTTTTCCTTAAGTGAGTTTCTTGTTAATAACATATAGTTGGGTCTTGTTTTTAGTTCACAGTGTCAATCTATGTCTTTTGATTAGAGAGTTTAGAACATTTACATCCAGTGTTTTCACAGAGATTATTTCCTGCCATTTTGATTTAGTTCTACTGTTCAGTTCAGACTTGATTCTCCTTTAATTAACTATTCTTCTAATGAGATTAATCCATATGCTGACTGATGTTTATTTTTCATTTCCTTGGCATGAAATATTTCACTGAGTATGTTTAATAGTGCTGACTTAGTGGTTATGAATTATTTTAGTCTTCTTATCATGGAAGGTTTTATTTCATCTTACTTACATTCTAAAAGGATTGCTTTTCAGGATGTATCCATCTTGGTTGGCCTGCATTATCTTTTAGAACCTGGTATATATTATTTCAAGTCCTTTGGGCTTTCAGAATCTAGGCTGAGATATCAGAGGAAACTATAACTGGCCTACCTATAAGTGTGGCCTGCCATTTTTCTCTTGTACATGTTTCTCATGTTTCTTCAGCAATATAGTTCTTGCAAACTATAGTTCTTGAAACTCTAGCCAATCAGGCAAAAAAAAGAAAAGAAAGAAAGAAAGAAAGAAATTAAAGGATAGAAATAGGAAAAGAAGTCCAATTATGTTTGCTGATGACATACATGATCATATATCTAGAAAACCCAAACACTCCACCTAAGACTTCTAGAGCTGATAAACAAATTCAGCAAAGTAGCAGAATACAAGACCAATGTACAAAAATCAATAGCTTATCAACACTCCAATATTAAATCAGCTGAGATAAAAAACAGGAAAACTATTCCAGTCAAAATAACCTCAAAAAAATAAAACACTTAGAAATAAATCTAAGCAGGTAAAAGACCTCTATAATGAAAACTACAGAAGACTGAATAAAAGCTGGGCATGGTGTGCACACTTGTAATCCAAGTGACCTGGAAGGTTAAGGCAGGAGGATAGCAAGTTTGAGGCCCTCCTCAGTAACCTAGAGAGGCTTTAAGCAACTTAGAGAGACTGTCTCAAAATGAAAAATAAAAAGGGCTGGGAATGTGGCTCAGTGTTCAGCACCTGGGTTCCATCTCTGGTACCAAAAAAAGAAAATATTTGGCAATAAATCTAACTAAGTAAGTAAAATACCTCTACAATGAAAACTATAAAAGATTGAATAAAGAAACTGAATAAAACCTTAGAAGATGGAAAGACCTCCTTTTTTTGTAAATAGGCAGAATTAATATTGTCAAATGGCTATAGTATCAAAAGTGATACACAGAGTCCATGCAATTCCCATCAAAATACCAGTGACACTTTTTACAGAACTAGTTAAAAGCAGTCCTAAAATTCTTATGGGAAGACTAAAAGACCCAGAATAGCGAAAGCAATACTAACCAAGAACAATTATGCTGGAGGCATCACAATAACCAATCTGAAATTATACTACAGACCTATAGTATCAAAAACAGCATGGTATTTGCATCAAAATAGACATGAAGATCAATGAATAAAACAGAAAACAAAAGACAAATCCACATAAATACAATCATCTGATACTTGAAAAATGTGACAAAAACATGTTGGAGGAAATATAGCCTATTAAACAAATGATGCTGGGAAAACTGGATATCCACATATAGAAGAATAAAACTAGATCCTTATCTCTTACCCTGCACAAAAATCAACTCCAAGTGCATCAAATACCTAGGAATTAAGACAAGAAATTCTGCAACAATTAGAAAAAAAAGAGTATCAAAACTTCAACATATTGGTGCAGGCACCACTTCCTTAACAAATGTCCTAAAGTTCAAAAATTAACAAATGAGACATCATCAAATTAAAAAACTGCAGCACAGCAAAGTAAACAATGAGGAGCATGAAGAGGGAGCCTGCAGAATGGAAGAAAATCTTTGCCACCTACTCCTACCACAGGTGAATAATATCCAGAATATGTAAAGAACTCAAAAAACATATACCAAAAACCCCCAAAGAACTTAATCAATAAATGGGCAAATAAACTATAAGATGCTTTTCAAAAGAAAACACACAAATAGCCAAAAAATAAATGAAAAAAAAATTCAACATCGTTAGAAATCATGGAAATGCAAATCAATACTACACTAAGATTTCATCTCACTCCAGTTGGAATGTCAACCATCAAGAATACAAATAAGGCATGCTGGTGAGGATGTGGGGAAAAAGGTACACTCATCCATTACTGGTGGGACTGCAAAATTATATAACCACTTTGGAAAGCAGTATGGAGCAGTATGGAGAATCCTCAAAAGACTAGGAATGGAACCGTCATATGACCCAGCTCTCCCACTTGTTGGTATTTATCGAAAAGAACCAAAATCACCACACTATAGTGATATAGGCCTATCAATGTTTACAGCAGTGCAATTCACAATAGTCAAATTATTAACCCAGTCCATGTGCCTGTCAGCAGACAAATAAATAAAGAAAATGTGGTATATACATACCATGGAATTTTACTCTGCCATGAAAATGAATGAAATTACAGTATTTGCTGGTAAATTTATGGAACTGGAAAACATCATGTTAAGTGAAATAAGTCAGACTCCAAAGTCAAGGATTAAATATTTTTCTTACATGCAGAAACTAGATCAAAATAAGGAAAAAAGAAGGGTCAGTCCCCATGAAAATAAAAGGGAGATCAGTGAAATAGATAAGGAGAACAAAGGCCAGCAGAGTAGAGGAAAGGGAACAGGGGGAGAGAGGAAAGGTGGAAAAGTAAAAGAACTGGGGTTTGAAATGGAGCAAAATATATTCCAAACATGTATAAAGAGGTCTGGCTGTTAAGAGTTTGTCACTGCTAGCTCCTTACTGAACACATTCCTTACCAAATACCAGTGATTTTCTTTTTTGAAATCCCTTAAGAGTTTATGTAAGTAGATTACTTCTGGTACTAAAATGAAAGTGACATTTAACATTAAATTAAAGGATTATTTGCTTGACATGTAAATAATTGGTCCTTTTCATTCTAATATTCTTTCTATAATGAAGTAGGAAGTATGAAGTGATCATTTTTTGTCTGTTTTTCTCCCTAATCTATAATTTCCAAAGAAAATATAGTATCAATTGAATAAATAAAATTTTGCTATATTTAACATTAGTTTTTCTCACATAACTCCGTCAGTATTCATTCTAAATTTGGAATTCTTTTTACACTACTGCCTATTAAATCAAACTATTAAAAGCAGAATTTAAAGATGTAAATATTTTAAAGGTACATATTAAGAGTAATAAAATAGCCAGTTAAAAATAAATCATTTTACAGTAATCAAAACCATATAGTACTAGCATAATAATGGCTACACAGACCAATGAAATAGAACAGAGAACCTAGAAAAAACCCTCACATATATGACCAATTAACTTTGAACAAGGGAAAGGGACAGTCTCTCAAAATAAAATGTTACTGGTAAAACTGAAATATCTACACACAAAAATTAACTTAAGGGCCAGACATGGTGGTATCTCAGTGACAAAGGACTCACCTAGGATCTGCAAGGCCCTGGGTTTGACTCTCAGCACCACAAAAATGTACACATATATACATACTTACATATATAAGCAAACAGGGAAAAATAATAGGAACCAAGAAAAAAAAAAAAAAGATGAGCAGGCCTTAAGCAAAATTAAAGACTTCAGTGTATCAAAGGACACTATCAATAGAGGAAAAAGACAAAATGAGAGCAATTCTTTGTAACTTCTGTATCTGATAGGGGCTTAATATCCAGAATACATAAAGAACTCTTACAAGAACAAAAAATCCAATCAATTTAAAAATGGAGAAAGAAACAGATATTTCACTAAAGAAGATGCATACCTATAGACAGTGAGCACAATAAAAAATGCTCAATATTATTTAGCCATTAAGGAAATGCACATCAAAACCTCAATGAAATGCCACCTCACACCCTCCAGGATGACTGTAAACCAAAAGATGGAAACTAACAGGTGGCAGCCAGGATACAGAGAAGGTGGAACCCTTGTGTTTTGCTGGTGTTATGTAAAATATATCTGTCACTGTGAAAACAAGTTTAGTGTTAAGAAAGTTAAATAATTATATGATCCAGTAATTCTGTTTTCTAAAGAACTGAAAAAAGGGAATCAAATATGGATAAATGTAAACACATATAAATGTAAATACATACACACACACACAACAATGTTCTTAGCATCACTTTTCCCAATAGCAAAAGGTGGCTATAACCCAAGCATCCATCAACAGATGACTGCATAAATAAAAAGGGATATAAACACACAACAAAATATTAATCTTCCATTAAAAAAATGAAGTTTACAGGGCTAGGGTTGTGGCTCAGTGGTAGTACACTCATCTAGCACATGTGAGCCCTGGGTTCAATCCTCAGTACAATATAAAAATAAAATAAAGATATTGTGTCCACCTACAACTAAAAAATATATATTTAAAAAAATGAAGTTTGGGTATATGCTACAACATGGTTAAACTCTGATAATATTGTACTAAGTGAAAAAAGTCAGATACAAAACAACAAATCTTTTATGATCACATTTACATGAAATATCTAGGCTAGGTAAAATCATAGAGACAAAGTAGAATACAGGTTATTAGGGGTCAGAAGAGAGGGCAATGGGGGATTATTGCTCAATGGGTACAACTTTCTGTTTGGGATGATAAAGTTCTGGAAATATACAGGCAATGATTATAAAACACTCTAAATGAAAAAACTGCCACTGAATTATCCATTTAAACATAGTTAAAATTGCAATTTTTAAGTCATGTATATTTCATCACAATATTTTAAAAAATAAAGCATTTAAGATTGAACATTATTCCTGAAACAAAGACTTTAATTAAATCTAAAGCCTATCATAACAAAAATTTCAAACCAAAATAAACAGACACAGTGCAACTTTCAAAGTATACATACAACATTAAAATAAAGCATCTAGTTTCCTGACCATATTAAAGAAGAAGCCTATAAATGAACTCAGGGAATTTTTATTTTGATAGCCTGAATTTGACATTCAAGCCAAGTGAAACTCACAAACACTCCACAGAAATAAAAGCCAAGTTCATTGCAGGCTTGAGGTATTTAGTTCTCTATTTTTACTTCATTTCTATTTCCCATCTAGAATTCTTTTTACACCAGTTTAAAAATGAGACTCCCAAGAGAAAAATATGTGCACTCATATCTTAACAATCAAAACTGAAAATTAAAAGAAAAACAACACCAGAAACCTGTAGAAACTCTAGGTAGTAGAAACTTTGTGCAAACCTCAATTAACATGAACTAGGGGAAAAAGGTCTTAATTATACAAAAACACACACCCATTTTCCTCATGTTTTTGGCAAGTGGTGCAAACTGATGACTTACCATGCTGTTTTCTAATCAGGAATGCTATTATATTCCACAAACTAATAAAAAAAAAACTGTTTCATAATAAACTAATCATAAAATTACAGTTGATGTTCCTAATCCTCAAAAGTGGAACTCTGTCATGTCTAGGAGCAAGTATTAATTATAAAATGTTCATGTTTCATTATCAGTCTGGCTAGCTATAAGAAAACCTTTTTTTGGTGGAAAGATATAATTTCAGAAACAGGATACACATCATAAACTAAAAACAGAAAGACACAAAAATGACAGGTCAAGAAATGAAAACATAAGCAAGAGGTAGCATTTAGTCCATCTACGCAGTTCACAAAAGATAGGCACAGTAAAAATAACAATCAACACAGGCCTATGCAGCAACATGCCCTGTGATTATAATAGTACTTTCCATCCACTTCTTGCCAGAAAGCAATCTGTCTTCCAAGATTACTACCACTGCTATTCTCAATGAAGAAAATATACCAAATGTGAACTTTACTTATACAAATGACTTAGAAGAATTAGATAAATGGACTGGTTGATTTTCCTTTCTGCCTCTGTTAAGGTATTTTCAGAAGAATATTGGAATTTTCAGCATATGATTACTAAGTGACTGATCAGTTTTTACTTGAGTAGGAGGGAAAAGGTATTTTATGTAACTCTAATGCAGTTCTTCAATAGAACTTCAATGTACCAAGAATGTTGTTGGAATATAGGCCCTTAATATTAAATGAAATCAAGAAATCCCAGAGCTCTGATAATCTCTAATCATTCTTTGAAATTAATCACAGACTCTTGATAAATTGAAATTAATATACTGAATTAATAAAATAATTTCTGTGGAAGCTATCAAATGAAAGCAATATAATTCAGTTTAAAATAACTGTAGTACAAAGAAAATTCCATTAAGTAAATGAGAATTTATAAACATTTTCTGTGTTACATTTAGATTCTGGCTAGCAAACATCTGTAAGTTGTCTTCTTAGACTAATTGATAAAAGATGTTTGCTGTTTCTACTCCAGTAACATTGAATGAGGAAAAAAGAAAACCAAGGTAAATAGTATTAACCTTGACCTGAAATAAAAGATACAACTTAATTCATCAGTGAAGTCTTGTGAATTACTTCACCGATTCATGGCAACATCATTAGTGTCTGACTTATTATTTTTCTCATCTTTTTATGTAAACTTCAGATTTGGAGAGATGGTAGAGTTATAGAAGCCTAAAGGAGGTCAGGTCTAGTGCCAAGACCACTGACAAAAGGCCAGAGAACCTGGAGGGCCAGCTGGCCAAAGCCTACTAGGCCAGTCCAACTTTTTCCCTTTACAAAGGTAATTCACAATACATGGAAACTTACAATTTAGGACAATTTGGCACATCAGTTTTCAGTAATTGAAAATTACTGAAGCAACATAATAAGTCATGAGGTTAACAAATATATGGATATTTGAAATTTTCTGTAATAAAAAGTTGAAAGTGACGTAAATAAATTTGCATATTCTGTAAATGAAATAACAGATTTTTCTGGCTCAGGATTTAATATGTAAGATTGTGGAGTAGTGACAAATAATAGAGCAGAGAGAATTATCCTCTTTCCTCTAGTATAGATAACTACCTCATCCCTTTCCTGTTATACAGTAAATTCATTTCAAATTCATTATATATTTTCTAACTATTACTCAAAATGCCAGAGAAATAATAGAAATCATTCAGAACTGCGATTACAAAATAACTTTGAATGGCAACAACAAAGGTAAAAGACAAATATCTGCAATATATTTTACTGATAAAGAGCTAACATTCCCAACTACAAAGATCTTAATAACTGAAGTCCAAAAATCCAAAAAAGAAAAAGACGAAATCTCCCTATATATCTGTATAGCCCTATATAGATCTTTAGAGATCTGAAAAGGTAGTAAACTTCACTAATAAAAAAAATGCACATGAAAACTACACGGAGATACCATTTCTTTGCCCTTCAACTTGATGAGAATTCAAAAGCTTGACAATATACTCTCTTGGAGAGGCTGTGGGGAAAAGGGCACTCTCAAACACTGCTGGTGTGAAAGCTAGACAGTAGCTCTACAGAGGGAATATGATGATATCTAACAAAACTACATATGCATTTATCACTTTAAGTAATCTCACTCTGACATTTATCCTGAAGATTCACCTCCAACAATGTAAGACACAAGGTTATTAACTGCAGCACTGTATAACCATACAATACTTGAAACTACCTGGATACACAAAATAGAAGTCAGGATGAATAGTCTGGTACACACACATACACACACACACACACACACACACACACACACACACACACAAATAATGATGATCTCTATGAACTGACACAGCATGATTTCCAGAGTATAAACACCTAAGTGCCAAAGTGCTTCAACAGATGGTATGCTATCTTTTATGTTGGGTGAAAAAGGAAATAAGAAAATACAAGTATCTGCTTATCATAATAAAAGAAACATTAGAAGGATAAACCAGAACACAAAGCTAGTTATCTAACAGGGTAGGGTGTTATTTTTTGTTCTAATGTTTTAATGTTTCAGATGAAGCAATTCTAAAACTATCTGAGATAATACTCATTTAAAGTAAATGAATAAAACTGTTGGTATTGCTGGAACCCATGTTCTCACTAGGGAAAAAGGGAGAATTAGAGGTACCAATTTGAATTCATATCTCTTAAAAAAAATAACATGTTCATACATATATCCATTTAACATAAATATACACATGAATCACAGATACATATGTATGCGTATGTGTGTGTGTGTGTGTGTGTGTGTGTGTGTGTGTGTGTGTGTGTGTATCAAGATATATATTTCTAGCTTTGATCCCTGATGTGGCCCAAAAACATACACCCAGCAGTAATGTACGTACCAAATGTCCAGATCTTGGTTTCTACTAGTATTCTCAAATAGGAGGGACCATGGCTCCTAGGGGAAATGACTGACTCCAAGGAAGAAGTTGAGCCTTATTATAAAGAACCAAATTGATGACAAGCTAAAAAAGAATAATGGTGGCAAGTAAAAGGACACAGAAGCCAGTATGAAGTTATCCCACTGATGATATCTACAACAATCTGAGCACCATAATACTGAAGGAGAGTAATGAATTATTATCACTTGGGGGAAAAATAAGAAATCAAAAATTCATACCAAAAGTAATTCAAATATACACAGATAAATAAAAGGGCTATTATTTCAGCAGAATACTGACTAATGACAGGTAAACATAGAGGACAAGGTAGAATAGAAAAAAAAAAATCATTACTTCACAACCATAACAGTAGGATTCAAGCTAGTATCATCAATGGGTGCTATATAGAGAAGATAGTGTTTTATGAGGAGCAATATGTTTTAATAGTTTTAATAGTACCTCCCTTCCCATAGACTGCATTAGTCACAAGGGAAGTATATAGTAACTAGTTAGTGGAGAAATGAGGCGATGAAACAGGTACCTCCAGAAGTGATATGCTAAGAAAGACACATTCTTTATGTAATATTCTATCCAGGAAGACGTAACCTGAAATTTTACCAAGAAAAACATCAGACAAACTAAAAATAAAAACATGCTGTTGAAAAAAGGGAGAGGGAGGTAGGCTGCATAGTTTTGAAATGCCCTTGGAAGACAAAAAAAATTTGAAGAACTATTCCAAATTAAAAGGTATATTACATCTAAAGTCAATAATACATGATCACAGACAAACTCCTGTACTGGAAGGATGAAAATTGCTACAAAGGACATTTGTTTTGTTGGTTGACAATTGGAAAATGACTAAGAAAAAGTAATGTAACAATGTTAAGTCTAACTGATGTTAGTGGTAAAAGATTATCTACATTCTTAGAAATCTACACTGAAGTATTTAGGACAAAAGGGCTATGATATTCAACATAACTCTCAAATGGCTCAATTAAAATAATACATATATACTTGCACATGTATTATAGATACATGCAAAAGCAGTCATACAAAAAGTGAATAATAAATTACATGAGACAGAAGGCTAACAATTTCAATCAAGGGTACATGGATGTTCTTTATATTATTTTTGCAAGTTTCTTTCAAGTTTAAAATCATTTCTTTTAAAAATCATTAGGCTCAGACACCAAGAAATTACTTTTCTCTTTTAAATCTCTTGTATTATTCCTACACAACTGAAGAGGACCATGTCAACCAATCATCCAGTTGGACAGTTGGCAGCTAACTTAGATTATCTAAGGCTTTCACTTCATTTCCTCCCTTTCTTTCAACTCCCACACCCAAATGACAGTATCCTAAGGGAATATTGTTTATACGCTTTTTCCTCCCATCATACCAAACTGGTTCAGTATCTAATCACTTCAGTATCTCTCATCTGATGTACTGCTATGATCTACTAGAGGTCATGCTTTATCCATTCTTCGCTACAAGCCATTTGTATATTCTGCTACATAGTCCTTGCCCCAGATGAAATGTGACCATGTTCCTCTCTGGATTTCTTAACTCATCCTAAAAATAGGTAGCAAAGAACTTACTAGATTAATTTTAAAATATCCACAATGATAAACTATATTACTTTGGATCTTGAGAAGCAATAAACAAAAATTCTTGCCCAGAAACTAACATTTACAAAAAATTATTGTCCCGGGAGTATATCAATTGCAAATTTAAGTCATGAAACAAGTACAGGAGAATTCTTGGACCCAATATCAAAGCAACTATGATTAAGCAATATAGTCAATGCTTCCTACACAAATAACATGGTATAAGAACTCTGGGAAAAAGGAAGAAAATTAAAAGGAAAGAAGGGAAAGAAAAGGTGGAGAACGAAATGGAAGGAAAGGAAATGGAATGCTAAAAAACTGAAAAGGAAGGAAAGAAAAACAGAAGGTAAAGAAAAGAATGAGAAAGGAGAAAATTCTATTCTTTAGCATTCCATAGTAAAGATTTGTCTTGAATTAAAATATCAACATTTTGAGAATTAACCACCCCTCTCAATTATTCTTATTAGAATAGCAGGTTGAACATAATCAGAAAAAAGGTTTTTTTATGTCTTTATTACTTTCTGACATTTTGTCAGAAGTTACATGGGAATATTATTATAATACAGTACACTACACAAAATGAAATTAAACCTTTATCTCTCACCCTGCACAAAACTCAACTCAAAGTGAATCAAAGACTGAGGCACTAGAACAGAGACTCTGCAACTACTAGAAGAAAAAGTAGGCCCACATCTTCACCATGTTGGCCTAGGATCTGACTTCCTTAACAGGACTCCTAAAGCACAAGAAGTTAAATCAAGAATCAATAAATGGAATGGATTAAAACTAAAAAGCTTCTTCTCAGCAAAAGAAACAATCAGTAACATTAAAAGAGAGCCTACAGATGGGAGAAAAGCTTTTTACCACATGCACCTCAGATAAAGCATTAATCTCCGGGATACATAAGGAACTCAAAAAACTTAACACCAAAAAAAAACAAATAACCCAATCAATAAATGGTCTAAGAACTGAACAGACACTTCACAGAAGATATACAATCGATTAACAAATGTATGAAAAAATGTTCAACATTGCTAGCAATTAGAGAAATGCAAATTAAAACTACTGTTAGATTTCATCTCATTCCAATCAGAATGGTAATTATCAAGAATATAAGCAACAACAAATGTTGGGGAGGATGTGGGGAAAAAGGTACACTAACACACTGTTGGTGGGAATGCAAATTGGTGCAACCATTATAGAAAGCAGTACAGAGATTCCTCAGAAAACTTAGAATTGAACCACCATTCTGACCCAGCTATCCCACCAGATACACCCAAAGGACTTAAAATCAGCATACTACAGTGACACAGCCACATAAATGTTTATAGCAGCTCAACTCACAATAGCTAAAACTATGGAAGAAACATGGGTATCCTTCAACATATGAATGGATAAAAATATATACATGTATATATATGTATATATGTATAATATAATGTAATATTACTCAGCTTTAAAGAAGAATGAAATTATGGGATTTGCTGGTAAGTGAATGGAGTTGGAGAATATCATGCTATGTAAAATAAGCCAAACCCAAAACACCAAAGGCTGAATGCTTTCTCTGATAAAGTGCATGCTAATTCATAATAAGGAGGCAGGTGGTGCTAGGGAAGAAGTTACTCTAGGTAAGAGGGGAGTGAAGGGAGGGGAAGGGTTATGGGGGTAGGAAGGATAGTAGAGTAAAACAGATACTATTACCTCATGTACATATATGACTGCATGAACAATGTGATTCTACAATATGTACAATACAGAAAAATGAGAAATTATACTCCATTTATTTTTTGATTTATCAAAATGCATAAATGCATCTACTATCATATGTAACTAATTAGTTCTAAAAAATTTTAAAAGCTACAGTACATTCTGAGAATACTGACTGAAAAATATTTATAAGTAAACATGAATTGCTTTCATTTTGGGGAATTCACATTTCCCAACTGAAGGGATCAATAAATAACTACAAACATATATGTATATGTGTATTATATACAAAAGTTATACAATATATATAGATAGCAGGTTTTTAGTTCTTACTTATATACCTATACCTGTAGACATACATATTGATGATAGATTCAAATAAATTTCATGTTAAACTTCAAGTTGCAAAACAATAAATAATAAAAAACAAAATATTTTGTATAGAACCATTCCCTTGATGTCTTACACTACAAATACAAAATACAACAGATGGCAAGATATACATGAAGGAGTCTTGCTAAATGATTTAGTTCCTCAGAATGAAAAACTTACTTCTTATAGTACTTTTCCAGTTTATAAAAAGAAAACAATGAAGTTTGAAGTAATGAAGACTAAATAACTTGCAACGTGGCCTCCTCTCCCCACAAAAATATAGTTTTCATTACCACATTCATTCAGTCTTTTTAAATCATTTGTCTTTCAACCTCTGATTTAAAAATCTTAACTGTGTATGTGGAGAAACGGTTCAATGATCAATTCAGTTTACAGATATCTGGACTCTTACTTGGATTTCCAAAGGTCTAAGTAAGTAAATATATGGCCAACAGAAAAGAATGAAATTTTATATACAACAAATTTGCTTAATTTATTCTCCACATAAACTGCTTAAAGAATTAAATGCTGGTAAAAATTAGAAGTGTTTGATCCACCCTCTATTCACCTGGGAAACATGCTGAGACAGCGTTGAGCATTCAAATGCAGTTTGCCCTACGTTTTATAAATAATGGGAGAAGGAAAAAATCAACTTAGTCTTTGAGGAGAAGGAGTTAAGAATAAGTCACCCCAATGTGCCACTCTGGCAGGTTGATGGTTTAAGTCAAAGCATTTGAAAAGGGGGTGCAAGATCACTCTGACCTTTGTGTTGTTTCTTAAAAGCAAGAGATGAAATTCCCACGTGAAAGATGACTGTCTTATACTAGACTGAAAACAACATTCTTTTCAAGAATGGAAAGTTGAGGCCAAAGAAAATCTGTATAACCAATCAATTAACCTAACCTCATATTCCTGACACTTCTCTACCCAATGATTACCCCTGACCCAGTACCTCTCTGTCACGTTTTCACAAGTTATTCCTCTTTGTTCAATTTAGTATATGGGTCTTCCATTCTTGGGGTCTTTGTTTCCTTATGAGAATTCCTGTGCCACATAACACTTACATTAAATACACTTATATGCTTTCCTCCTGTTCATCTGTCTTACATTAATTTAGTTTTCAGGTCAAGTGACTACCCTGAGGATGGAGGTGAAATTTTGCCTCCATTACTGAGGAGAAGGTGATCAGAAACAGGTATCAGAAGTTCTTACCAATATATGCTAACAGATACTCTTCACAGATAGTTCTATATGCCAGGTTCCAAGTATCGAAAATTAAAATCCCAACTGAACAACAGAATAACGATCATTAACACAAGGAGCTAGATATTATTTTCTCTACTGTCAAACTGCAAAAACTATGAAGAGATTATTTTGTTTTTATAAAAATGTTTAAAAATAGAATAATTTTCTCTAAGCTACATCAAAAGGGAAAGCATTCAGGATAGAAATACACTCATACAAGTACTGACTTTAGTGCTCATCCTTGAGATATAAAAGGAATCATTTTTTCTACACAAATAAATATAATTATAACATTTTACGTTTAACTGTTAGTCCTATTCTCTTAAGCAGATTTCCTAAATGAAATATTATTTTCTAGTGTTTGCAGTATTTCTTAAAACACCATTACCGCAGAAATTTCTACAATGAAAACTGAAGAGAAATAAATGAAGCCAAATAAACCCGCGTCCCAGAGCAGTGAAATGGCAGCCCGAATGGGCTTAAGTGTGGGTGGCAGGCATGGGCCACAGCCTGGAGGAACCCACCATGCCCACAGGGACCTGAGGCACAATAAGCCAAGGTTGAGAATCAGGGCTCTCCTAACTGTCACACAAGGCAGCCTGGCCTGGGCCCAGTGTGGATGCCCACTCCACACAATGCCAAGGCCAGCACCCTAAACATCCATGAAAGGACCACCTCAATCTCCAGCTTCCCAAAGAGCAGGTAGAAAATGGAAGTGGGGGCAGATCTGAATGGGATTGCAGGGCTATCCAAAAGCACTGGTAGTTTTTCCAAGCCCTGGATAGCATCACTTTGGACCAATTGCACTGACCAAAATGATATATAAACCCCTAGACAAGCAAACTTAGGCAGCAACCCCTACTGGGGTCCCCTCTTGCCACTGCAAGAGTTGTTTCTATTCTTCACACTTGAATACATCCTACTCTTTTCACTCTTGCCTTCCATTGTCTCATGAATTTCATTCTTTGGATTTATAAGACAAGAACCTGAAAAGAATTTGGCAGTGAGCTGCTGGAGACTACTGAAACACTGAAAGTCAGAGGCCCCCATTTAGAGCTGCAATACTGAGAGCTGCAACATGCCACTCCATGGTGGCATTGAAGAATCAGGCTTTGCCAGCTACAACCCTTGGCGCTGAACCGGTAGGCATTCTGTGCTGTGATTAGCTGCTAACATTAAAATGGGCTTTCTCGACTGCAGATGCCCCAGCTTGCACAGACCTGACCTGCAGGCAGAAGTAGAGAATCAAGTTTCGTCTCAAACTCGGGTTTCATAAGTACATGGCTTCATATTGATATTTTATTTCCTAGGCATTGGCTAAATTATCTGTATATGACTTTATTCTTTACAAAGAGATTTCACATTTATTTGACTATTTAACTTGATCCCTGCAACAATCTGCTGCCAAGAAACTAACACATGCTGGTACCTACCATATGTGCCAGGCTCCACAGTGTTTTGCATGAATTATCTCTTTAACCCTAACAACAATCTAATGAAGTATCAATCCAACTTTTATGAAGAGAGCCTTGAGAATAAGAAATTCAAGCAGTCTAAAGCCACTTGTTACTATCCAAAAGAACTAGGTTTTAGAAACAGGTCTGTTTACTCCAAAGACTATTTCCCCTACACCAGGGTGCTTAAATCATCACAAAGAAGGAAACAGTCAGAGGTTATGGTAATTGAACAGGGTTGATTGCTGGTATAGGTAGAGACAAGATTTCAACCCCAAGATCTGATTCTTAATCTCTTCCTACTACAATACCTAGATACTTTTCACCTGAGTATCTGCATAGTCATTATAAAGTAATACAGTTATAGCCAAAGTATAAGATCATGGCTCCAAGTTTGTTCTTGAAAATTTACAAGAAGCAGTACAAAATATTAATATTATATGTATACTCTCACAGAAAACCTCAGAATATACTTGCAAGGTCTAATACCTATAACCTCTTTGCTTTTCCAATAGCAGCTAAGTTGACGTAGGCTCACTATGCTTCTCAGGGTCAATAGAGAGAATTAAAGGTAACCCTTCATTCATTCAACCACTCAGTCAACACACAGATGGAACATCTAACCCACCCTCTTCCCTCTTTCAACTTCCAAACCATGTACATTCCCTTGAACCTCTTTTTTTCCTATTCTTTTTCCAACTTCTGCTTCATTAACCTAAAGGAAAACTCTCTTGATTGTTCTCATTTATTAACCTTCACCAAGTAATAACTACTTCCAGCCACAAATTCAGTCCCTGGGAATTTTCTTTGTATATCTCTTGTGGTTTCCTGCTCCTGTGAGAGGAGTATTTTCCAACCTCACTGGGCAGACTCCAGAAAGAAACAAATAGAGAATGTGAATTTACATAAGAGAATTGGTCTGTATTTTCTTTAAAAAAAAATAATCTTTAAAAAAGAAAAGAGCAAAACTGTTCGAAATTTAAAAAATGGGGGGCTGGAGATGTGGCTCAGTGTTTCAATCCCAGTACCAAAAAAAAAAAAAAAAAAAGGAAGAAAGAAGAGAGATAAAGAGAAAAAAAGGTAAAGGAAAACTAGTCTAGATTTTAAAAGGATAAGTAAAAAATCAAAAGCAACATGTAGACCTTAACTGGATTGTTGTGTGGAAAAAAAAACTGTAAATGAAATTTGGGGGACAAATGAGAAAATTAAATATGAACTTGATTTAACATGACAGAATGGAATTATACACTGTTATTTTCTCAATATGACGTAATAACGTGGTGGTCTTACAGAAGAATGCCCTTATTTCTAGGAGATGTATGCTGAAGTATTTACAAGTAAGATGTCATAATGTTGAAATTATTTTCAAATGGTTCAGCAATACCACACCCTTCCCTGAAATGTACATATCCACAAAGAGAATGTATAGGGCAAAATTCTGGTAACTTTTGAAACAAAGTTGAAAATATCTGGACGCCCAATGTATTGCTGGTTAAGCTTTTCTGTATGCTTGAAATTTTCAAAGTTGTGTTTAAAAAAGGAGGGTGGGGTTTAGGGAGATAGCTCAGTTGGTAGAGTACTTGCCTTGCAAGCACGAGGCCGTGAATTTAATCCCCAGCATCACCAAAAAAAAAAAAAAAAAAGTGGGAGGGGACCTGGGGATATAGCTCAGTTGGTAGAGCATTTGTCTTACAAGCATAAGGCCCTGGGTTTGATCCCCAGCACCAACAAAAACAAATATTTTAAATAACGATGAGAAGGAATATAAATTATATCACTGGGTCATCTCCACTTGTTTTTAGATTTCCAGAATTTGTTTATTTTTAATATTACAATAGTTTATTTAACAAAAAACTTAATATGAAAATGTATATAACCCACCTTTTATATCTTAGTAAAACAAGCCCTTTAGAGAAGGACATGGATTCCTCTGCTGAACAGTCATTATTTATTCTCATTTCAAGACTTGTAAGGTGATACTATTTCCTCTTATTACACCATTTCAACACTCTTCTGTTACCCAATAGTTGCCATCTTGACATATTCATCTATCACAAGAATAATAAACTAATCAAATCCCAGAAATATTCCTTGGATATATCTGCCACCATTTAATTTCAATGATAACTTCTTTTCCAAACATTTATTCAGCTTGGAAGGATGAGTTTTGCTCCTGTTGTCTCCTGGGCAGGTTCAGAGCTGCTTTCTCTAGTACTCTTCATCAATCAAAAATAGCAAACTTCCCCTGGGTCTACAAAGTGCTAACTGCTAATCTTAGAATACATGTGTTACCACTCTAGTCACGTTGTAAGTAAGAAGGCTACACAATATATAACTGTTCTTTTTTTCCCAAAACCAAATATGTATTGCATCACCAACAAAACCATATAATTTTCCCATCATACCAAAGATGAAAGTATGTGGATGTATTACACATAACTTTTCTTAAAGTCTTCATTACTATGTCTTATCAAGGTAGACAAAAGGAATAAAGTTTACTTTTATAGAACTGTGATCTATTTGCAGTTACTTTATATATTCTTATCAATGTTATTACTATAGTAGTACTTTTTTTTTTTTTTCTTAAAAGTCCTCATCATTCTGAGACCCACACCTTAGGTATTATGCAGAAAGAAAGAAAACAATGAAGAAAAGGTAAAGAAGATGGCTTGGGTCATTTTTTGCTGGAATAAATTTCAGAGAAAAGAATTTAAATTTTTAAGGCCCACTGACTGCTTCTTTAAAATAGTTGTGTGATTGAAAAGTTCATTAATTTATACTTACAGATCATTTTGACAAATCAGACTTAAAATATATCACCATTCCAAACTCATAAACTAAGAGCTATAGAAAGTAAATTTGCTACATAACACCACAAATGCAAGAAAAAGCTAAGGGCTAACTCAAATTAACAATCTCAAAATACATCAGAACTTAAAACCCCAAAAGTTTTTTCATGGACAATTTTGTTTTGTTTTGTTTTGGCAGTACTGGGGAATTAACACAGGGATGCTCTACCACTGAGCTACATGCTCAGGCCTTATTTTATTTGGAGACAGGGTCTTAATCATTACGTTGCCCGGGCTGATCCTGAAATTGTGATCCTCCTGCTTCAGCCACCCAAGTAGCTGAGTTAGAGGCATTGCCAATGCACCTAGCTGGACAATGATTTTCTTCCATTTCCAAGAAAATGAAGATAATTCATTTTCTTCCTGCACACAGTACCTTATTAGAGCACTGGCCTTTTCTCCTCATTGAAAAGGAAACTCTAACTCGAACACATAACTGGGCTCTTCTAAGAAGAGTTCACTGGATAGTACTGGACATCCTTCAGAATGTGAAATCCATGATTCCTTTCTTGGCAAATAAGAATACAACCAAGATAATTATCTATGGAGCTGAAGGTTAGCTGACCTTCATACTCATGACTGACCACTAGGCTAGCTGACCTTCATACTCATGATTGACCACTGAACACTGATAATAAAGCTGAGAAAACTATTTAGCAGGAAGAAACAAAAACAAGAATACAAGCAACTCCAGAAAAAGAAACAGAACAGGCACCTAAAAATATTCAGTTCTCCAGAAACCTGGCTGTACTTTTTGTACTTGAATTCTCCAATGTTTGGCACTAGGAAAATTATTTTCAAAATAACTTTTCAAAAAAGGTAAATATGGACACCCATGTATCTATGTAGATACAGAACTTCCAGAAGAAATAAATGAATTAAATTAACATACCAAATACCAAAAATATTATTAGAACATAGCAAAGTCTGGGGTTCAATTACAAATCAATAGATTCTTCCCCAAAATAGGATGTTAACCTCATACAGGGTCAGAGAAAACAGGACAAATCATTCCATTCCAAACACTTTTTATTACTAAGCATTTTCTTACTTTTCTCAGCAACAGAATAATATCTATGATTAATATAATCAACAATATATTAAGAAAGAAGCAATGTACCACAGGCAGGATAGCAAAGCAGTCAAATGCATGAGCCAGAAACCTACATTTGAATCCTGGTCCTGCCACTTCCTTTCCTGTGACCTTGGGCAAGTTTTTTTCTCCAGCTGTTTCTAACAATTTAAAATTAGAATATTAATAATAGAATCTACCTCATAGGGTTGTTAGGAAGAATAAATGATGGAATATATGCTTAAATAAAACCCTAGGAAACATTAAATGCTAGCTGCTATTAATGTTATTTTTATTATCATTTAGTTACTATTCAGAAAAAGTAGGTGGATTTCAAATATATCCATAACATTACAAAAGGAAATTCCTTGTGATCAGGGCAATTTTTTAGCAGGTGTAGGAAACGAAAATCATTAAAAAAAAAAAAAAATATTCAAGAAACAGGAGATAAAGACAAGTCCATATAAAAGAACCTAATCTCCTAGACAGTCTAAGTTCACAGCAGACCTCCACAACAATAGGGCTGAGGAATTCTTTCATGCAGGCCAGCTTGCTTTCTGATAAAATTTTATAAAAGCTTTCCTCAAATGATCTCTGACCGCACACAAAAAAGCCCTTATTCCTGAAAGCCCAATCCTGACACAACAAAACCTCAGAATTATCTACTGATGCTGGAAGAAGGTAAAGATTTTTAACACAAGCCACATCTTAATTCTGATCTCAAAAAGTTTGAATTTTGAAACACAACTGATTCAGAATTGACTACAAAGAATTCATTACTACGGGACTCTGAAACATTTCTTGGGCCTGTTAAATATAATTTTAAAAAGCTAAAGACATTGCAGGGAGAAAGACAAACGTGATGCATGATTTGTCACTTACAAAACATGCAATAAGACCAAATATAAAAGAACCAATTTGAAAGGTCAAAAATTATGTGGTAGGAAAAAAGAAAGGAAAGAAAGAAGGGCAGAAGGGAGAAAGACTATAAATTATTTCAGCTATTTAGAGGGGGAATGAATCAAAATATCCTAATTTTTATAAGAAAACTCAAAATGATTAGGTTTAAAAAAAAAGCAAAGAAATTTTTAAATCTGCACTTCCTTTCCTATATGTTTCAAAATCAGATAATTCATTAATTCACACTAATTAAGCATACGGGCTGCACAAAAATCATTCATCAGTCAAAAAATATTGAATGGTACTTTCTTTTTTTTTTTGTGGTACTGGGGATTGAACCCAGGGCCTTGTGCTTACGAGGCAAGCACGCTACCATACTTTCAAAGTATGATTCTGGGCTAGGCTTTCTGAGATCCTTCTCAATACATACAAAGAATTAACTGAACAGCTTGAGAGCTTATGTTTTAGATTCCCCCCCCATTTCCTACATTCCTTCTATATCATTTATATTGTCTAACACTTTCAGATTACAAACACTTAAGGAAGGCAGTGGCCTTCTTTTTCATTCACATAAAACACAAAAAATACTTGTTCAGGTACATGTTGCTGTCTGACTAAATTGGGATAAAATGTTCCTAAGTAGGACTTCCTCCTAAGCTTTATATTTCTCTTCAGTTGGATGCAGATATTTTCCTAAAAGAATATTAACTATCTTAGGATGCTACTAAGCAGCCACAGTCATCTCACAAACATATGAATACATGTAAAGATGCCTGTAAGTAGAAATCTTCATCAAATGCACGACCACACAAGGGATGTTCACGTGACCACAAGGAACACATGGCAACAAGATACACCCTTTACGAGACTGTGAAGAGAAAGGGCATTCTTCCTACTCCTTTCGCCCATGTCAAAACAAAACAAAGGGCTGGAGAGATAGCTCAGTTGGTAGAGTGCTTGCCTTGCAAGCACAAGGCCCTGGATTCAATCCCCAGCACTGCACCAAAAAAAAAAAAAAAAAAAGAGAGAGAGAGAGTATCTAGTAGTTAATGAAATTTAAAAAGGAAATGACACTTGATATGCTAGTGTTCCCAATTTTAAAAAATGTATTTAGTAACGGCAAAATGTCTCCAAAGATCTACAGCAAAAATAACACTTATGTGTTCCATTTCCGTTTTCTTATCTTTTCTTAAGTCAGTAAGTTAAGCAATGCTTCTAAACGCATATCCTTTTATGTAGTTTATACTACTTTTCAAAAACAAAATGTGTTAATAAAATGTGTCGACAAATAAATAAATAGTAACAGATATATGTCCTTAACTATGGATCATTTCATTTTCATTACAACCTTCAAAAATTCAGAAGTAAAAATGTTTAAGGTTAATGTTTGCAAGAAAAAATGGCAGCTAACACAAAGCTTAGCTCTTACTACGTGCCAGGCACAGTGCTAAGCCCTTTATGAGCCTTATCTGCTCCCCACCTCTAACCACATCAACATGGTTTCCTATTTTCTTCCACTCCCTGGACCCTAAAAACCTGCCCTTCAATTTCTAATGCATTTTTGCATTTATGTTCATCTTTTTAAAATGATAAAAATTAGGATTCCTTTGAATTCAGTTTGAGAAATACAGCTTTGGCTCATCTTTTGATCCCAACTAAAATGCTACTAGTACTACTAGTACTAATAATAGAGTATACTCTAATATTAGTTATCTGCATTTTAATAGGAATAAGTCAGATCTTTTTCAGAGAACAAGTTTTGAAACAAGGGGCCAATGCAAAGTTTTAAAATGACCTTCCTGTGACCCATGATTTGTTCAGGGGCATCTGACTGAGGAATCAGTCTATTCTGAGGAATCTGGGATGGGGTACATAAAATGTGACCTGTCTTTGGAGTCTGGAATGCAAGACCCAAAGCTTGGAAGGTGGTGGCAACTATGCTTCCCATCACAAAGACTGGAAACATGAAGACAGTTTCTAAAGAGACGGTGAAGAATGCAATGGATGTGCCCAGAAAAGACACCCTGCTGAGAGCTGACAGAAAACCTAACTATGCTTAGGTCCTGGGTTCCCATTGTACAGTCCCACTGCATTGCTGTCTTTGGATCTGTGTCTCCTGGAACACTCCCAAAAGCCTGATAAACTCCCCCCACTCCCCCTTTTTTTTGCCTTTTTGCAGTGCTGGGGATTGAACTCAGGGCCTTGTGCTCGACAGGAAGTAGTCTATGAACTGAGCTATATCCCCAGCCCAACCTCGCCTTTTTGATTAAGCTAATTTTCATTGAGTCATTTTCAATCAGTACAGAGCTAACATGGTCAAAAAGGTGTCCTCTCTAAAGCTGAATAACATTATGGAAGGACTAATAATTTCACATAAAAAATAAACTTTTCAATAACCACAATATAAATGAAATGTGAAAATTAAGACAATTGGGTAGCCACAGCACTCTTGACAAGCTACCTGGCTGCTGAGCCTCGTAGCCAGTTTATTAACCCCTGCCAAGAGGCACAGTGAAGCAGTAATGGAGCTGTGGAGCAGTGACCCAGGAGGACTGGAGCATGGATAGAGAGCATGGGCATGGTGACAGAGCCCACCAGGCTCACTTTGGCATACAGAAGGGATTACAGTCCTAACCAATAGTGTTGGTATTTTCCAAACTCTGACTAGCATAACTTTGGACCAACAGCATTAACCCGAGAGCTATATAAACCCCTACACTGCACACCCAAGTAGCAACCCCCGTCTTACCCCCAGCTGGGTCACCTCTGGTCCTGTGGGAGTTCTGTTTCTAATCATACTTGAATGAATTCTAATCTTACACTCATTCATCCTCCTCTGTGGATTTCATTCTCCAAATTCACAAGACAAGAACCCAGAAAGAAGAAACTGGCAATGAGCTGCTAGGGTCTTCTGCAACACTGGCAGGCATAGCCCACCAGTAAGAGCAGCAAACGGTTTCTCAGCTGCAGAGGCATGCAGCTTACACAGACCCCAACTGCCAAAGAAGTGGTTTTACTCTCAAGTGCCTTACAACATCATTTATCTCTTAAACTAGTCACTCAACTACAGTACAACAGATTGAAGTTTCAAAGCCTGTGTTTTAAATTCAATTATAGATGGTCCCTGACTTAGGATGGCTTGACTTAAGATTTTTTGACTTTATGATGGTATAAAAGCAATACACGTTCACTGAAACCCTACTTCAAAATTTGAAATCTGATCCTTTCCAGGACTGGTGATATGCAGTACAATAGTCTTTCTTGATGCTGGGCAGAGGCAGTGAGTCACAGCTCCTAATCAGTCACCCTGTTACAAGGGTAAAAAACTGATGCTTTACCCTGTACTGTGCTGCTGAGCTACGAAATTCAGTAGGTCAGGTATATTCAAGACGTTTTCAAGTTACAACACATTAACCTATCATAACGAGTGCCTATAGATTTTTCCAGGGAAAAGATATAGGAAATGATGCTTTAAAATCATGATTTTGTCTTTTTATAGGTACCTACAACAAAAGTAATAATGATTTCAAGTCAGAATTGAAACTGAAGATAATTTATTCCAACAGACCCTTTTTTGTGTGCATAAAGTTAAAAGTCATCAAAGGAAAAGTGGCTTTCCCTAGTTTACCTAGTCATCAGTGCTAAAGGAGGACTGAAACCCAGGTCTTTTGAATAATGGTTCAGTCAACTTGATACCACTCAACGAAGCAGTGATGACAACTCTGATACTGTTCCTGGCTCCCTTTTCAATGGATTGGGAAAAAAAAAATCCTAAAACTCACCTGATTCTCTGTTCTGGGCTGGCATGAACCCACGGAGAAATAAGAATGGCAGGCACTTTCTTCCTGAAGCAGATGTAGAGAACACCTACACCTGCGATAAAGATAAAGAAAACCCTGTTTATGCTTAAAATATAAACTGATTCAGTAACGTGTCATTCATTTTCAAATGATTCTATCTCCTTTCCTGTTGCATCCATTAATGATGGAACACATAAGAACACTTTAAAATAGATAAAATTTGCTATTAAAAATCCATGAAAATAATAAGGTGATTTGAAGTTGGGCTCTACAGACCATCTGATTCAACTTTTTTCTTTTACTGGTGGGGTAAGTGTGACCTTGAGAAGTTATGCAAAGAATTAATGACAACATGGACACTTATTGACAGAATCTGATTCTAAATCTAACTCTACCATTTCCAGTTCAGAACGTATATGTACATCACAGGTCACACTGCCTCCTTTTTAACAACTGAGAAAAAAAAATCATGTTATTTCTCTAAGTGCATTTGCCAAGAATCTGCAGATAAATGAAGTGCAGAGCTAACTGATTGGTTCTAAATTAAAATCAGAAAAACCAGGGCTGGGGTTGTGGCTCAGTGGTAGAATACTTGCCTAGCATGTGTGAGGCACTGGGTTCGGTCCCCAGCACCACATATAAATAAATGAATGAAATAAAGGTCCATCAACATCTAAAAAAATATTTTTTAAAAAATCAGAAAAATCATGTCCTCACTCAAGGGTCATAATTCCAGCCTCAAGTCACTTACCTTGCCTTATAAAGAATATCTAAATGTTTCTTTTATTTATGATTCAATATTCCAGTATGAAAACACTAGCATACACATCATGAAATCCAGGTTCTGGTCTTCCTTAACTTTGATCTCAGTAAGTTTCATGGTCTTAGTCAATTATTTCTTTGGTCTCAAAGCTCCTTTACTCAAAAGTGAGAAGCCTGAACTAATCCCCAAAGGCCTTATAATTCTAAAATGTTATGCATAAGAGCTTCATTTTTAATAATATTCTACTTTTCTAATCAACTATTTGTTTTTGTCATGCATCACTACTTGTTAATCTCTTTAATCATATTATTATCATATTTTGATAATCATATTATCAAAATAGTTCAGACAAAATTAGTTAATTGTCATTCCAATACCTATCCAATGATAGTCTAGTTTTGATATCTGTCTCACTTCTAGGCTGGTTTTTATTTTATAGGAACCTAGCTAGAGGTAGGGGGGAGGGAGAGTATTCTTTAAAAGTCTATCTCTTGAATAGTTTCTAAGAAAAATCCCAAATTATTTCCCCAAATCACTGATTAGATTACACATCCAACAAGTTATTACTGTGTGATTTATCAGATGGCTGACACACACAGGCTTAATGAGAACAAAGACTTTAGAACAAGATACCTCTAGCAAAATACCAAGTGCTGTTAGAAATTTAAGCAGCAGTAGGGAAGCAGAAAAAAGTGATGAAATGACTCCAAAATTTTGACTTCAGAGTATGGCTTTATTAGTTTTTAATATATTAATTTCTCCATACAATAATTATTTGCAACACAATTAAATTCAAAGCAAAATAATAAAATGAAAATCTAGGTGCCTGTCACCCTACTCTCTCGAGTTGGGTTCTTACTGAATGTGAATTACTGGCTTTGTTCTACTGACTGGCTCCTCCTTGATTCCATGCCCATCATTCTCATCTCCCCACCCTCTGTAATGTCAACCCTATAGTGTTTATCATGATGTTTTAAAAAGTGTAACACATATTTATACATTCCAATAATATACTTTTCCATTTTGCTCATTTGAAATTCCATAAAAATGATATCAAAAAGCTCCTGTCTTGTAGGATTTGATATTTCCATTCAATGTTGTTTCCAAGATGCACTCATGTTGTTATATGTAGTTGTAGTTTATTGTCACTTCAAAGTAATACAGTGTCGTTTAAATGTACAATTTATTCATTCTTTTGTCAAAAGCATCTTGCTTTTTGTTTTGTTTACTGTTTTAAGCATTTATGTTACCAAGTTCTGATACTTGTCTCCTGTTCCACATGTCCAAAATTTCTCTTAAGTATATGCCTAGGAGTGAGGACTTCGATGCATGTTCAATTTTTCAGAATGATACTGGTTTTTATTTCCTCCAAAGTGTTTAGCAATTTATAATCCCATCAGCAACAGGCAGTTGATATTAACCCACATCCTCTCCAATATTAAATAATGTCAATTTCTTAATTTTAGGATATAAAATGGTATTCAACTGTTACTATGTTCTTAATTCGTCCTTTCCGATTTTGAACATTTCTTCATATTTATTGTCTAAATCATGCTTCTTCTCAGATGAAATGCCTATTCACATCTTTTGCTCACTTTCCTCCTGAGTTGCTTGACCTCTGCTTATTGTTTCATAGAAATTTTAATATTTTAGATGTTGATTATCAGTTTTATGCATTTTGAATTACCGGGTACAGAAAAATACTGAGATAAAGAAGCAGAAACAGAAATGGCAACAGGCCAAAACAATTAGTAATAGCAAGTTAGAGTACCAATGTTTTTCTCAACATGTTTTTTTAATATAATGCAGTCTATAGATATCTTAAGGTACAAGAAATATAAAATATTATACAATTAATTCAGCTTTATAATATTTCATTTTTCAGAATCAATTCAGCTTTATAATATTTCATTTTAATATAAATTCAAACAAAAGCCAAGGCTATGAAATGATTTCAGCACATTCTAATTGCAATATGCAATATAATTTCCAGGCAGGTTTTACAAAGGTCATAATTTAGACAGAGAGTTCTCATTTTGTCCCTGGCATTTTACAACATACATCTTTTGGAAAAGTTAGTTACATTGTTAAAGGGGTGATGTATCTGCACATATGTATGAAAAACGAATTTCAAAACTAAATTTTAGAAATCAGAACACCAGAGACCTGGATTCTAGACTTGGCTATAAAATTAGCTATATTCTTTGGTCCAGTTATTTCTTTGAGGTTTTTTTTTTTCTTTTTTTTTTTTTTTAAATACTTAACATGGAAATTGTGTTGGATCAATTATATACTCTTGGGTTTGAAGATTAATAAGAAAAAAAAATTCCCAGATAGTCCTGAACAATTTTTAGGAGTCTCTTTCCAAGTTAAATAAAGTAGACAAACTAAACAATAACCAAATGCTAATTTTCTGTAAGGAAAATTTAATCAGCAATTTTACAGCTTTCCTATTGCTTCCCAAGACTCTTGGCAGATCATGGGATGAAAACTAGTGGGGGCAGGGTAAGGGGAATCAAAAGTCACATAAAACCTGATTATTCCACAAGCTGACCTTGATTCCTATTTAAGCAATCAGAAGAGAACTTTCAGAATCTCTCATCATACCTACAAACCTACCTGAATCTGTACCCTTCTACTCTGCTTCACCTTCAGAGGTCACATTTAAGTTTAACTCTCCCACTTGGCTATGGATGTCACAGCCCTACTCCTATGCAAGGACATGGCTCCAGTAAAGTTCCACTTTTCCCTCCCACAGCGTCAGCTTTCCCCTTCAGATAAAGCAAAACCATTGTCAGATACATCCCCAACAAACAAAACCCTTTTAACCCCATAAATCCCTCTAGGTGGTCAATGTTTTTGACATCCTTTACAACAAACATCACAACCATGTATTTCCTGTCTTCAAGTATACTTCCATTCAAACTGAGCATGCTCCAATTAGACTTTTACTCTATACTACACCACTAAAACTTCAAGGTTACCAACAACATACAAATTATTAAACCCAAAACCATTTTCACCTCTCTTAGCCTATGGGCAGCATCTGACATCATTCACCACGTCCAACACCTTTTCCTTCCCTGGCTACCAGGCTCTCCTGCTTTCATCCAGCCTCACTGGCAACTCTTCCCAGCTGCCTTTGTTCCTCCTCCTCCTCTTCTCCTTGACCCCTAAAGTACAAGTTCTTACCCCTTCCCATTAAGTTCTTACCCACTATTCATCAGTTAATGTCACTGATTATCTACAAAATATATCCAGAATTGGATTACTTCTAACCACCTACACAGTAACTATTTTGGCCAAAATCTGTATCATCTCTTTGGTTTTTGTCATAGTAACTGATCTTCCAACTTCTATCTTCCCTTATTGCAGTCCCTTCTCATCAAAGCAGCTAGAGTTATCCTGACATCCTTACATAAATCATATGATGCAACATCTGCTCCCCTCATCTTCCAATGGCTTCTCATTTCAATCAGAGTAAAAGCCATTTTTTTAAGGTCATAAAAGAACCTACATAATTTGGCCCCCATTGCTCTGACCTCATTTCCAAATGACTTTCTTGTTATTCTTTTTACAGGCCAGGCACACCACTGCCTCAGGGTCTTTATACTTCTATTCCCTCTGTCTACAAGTTCGTCCACCAGCTTATGATTTCTGCATGCATCACTATACTGCCTTATCTTCATATGGTTGCTCAAATGTCTCCTAGCAAAGTCTTTACAATCCACTCTTCTTAAAACTGATTTAAATTGCAACAACTCTATCCCCAGTATTCCCTAATCCACTGCTGATTTCTCTCCAAGGTTACCAACTAACATTCATTTATTTTACTTTTGTTCCTGCTTATCTGCCCTCCCACAAAAATATAAAATTCATGAGGGTCAGATCTTTGCTTTGTTTGGTGCTACACCTTCAATGCTTGAAAAGGGTCTGTGTGTAGCAGGCATTCAGTAAACTTTAATGAACAAATGAATAATGACTTTCTTAGGGAAAAAACAAACCAGAAATCTCTCTGAATTTATAAACAAGACAATAACTAGATATTTGATGTAGAATAATCATTCTAAACTTTCTTCAAAACGTAAGTGGTGAAAGACTACCGTTGACATTGTAGCTATTACTTCCAAAAACTTAATATAATCGATAAAGTGAACAGTTCTTAAAAACCTGAGGTTTCAGATTCTGACCATTTACAGAATGACTTCTTTATTTTCCACTAACTGCTGTCATATTCAACAATGGGTGGCTTGTAGAGACATGACACCAACACATAGGAAAATATTATAAAAATGTTCATTCCAAAACTGGTTCCAGACAAAGAAACAGGATCTTTTTAAACAAGGAAAGTCTAAAAATAAATGTTTTGAATATTTTGCTTGAAAATAATTTAAATCTTACAGAAAAGTTGCAAATACTATGTAAGAACACAAAAACTACACTAATATCCACAAATTGACCTGTTGTTAAATTTATCCCCTTTGCTTTATCATGTGTGCTTACTGTTCTCTCCCACTGCCTTGCCATTCATACAGACACACATACATACCCACATACATTTTTTTCCCTGAACCAAATAGATAAACTATGTACATCACAGTCCTTTGCGCCTCTGCTTCTATGTGCATTTCCTTAAGAGATACTCTTATATAAATAAAGTACAGATATCAACTTTATCTACTCTGTAGTCTGCATTCCAATTTCTCAACTGTCCCAATAATATCCTTTACAACATTTTCCTCCATTCAACATAGGATCCAGTCTAGGGGTCAGGCACTGTGGTTTGTGGTTATCTTTCTTAAGTGTCCTTTAACTTGGATACCTTCATAGCCTTTATCTTTATCTTTTAACTCATTTGAAGAACAAAGACTTCCCAATGCCTTGTTTTTAAAGTAGAACATTCTCATTTTTTATTTCTGTGATGTTTCCTCCCAACTAGATTTAGGTTATTCAGTCTTTGCCATAATACAACAGAGATGATGAGGAGGTGTCCTCTCAGAGTGTCATATATGGAGTCACACTGTAACCCTCTGCCCCATTTTATTGTTGGATCTCACCAATATATAATCACTATTTTATCCCCTGTAACTAATACAGTATCTGTGGGGAGATACTTTAAGACCATGGAAATACATTTCTGATGCATGTCTCCCCTGGATTGTCAGGATGCTTTATTATGCTATCTACAAAATGATGATGATTTTCCAACCATAGAACTTAGACTGCTTTATAAGCAAGAACCCTCCATTTTCCTCTATTTATTGACTTATTTAACAGTTGATTATAATTATAGATTAATTCCCATTTTTAATGGTTCACAGTTCATTATTATACTTATCTGATGATCAAACTATCCTATTTAGATAGTGGGAATACCAACAAGCTTCCTGTGGGGCTGGGGAGATAGCTCAGTTGGTAGAATCCTTGCCTCTCAAGCACAAAGCCCTGGGTTCAATCCCCAGCACCAAGAAAAAAAAAAAAAAAAAAAAAAAAAAAACAAGCTTCTTGTGACATGCTCACATCATTTAAAAAACATCTTGTTTTCTAGCATTTAAAAAAAAAAAATGATTTTGGCTCACCTGATATACATCCTGCCCTAGCCTGGAAATAGCTATTTCTAAAAACTCTGGTCCCTTTGAGTTGGGAATGATAATAGAGACCAAAATTTAGGAGTCAGGCAAGCTCATGATTCATAGACTTTTTGTTGGATAAAGCTAAAAAAAAAATGCATGTACATATACATGAGAAAAATGTGTGTATATGTCATAGATACATGTAAGTATATACCTGTGTATATATATGTTATGTATACACATATACACACATGTGTGTATATATATACATATACATATATACACACACACAACTTTCTTTAAAAAAAATAATGAATTCACATAGATACTTTCAATTTCTATTTATTCCCACAGGATTTATTTTTGCCTTCTTCCATCCCATATTTGTATGCCCCTCCTTCCTCACTCTTCAAAACTGATATAGCTAACATATTTAATGATGGAAGACTGAATGCTTTCCATCTTTAATATTATACTTAGGAAGCCCTAGCCAGTATGATAAGGTAAGAAAAAGAAATAAAAGACATACATTGGAATGGAAGAAATGAAAAATAATGTTCTCTTTATTCTAGGCAACATTGTCCAGGTGGAAAACCCCCAAAGATTTTACCCAAAAAAAAAAAAAAAAAAAAAAAAAAAAAAAACCTACTACAGTTAATAAGGGTAGATAGACTGTCTAACCATTTATAATAGCACTCCTAAAAAACGTGTAATGCTTAGGGAGAAACCTAAGAAACTATGTGCATGATTTGTATTTTGAAAACTACCAGGGTTGATGAGGTAACTTTTATCATTTAAGACATTAACTTATTCAAAGAACACAGACTTCCTACCACTTTGTTTTTAAAGTAGAACATTCTCAGTTTTTACTTGTGTGATGTTTCCTCCTGACTAGATTTAGATTATGTGATAGTAGAATTCTTGTCTAACATGTACAAGGCACTGAGTTCAATTCCTAGTACTGCAAGCAAACATGATCAACAAATAAAAAAAAGAAAGAAAGAAAAAGACTACCCCGAAGACTACAAATGCTAAAGAAACTGAGATGATCTAAGTAATGGAGAGATATTCCCTGCTAGTGGATTAAGAGACAATAAAGATACTGTTTCTCAAGTTGCACTACATTTGTGCACAATAAAAAAAAATGTAGAACACATTCTACAATTTTTCTCTTACAACAACAACAACAAAAAGATACTGTTTATCCCTAAATTTACCAATAGATTCAATGTAATTTAATTAAAATTACAGCAGACTTTATTTTTTGTAAGTTGACAGGATGCTTTTAAAATTTACATGGAAAAGCAGGGAAACTAGAATAGCCAAAACAATTTTAAAACCAAAGCTGGAGGACTCACATTAACCTGATTCAAGACTTAGAGTAATCACAATAGTGTAGTATTAATGTAAGAATAGGTCAATGGAAAAGAACAGAGATTCCAGAAATAGGTAATTAATATGGTCAATAGATTTTTGACAATAATGTTCAAGAAACTTAATAAAGAAGGGGAAAACTTTTCAACAAAAAGTAGTAGACCAATTGGATACCCATATGCAAAATAAATTCAAGGAACCTAGAAGTCACATGATATGCAAAATTTCACTCAAAAAGGATTATAGATATAAATGTACATGCTTACACTACAAAACTGTTAGAAGTTTAGGGCAAAGTCATTGTGACTTTGGGTTAGGCAAAGAAGTCTCTGACAGAACATTAAGAAGGTCAAATCATAAAAGAAATTACCAAAAGTGGACTTCACCAAAATTGATTTCTGCTCTTCAAAAACACTGTTGTAAAAATGAAAAAGAAACCACAAACTGGGAGAAATTATTTGTAAAACACAGACCCTACTGGTATTCAAATATACAACAAACTCTCGTAACTGAATAAAAATGAGCAAACTAATTTTTTAAAGAGCAAGATGTCAACACAAAAAGACACAGCAAACAAGCACATGAAAGGATGTTCAATATTAATTATTCGTGAAAAGCAAATCTAAAACATTTTACATAATGCTGCTATAGATGTCAGTCTTTCCATGGACATTTGCTTTCACTTCTCTTGGGTATATACCTAGGAATGGAATTTATAATTCATAAGGAATATGTTTAAATTTGCAAACAACGTAGCGCTTTTTTGCTAAAGTGGCTACACCATTTCACTAGCAATGTATTAGAGGAAATTTCAATTCTACACATTCTTACCAAACTTAATACTGCTAGACTTCATTTTTGCCATTTTAGGGAATATGTCGTAGTATGGTAATTTGCATTCCTCCCATGCCAAATAGAGTACCTGTATCTTTCTACATACTATGTATGATTATTCATTCAGCCTTCGTGAAATGTCTATTTAAATCCTTTGTCCATTTTTTGACAGAGTTCTTTGTCTTATTGAATTGAGACTTCTTGGTACATTTCGGTTTAAATCCTTTGCTAGATATATGTTTTGCAAATATTTTTCCAAATCTGTAGCTAGCTTTTTCATTTTTCTTCAAATGGCAAATGTTCATTGAGAAAATTTATTGAGTTTTAAACTTATTATTTGTCAGCTTTTATTTATATATATATTTGGATGAATGTATTTTTTGAAAAGAGAAAACAAGGCTGGTGATGTACCTCAGTGAAGTGCTTGCCTAGCATGTGCAAGGCTCTGGGTTCCAACCCCAGGACAGTAAAAAAAAAAAAAAAAAAAAAAAAAAGACTGCTCTGTAGAAGGTGACAAAATCAGCATCTAACAGAAAGCTTGAAGATGATGCAATCTGCCCTACACATACTAAAACTGGACTTTGGAAAACAAGCCCTTATATTCCTAGTTACAAGACTTTGAGAGCATTGTGTCCCTATCAGATGCCCAGATGTGAAACCTAAAATTAACAGAGGAGAATAACATGTTGAGGCCTTCTTCCTGCAATTTCTTATTGTCATTTGATCCCTGAATTATAGACATTTAAAATGAGGATACATTGTACCTTTTGTTATTATATAGCAAGTTTTAAATGGAAACTTTATGTTGATAGCAAAAAAATTCAATCGAACAGTAACTACATGGAAAAACTAACTCATGCAATTACTTTCAGTAAGCATCCATTATTGAAATACACATGCTAAAATAAAAATAAAAGGACACTACATATTTTTTTGTTGGCAGTACAACACAGCTTTATATAAGACTTTATTAGTTGTTAATTATCCTCAAATTCTCTCTCCTAACTTTAAGAAGCAAAATCTATAGGCTGCCATTTTTCATATTTATGAAAATATATTCTTAGAACACATTTTTTGAAGTAAAACAATAAAAGCTACTCTCTACTACAATACCAATTCTTCCCTTAACCCAGTTCCCCAAAGATGATCACTGATTAGAGTATGTCTGCAGACATTTTTTACGCTCAAATAAGTATGTATGTGTATTATATATACATGCACACACATGCCTTCACAAAGGATATATGCCATATTACCACTCTAAAAACAAAATATTTTAAATGAATTCCTTTATGAGAAAGTACAAAATATGAAATCAAAAAGTCAAGTCAAAGATTTGAGTCAACTAAGATAATAAGAAGTTAAAAGTATATTCATTGGATGTTGGCTAAAAATCTTGCTTAAGTCTTGGAAACTTAGAAAATAAATTACTTTGTAGTAGAAAGAAGTGGCTGGGGAGCCTACAGTCCTTCTCTCTCCTGTGCCATGATCAATGACCTTGAAAAGATCTGAAGGATAAATAGGGAGATTCAGGGAACAGCTATTTGAATGTTACAAGACCACAGAACCCCAAAATTCCTTCCCATGTGTATTTTTAAGAGAATTCTGCCACTGCCAAAGCAAAATTGAAGCATAGACTCTTCATAGTTGGGGGAAAAGGATGACTCACATTACAGAACAGGTCATACGCCTCACCAGCCTGGCTGGTCCTTGCTCCACAGGTTCATGCAAACAACCAGGTGGAAGGAGCAGCTGTTATGCAAGGGCTCAATTGCATCAACAGGCCTGACTACTTCTACTACTGATAATTCTTTGCCTGATGCCACTACCGACTGCCTCTGAGCAGGCAAATTACATCAAGTCCTTCACATTATAGCAGCAGTGATGGATAGCCCCCACTGTAATAAACACCAATTCTGAATTTGCCTCAGCCAATACCACCATTCAAGATGAGTGAATGCTTCATATAAATCACAGGGGCTCTGATCCAAGAATTTACTTTAAATGGCAAGAGGTAGATAACCATCTACCATCAGGAGTCTTATCAACCAGACTCTTGTCCAGACACAAATGTCCCCAAAGTAGTAGGTAAAGCCTTCTTGAAGCTTGATATGCATGTTTTTGCCCTACCTAAGACCTAAAACTAGGGTACTGTCCTGCAGTGTACCAAACAGGCTCTAAACTGTCCCCAATACACAATGTCTCCCACCTTTAAAACATACTGAATGTGGGATCCAAGTGGTGATGGTGCTGGTGGCATCTTCCATCTGCTCTCAAAGTTTGCTTCTTGACTCAAGAACTCTGAAATCTGTTGATCTAGTTTTATTGGGTACATAAGGAAGAAATATTAGGAGACAAAACTATTTCTATTGAAAACTGAGTTTTTCACACTCAGGATGATTTCTTCAAGACAAAAGAAAAGTTAATAAAAATGGAAGCTATAAAATTGACTTGCATAATGGAAGATTCATAATTCCATACAGCTGGAACTACCAAGGCTCAGAACCTTTCAGGAATGAAGGGCTGAGTCCCCTTGCTAGAGACAGAGAGCCCTTATAAGCCAAGATACTAGCCAAAGGTAACAGAAATACAAACTCAGAAGTAAAACAGGTTAAGGCTTTGTACACAGATACAAAACTAGGACTGTAGCCACTGTTTCTTTCCTTACTAGTCACTGGGTGTAATAAGTAACCCTGTCTTTCCCATTTGATACATTTTCCTTTAATTTATTTTTCCTTTCCCCCAGTCATGTTTATGAAGAGTTGGCATAAATTAAACTTAGGTTGTAAAATATCAAAAAATAATCACAATAGAACCAGAGACAACATGGTATTATACAAAGTCAACAGAGCTATGACAATGTCTCTCCATGAGGAACTTTGGCATGAGGAACCATAGTATGAGGAACCTTGGCTTACATTTGGATTTTCTTCCACTATAAAAAAAAATGCATCAAAAGACAGAAAAGCAAGATTACCTCTGTTTTTACATAAATGGGTGGTAAGCACAAAGAAGACAAAAGAAAAGGGGTGCTTAAGCTACCAACAGCTGAGATGTTCTAGACACCTCTTAGGAGGGCTACCAGACTTTTGATTTCCTCTTCTTTGAGAACGGCCCCCAGAACACAGAAATAAAGTTATGAGGCTATGACCACACCTCATAACTCTGCATTCCCTGGCTGTGGTTGAGGTAGGTACTGATCTGAACAAGGTTAATCTAATCTTTCTTTACTGGAATATAAAAACTGAAAAGGTAAGACAGAAAGGTCAATTCTTTTAGAGTGAAGCCACCTTAGTGGCAGTAGTCTAGAAAGAAGGTATCCAATCTGCTAATGAGGTCCTTGAAGCAACTGTGGCTCTGTTTGTCCAAGCTCCATGTGTTCAATTCATTACACAGATCCCAGTATGGGTCCATTAAAGCCTTTTCCTCTCCTCAAAACAGCAAGTGTCAAATGACTGCAACCAAAAACTTGCTAATGTGAATTTTTCTAGGAAGTAAATGACAAGTGTAGAGGGCTCTCATTTTAACCTCAAAGTATCATAACCATGAATTTCCCTTGCTTCCTCTTACCCCACTAAGAGACTAAACTCCTAACAGTGTGATGTTGCCTTCAGAATTGTGACATTAGAACTCTCATGCCTAACATGCTTTTTCATATCCTCCTATTGTGCAAGAAAGCATATTTATGCCAAAACTTAAGTCTGTTCATTTCAGCAGCAGTTCCCTGTTAAAGATGCTACTGTGAGGCATCAGCAGTTTTCTACATCTCGTGATGCCACACCAGTGCCAATAAAGCAGACTAAAGGATTACTGATTAACAATGATTAACGTTTTTCCCCTTAAAAGACCCTTAATATAAATAATGTCAAACCCAGGCTGTTTCTGATTTCCATGTGCTTCTACTTCTCTTTTCACTTAAATCACAGATCATTAATATGGACTTATGACAGTTTTGGTCCCTATCTTCAATTCTGGATAAAGTCATCATCAACATTACCCAGCATCTATATTCCCAATTAGAATGACTAGTGTTTTTAGCTTATTCTGATGCCCACCCTGTTCTACCCCTATCTCTTCTGGCTCTCCTAACCCTGTTTATAGCTCTTATATTAACTAAGCTTCTGTTCTGACACTTTTGGAGGTCCCTACTCTGGTCATTGCTCTCTCTTCTTAAGACTGAGGCAACTGCTTTCAATTACCAGTCCCAATCCCTAGCACTGGTAGCAGGCCATTATTACAGTCCAGTACCCACAAGAGAATTTTGGGGTGACCAGTCATATAAAATATGTTGCAGGTGTGTTCCTGTTCATTTAGTTATTTACACATACACACCCTCATATCACAGATTCTATTTGCATCTTCATCATGAATTCCCATTACCAACAGACTGAATGGATTATTCTTGGACTGCTCTTCTCCTGGCAGGGCTTACTAAAGAGGACTTTTCTCCACACCTCCAGGCTAGATTGGCTCCAACATACAGTACTATTCCCAAAAGTGGACTCATCCTAATTTGTGCATTTAAAGTATCCCCTCCCCTAATTCTAGAACTCAGTCATGCTCTCTCACATCATAAATATGACAAAACTCCATCAAATCTTGAGATAAGGCAAAGGTTAAGTATACTTAATGAATTTATAAGTATAGCAAATAAAAGAAAAAATTTATTTCCTACATGGTATGAGCTAAACTTTGCAATCAGTACTACTTTAAAACAATAACATAATACAGGAAAAGATTCTGGACAATTACATGCCAAACATTATTTTTCAATCACCAGACTGCAACTTTTAAAAACAGAGGAAATTACTACATTCCATTTTGTAAATAAATTCTATTATAGCATGTTGAAGTAGCTATCTGATTCCCAAGAGTTTTAGTGGCAATTTCTTGATATAAAACAAATAAAATACAAAAAGCAATGAAGTATGTATATATTTAGTCATATAAATCAGTGCCTCTTTCAATCAATGATAAATTCTTCTTTATGAAACTTATTCAACTTCTAATTCTATTTAGTGCCCCAAAATGTGATTCCTACCATTTTCTTGAAAATCTAGTTTGTTACTAATATTATTTCCTCATTAAAGCTATTCCCTTCATTGGCTTTCTTTACAATCTTGAATCCTATATAAAGAACAAACCACTAATGGGGTGATCTTCAATATAAAGAAAAAAAATACCAAGTGGCCCAAGATTCAAGGACAAAAGTATGTGTATTTACCTCAGGTCCCTTATATGCCAAGAGAGCTGCAGGAAGAAGTACAATGGATAATAAGGAAATCCAAATACTTGTTGGGGGAAGCCAATGAAATCTCAGAACAGATGCTGTTATTATGTTATTTAATAATTACCTATTTATAATCTAAACTAGCACTTGTACAAGCTCTTTGTGTGAAAGAATAGTATCTTACCATCTTAATATTTTCAGCACACAAAATAGACACTTGTAAACTTGCTGAATGGAAAAAAAAAAAAACAAACAAATCAAGGATTCAGATGGCAAGTAAAGGAGCGTCAAATGTATTCCACCTATTCTGTGATACAATACGGTGCAATGTCAAACTTTTTTTGGTACCAGGGATTGAACCTAGGAGCACTTAACCACTGAACCACGTCCCCAGCCCTTTTTTATACTTTAATTAGAGACAGGGTCTCACTGAGTTGCTTAAGGCTTCACTAAATTGCCGAGGCTGGCTTTGCACTCCTAATCCTCCTGCTTCAACCTCCAGAAATGCTAGATGCACCACTGCACCTGGCTTGCAACGTCAAATCTTTCATCAATTCATCCAATGCAAAACACATCTCACATCATGGACTAATTTAATTTACCCTTTCATCAAGCAATCATTTTTTTCTCTGTTCTAATTTTATATTCCTATAACTTTTCCTCAACCTAATGCTATGTTTAATATTTATCTTTCAAAAGCCTATTTCACCCCTGTTTATTTTGGTAGGATTTCTTTGTATTTCAGGCATCTGGCAGTAAGTTACTGGTCAATATATTTATCTTGTAACTTCCTGCCACAGACATGTTTCTTTTCTTTGCAACTAAAATTAGTGTGAGTTGAACTCTTATGAAGAAAACAGATTCAAATGATGGGGAAATAATAATTTAGTTTTAACTACAATTTCAATAAGTCAGAAGATTCTTTACTAAGGAAGTCACTTCACCATCTTTAATTTTTTTTTAATAAAAATAGGACCTTTTTATAGATCTCTTAATGATAACAGCTGATGGGATGAAAAAACATAACTGAAGCCTGTGCATAGCACTTACGCCTGCCACTTTAGAAGGGTGAGACTACACACAAAATATATGGATGTCAATAGACATCACCTGCTATTGAAGAGCTTTTCTAAACTT
Source organism: Sciurus carolinensis (assembly GCF_902686445.1). Lineage (NCBI taxonomy): Eukaryota > Metazoa > Chordata > Mammalia > Rodentia > Sciuridae > Sciurus > Sciurus carolinensis. The sequence continues at coordinate 71,287,835 of NC_062222.1, read as the reverse complement.
TAAGAAAACGCAAGAAGTTACACACAGGTGTGATTAATAACTATAAGCCATGTAAGAAATAACCCCACCCCAAACTAACAGATAGTGGAATGCGAACAATTTCCTGCCATCAAAATAGAGCTTGCTAAACAGGCTCTTCATTGGACTGGAATGAATCTTTGTCGGGTGACATCAGGATATGCAGAACAGAGATTAAACTCTTCCCCAAAGTGGATGTCAACAAGCAGGGTAGGAAGAAAAAAGGCTGGCATATGAGGCTCCCTTAAAAGATCTTTCAGTGTGGGTAAGCAGTGATCAAGATGTGGTTGATTATTAATGAAATAATTAGTCATGGGGCTGGGGTATAGTTCAGTGGTAGAATGAGACCCTGGGTTTGTTCCCTGGCACTGAAGAAAACAAACAAAAAAGAATTAGTCAAGCCAAGCAAATTCACAGTGCATGAAAATCTACAGAGAAAAAAAATTTCTATGAAAAATTTTCTATAACCAAGTTTTCTATGAAAATGCAATGCTCCTCTCCAAGCTATGAACAGACAGCACTGATATAACCACCTTAGAACGGCTGTGTGGTAATTTTCCCCAACCCTGCCACAACCACACAGGTACATGTCAGGGACAGTAGTGGCCTTGGTGTGCTTTCAGCAGTTGCCATGCCTTGACAGGCTCTCCACCTGCTCCTGAAAGTATATACACCAATGCCAACCCCTGTGTGGTTATGCAACTAAGACAACCTGGGAATCACTGAACGTATTTACGCTGGTGATGCAAATGCAAATCCTAGTCTCTATGGAAAAGGAGGTGAAGAACACAAATGTTATGGTGCCATTTTTCATTAAAATTTATCATATAACTAATGCTAACTCAAAAGATTTTCTGCTCTTTGTAAGTTTGACAAACTAGATTTCAGAAATGTTGTAGGCTTGAATAGGATAATATGGCTTCAATATCCTGAATGACCTAAGGAAGAACTCTTATTTTCTCTCCCCTTTCCTCTTTTCCTCTGCATGTGGTCAGTCCTCCACATCTTCCTTTCCTTTCATTCCACAGACTATTCTTCAGGCCTATACAGATAGCTACTTCTCAGCAATGCTGAACTCCACAGCCACAACATTTTCTAATGTTATTTTGCTCAAAAGTAATAGAAATAATTTAAACATTGGAACTTCAAAAATAATAAAGCAGCAATATGTCAATTTTCATCTTGCACAAAGGAGATAACTCATCTAATTTATTTTTGCATGTAACAAATTAAATGAAATATATAAAGCATATCTGTCATTAATCCAACAGATTAAATTAGCTTTAAAAAAAGACATTGAGCCCTTCATATCTGCAGGTTATACATTTATGGATTCCACAAAACTTGGATTGAAAATATAAAAAAATTGCATCTCTGTACTGAACATGCATAGACTGCTTTTTCTTGTCATTATTCCCTAAACAACACAGCATAATAACTATTTACATAGCATTTACATGGTGTTAGGTATTATAAGTAGTCTATATATGTGTATAGGTTTTATGCAAATACTATGCCATTTTATAAAGAGATTATAGCATTTTTAGATTTTGATATCCTCAGGAGTTCTAGAACCAATCCCTAATGGGTGTCCAGGGACTACATGGTAGATGGGTCAGCCATTATGGAAAACAGTTTGGATGTTGCTTAAGGAATTAAAAAGAGAATTACCATATGACCAAGCAGTTCTTCTGGGAATATACCTAAAGGAAATGAAATCATCTCATAAAGACATCTGCACTCCTAATAATGTTTAGTGCAACATTATTCGCAAATATGCAAACAAACTAGGTGTCTACTGACTCATGAATGGATAAAGAAACTGTGATATATGCATATATAGATTATATAATATACCTTATAATATATACATATAATATATATTAGCCTTAGAAAAGTAGATCTTTTGCCATTTCTCACAACATGGAGGGACCTGAAAGATATTCTGCTAAGTGCAGCAAGCCAGACACAGTAAAAAAAAACACTGCAGGATCTCACTTACATGTGGAATCTTAAAAGAAAAGAAAAGAAAAAGTCAAATATAGAGATAGAGAATAAAATAGCTACTATCATGGTTCAGGTACAGGGTGGAAAATGGGGAGATGTAGGTCAAACAATACAAAGTAACAGATATGTAGGGTGAGCAAAACTAGAGTTTTAATGTACAACCTGAAGATTACAGTTAATAAAATCACACTGTATTTGTGATCCTTGCTAAATGATTTTAGCTGCTCTTTTGCACATACAAAACAAGAACAAAATGGTTAACTATGTGAGATGATGGTTATGTTAACTCATTTCACAAACGTATCTTATCATGTGTATACTTTAAATATACGCAATAACATTTTTAAAAAATACATGCCAGGGAAGTCATATTCAGTATGATTTTTATAACCTAGTTGTTAAAAGCTTCAGGAGCAAAGAAAGTAAGATTTTTATGTTAAAAGTATTTTTTTCCAAAGTATTTTATTTCTGATACTTGTCTTAATCTTAAATATTAAAGTTAGACTATTTTTCCCCAAAAAGTCTCTTCTGATTCACTGATAATGAAGGCAACTGATCCTATAATTTTCTAAAATTTTGTCATAAGTAAATTTTACAATTTTCACTATGAAAATTCTATCAACCCTTTGACATTCAGATCAAATATCACCGTATGGCTCTCCTAATCACTTGAACAAAAAGTAATCTTGCTTCTCCTTAAGAGTCCACAGAACTACTCACCTCTCAGAATAATCACATACTATTCAATGATTCATCTATCTTATCTCCACTATATTTGTTGTCGAGGGCAAACTACCAATGTCTTCAACATCCATTTATAGTACCAATAATGCTAACCACAGAACACAAGACATTTAATATTTAGGAAAAAAACTTACAGAATTATTAAAGATCACAGCATCACTCAGGTCAATTTATGTTGTATCATCATTTTGGGAAATAAGAACTTAGGTTCCTAGGCAAAAAGTCTAATCCCTTATTGTTCCAATTTAGTCACTACTCTTATGCAAATAATTCAAACTAAATAGAATTATTAGGCAATCAATACACAATCATTCTAAAAAACAAATGACAGATTTTATTTTTATTTTATACTTGTTAACTATGACATTTACCATCTAGCAGACCTTTCACTGTGTTTTAATGAACAATGTCATAGAGACACAACTTGAAATTCAGAGTAAAAATGAGGTTTTAATCCAAGAAATCTGATTATGAGTTTAACCAGAGATTTCTAGGGTGAGGGCTGGGGATGTAACTCAGTGGTAAAGTACTTGACTAGTGTGCATCAGGCCCTGGGTTTGAACCCCAGCCCAGCACAAAAAATAAAAGATTTCTAGGAAAGGAAAAGAAAAAGGAAACACAAAACCTGTATTATCATTATTTCACTTGACAGCAGATAGTCTTAGAATTTCTAAGCGTGACAATAAACATTTATTTTCATAAGGCTTACATAATTTTCTGACAACATACTTATTACTATGTACATTTATTCACTCAACAACTGTATAATGAAAGCCAATTATATGCCCAAGTTAATGTGTTTAAAGAGACAATAAAATCTGCTGAAATACATTATACAATATGTGGTAATGTTCTATCTCTGTTTATTTAGCTATACAATAAACACCCCTTTCCAGTTTTCCAAAATCTCCTCTATATTCAGCACAGTGATAACAGACACTTTTTCCATTCCTTGACTAACTGCTGAATAGTTCTTCTTTTATATTCAGTTACATGTTAAGAATAAAAGTTCTGGGGCTGGGGTTGTAGCTCAGTGGTAGAGTACTTGCCTAGCATGCATGAGGCACTGGGTTCGATCCTCAGTACCACATAAACATAAATAAAACAAAGGTATTGTGTCCATTTATAATTAAGAAAAAAAATTTTAAAAAAGAATAAATGTTGCCAGTAAGTAAGCTTAGTTGTGATTAAATAAAGAGGTCTAGCAAGGAGGAATTAGGAAGAATGCCATGTAATTAAAAATTTACATGACTATGTCCATAGCTCTGACAGAATTACCCAGTGGGAAAAAAATGAGCCATTTGCCTAGTTACCTGTCACCCTTTTGTACAAAATACAGAGAAGAAATGCATCTTTGATCTGTTGCCTATAGAAATAAAACACACAATTTGAATTCTGTACTCATCAACATCTTCACTCTCTAAGTAAGATAAAAATATCAACAGTCTTGTATTTGTCAACACTTTCAAAAGAAGTAAGATCACTATGATTTTAGTAATTAAATTTTGTATTATAATTAGGATGTTACCATGGGGGAAAGATGGGTGACGGGTACAGGGACTCTGCACTCTTTTTGCAACTTCTTGAAAGTTTGTAATTACTTTAAAACTTAAAATTAAAAAAAAAATCAGTAAAGTAATACAGTTTAGTAAATAAGAGAAGTTAAAACAGGTAAATTAATTATTTTTCTAAACTCAAACACTTAAAATGTACTAAGTAATTTGAATACTTTGGGAAAATATTTGTAGGAATTATTTTTAAAGTGTTCAGTCCTACAGAAAACAACCATCTCCTAAATCATACAATTTATAAAGTGAAATTTATGTCCAGTTAATTTCATTAGAGCAATGCAATAAATATACAAGTTAAACAAATGAGCTGCGCCCCCTACAGAGAAAACAGCAGATAAAACAATTTGGGCTTAATTTTTAATGGATTAAATAACAGCCATGTATCGGATTCCTGTTTTTCTTACCTACAATTAAATAAATTGGCTTCCTTTGAGTCTATACTGGCTGATGAACAGAGGGAAACAAGCAAGGAGTAAAGATTACACAGGAAGAAGCTAGAACTGGTACTAAAAATGTAGCCTATTCATCAAGTGTTGACGACATACCTATTACAACATGTTAAAAAGCACCCTGTCCCGTGATCTTCACTCATGCCTACATACCAAGGGTTTAAGAAAATGAGGAAAGCTAAGAGTTTGTGTCAGAACCCAATTACCACTATTATCTCCAGCACTTAGAATGGAAAGGGCTGCCAAGAAATGAACCAGAAGTCAGGTTGCTGACCTGCCCAAAGCAACACAGCTCTCCAGCAGAGGCAGAACAAGAATCTTAAATTTCTGGGCCTCTGAAGTGCCATTACAAACAGGAACTAATCTTTTAATGGTAGTAATAATTAGAACTTTAAAGGGATTAGGCCATATACAAAAGAATTGAACGACTGTATTTTTTAAGTTTCTCACTTATTCAGTAGTTCTCTAAACTACAAAACCCAAGAATACTTTAAATCCACCAAAGCTTCACATGTATCCAGTTGATTTAAACATTCAAATCTAAGCCCTTAACTTCACCAAAATGTGTAACTGGCATACCACCCACGTCAGTTCTCCTTACTAAAGAGGGACTCGGTTTAAGTCTTGAGCTTGCTCAAGTACTGCAGCACCTGATCAACATAATGCTCTTTTGTGGAATATCACAAAATAATGATGTATTAAACTTAAAATAATAATTAAAGGCATTATTAACACTGTGCTTCACAATATACCATACACAAAAATACAAAAATAGAAGATGACAAAAGTGTAAAAAGAAACTTTACTGAGAAAACATAAGAAAAAATAATTTTCTTGACTGAGAAAACCATGGGCCCTATTTAACAGTAAGATCACTCTATGAGAAATAAAACAAGACCCTAACTATTAACATTAAAATAACAACAAAACAGAACCTCAAACTCAAAATAAAACTTCAGCACTTTAGTGAAATTACAGTTTAGATGGACAAAATTTAATAGAGTACAACACTTTGGAAGATCAGTAATCCAGTGTTTATGACCCATTACATACAATCTACTGGACAAAATGATTTTTGGTTAAACAAAAATGGTGGGAAGGTGGTGACTCATCACTAACATTAAAGGTCTTGCCTTAAGCCTTACAGCTTCTACAGATAACAGTATTTGAAGTCTGCTGGTGTCCTTCCCAGGCAGTTTCCAAGACATGCAGGTACTAGAGGTCAAACAGCATATGGAAGCATATAGACTGGATGACTTGGAATTACAGGTAACAGTTCCGTGCCCATGACAATACCTAGATGTGCCAGGGCTGAAAGGACCATGCTTGAGTCTGAGACTTCTAGACTCTAAAACACGTAAGACCTGAACCAGTAGAGTCAGGTAAATAAATCAAGGAATAGTTCCTTGTACAGCCATATGAACCCCTAAGAAATTCATGACTTTTCACTCTGCAGAACCAGAATTTCAGTTGTTTATAGAATTTCTATTCTAAGTGGTGTTTTGTTTATTAAAGATTTAGAGGCCCAGTACTAAATTAATCTCAAAATTCCCACCAAAGAAAGGGAAACATAAGTATGAATAAGCCAAAACATTCCACAATGAACATTACCTATTTGACCTGGAGATAAATTATTTCTACATTTCTTTGCTACCATATTTCTTTATTATTGTATTTGTTTATGATGAATGAATGCAGGAATTTCCCACATATTTGGCACTTCTTGAGCTTGACATTAGTAAAAGTATACAGCTGTCAGCAAACATGTTAACAGATCTTGGGGAAGTTCATTCATGGGTTTCAAGGAAGCAGAGCAAAGAGCTAGCACAGAGCTGGTACATGGACATGCACCCGATCATTCACCAAGTATTCACTGAGTACCTATTCCACACAACTCATTGCCCCGGGCACTAAAGACACAGTGCTCAGCAAAACAGAGTCCATGTCCACATGAGCTCACAGTCACTATGCAATGTTGTTGGTATCCTTCTACCAATTTTCAATGATTAATCCCATATTCAGCAATTCTATAATTCAATGAACAGGAATTTGGAAGTTAAAGAGAAATCTAGGTCTTTCCCTCAAAACCATGGCCTAGAAAGAGGAGACAAACAAGTTGGGGTACAATAAAGGGTGCCAAGGAGGGGTGACCAAGGGCTATTGTAGGTAGAAGGAAACGTATGGGGCAAGAGAGAACGGCAATTAAGAAACATCAAGCAGAAGACAGGACGGCATCTCTGTCCATGCAGAGGATGCAATGTAGGCTCTAACTCACTAAGCTCAGAAGCTACAGTCCTCATACTAACCTAAACAGAAGGCTGGTGCCTCCATCACCCTGACTTTCTCTCTTACCTCTCTGCAACCAACCCTTTAGTACTCTCTGAACATGTCAAGCATCCTACTGCTTCTAGGCCTCAGAACCTGTTCTGTCAGATCTACAACCCTCACTCCCTCAACTGCTTCAAATCTCTGCTCAAATGTCACCTTAATAGAGAGAACTTCTTATATGGCCCTTGATAAATGGTAATCCCACCCACATTTTGGCACCCCGGGGCTCCCTTTCTCCCTTAGACCAGCCTTAAGTTTCTCCATGGCACTTAAAGTACTCTGATGTGGCATAATTGACAGTTATACTATAATATAGTATGCATTATATACTACAATAACAGGCAATAATTGTCAATGTAACTGACAATAGTATGTATATGTTATCTACAATTTAAGCTGCTTTATAGAGCTCTGTTACTTAACACTGTGCATAGCAGACAGAAGACACTCAAACTTTTTTTTTAATGAACAAAATGAATGGCTATCAGATGACACTAGAAAAACCGAGGCCAGGTCACATGAAGCTTTGTACAGATTAGGACTCCTACTTTAGCAGATAATAACTTAGGAGCTATTCAACAATTTGAAGCAGCAAAACCAAAAGCATACTGGAAAGACCATAATTTCGTATTTTTCAAAATTAAAAAAGGGAGACTTCATTATGGAAAGGGTATGAGGGGATTCTATGAGAAGGGGTGAGATTGGAGATAAAAGTATTTAAAGACCACTATAACATTTTAGCAAAGAAACGCAGACCTGAAAATAGGTCTGTTTTCGGGCAGAGGAGGGAGTTGATTAGGAAAAATATTTAAAAGAAGAAAGCAATCAGACCCTATGTTTACCTGGACATAGAACCTGAGGAAGACAGAATGTATGTATGAATCAATGACTGAACAAATTATCCATTTTCTATAAGAACTGTTCCCAGAGGTTTATGCAAACATCTCTTATTACTGCAGGACACTCAAATTAGGAGTATGGCTATTCCTACTTATAATCTAACATGCCTACTTAATTATACGGTTATTCTTTTTAAATGTTATATTTCATATCCCTTTCTAATCAATGATATATATTCCAACAAGGCAACACAGTAATTTACATTAAAAATTAAAATTTCTTATGGTTGTATGTAACTCAACCCCTTGCCCACATTAGAATGACAAGAGATTTCAAAATTAAGATTCCGAGGGACTGGGGCTGTAGCTCAATGGTAGAGCGCTTGCCTAACGTGTGAGGCACTGGGTTCAATGCTCAGTGCCACATATAAATAAATGAATAAAATAAAAGTCTATCAACATCTAAAAAAATTTGAAAAAAGATTTCAATACTTCAGAAGTAATTTCAGAAAAAGTGGTAACCAGTTTAACTGTTCTTAAGAAATAGTTCAATGAGTTTATAAAACAGTGGTGGGAAATTCTTTCAACGTAAAGTACTGGCATATAGGTAGTAACAACCTTTTTTTTCTATAAGTAAAAATTGAAAAAATACTTTATGATAATTTTTTGACGATCATTTTATTCTAAATTTTTCTTGAAACTGTATCTACCTTTTTAAAAAGGCACAGCTAAAAAACAGTTAACAGTGAAACATTAGAATAATTAATGATTCCTTTACTAAAAATAAATATAACATGAAAGGCAAGTGTACAGTAAGAAATTCAAGATCATCCTTTAAGATCTCACCATCCCTTATGGTAACCAACGATCAATACAAAAAAAAAATTTTTAGGAATATCTATCCTAAACTTCCTATGTTGAGCCAAATACTACCGAAAATAAGAAATAACAAGTCCAAAATATTAAAGACACATATAATAAAGACTTAACAAATAGCTAAAATTTTATTAACTGACAATTCTAAGCCCTATCAAGTATGCAGGGTAATTGAAACTCTCATACATTACTGGTAGGTATGCAAAATGGTATAGTTATTTTGGAAGTCATTACAAGACTACAGATAATGAAAAGCAAGTTGCAATAATCCCACTCCTAGGTATTAACTCAAGAAAACTGAGAACTTCGGTTCTTCACATAGATCTGTATGCAAAAGTTCACAGTATTCTAATTCACAGTTGACCAAAACTAAGAAACACTCAGAAGTTCATCAACTCATGAATAGATGAACAAATTGTGATACCTTGATATGAAAGAAAGCTACTCAACAAAAGAAAAAACAAACCAACAATTTAGTAGTATGCTCAAGCTAGAACCCACTGTTAAGTTTTCAGAATTTCTGCAAACTGGTTTAGGGATTTTAAAATAGGCCAAGGTGACAGTGTTTACACTACAATAATTAGCAAATGCAATAAATTAGGTATTTGGGTGGGAGGGGTAGGTGCAGATTGTGAAAACACCAGCCCATCACTGAAAAACCTATCACATGCAATAACGTAAAGAATACCAAAAACATGCTGGGTGAAAGATGACACAAAAGGCAACATACGTTATTATTTCAAGTACATGATATTCTAGAAAGGACAAAATGGACATCTATATGAACATTAACTAGATTAAAGTTTGCCAGGGGCTAAGGCTAGTACAGGAAGAGAACTGACAAAAAGATGCATAAGGAAACTTTTTTGGAGTAACAGAGTGATGGAAATGTTCTGTTTTGATTGTGGGAGAGATTACCCAATTGTACACATAGATCACATAGATCTGTATGCAAAAGTTCACAGTTTTTACTGCATGTAAACTACACCTTAATAAGCTAGACTCAAAAAAAATTAAAGGAGGAGTCATTTATTTCTTAATTTTATGGATGACAAAGGCATCATGTATACAAAGAGAAAACTGGAACTTGGTGGAAAGCAGGAAGGCAGACTTTGATATGACATAAAGATTAAAAGTGTCAAAAAAAGTAATGAATTTGTAATTACAGGAAATAGTACAATCAGAGGGTGAATGATCCTATCAGTAGAAATGGGCCTACTTTAGGTGTGATTTCAGACTAATACCATGAATAGGACTCAGTATCATCAAGCTTTTTTTCTACTGGGACTCCATGACTTCAAAATCCCAGTATACAGTTAGTGTATTATTATAATCTCAGACACATTTTTCATTTCTAACTAAAACATCTATTACTCATTATAACATCAATCAAATGCTATTACTGATTTGAAGTCTAGCATTGCCTGGTTATTAAAAATACTGACTCTGAATTTAGACAATCTGAGATCGGCTCAAATGTTGGCCTGTGAATATCTATATGACTTTGAAATAAGCCTCTCTAAATATTTATTTCCCCACCTCAGGGAATTAACATTTTCCTGATGTCTGAATGAAAATATATGAAAAGCTATTCCTGTGTGCTAAATTCTCAATTACAAACACTTATATTACTTAGACATGATGAGAAGTACATGAATTATTTAATAAATTCCTAAGAATTTTAACTTTCCAAACACAGAAAATTTACTTAGTTATTTGTTTATCTTTCAGATGAGGTTTCACTACACTGCCCAGGCTGGTCTTGAACTCCTGAGCTCAAGCCATTCTCCAGCCTCAGCCTGTCCTGGGCTGCCACCACAGGCAAGGGCCACAATGCTCGGCTAGGAAATTCATTCTTTAATTGTATGGCCTGTGGTTCATAGTCTTTGGTGGAGCCAGATCCTTTTGACTTTATGAACTCTTTATCTGGAAAAAATGCAAATATATGCTACATTATGCATATAATTTCTGGATTTTTCAAGGCCACTAGGAAGCACATGCATGAACTGAAGAATGCCTGATGTAAACTCTTTTAACAACTGCAAAATTGAGTAGTTGAACTTCAAAATCTTCAAAGTAAAGAATCCAACTGACATTGAAATATTACACTACCATTTAATTTTTTTTTCAGATTTTCACAAGACAGACCAGAAAACGTTTTCCAATTCATATCTTCTTTTTGCAGAAATTTTAAGTTGGAAGCACATTTTCACATGAATTAATTTCAACTCAGAAAAAGAAACTTTTAAAACCTGAATTTCCAGAAGCCTGAGAATGGTCCAAAGTATAACACACACTAAGAATGCTCAAATATCACAGGCAGAATTCTCAAGAATAATTCAATATATATTTTCAAATATAGAAACATGCCAAGTTAGTTCCTATATTTACAGTTCCATTATAAAAGTTTTTTTTTAATCTGTTTAAAGTGGGATTTATTTTTTACTAGACCTATGTACTAATACCACGTCTAGTTTTTGTAAATCAGCACATTCTTGGTTCTATTCTGTTAAGTTTTGTTATATGGCCTGTTGGTGGAAATGAATTGTTCTAAAGCAGCTACCAAACAAATACTAACCTGAAAATATGCTATCTTAATGCAAAAGGTTTTGTTTTTCTTTTTTTAATTGTTTGGTTTTCAAACTACATAACAACCAGTTGGCAATAACCAATTCATGCCCGTTACAGAACAAAAATAGTTTTTTTGTATGCATAAGCACCATCTTCCCACAGAAAAACAACCATTTTTAAGGAACTGCAAGTCCATGAAAGAGTTTACATACACAATAAACAACCCTTCTACTGATCTTATCATATTATTTCTGTGAAGAAAGACCCAATATTGTAGATCACTAAATTAAATGGTCCAAATCAACTGAAACGCAGCACCTCAGGCTCAAATACTGGCTAGATGGCTTTGATGAGAAAGGTCATTGGTGCTTTTTAAACCCCGCTGTAACCGTGAATGTTTGCAATGCCACCACATCCCTTGCACAGGAGACTAGGAGCATCTCTGGCTGCAAAGAAGGGTTTCCAGCGCAGGGCGTAGGGGGATGAGCCAGGAGGCCCGCAGCCCTGAAGACTGCGCCCAAGGGATGGAGGCCTCGCACCGCTGCGCCCAGGCGCGGGGGGCTCCGGGGGCGCAGACCCGGCGAGAGGGCCGGCCTGACCCCATCCCTGGGCGCCCAGGACCTCCAGATTACGCCCCCGCTGCTTATTACTACAAGCAACATCCAGCCCCCTCCTCCCCCAGTCCCCGAAATACCCCAGCTCCGCTCCCCTCCGCCCGCCACCCGTGACCCCTACCCCGACCCGACCGCGACGGCGCCCTCTCCAGGCCGCAGCGGAGGACACGGGCCAGGCCGCCAGCCCGGATGGCAGCGGTGGCGGCAGCTCCCGGGCAGCGCGGCCCCTGGGGAGGACAGCAGCTGGGCCGCGGCCTGTCCCAAGGGGCAGCGAGCGCAGGGCCGCGAGCGGGCAGCGCCTCAGCCCAGGAGCGAACAAAGCGGCCCGGGTGCGCCGGACGGGCAGCGCCGCCTGTCCGGGCGCGGGGGGCGGGGAGGCTGGCGGGGGGCACTCACCGGAGGGCCGGCGGGAGGGCGCCGGCGGGCCGGCCTGGCCCCGGAGCGGGACCGCGGCGGGCGCCGGCGGCGCGCAGGCGACGGGGAGAGGGCTGCAGACGCGGCGTCCGCGGCGGGGCCCGGGAGCCCCGCTGCGGGGAGCGGGGCTGCGGGCCGACTCGATTCTGGGGCCGCGAGGTGCGGGTACGGTCCGCCCCGGCGGGTAGCGGCGCTAGGCGGTCGGGGCAGCGACGCTGCCGCCTTTCCCTTCTCCTGCCTTGGTCCCTGCTCCGCCGCGTCTTCCTTCTCGCGGGGTCCCCGCCGCCGCCGCCTCAGCCTCGGCGCTCCTCGGGCCTCTCCTCTCCATCAAGGCCGGGCCAACCCGCAGGGACCATCCCAGAAAGTGAGGGGTTGTTGCCGTTTCCCGCAGCTGTTGGTGGCCATCTTTAATCCTCCTCCTCCTCCTCCTCCTGCTTTCCCCACCTCCCGCTGGCAGGCTGACTGACTGACTCTGGATCCTCCTCTTTCCCCTCCTGCTCCTCCTACTGAGCCGGCCGCTGAAATTACAGCCACTCTGCCTCTACCCCCTCCTGCCTTTCCTTCCTCTTTCCTTACTTCCTCCCCTTCCCTCTGCTTCCCGCCTGCCCGGCACTCGGTCGCTGGCTTCGCCCCCTTTTGCAGGCAGCGGGCGCTGGAGTTTAGCCCCGGTTTTCCCCGTCCCTCTCCCCTCCGCCTGCCTGACGCACACAGCCCGTCACTCCCTTTCTCCCTGCATTGGGCTCTCCAGCTCCCCTCTCCTATCCCACCTCCCCTCTCCCGCCGTTCTCACCCCTCTGGCTTCCAGTTTGTGAGAAGACTGAGCTGAAAAAGAACAACTGGGTTCTCCCCCTGGTTTCTCTTCCCTTCACCATACACCCATTTGCTGGATGCTGTCACACAGCAATGGAAAAACGCAAGACTGCGTTAATTTTACTCTAGCTGGAGTACAAAAGAACTGCCCACGCTAGCTATTTTACTACGTAGCTTTGAAACTCCTGCACGGTCTCCTGTGGCTTTGGGCCATTACCGAGTTGAAGAGCCGGGTCTCAAATGTTGCTTTCCGTCAATCACCTTGAGTCCGTCGCCTGAGATTTTAAGTTTTCCTTTCCTTTCCCGGAAAAGGCATTATTTATACCTTCGCTGTCCTAACAAACGTACCAAATAAGCAGAGTTTGATAAACCTGGAATTGCTGAGCGATCATCAGTTTGCCCCTCTGTTGTTTGTTCCTACTCAACCCAGCAGACAATTTGGGTCACGTTTCAGTTTTGGCACTGAGGACAAACTGAGTCAGCAGTTATGAGTGGATTCCCTCAAACAGCTTTGAGTGGGGAAGTGGTAACACCAGTGCTCTAATGGCAAACTTGTTTTTCCTAGCGCTGCAATTTACAGCAGTTTCAGGATTTCCTCTAATAAAGATGAAGCAAGTTGGGCTTGCTGTTTCCTTCTTAGCCGGTTTGCCTTTGGAATTGGACCCCTTTGTAATGATTTACTCACAGATTACCACGAGTTTCAGTACTGCTCACAAACGCAGGGACATTATGTGTGAGCGCTTTAGGGGTCACAATTCCTGCTTCTGTGGGGCACCTGCTATTAAGAAAAAGCACCTTGCCCTTTGAGAAGAAGACACTGACTAAATGTTCCAAAGGTCATTCCCTCCAACAGGCCAAATATAGACAGAAATGTCTTAAAATGTATTTTTAGAGTCTACTTCAAAATGAGTAATTTTATAAAAAGTTTGTATCCAAGATTCTCTAATTATAAAAATCTAGGCATTTCAAAGCTCCGAAAAGAATATACAAAAACAAACCTAAAATATATATTTGATGAAAATATTAGTATCCTTTGGGGAGCAGGATTCATGTTTTTCTTTAATCCTTACAAAATAACCTGTAGCTGTTCAAGATTTCAGTTTACATCTTTTAGTATTAGTAATTATGTTTGAAATCAACAAACTGCACCATTGTCTAAAACTCTTAAATCCTAATAAACTCATTGAGGCAGCATTGTATAATACATTTTGAAATAAATTATTAAAAACCAAATACCTATGTATGTGGGGTAGGGTTTGTGCCCACATTTGTTGTTGTTGTTCTTGTTTCCTTTTGGCGCCTGGGTAATTATTCTTTATTTAGATTTTGTGTTTCACCAGACTGTCACCTGACAAAATTACCACAAAATTCTGATCCTTAAATATTCATTCATAAATATATGTTTGGAGAAAAAAGGAAAATATTGGATGACCTGAATGCACAGAGTGAGAAATCTCTTTACTTCTTTTAAACATTGAGACCACCATGCATTTAAAAAGCAAGATTTTTGAATTAAACATGAGGTTTCAGGACTCTCATAATTGAGATTTTGTTTATACTGAAGGAAGAACACTTCTATATTTAAAAATCATTCAATTATAAATATTTTTCTGTTGAAAAAATATATTGCAGTAAGATTCATGGATACCTTAGTGTACAAATACAGCAATTTTTTTGTTGGTGTTTTACAAACAAAATCTCACAAAGGTTTTACAGTGATACGCATAAAAATAAATGCAGCGAGTTCTTTTTCTTTTTTACTGAAGCCACATAAACCTAAGTACTATAATAATGGAGAGAATCCAGAGAAATCAAACCCTTCACATTTACTTTTTGTCAGCTCTGTTTCAGATCTGTCATCATTAAACAGCCCTTACCTTCTTTAGCCTTTGTT
Source organism: Sciurus carolinensis (assembly GCF_902686445.1). Taxonomy (NCBI): domain Eukaryota; kingdom Metazoa; phylum Chordata; class Mammalia; order Rodentia; family Sciuridae; genus Sciurus; species Sciurus carolinensis. The sequence continues at coordinate 71,272,700 of NC_062222.1, read as the reverse complement.
GCCAGCTAAACCGTAGTTTCTGTCATCTTAAATCTAAGTATAAAAAAAATATGGCCAGATCAGGTTCTCTTGCAACATGATTATTGTTTCATATCTATTCACTCTCAGATGAACTCAAGGTCCTTTATAAAACAAAGAATTGTGTTAAAGTGGGATAAACCCTTTGTGCAGAGGCCAGATGGAAGGAGATCTAGGCATGTGCAGCCAACTCCTCTGGGAATAGAGGAGCAAGCATGAAGGGCTATTTCTAAACAGTTGTGCACCAGGAGCCTGGTCCCCAACTTATAGTTCATGAATAAGGTGATTAATAATAAGAGAATATGCACAATAAACAAAACCAATATTTTCCTTGACTGAAAATTCTGTGAACATGAATTAGCAAAACATATCTTTAAATGAAATAAGGTGGGGATGAAAGATTCATGAAAATATCTAAAAGTAAAAGGAAGAAAATTTAAAAATGATAAAAACGAAGGGGGAATTTATTAGGTAAATAATATGTACTGAAAATTTGCTATTTAAATAATTATTTCCTTTGCATTTCTTTTTAAGATCAAAAAATTAATTTAAAAATGGCCAGGTAGGATTATCCCATAAATATACATAAATAAATTCTAAAATTTTAAGATATTACAAGAGCAGAGTATGAAGTGATGCTAGAATGTAAAAATTATAAGGAATCTAAACTTTAACTGAACATTTGAAAATCATTTATGTACTAAATTATATAACTATTATATTTAAGATACATTTCCATTTTCCCAGGCTATTAGCTACAACAATAGAATTACCATACTGTTTTTCCTTGTTCAAAAGAACCAGATGGAAGAGAAACTGGGCAAGCAAATGAAAGTCTCTGGGGATCATGCGAATTGAATGCTTATAAAAACCATATTCCAGTTAAGAAGATATTGTAGGTAAATGTCCAGTTTTATTCTCATAATTTCTATTCTTTTTAAAAGATAATAATATTTCTGTTCCACCTCTTCCTCTGATGGACTGTCTAAAATATCAAGTGATAAATGGCAAACCATATTTATCTGTGCTGATCAAAATTTAGTATCATTCTTCAGTCCTCAATTTAGAGAACTCCTTATAATTAACTGATGAGCTGTCCCCAAGACAGTGCCACTTAGAGTCATTACTGCACTCTAATTGGGTAGAAATGCTTTTAGAAAGTTCCAATTACAGACATTTTCTGTTATTCTTATAAATACATTCAAAGGAGGTACCGGAGCGTTTATTTTATTTGAGGGTTGTGTGGCTTGGTTATTGTTTATGTTCATATATGAGTAAATATTACAAGATAAAGCTTCTTCAAATTTCAGAGTAACAGGATCAAGAAAACTGATTAGTAACAATTTTTTGCTCTTGCTCATCATTATAATCAGGAATAGACTAGAATAAGGGATTTTTTTGATGATTTCATAATTAATGAATTGTATTTCTACATAAAGCCAAAGCCTCTCTTGATTTTCAATTCCTTCATATTTCTTTATGGAGTTATGAAGAGTTTAGACTTTTAAAATCAATATCTTTATAAGTTAAATATAGTAGTATGTACACCAGATTTATTTTGCTAATTAAAATTTTTGGCAAAAAAAAATTCATATGGCTTCCTAAAAGCCTTCTAATGCATACTGTGTAGCAATAGGAAGGAAAACAATTTTACTGACTTCAACCTAAAATTCAAAAACTTCTGAGTTAAAAGGGTTCATCTTACAGATGGGGAATACAAGTCAATGAAACATTTAGCTGTACCATGTTAATTTAGATAATTTAAACTTTATTTTTAGAGTTATTGTTCAGCACTTTTCTTAGAAATAAAGCTAAGTAAAAAATAAACAAGTTTTCCTGCTTATAAAGGAAAATTCGCAATAATATGAAAAAAGCAAATTGAGAGTTTAAGGAAGTTTGAGTTGACTAAAACATGTACTTACCATTTTTTAAATCTAAATCAGACCCTATACTATATTATTTATTTATGGGTCAAAAGTATAGTGTTAACTCTCAAAATTCTGTTATCTCATGGATTGAGGGGAAATTCTGAGTCCTACTGGACTCAGGAACCAGAAACCTGTTACCTAAATAAAGTAAAATACTGCCATCTGCTGACCTGAATGAAAAAATTATTTTTTAGCATTGGTAAGTGGCAAGAAAAACAGTCCATGTCTTTCAATCATGCTAAAAACATACTATACTGCGTGATATAAAATTAACCAGTCTCCTATATGGAAATTTAGGACGATAGATAAACTAGCATGTAGTTATTACTTTTAGCATTATTTACAAACAAACCAAAAACTAAAATTGACAGTATCAGTAATATGAACATATTTGGTTAAAACCACATTTAGTTTTATGGCTAAAATCTGAGGAAATAAAGTTATTAACTAGAGATTTTGAACTTGATAAAATTTTATATAAATACTTTTGTTTATAAATGTATAGTACACTACAAATAATTTGAAAAATTGAAAATTTGAAGTTCTATTCATTCTCCCTGCAAATAGTTGAGTGGCTGCTACGCCAGAAACCTTATTGCCTACAGGAGATACAAGTAAGTCCTAGTGTGTGTCCTTATGGAACTCACAATCTAATAAAAGAATCAGAAATTCTAGTATCTTAACAAATAAGAGTCATCTGCAGGATGGTACAGGAGTACTGCATTTTGCTTTAGTGGTGAACAAAAATCATTACCAATACATAAATTAAAATCTAGTATTTTCCCCTGTCCTCAATTATTATAAATAAATAATCCTTGGACTTCTCCAAGAATTGTATTTTAAACTTTCACCCTGGGAGTTGTTCTTTTCTATTGCTTTGCTTAAAAACCTTTAAGGATGTTAGCTGAAAGTGTAACATCCATAACACTTCAATTTTCTCATGCCCTCCATCAAATCTATTCCCAAGCACTATCACTTTTCATTCCTAAAAATCTCTCCCATGTGAAGATTTCTTCTCCAGTATGTCCCTGGTCTTCCTTCCACAGCTGCAAATTACCTCTTATCTGGTCTACCCATATTCCCTTGGATCCCATTCAATCTATTCTTTCCACTAACAAGCTTCCCATGACTTTCAGAACCTGGCATAATCGGTCACCCACCCATTCCACTAACATCAGCTGAAACCATGATTTCTTGCACTTTCTCTGTCGCTGTCACCCTGGCCTATTTTTCAATCTCTCCTCCTTGGCATGCTCCCTCTGCCACAAACCCTTGGCATAATCTAGTCCCTGTCTCTTCATTGTTCACCTATTTTGAAGATGCCTTCACTGAATTACCTAAGTCACAAACCTTACCATTTAATCTTTCATAGAACCACTCAATCTTCCTTCATAGTACTCATCACAGTTACAATTTTATAGTTTGATATGTTATTATCTGACATATTTATAATTTAATGTGGACAATAATTATGTCTGTTTGAGCTTTTTATTATTCCAAGTGGGATAACAATACTTTCCATTACAAAAATCTCCTAATTCATAGTAGAAAATTTTTGACAAGCAATTAAACTATCATAACTTAATGAAGTATACTAATTTAAGTCATGAATAAAATATGCTGGATTATTGATGATTCTAAACACAGACACATCCTCTTATTGGAATTCTAAGTTATTTATTTTTTGTATGTCTTCCCTCTATGTTAAGATTAGAAAACATTTGTTTTCTTTACAATTACCTACTGACTCAGCTATTCTGATCATGATACTTGCTAATTGCAGGGCACTCTATCCTTAAGACAATATCATATTTGGGCAAAAACTGTGCATGAAGTTAAATATTGACCTATTTTTTTTCTAGATCTTCTCTATCATTGAAATCTTTTGTGCTTCCTCTTTTGTTCTTCCTTATCACTCACTTGACCTTTCTGACACCATTATGAGGCTTTAAAATTCAAGTTCCTTTTCTGCTACACTTTTGAAATTTCCAGGCAATGAGAAGTAGAAGGACACAATAACAAATAAACAATATTATAACCCACGACTCCTTTATTTTTAAAATATCTCAATTGCTTTGGGTTTCTATGTAGAATCAGCATCAATAGAGTTCTATTTTCTTGCCTTTTCAAGAAATTAAATCATTCTGAATTCAAGTTGAGGTTATGCAAAATCAATTACATTTTACATACAATACCAATCATTTTTCCCCCAGTAAATCCAAATTTAATTTAATGAATTACTGTGATAACTAATTTTATATGTCAATTTGACTGCACCAGAGGGTACCTAGATATTTGGATAAACATTATTTTGCTGTGTCTGTCAGGATATTTCTGACTGCAATTAACATTTGAATCTATGGACTGAGTAAAGTAGATTGCCGTTTACAATGTAATAGGCCTCATCCGTGTATCAAGGCTCAAATAGGACTAAAAAAGAGAAGTAAAAGAATTTACTCTCTTTGCCCTATTTTTGACTTGAGACATCAGTCTTCTGCTTTCAGACTTGAACTGGAACTGGAACTATACCAGTCTCAGGTTTACCAATTTCATATCTTGGGAATTTTCAGTTTCCATAACCACCTCAGACATGTCCTTATAGCAAATCAATAAATCAAACAATCCCCCTCTCTCTCTTCTTTATGATTCTCTTGAGAACCCAAACTAATCACTATACCATACCTTGACATGTAAGATTGTCTTTAGCAGAGCATGGTGGCACACCCTTGTAATCTCAGCTGCTCAGGAGGCTGAAGCAGGAAGATGGAAAGTTTGAGGTCAGCCTGGCCAATTTAGTGGGGCCCTGTCTCAAAATAAAAATATTTTAGAAAGGTCTGTGATATAATTCAATGGTGGAACAACTTGCATGGAATGAACAAAGCCCTGTGTTCAACCTCTAGCACTGAAAAGACAGAGAAAGAGAGAGAGAGATCTCAACTTTAATTGCATGGATTTTGCACCATTTAAATATAGCTATGATGATTGATTTGGTTTTAAATTCTAAGCAATGTTATCTTATATATTCATGAATTTATAAAATAAGAATGAATGTGTACACTCACAGAGAACCACACATACACAGAACCTTTGGTCCTTTAAACATTTCCAAGTCTCTTCATAATTCAAATGTCAGGCAGAGGATCTCCCAATCTTTATTTTTTTTCCTTCTGAAATTTTCAAAGAAGTGATTCATTTACACTCTATTTCTTGATTCAAACTTCTAATACTCATTTTTCAGTTTCCCATTATTGGCTTCCATCTTCACCTCTTTGTTGCAATTCTTACAACAATGATCTCCTAATGTTACATAAAATAATTTCCATCACATGCCAGAGGTTCTTTATCCTCATTTTGACCATGCTGATTCTTCCTCCTCACACTCTCTCGAGACTTCCTTGGTTTATGATATTCTTCTTCCTGGTTTCTCTCAAATTATCTGCCTATTCTTCCTGTCTCCTTTACCAAATGTTTCCTCTGCCTGATCCTTAGTTATTGCTCTCTAAGGTGATACCATCACTCTACTGTTTTTTTCAGTAATTCTAATGACGTCCACTCTATACCCTGATGACATCAATCAATGTCTCCAGCCCAGGACTTTCTCCATACTTTTCTGCCTCATACCCAAGTACCTGTTAGGTACTATGTACTCAACTCTTGAAAAGTGAAATCGTCTTTCCCTAAATGTATTCTTACTCTGATTTCCTCTAAAGTTTCATTGGTCTTCATTTAATCTGTTTTGGGAATGAAAATGCCAGCATAAATGGAGTAGGGTCTGTCACATGTGGAGGATGTAGTAAATTGCTTATTGTTTACAAGTATTTGCTGCCCATTCCTAGAAGACAGTTGTACCTCCTTATTGACAACAGGCTTTAGCACTTGATTTGTTCTGGTCAATAAAATACAAGTGTAAATGACTGTCTCACTTCCCAGCAGGCACTTGTGAGCTAGAACATAATCTGCCATACTCTTTTCTCCCTATGCCGTGACAACCAGCAATATTCTAGATACTCTTTAAGATGAGCATGAAGCCAAGTTGCAAAGAAATAATAGCATTATCAAGCACAAAGCTTTGCAACTATAATGACTGAAATTTTAGGTCATTTTGTTAACATAACACATCCTAACTTATAGTGACTGATCTGGGGCTGGAAAAGTTTTAGCTATTGAGTCTCTATCCACATAATCATAATTCTCAAATATGCAAGGGTTATCATACAACCTGTGCATGATTTTTTAAATGCCTTAAATATTCCCCCAAAAAGTAAAATATGAAGCCAAATTAAGAGGTAATGGAAACCAAGGGGTTGGAAATGACTAACAGAAAACACTGAAGCTTGGTAAAAGGTAAATATTGGGATAATGATTGCAATTCTGCTTATAAACTGAATGCAAACATCATAAGTAATTCTTATAAGGAAAGAGATATAAAATACCAATACAAGAACAATTTGGATCTCAATTCATATTGTTAAGCAAAACTGAAAGTTAGAAAAAGGAAAATGTGTTCTAAATTCATTGGATCATATAGAGAATTCAAAATATACCATTTTACTCTCCACTCTGAACATTACAGAAGAAGAGGTTAAATAATCATGTTAAAATTCTTAAAGATAGTTCAATGGAAGGCAAAATAAAGACTTTCTAAAAATTTCATCCCTCTGTTTCAAGTACCAATAATGAAAAATAATGTAGGATAAACACACAAATATGAGTTAAAACTTCATTTTCAATGAAACAAGGAAATGATACAACCCCAAATTACAAAATAGGAAGTAGATTTATCAAGCAATGAAGTGAAATGAGGGCAGAGGTTGATTGCTGAGAACCAGTGCTTTCTCTAATATTGAGCAGAACACAGATTTCTCTCAAAGGAAAAGGTATGATCCAGAAAGACTGTGATTACAGTAACAAAATCAGAGCCTTGAGTGACCTCAGAAGAAGTGGAATGCCTAGTTTGAAGGGGAAGTAAAATCAAAGAAGAAATTAGACTGATGTGTTAGCTGCATAGCCTTCAGCCTATTCTCTAAGCAAGGAGATGGCCAGTTGTCAGAGAGAGTGAGGAAAGGGAGAAATGAGACAGCACCTCATATCTCTCCCCACCCTGAAGCAGTTTTCTCAATAACTTCTTAACAAGTACTAAAAAAGAGAAATAATTTACATTTCCATCTTCTGTGGTAGAGAAAGGCAAAGAAGGGTAAGAAATTTGCAATTTCTGCCCACTACCAAAAAAAATGGATGGAATATACAAATCAAAATGTAGAAAGGGGAAAAGAACATACATAAACTGAAAAAAGACAGCCTATAGTAAAAGATAAATTGCTTAATAAATAGACCAAGAGTTAATTAAGTGTTTCCTTATAGTCTCTTCAGTAGGTTGAACAATGTCCCTTGCAAAACTATTTATCCAGAACCTCAGAATGTGAATTCATTAGGAAATATGTTTTTGAAAATGCAAGTAGTAAGATGAGGTCATATCAGATTAAGGTGGGCCCTATATCCAATAACTGATATCCTTATAAAAAGAAGGAAGGATATACAGAGACCCAGAGAGCAAAAGGCCATGTGGCAGTGGAGGCAGAAAAAGGAGTGATGATATACATGTAAACTGAAGAACAACAAGGATTTATGAGAGCTTCTTGGAGGTAGGAAAAGGTAAGGGAGGATTTTTCCTTGGACCCTTTGGAGGCCCTGTCAACACTTTGATTTTAAGTTTTGGGCCTCTGGAATTGTGAGTTAATCCATTTCTGTTATTTTAAGCTATGTAGCAAGTGTTACATTGTTTTAGCATCCCTCTAGTAATCTTCAAGAAGTTGTATAGTCCATGACTATGATGGACACTCTAGGGTGACCTCCCATGATCCCCAACTGGTGTTGTCATGCCCTTGTGTGAACCCTTGTCCTTGTGTGTAGTTAACACCTGTGATTTGTATCTAACAGCTAGGATACAGTGTATATGATTTCATGTCTGTGATTATACTACTTAAGAATGTAATACATTTTCCTAGGACAGCCTCCTTTGCTGACTTTAAAGAAGCATGCTACCATGTTGCCAGATGTCTTATGGAGAGGGTCATAGGGCAAGGAACTGAGGATGACCTTTGACCAATAGGCAATAGGCAGTTGAGACTCATGTGTGGCAGACTGCAAAGAACTGAATTCTTCCAACCATCAGGCTAAATTTGGAAAGAGATACTTCCTCAGTTGAATCTCAGGTAAGTCTACAATCCCAACTAATACCTTGCTGCCTTGTAAGACCTTGCAAGGAGAGGACCCAACTAAGTAATGCTCAATTCCTTACTCAGAGAAATTGTGAGATAATAAACACCTGTTGTCTTAAGCCACTAAGTTAAAACTAAGAGTATTATGGAACAATAGATCACTAATACAATATCCTTTCTAGAAGCAGAGCTCTAAAAAGAAAGTCAAGAGTTCAATAGAATTTAAGACATTAGGGGGGGAAATATGAAGATTGAACAGTTTCGAATATAAATGGTACAGCTAAAAGCATGTTAGGAAAATAAAATAAAGCCAAGAAGAATACACGACTGAATATACAAGTCTAAAGAAATCACACAATGACAGGGATTCAAGATGGCAAACTAGAGGGAGGCTGTATTCCTTGTCACTTTGTAACTTAGGTTTCAAGCAGAGGAAAATCTGTTTCTCTTTGAGGCAGTCTTTGCTGCTTATCAATCTTCTCTGTTTATCCCATTTGTCCACCATGACCACCTGCCCTCTGCCAGCATATCACCTACTTTTTAAGTACAGATCACTCACTGACTGCTATCATCTGCCATTTGCACCTTTGCTTGTTTCTTGCCTGCCCATCACCTGCTTTTCACCTTCCCATCACCCACCACTGAGGTCCACCTGCCAATTGTCCACCAGTAGTCTGCAGACTGCCCAGAGGCCACCAGCTGATCTCCTGCTCTCTGCTGTTGCCGGGAAGTCCATTGTCACAGTATAGGTTTGGTTACGCATGGCTGCTGCCATTCTGGGACAACAACCAGGACCTGCAGGACCCCTGACCCGACTGACTGTGCCCCACTTCCAGGACTGCTCAGCCTGAAAAACTGCATCCCACCTCCAGGACATCTGGCCTGACTGGCTGCTCCCCATGTGGACTTAGCACTCACACCCCACACTGCAACTCCCCACTTGCCAACATATTTGTGCAGCCATCTTGCATTATCCTGGAAGTGGAAGCTGCCATCTTTAAGTGGGGCAAATCTCATCCTGAGACACCTGCTAGAGAATGGAAACTTGTTGTCAGTACCTCTCATGCATCAGGCTACTGAAGACTGGGAGGTTTGAATAGTACATGACTGTTATCCTGTAGATTTTTTTTTTCTTTTTTCTCATTTTGGAAAAATTTTAAGTTTTTATTTCTTTACTTTTCTCACTATTTTTCTTTTGTTTACCTGTTTCCTCAGAGTCTCTCCCTTTTCTCATGCTAATAAACAACTTCTTTTGATTTCACTTTCATTCATCCTACAATCTAGAACTTCTCTATATATTCTTTTCTTATCCCATTAACTTTTACATCCTACACCCCTCCCCATCCTCTTTGTCCACTATTAGAAACTGTAGACCTCATTGCAAATCTACTAGTTATACTATAGATAATAATCCGACTCATTCTCTCTGTTTATTACAACAATATGGTTAAGGACTTCATAGGGGCTATTTGGTTGAGGGTGGCAAATTGTATGGGATGTTGCTAATATTGATCTCCCTCTTAAAGAAGAGATTTTGGAAACCTGTAGGGTCACTATAAGCCTATAGGGGAGAAAATGCACTGCTAGAGAGGAAGATATATGAACAACATGAAAAAACAAGGGAAGAAAGTGTTCCAAACAAACCAAGATTCTATATTAATAGAATCTAATGACAGCATGGTAGAAGAAATGTCACAAAGTCAGTTCAGAATATACATAAATAAAATGATTCATGAAACAAAGACTGAGATAAGAGAATAAATAAGGGCAATGAATGATCACTCCAATGAGGAGTTAAAAGAGCAACTGCAGGAAGCAAAAAATCATTTCAAAAAAGAGATACAGATTCTGAAAAAACAAACAAACAAACAGAAATCCTTGAAATGAAGGAAACAATAAACCAAATAAAAAACTCAATGGAAAACATCATCAACAGACCAGATCACTTGGAAGACAGTGAAGACAAAATAGTTAATCTTGAAAATAAAGTTGACCACACAGAGAAGATGGTAAGAAATCATGAATAAAACCTCCAAAAACTATGGGATATCATGAAAAGACAAAATTTAAGAATTATTGGGATTGAGGAAGGCACAGAGATATAAACCAAAGGAATGAACAATCTATTCAATGAAATAATATCAGAAAATTTCCCAAACCTGAAGAATGAAATGGAAAATCAACTACAGGAGCTTTATAGAACACCAAATGTACAAAATCACAACAGATCCAAACGAAGGTACATTATAATGAACATGCCTAACATCCAAAACATAGAATTTTAAAGGCTGCAAGAGAAAAAAATCAGATTACATATAGGAGGAAACCAACGTGGATATCAGCAGACTTCTCAGCCCAGACACTAAAAGCTATAAGGGCCTGAGAAAACATATTTCAAGCTCTAAAAGAATATGATTGCCAACTGAGAATCTTATACCCAGCAAAACTAACCTTCAAATTTGAAGATGAAATAAAATCCTTCCATGATAAACAAAAGTTAAATGAATTTGCAAATAGAAAGCCTGTGCTACAGAACATTCTCAGCAAAATATTACATGAGGAGGAAATGAAAAACAACAATGTAAGTCAGCCAAGGGAGGAACTACCCTAAAGGAAAAACCAATCAAAGGATAAACCAAGTAAAGTTAAAAACCAAAAATAAGCCAAAATGACCAGGAATACAAATCATATCTCAATAATAACCCTGAATATTAATGGCCTAAACTCATTAATCAAAAGACATAGACTGGCAGATTGGATTAAAAAGAAAGACCCAACAATATGCTGCCTTCAAGAGACTCATCTCATAGAAAAAGATACAGACTAAAGGTGAAAGGATGGGGAAAAGAGTACCATGCACATGGACTCAGTAAAAAAGTGGGGGTTTCCATCGTTACATCAGATAAAGTGGACTTTGAGTCAAAGGTAGTCAGAAGGGATAAAGAAGGACATTTCATACTGTTTAAGGGAACCATAAATCAGGAAGACATAACAATCATAAATATTTATGCTCCAAACAACAGGGCATCCATGAATGTTAAACAATTCCTTCTCAATTCCAGGATAGACCACCACAAAATAATTCTGGGTGACATTAACACACATTTTCACCCCTGGATAGATCTTCCAAACAAAAAGCAAACAAAGAAACCAGAGAACTCAATAATACAATCAGTAACTTAGACTTAACAGACATATGTAGAATATTCCACCCATCAATGAGCGAATACACTTTCTTCTAAGCAGCACATGGATCCTTCTCTGAAATAGACTATATGTTATGCCACAAAGCAGCCCTTAGTAAATGCAAAAAAAAAAGAGATACTACCTTGTATTCTATCAGATCACAATGGAGTGAAATTAGAAATCAATGACAAAATAAAAACAGAAACTACTCCAACACCTGGAGACTAAATAACATGCTATTGAATGAAACATGGATAACAGAAAATATCAGGAAGGCAATTAAAATATTCTTAAAGGTAAATGAGAATGTCAATACAATGATACAATATACCAAAATCTCTGGAACACTATGAAAGCAATACTACGAGGAAAATTCATTGCATGGAGCACATTCAAGAAAATAATAAAAAGTCAACAAATAAATGACCTAACATTACATCACAAAGCCCTAGGAAAAGAAGAACAGAACACCACCAAAAGTAGAAGACAGGAAATAATTAAAATCAGAGGTGAAATCAATGAAGTTGAAACTAAAGAAACAATTCAAAAAATTGACAAAAGAAGTTGGTTCTTTGAAAAAGTAAACAAAATAGATAAACACTGACAAAGGGGAGAGAGAAAACTCAAATTACTAAAATTTGTGATGAAAAAGATAATATCATGACAGGAGCTATTGAAATACATAAAATAATTAGAAGCTACTTTGAAAATCTATACTCCAACAAAATAGAAAATCTTGAAGACATCGACAAATTTCTAGAGACATATGATCCTCCCAAACTGAATCAGGAGGACATACACAATTTAAACAGATCAATTTCAAGCAATGAAATAGAAGACATCAAAAACTTACCAACCAAGAAAAACCCAGGACCAGATGGATTCTCAGCTGAGTTCTATAAGACCTTCAAAGAAGAACTCATTCCAGTACTTCTCAAAGTATTTCATGAAATAGAAAAGGCGGGAACCCTTCCAAACTTGTCTTATGAAACTGGTATCATTCTGGTACCAAATCGGACAAAGACACATCAAGGAAAGAAAACTTTAGGCCAATATCTCTGATGAATATATATGCAAAAATTCTGAACAAAATTCTGGCAAATCCTATACAAAAACATTAAAAATGTAGTGCAGTACGATCAAGTGGGGTTCATTCCAGGGATGCAAGTTTGTTTCAACATCCAGAAATCAATAAATGTAATTCATCACATCAATAGACTTAAGGTTAAGAATCATATGATTATTTCAGTAGATGTAGAGAAAGCATTTGATAAAATACAACACCCCCTCGTGCTCCCAATACACTAGAAAAAATAGGGATAGTAGGAACATACCTTAACTTTGTAAAGGCTATCTATGGTTAAACCCATAACCAACATCATTCTTAATGGGGAAAAACTGAAAGCATTCCCTCTAAAAACTGTAAAAACTCTTTCATGACTTTATTCAACATTGTATTGAAATACTATCCAGAGCAATTAGACAATTCAATGAAATTAAAGAGATACAAATAAGAAAAGAAGAACTCAAATTATCACTATTTGCTGATTCTATATTTAAAGGATCCAGAAAACTTCTAGAACTAATAAATGAATTCAGCAAAATAGCAGGATATGAAATCAACACACAGATCTAATGTATTTGTATTCATAAATGATGAATCCTCTGAATGAGAAATTAGGAAAACTACTCCATTTACAATAACCTCAAAAAATAAAATACTTGGGAATCAATCTAACGAGAGAGGTGAAAGACCTCTACGTGAAAACTACAGAACACTAAAGAAAGAAATTAAAGAATACCTTGGAAGATAGAAAGATTTCCTATGTTCTTGGATAGGCAGAATTAATATTATCAAAATGGTCATACTTCCAAAGGCACTATACAGATTTAACGCAATTCCAGTTAAAAACTCAATGACATTTCTCATAGAAATAGAGAAAGCAATCATAAATTTCATCTGGAAGAATTTCATCTAGAAGACCCAGAATAGTCAAAGAAATCCTGGGCAGTAAGAGTGATACAGGAGGTATCATAATACCAGAACTTAAACTCTACTATAAAGCAATAGTAACAAAAATGGCATGGTGTTGGTAACAAAAATAGACAGGTAGACCAATGGTACAGAATAGAAGACACAGAGACAAAACCACATAAGTATAGTTATCTCATACTAGACAAAGGTGCCGAAAACATACAATGAGAAAAGATAGCCTTTTCAACAAATGGTGCTAGCAAAACTGGAAATTCCTATGCAGCAAAATAAAATTAAATCCCTATCTGTCACCATGTACAAAAATCAACTCAAAATGGATCAAGGACTTAGGAATTAGAACTGAGACCCTTCATGAAATAGAAGAAAAAGTATGCCTGAATGTTCATCATGTTGACTTAGGACTAGACTTCCTTGACAAGACCCCCAGAGAGAAAGAAATAAAAGCAAGAATCAATAAATGGGATGGCTTCAAACTAAAAAGCTTTTTCTCAGCAAAGGAAACAATCAATAATTGATTGTTTTGAAAAGAGAGCCTACAAAGTGGGAAAAAATCTTTTCCACACACACTTCAGATGGAGCACTAATCTCCAAATTTTATAAAAACTTTAAAAACTTTACACTACAAATACAAAGAACCCAATCAATAAATGGGCTAAGAAACTGGGAAGACACTTCACAAAACAAGATATACAGGTGATCAACAAATAAATGAAAAAGTGCTCATCATTTTTAGTAATTAGAGACATGCAAATTAAAACCACTTTAAGATTTCATCTAACTCCAACTAGAATGCCTATTATCAAGAACACAAGAAATAATAAGTGTTGGTGTGGATCTGGGGAAACAGGCGCACTCATACATTGCTAGTGGAGTTGCGAATTGGTGTAGTCACTCTGGAAAGGAGTATGGAGACTCCTCAGAAAACTTGGAATGGAACCATCATTTGACCTAGTTCTCCCAGTCCTTTGTTTATACCCAAAGGACTTAAAATCAGCATACTACAGTGATGTAGCCACATCAATGTTCATAGCTGCTCCACTCACAATAGCTAGATTGTGGAACCAACCTAGATGCTCTGCAACTGATGAATGAATTAAGAAACTGTAGTATATATACACAATGGAATATTACTCAGCTATAAAGAAGAATAAAATTATAGCATTTGCTGGTAAATGGATGGAGTTGGAGAATATCATGCTATGTGAAATAAGCTAAGCCCCAAAAAACCAAAGGTTGAATGTTTTCTCTGATAAGTGAATGATGATACATAATAAGGTGGGGGCAGGGGGCACAAGAGAAGAATGGAGGAACTTTGGGTTGTGTAGAGGGAAATGGAGCAGGAGGTGGTGAGGGAAGGAAAGATAGTGGGCTGAAACAGACATTTATTACCCTATGTACATATATGATTACATGAATGGTTTGAATCTATATTGTGTACAACCATAGAAATGAAAAGTTGTACTCCATTTTTGTACAATGAATCAAAATGCAGTCTGTAAAAATAAATAAATAAATAAATAAATAAATAAATAAATAAATAAAATAAAATAAAAAAGAAATCACACATTGTAATGTAAATAAATGCAATGACATATAAAATAATAAGATTTTATATGAGAAAAAGAAAATGCTATGTAGGCATATGGAATGAAACAGATTTAAGGATAAGACAGAAGTTGAGAAAGAAAATAGAACAAATGGAATTAAATAAATAGTAAAAAGATGAATGGAAGTGAAGACCAGATTTGCTGCTTGAAAGAGCTGATTCTATGTAAAGGATAAACTGATAGAGAATGATATACACTGAAATGTATTCTGGTGCAATTCTTAATTTTAAGAATAAACAGAATTGTATGGACATTCCTTGTAGAAAAATGAGTACCCCGCAAGATGGTAAAAAAAAGAGAAAAATATCAAGCTTTTATCCCTAACCAAGTAGTTACCCTTCAACTATAAAAACAAAGACACTTATTCTCAAGAGTACAAAACCTCAGGGGATACATTGCCCATAAACCTTTCTTGAAAAAAAAAAGCATGTTAATGGAATTTGGTCAACTAAGAAATGTATAGAAATGTAAAACTTAAGAATAAAGAACCTGTGGTAATAGGACTGACATAAGCATAATCCCTTTATAAAACCACAATGAAAAAAATGTTAGGAATTTTGATTGCAGAATAAAATGTGAAAGCTGAGCTGGGGATGTAGCTCTGTGGTAGAAGGTGGACCTAGCATACACGAGGCCCTGGACTTGACAACCAGCACTGCAAAAACACAAAACAAAACAAAACCCAAAAAGCAAATGCTATTAATCTTGAAATAGTAATGTTAATAATGTAATACAAATCTGGGAAAGATTGGTGGAAAAAGTGCATAAACCTCTTAATAGTCCATGACATAGACACCATGTCAAGTCACACATAACAGTTTTAAAAATTCATGAATCCAATAACCAGGTATGGAAGCATATGCCTTTAATCATGGTTATTAAGGAGGCTGAAGCAGGAGGATTGCAAGTTGGAGGCCAGCCTGGGAAACTTAAAAAGACCCTGTCTCAAAATATAATTTTTTAGAAGAGTAGGTGGTATAGCTTAGAGGTAGAGTACTTGTCTAGCATGTGCAAGTTTCTGTAAAAAAGGCCAGTAAAAAATTTCATGAATCCAGTCTTTTAAGATTTATTTTAACTCTACAGAAAATTTCATGTTAGAAGCTTATCTTTTATAATAAAGAAACAGTTACTTCAACTGAATTCTTTCAGCTTCAGTTTCTTCTTTCATTAAATTAAAATTTTAGTGAATGTAATTTGTCAAAAGAATGAAAATAAAATAGAAATTCTTCAATTCCTATTTTATATGGTGTTATTTACAAAATTAGATATAGAGAAGTGAAATTATGCTAACCAAAGTTTAGTCATGATTATTTTGGCACATGAGGATTTGGGATAGATCTTGCATGTCTCCTTTGTATTTCAGTGAATTGGTTAGACTATTTACAACTATAAATGTGTATCATTTCCATGAAACTATTTTTCTTACAATTAAATCTTAACTTATAGACTAAAATATAATTAGCTATATATTTAATTCTATTTAATTGATATGATTAAAAGCATAATAGATATGCCTAATGAAGAATTAAGATAAAACAACTAAGTTATTAAACATTGGCACATACAAAATTTATGTATTGTTTACAAAGAAATATACATAGAACAAAATGATAAATAATTACATAAAATAAGGCACAAAAAAACTAGGCAAACGTAAATAAAAGGAAAAGATAATAACTATAAGAGTGAATGGATTTAAGGGGAAAAAAGACACAATAAACAAGTTTTTTTGAGAAATAAAAGGAATAATTCACAATGAAAACATCAATTAATGAATGTCCACATGTATTATAGCACATTAAACAAAGCTGTTTGAATAAAAAAGGAAATTGGCAGAAATACAAATGAGGAAATTTAATTCAGAGTGGGAAAAAATGAACAAACAGAAAAACCCAATGAATATAATTTTCAGTTCCTAAGAAGATCTATAAATTCACAAGATTTGATTACATATTAGGTGAAAAAGAATTTATGACAATTTCCAAAACATAGGAGGCCATCTTTTCTGATTATAATATAATAATGTCAGATTAAAAAATTGAAAAGAGAAGAAGAGGAGGAGGATGGAGGAGGGAAGAATCCAATGGCTTAGTGTTTTGCTAAAGAATTGCTCTTTAAAAGAGGAATGAGCCTACAATCTCAGCAACGTGGGTGACGGAGGCAGGAGGATCTCAAGTTTGAGGCCACTCTGCAACGTAGGGACACTCTGTCTCAGGAAAAAAGAAAAAGGAAATGAAACCTGCAGTTATATACAATTTAGATTTGACAATGGTAGCACTATTTATCAAAATATGTGTTGGGTACAAAGCTGTTCTCAGAGAAGAATACGTACTGTTTGTTATCTGGAAGGTCCCCCAAAAGTTCATGTGTGAAAGGATCGGCCCCATTGCTGAAGTGCAGCTTTCCAGAGGGGATGGGACCATGAGGGCGGTGACCTCGTAGGTGGATACATCCATTGACAACAGAATAGGCCTCTGGGAGGTGGCGGAAACTGTAGGAAGTGGGCATGATTGGAGGAAGGTGGTCACTGGGGGCGTGCCCTGGAAGGGTAACTTTTCTTCTCAATCCCTTCCAGTCTCTGTCTCATCTCTCTGTCTCTCTGTGCCCACTCCACCCACCACCCCCCCACTTTTGCTTCCTGGCTGCCTTGAGGTGAGCAGCTGCTTCCACTATACCCTTCCACCAGGATGTTCAGTCTCACTTCACCTCAGGTCCAAAGCAGTGGAGCCAGGCAACCGTGTTCTGAAACTTCTAAAACCATTAACCGAATAAATCTTTTCTTCTCTAAGTTGTTTTTCTCAGGTATTTGTCACAGTGACAAAAAGCTAATTAACAGTGTTCAATGCTTTTACCCTTAAGAGGAAAAGAAATTAAGGAAGGGAGAGTGAATAAAGAGGAAGAAGAAAGAAGGGAAAGAAACTATTGTGCTTTAGATGAAGAAAAATAATAGTAGACAACAATACAGAAAAATGGAATAATAAAGTTAAGTCAGGTATTCATGAACTATAAAATAGTAAAACTAAAGAGCCATTACAAGAAATAATATAGAGGTTTCTCAAAAAATTAAACATATCATCAAAAAAATTAAAAATATAACCACTATATGATAGAGCAATCCCATTACTGGGTATATAGTAAAAAAAAAAAAAAAAAATGAAATCAGCATTATTTTTTCAATTATTATTCTAATTATTTATTTATTTATTTTTATTGTAAACAAATGGGATACATGTTGTTTCTCTGTACATGGAGGCAAGGCATACCATTTGTGTAATCATAAATTTACATAGGGTAATGCTGTTTGATTCATTCTGTTATTTTTTTCACCTTCCCCCCACCTCTCCCACCACTCTTTTCCCTCTATACAGTCCTTCCTTCCTCCATTCTTACCACCCTCCTTAACCCTAACCCTAACCCTAACCCTAAACCTAATGCTAACACCTCCCACCCCCCATTATATGTCCTCATCCGCTTATCAGCGAGATCATTCGTCCTTTAGTTTTTTGAGATTGGCTTATCTCACTTAGCATGATATTCTCCAATTTCATCCATTTGCCTGCAAATGCCACAATTTTATCATTCTTTATGGCAGAGTAATATTCCATTGTATTTATATGCCAGTTTCTTTACCCATTCATCTATTGATGGACATCTAGGTTGGTTCCACAATCTGGCTATGGTGAATTGAGCAGCAATGAACATTGATGTGGCTGTATCTTTGTAGTATGCTGATTTTAAGTCCTTTGGGTATAGGCTAAGGAGTGGGATTGCTGGGTCAAATGGTGGTTCCAGTCCGATCTTTCTGAGGAATCTCCATACTGCTTTCCAGAGTGGCTGCACTAATTTGCAACCCCACCAGCAATGTATGAGTGTACCCTTTTCTCCACATCCTCGCCAACACCTGTTGTTGCTTGTATTCTTGATAATTGCCATTCTAATTGGGGTGAGATGGAATCTTAGGGTAGTTTTGATTTGCATTACTCTTATTACTAGAGATGTTGAACATTTTTTCATATGTTTATTGATTGCTTGTAGATCTTCTTCTATGAAGTGTCTGTTCATTTCCTTAGCCCATTTGTACTTGGATTATTTGTATTCTTGGTGTAGATTTTTTTGAGTTCTTTATATATTTTGGAAATTAGTGCTCTATCTGAAGTATGAGTGACAAAGATATTCTCCCACTCTGTAGGCTCTCTCTTCACATTACTGATAGTTTCCTTTGCTGAGAGAAAGCTTTTTAGTTTGAATCTTTCCCATTTATTGATTCTTGCTTTTATTTCTTGTGCTATGGGAGTCCTGTTAAGGAAGTCTCATCCTAAGCCAACAAGTTGAAGATTTGGACCTACTTTTTCTTCTGTAAGATGCAGGGTCTCTGGTCTGATTCCGAGGTCCTTGATCCATTTTGAGTTGAGTTTTGTGCAGGGTGAGATATAGGGGTTTAGTTTCATTCTGTTGCATATGGTTTTCCAGTTTTCACAGCACCATTTGTTGAAGAGGCTATCTTTTCTCCATTGCATATTTTTGGCACCTTTGTCTAGTATGAGAAAATTGTATTTATTTGGGTTTGTGTCTACGTCTTCTATTCTGTACCATTGATCTACCTGTCTATTCTGGTACCAATACCATGCCGTTTTTGTTACTATTGCTTTGTAGTAGAGTTGAAGATCTGGTATTGTGATACCCCCTGCTTCGCTCTTTCTACTGAGGATTGCTTTAGCTATTCTGGGTTTCTTATTCTTCCAGATGAATTTCATAATTGCTTGCTCTATTTCTGCAAGGTACATCATTGGGATTTTAATTGGAATTGCATTGAATCTGTATAGCACTTTAGGTAGTATGGCCATTTTGACATTATTAATTCTGTGTATCCAAGAACATGGGAGATCTTTCCATCTTCTAAGGTTTTCTTTAATTTCTTTCTTTAGTTTTCTGTAGTTCTCATCGTAGAGATCTTTCACCTCTTTTGTGAGATTGATTCCCAAGTATTCTATTTTTTTCGATGCTATTGTGAATGGGATAGTTTTCCTAATTTCTCTTTCTAAAGATTCATCGCTTATGTATAAAAATGCATTGGATTTATGAGCATTGATCTTGTAACCTGCTACTTTACTGAATTCACTTATGAGTTCTAAAAGTTTTCAGGTGGAATTTCCAGGTTCCTCTAAATATATAATCATGTCATCAGCGAACAGGGATCGTTTGAGTTCTTCTTTTCCAATTCGTATCCCTTTAATTTCTTTGGTCTGTCTAATTACTCTGGCTAGAGTTTCAATGATGATGTTGAATAGAAGTGGTGAAAGAGGGCATCCCTTCCTTGTTCCAGTTTTTAGGGGGAATGCTTTCAGTTTTTCACCATTTAGAATGATATTGGCCATGGGCTTAGCGTAGATGGCCTTTACAATGTTAAGGAATGTTCCCACTACCCCAATTTTTTCTAGTGTTTTGAGCATGAAGGGATGCTGTATTTTATCGAATGCTTTTTCTGCATCTATTGAAATAATCATGTGATTCTTAACTTTAAGTCTGTTGATATGGTGAATGACATTTATTGATTTCCGGATGTTGAGCCAACCTTGCATCCCTGGGATAAAACCCACTTGATCGTGGTGCACTATCTTTTTAATATATTTTTGTATGCGATTTGCTAAAATTTTGTTGAGAATTTTTGCTTCGATGTTCATTAAGGATATTGGTCTGAAATGTTTTTCCTTGATGTGTCTCTGTCTGGTTTAGGTATCAGGGTGATATTGGCTTCATAGAATGTGTTTGGGAGGGTTCCCTCCTCTTCTATTTCATGGAATACTTTGAGGAGTATTGGAATGAGCTCTTCTTTAAAGGTTTTGTAGAACTCGGCCGAGAACCCATCTGGTCCTGGACTTTTCTTTCTAGGTAGGCTTTTGATGACTTCTCTATTTCATTGCTTGAAATTGGTTTATTTAAGTTGTGTATGTCCTCCTTGTTCAGTTTAGGTAATTCATATGTCTCTAGAAACTTGTTGATATCTTCGAGGTTTTCTGTTTTGTTGGAGTATAGATTTTCAAAATAGCTTCTAATTATGTTTTGTATTTCAGTCGTGTCTGTTGTGATATTTCCTTGTTCATTCCGAATTTTAGTAATTTGAGTTTTCTTCCTCTTTCTCTTTGTTAGTGTGGCTAAGGGTTTATCAATTTTTTTTATTTTTTCAAAGAACCAACTCTCTATTTTGTTAATTTTTCCGATTGTTTCTTTTGTTTCAATTTTGTTGATTTTGACTCTGATTTTAACTATTTCCTTTCTTCTACTACTTTTGGTGTTGGTCTGCTCTTCTTTTTCTAGGGTTTTGAGCTGTAGTGTTGTCATTTATTTGTTTATTTCTACTCCTTTTGTTGAATGCGCCCCATGAAATAAATCGTCCTCTAAGTACTGCTTTCTTAGTGTCCCAGAGATTTTGATATGATGTGTCTTTGTTCTCGTTTACTTCTAAGAATTTTTTTATTTCCCTCCTGATGTCTTCGGTTATCCATTCATCATATAGTAGTGTATTATTTAATCTCCAGGTATTGGAGAAGTTTCTGTTTTTTTTTCTGTCATTTATTTCTAATTTCAATCCATTATGATCTGATAGAGTATAAGGTAGTATCTCTATCTTCTTGTATTTGCTAACAGTAGCTTTGTGGCATAAAATATGGTCTATTTTAAAGAAGGATCCATGTGCTGCTGAGAAGAAAGTGTATTCGTTCTTTGTTGGATGGTATATTCTATATATGTCGGTTAAGTCTAAATTGTTGATTGTGTTATTGAGATCTATGGTTTCTTTATTCAATTTTAGTTTGGAAGATCTATCCAGTGGTGAGAGAGGTGTGTTAAAATCGCCTAGTATTATTGTGTTGTGGTCTATTTGATTTCTAGAATTGAGAAGGATTTGTTTGACGTACGTGGATGAACCAATGTTCGGGGCATAGATATTTATGATTGTTATGTCTTGCTGATTTATGCTTCCCTTAAGTAGTATGTAATGTCCTTCTTTATCCCTTCTGACTAGTTTTGGTTTGAAGTCCACATTATCTGAAATGAGGATGGATACTCCATGTTTTTTGCTGTGTCCGTGTGCATGGTATGTTTTTTCCCATCCTTTCACCTTTAGTCTGTGGGTATATCTTTCTATGAGATGAGTCTCTTGCAGGCAGCATATTGTAGGATTTTTCTTTTTAATCCCATCTGCCAGTCTATGTCTTTTGATTGATGAGTTCAGGCCATTAACAATCAGAGTTATTATTGTGATATGATTTGTATTCCCAGTCATTTGACTCATTTTTGTTTTTTTGACATGATTTGGTTTCTCCTTTATTTGGCTATTCCTTTAGGCTAGTTCCTCCCATTACTGATTTGCATCGTTGTTTTTCATCTCTTCCTCATGGAATATTTTGCTGAGAATGTTCATAATGCCGGCTTTCTTTTTGTAAATTCCTTTAGCTTTTGTTTATCATGGAATGATCTTATTTCGTCATCAAATCTGAAAGTAAGTTATACTGGGTATAAGATTCTTGGTTGGCATCTGTTTTCTTTCAGGGCTTGGTAAATGTTGTTCCAGGCCCTTCTAGCTTTTAGGGTCTGGATTGAAAAATCTGCTGATATTCTTATTGGTTTCCCCCTGAATGCAATTTGATTCTTTTCTCTTGCTGCCTCTAAAATTCTGTCTTTATTTTGTATGTTAGGTATTTTCATTATAATGTGCCTTGGTGTGGGTCTGTTGTAATTTTGTGTATTTGGAGTCCTATAAGCCTCTTGTACTTGGTTTTCCATTTCATTCTTCAGATTTGGGAAATTTTCTGATATTATTTCATTGAATAGATTGTTCATTCCTTTGGTTTGTTTCTCTAAGCCTTCCTCAATCCCAATAATTCTTAAATTTGGCCTTTCCATGATATCCCATAATTCTTGTAGATTCTGTTCATGATTTCTTACTATCTTCTCTGTTTGGCCAACTTTGTTTTCAAGATCAAATATTTTGTCTTCAGTGTCTGAGGTTCTGTCTTCCAGGTGTTCTATCCTATTGGTTATGCTTTCTATGGAGTTTTTAACTTGGTTTATTGTTTCCTTCATTTCAAGGATTTCTGTTTTTTTTTTTTTTTCAGTATTTCTAACTCTTTATTGAAATGATCTCTTGCTTCCCGTATTTACTCTTTTAACTGTTGATTGGTGCGATCATTTAATGCCTGCATTTCCTCTTTCATCTCCTCCTTCAATGCCTGCATTTGCTCTTTCATCTCCTCGTTTGCTTCCCTGATTGTTTTAATTATGTACATTCTGAACTCCCTTTCTGACATTTCTTCTGCTATGCTGTCATTGGGTTTTATTGATATAGTATCTAGGTTTGTTTGGTACATTTTCTTCCCTTGTTTTTTCATATTGGTCAGATGTCAGTGGGACTCTGAGATATTGTAGATTTCCTCTATTGGCTTATATTGTCCCTGTAGATTTCCAGTATATCACCTCCCAGCCTTCAGTAGCCTGAAGTCTTGGAGGAACTTGATGATGCAGTGCTTCCGAAGAAAGCTGCCCCTTGCCCGCTACTGGTTCCAGGGCTTGGAGCTGTCTCTGTGCGGAAAGGCTCTCACTGGGCGGTCTGCTCTGATAAGCTGGCCATGAAAGGAGCCTGCCACCAGAGGGAGCAGGGCTGCTTGGGGAAGTCCCTGGCTGCCCTGTCCTCCCTGAAGCTGCCTGCGGGCCCGAGCTCGCCGCCGGCTCCAGGACTTGGAGCTGGTTCTGTGCAGAAAGCCTCTCACTGGGCGGCCTGCTCTGAGAAGCTGGCCGTGTGGAAGAAGCCCGCCGCCTGAGGGAGCAGGGCTACCTGGGGAAGACTCTACCTGCCCTGCCCTGCTCTGAGAAGCCGCCCCTATCTGGGCCTGTCGCCCGGGCTGAGCTTCACCTGGTGGGGGAGAATCACCCCGTGGCTTTATTTTAGTCCGAGTCTCTCAATGCCTCCCCTTCTTGAATCCTGGATTCTGGAGCGACAGGAGATGCAGTCCCCCTCTAGTCCGCCATCTTGGATGGCCCCCGAAATCAGCATTTTGAAGAGACATCTGCACTCCCATTTTTTATAGCAGCACTATTCATAGAAGGCAAGAAATGGAAACAACCTAAGTGTCAACTAATGAATGGTGAAAATGTGGTACATATACACAATAGCATATTCGGTCATAAAATGGATGAAATTTTGTCATTTACTACAACATGGATGAAATAAGAGATCATTATAAGAAAATAAGCTAGGACCCAAAAGACAAATACTGCACAACCTCATAAGGGAATCTAAAAAAGTTGACCTCACAGAGGTTGAGAGTGGAATAATAGTTACCAGAGTCTAGGGAAAGTAGGGGCAAAAGAGGAATGGGAAATGTTGATCAATGGGTATGAAGTTACAGTTAGAAGAAAGAATTTCTGGTATTCTGCTGCAAAATAGGGTCACTACAAATGACAATAAGGTAGTGTATATATATATTTTTTTAATAGAAGAAAGGATTCGAAAGTTTTTACCACAAAGAAATGACTTTGAAGATACAGTTATGTTTATGGTATTAGAACATTGCACGATGTATATATTCATTGAAATATCATATGGAGCCCCATAAATTTGTACAATTTTTATATGTCAAAAAAATTTTTAAAAAGAAAATAGTAGAATTGGTGCAATGGTGTCCGCCTATAGTCCCAGCAACTTGGGAGGCTGAGGTAGAAGTATTGCATATTCAAGACCAGCTTGGGTTACTTAGTGAAACCCTGTCTTGAAATAAAAATAAAAAAGGCTGGAGATGTGGCTCAGTAGTAAAGTGCCTCTGGTTTCCATCCCCAATACCACCCCCCCCAAAAGATAGTAAAACTTAGTTAGCCATAGGAAACACAACATTCTCACTACTTTAGCTAAAAACAGATTTAATACAGCAAATTTGGTGCTTATGACTTATAGTAAGGGCTGCAGCATGAGGCTTTGTGCATCTAGGGCATATTCCCAGAATAACAGAGAATAATACTGCTGAACTGCACTGGTAGTTTCCACCTTGCAACAATTAAGAAGATGGAGGTTTAGGAGGCTACAGCTGGAGTAATTGAGTTCAAGATCACACTTACTAGAGTTTTTTATCCAAGAATCAGAAGTCTTGGATCAGGAGATACCACTGCTACCATTGCAACCTCCTCTTCACCACTTTTGCTTTTGTAGAAACTTGATATTGTTGTTACTGGGACAAACACTAGCAACAGCTAGATTTGAATTCATATGCAGATGTGAGAGGTTCAGTTTTAGATTTTCTGGGTGTACTGTTCAAAAATTACATTAGAAGTAGGCTGGAATGGATACTGAGTGCCAGTAAGTTACATTCATCCACTGCAACAGCTACTGTTTCTGGAGCATTATATGCTAGGCACTATTCCAATAATTTTACATGTATTAACTTACTTAATCTATATAATATTTCTTCAAGTTTGGTTCAACTATTAACTTCTAGCTAAATGGCAAGAAAAATGCATATAGAGATGGAGTAACTTATCCTAGGTCTTATGGTAGGGAGCTAAGTCAAGATTCAAATACAGTAAATTCTAATATTTGGAACTTATATTCTAAACTGTTATATTCAACACTTGTTTTCTTTTTTGTATTTATTTGTGGTACAGGAGATTGAACCAGGGCCTTGTACGAGTTAGGCAAGCATTCTACTGCTAAGCTACACTCCCAGCACATGCTTTTTAAAAAGACCAATGAAAATAGAGGACTTCTTTCAAAGTTAATAGGGGGGAAAAGAGCACAAAGCAAATAGATGACATTAAGAATTATGGATTCTATTATTGAGATAGAGGAAATGACATATGTTACATAATGGTGCCAGAGATAATTTGATGGCATTAAGTTTATAAATATTAAAAATTAATATTTATAATTTCTAACAAAATGTAAAGTCTGAAACATACAAATAGAATTTGGACATCTAAGTGTATCAATAGCATCAGGGAAGATGGAAAAACCTGTTAAAAATAAAAATTATCCTCCTCAATGTACAAGACCAGACAGTTTTATAAGCCACTCTTCTGAAATTCTCAAGGGACAGAAAATTTCTAGGCCATTATGCCATTTATAAAAATTCTAAGTCACATTATTAAACATTATCAGGTATAATAAAGTATCACCTTGTTGTTCTATGGTTAAACCCAACCACACTGAAAATAACCTTATAATTTCAGGAGCCTATTATTGCAGAAAATAATCATTTTCAGACACACAAAATTTCCTTCCCTTCCTCTCCCTGTCTTTAAAGCATTTACCTTCAAAGGGCTTAATCATGTATATTCACAGTTCAGTGGTGTGAGCTGACTACAACTTTCTCCTCTCAGGTCTGCTTGGCATCTACTGGGGGGGTGCAATCCCAAATATAGTCATCTTTACACAATGTCACCTGCCAAGTCCTGGGTTGCCTTTTCTGACTTTTGATCATATGGTTCAATGTTCTCTGCCCAAGTCCCTTTCTCAATCATGGGACTGTGAGTATTGTCTTCAGAGAACTCAAACCACCAGGAAGATTTTGCTACTTCATCAAGAGTTCTTGGAATACAGTGTGGTTCTCTATAAGTCTGGGTCATTCCTGTCTCCTAGACATTTGGGCAGAAGTTTTACTCAAAAATTCCATATTGTTTAAAATTGAGGAATTATTTTGGGCTCAGCATCTTCTGGGGCAACTGCACTGGAAACTTGAGTATGGATCCCATGTAGTCTCGGATTCCCAATATTTCCTGGGGATCATCACCATCTTCTTTCTCCTTTGGGAGATAAAGGGTCAGAATAGCTAGGGAATGTGTGCAAGAGTGAAGGGATTTCCCCCTCTCCAATATTCTAAGGGCATCTACAGTACTCACTTCCTCTCCATCTCTAGAGAACAGAGAGAGGATAGAGAGGAGTTCTGTTCAGATAGAAGACTATTCAGAAGCTTGGGGTCAAGACTGTGGTGGTAGAAAGACTGGTTATGCTTATTTATATAGCTGGTCATAGCATTTCTTAAACTGCTCTGACTGAGACCTTTGCACTGCAAAACTAAGGACATCAGGCTTTTGTTTCTCTGCTTTCATTATGATAGAAATTAAAAGAGGAAAAGAGTTTGTGGACTCATAACAACTGCTAACACTATTTAAATTCTTCTAGCAAATAAAAATGAAAACACTGAAAAGTTCCATTTTTACCAACCAACCATAGCCTGAAGCCACAATCACAAATATAAACAGCATGCAAAAATATAAGTAAAATATCAACATATCTGAAACAGTTTATTTAAAGAAATAATAGATCACCATCACGTTGGATTCCAGGAATGCAATCGTTATGGTTTGGATGTGAGGTGTCTCCCTAAAACTCACACCTGAGAGCTTTTGAGGAAGGGTGTTCAGAGGGGAAATGATTGGGTTGCAAGCACCTTAACCCAATCAGTGAATTAATCTCCTGATGGATTGAGTGGTGATAAAATTGATAAAATTGAGTTGGATAAAATTGATTCAAATAAAGATTAACCTAGGCACACCAGATCAAAATTATGATCTCAAAAAAGTAGAATTTTAAAAGTCTTTCTGGTCTCCATCCTGATGTGGTCCTGCTCATCACATATGAAAAGAGTTAAGAGAATATAGACAAAGTCATGCCCCATCCCTCCATGAAGGAGTTTCCCAAAGAGACTGCAAGGGAGCCTGCTTCCATTGGTCTCTTTGGGAGAGCTCCCTCAGGTTGGGGTCTTGTTATAAACTGGTTTTTCTGGTCTCTTGGATAGTGGCCATCAAAATTTTGGTGAACCAACTCCAATAGTTGGAAGTTCCTGTTTACATTTCCATGTAAGCTTTAGTGAACATTGTTAAAAACATTTAAACCATTTTTTTCTTTTTTCTTTCTTTCTTTCTTTCTTTCTTTCTTTCTTTCTTTCTTTCTTTCTTTCTTTCTTTCTTTCTTTTTTTTTTCAAATTTGAATATAAGACATTTGCTCAGGATGTCCAGGCCACCAGAGACAATCTATTGGACTCAGTAGGAGGTTGGGAGATCGGTGGTCCCCTGAGGGGGCCATCCAACCTCGAAAATTGGTCATTCTTTCTCACAGAATTTAGAGAGAGAAAAGACATTGCAGTGGGTTCCATAGTCATTGGCCCATCTCTGGAATCCCTGGAAATTGGTCAATATGCATTGAAGGGGAGTACATGACAAACCTGAGGGAAATTGACCCATGTCCACACTCAAGGGCAACATAAAACCAAAAAAGAACAAACACAGAACAGATAAGATGCCAAAGACAAGGATTCCTGACCTGAGGGCTTGGGCAATGTCTTGCCACAGTCCCAGACTCAGGAAGTAATGCTTCCTCCAGCGTTCCTTAGAGTCCCAGAAACGGATCCTCCAGAAACAGACTTACTGGTGTCCCTCGAAGGTACAGAAACAGGTGATTCTCTGAGAATTTAGTGCAGTCCTGGGGCGGGGCTCCAGAGACTGTGGCAGCCTGGGGCTGAGGAACACCTCTCAGAAGCCATCCCCTAGGAGCAACAGCTCTTCCCCCAACTCCCTGAAGGAGTTTCCAGGTCAGTGGTGAGTGGTGGTTGCCCAACCAGCAGGGAGAATCTTGTTGGGGCCTCCAAATGTTGTGGGATGCAACTTAAGAACAGACCGATCACAACTGAGAAGTCCAAATTTGAGAGTCTATTAGCCGCTTGGCTATCTCCCACAACGCCCAAAATGGCTATTGGTAGAACAACCCTGAAATTAGGGTTGCAGGGCTTTTTATACCATAAGTAAAGCATGTCAGTATGTTAATCACAAGTAGCTGTTGCTGATTTAAAACTACAAC
This sequence comes from Sciurus carolinensis, assembly GCF_902686445.1. NCBI lineage: Eukaryota > Metazoa > Chordata > Mammalia > Rodentia > Sciuridae > Sciurus > Sciurus carolinensis. The sequence goes on along the minus strand of NC_062222.1, from coordinate 71,243,906 downwards.
TAACAGAAGGGGAAGTGGGTCAAAATGACCTTAGTGGGTTACAAGTTAAAGAGTGGTTACTAACATCTAAACAATTGTTCTCTAACAGGGTACATTGTCCAAGAAAAATAGGAACCAAAAAAAGAATAATTTTATGTTATATAAGAATTGCCATTTTGTGTTGCCAAACATGCTCTACTAAGCAACCATTGGTGGGTACAGAGGCAAGGTGTTCCCACAGGAGAAGCATTTCCTACGTGACATGGAATGTCAGGGTAAAATGAAATCTGTTTGGTCATTGCCCATATAACCTGGCCCATAATAAAAATAATTGCAAATCTGCTTGTAAACTGAATACAAACAGCATAAATAATTCTTAGAAGAAAAGAGATATATTAATATATTAACAATTTGGATATAAATTCCACATTATGTTAGCAAAAAGTGAAAGTTGTAAAAGGGAAAAGGTTTACTAAATTCATTGAATCACATAGAGAGAATTCAAAACATACCATTTCACTCTTAACTCTGAATATTACAGAAGTGGAGGTGGTAGAGGAAGACTGGACAAAGAGGGACAGTCTGAGTGCAGACTTAAAAATGAGTTGGGCTTGTGTGGACCAAAAGTGTTTCAGGTAGGTAATACAACAGGTGAAATTATCAAGAAGAAAAACTGAATATATACATGCTCTGTCTTTCATAATGAAAGAATAAAATATTATGGTTCAGAGACACTGCAATTAATAATTGTACCCCTGAGGTAATATTAATTTAAAATACATACAGTGTATAGTAAGTATATTCTTTCACATATTCAGCTGGTAAAACAATTTGGAATATTTTTCTACATGAGGAACCGTCTTGTTCTGTGTGAATATTGAGATTTATTGGCTGTAAGTTTAGTGTATGCTTCCTGCACACTTAGTGCCAGAGTGCTGTTAAAGACTCTCCGACTTTCTCATAATTTCTCTCTCCTAAGATGTAACTGCAAAAAAGAATTCAGCTTCTCTGCCATCTGCTTTACCTCTATTTTCTGAACCCAGATTCTGAATCCCTCTTTACTACCCTCATCAAGAAATAATCAATCTAGGTCTGGGGTAGAGGAATTGCCTAGCATGAATAAGACCCCGGGTTCCATCCCCAATACCACCTCCACACAAAATTAAAAAAAAAATCAATCTAACATAGAGAGAGAATTGTGTCAAATATTATGCAGAAATAAATTCAAATATATTGGAACTTCTACAAAATGAACTTGAATCTGGGGAGGAATGCTGTGCTGCATCGAAAATGTTTTTGTTCTTCACATAAACACAAGCAGTTTGTCTAATTGATCTGTGGATTCCTTGGGGGCATAAAGATTCAATATTTATAGTTCTTTGTATATACAATATAGTTAGTGGTAACTCCTCACAACAGCTCCAGAGATGAAATTATTCAGCTGTTTCAAATAGGAAACATAGTGACATGATCTCTCTACTCAGGGAGTACTGACAGAAGACTCTACCTGTTCACAGAATTTGTAGGTCACTCTCTTCCCTGCCTACCTCTCCCACCTCCTGCAAGTGGTCTGGTATCCTACCCCTGTACTTTTGATGCCTGTTTATCTCTGATCCTAGTGCATCACTCTCTCCCTTACACAGATACTATGCCTAGCTACTAAATCTAAATAATGCTTACTTTTAAAATATTCACTCTGCTTTGCCTCAGTTTCCTTTATCCTTTCCAGGAGGGCATTATAAAGGCATCTGCTCCTACTCTGCATCTACTTCATTTCTCTTATCATTTCCCATTTTGTCGTTGTCATTAGTCCAACATACGCACTTACTCTCTAAATATTGATTGATTGGTTGGTTCTGCATAATACAAAAAGGTTACTGACTCTACTTAAAAAATAATGAGAATTGTGACTTCCTGAAGAATGAGTATGAAGCAGATAAACTCTTGCATGACAAACTGAGAAAATAAACACTCTATTAGATTGTTTCCACAGGGATGCAAATGAAACAAGTTACAGATCACCACCAACTGAATTACAAACACCATTTATGTTTATAACATCCATTATTATACTGATGACCATTTTTTGCAGTTGTTTTTGAAATTACTGTCTTGGTCCAAGGGAGCATAGAAAATGTCCATTGGATCAATAATATATCCTTTTAAGCTAACCCCAACTCCTAACAGTGGTTGCCAATATGTTAAAGCCTGGACAGTGCAGGCCTCCATCAGGGTACAAGGGGGCAATGCCAGCACAAACAGAGCAGTTATAGCACAGCCACACTATCCTCTATCCCACTTGCTGTTCTATGAACGCATAGGAGATGGGTTCTAGAAATGTTTGAAACACCATATGAAATCTGCATTCACTTTAATTCATTTGGATTTTCTTAGCTGTAGTAGGTTGACTCCACTCACTCCCATTCTGAATTATACTCCCCATTCATTCAGGGTGAATAAGGTAGACTTCCTCACTTAAAGTTTGAATCATTTCTCTCAAATTTTAAAAACAGAATTAAACTGGACTGAGTGGCTGATGTTATATGGACATTGTTACATTTGTTCATGCCTCTATTACAGGATTATTGCCTTAGTTGTTTTGTGTCTTTTGAGCGCACTGGATTATCAAGGCAGGAATTATGGCTTATTCACCTCTGTTGACATAGCACCTGGAACACTGGTGATGCTCAAAACGTGTTTGCTTAATGAATAAGTGAGTGGTTACGGATGGAAGAGTGAGGAATAAAGGAGTAGAAAAAGCATTTCCACCCATCTATCATGTGAAACATGAATAGGCAGGAAAGAGCAAAGCATATTTAGAAAAAAGGTATTTCTTTGACTTTGTTTGAAAGTTGTAATGTGTGTCTTAGGAAAGGTTAAATGTGGTCAATTTTGAATGCCAGACTGGGTACCAGAGAGTATTTATTCTATAGACAGTAGGGAGTTTGAACATTCTCTAACAGAAGCATGATGCTGGGGGAAATAATACTTTAGGAAGATTAACTTATATGCAGAAGGCAGGGACTGTTAGGGAAGGACTGGAGGTTAGAAGGTGAGAGAAAAAGCCTAACTCTAAGGGAAGGTGAGGCCTGACCTGGAGCGGTGGTACCAGAACAAGAAAGGAGGGAGGATGACATGAATATTTTTAAGGAAAAATGAGGATTTTTGTTTGTGTTTGGAGAAAAACAGAGAACTGTTAGAAATGACTTTCCAACTCAGTCAAGATAGCAAGAGCACTTAACACCTAGACCTGGGGCTAGGTGACTGGGTAGGTGAGGAGAGATTGGATGTAGACTATAAAAACTAATTTTAAGGAAGTTGAGAAATAGATGAATGTAAATGCCTCAAACCATTTTAAGGAGAAAACTGGATCAAAGATAATTATTTGGTAGTAATCAACATAGAAGTAATAACTTTTTGAGAATGGAGAGATATTGTAAGAAGAGCAGAAGTAAAAATCAAACTTTGGAATTATCTATGTTAAATTTGGTCATTTGTGGGCAATGCACATGAAAAATAAGATTATCTATTGATGTTTATGATTATCTCTCACATTACAAAAAAATTAATTCGTGACCTCTTTATATACATATCTTAACTTAAGCTAAAGTCATGGAACTGAAGATGATTAAAGGGATTCCCTCCCCCAGCATTTCCAATGTGGGAGGTGTTTAGAAACCTAAGCATGGATGGTATTCTTATTTATTGTTTCCTTCTGCTCCCATACATATTTTGTATGAATATTTCAGAGTAACCATCTTGGAGAAGATTTATTATTTGCCAGTTCCTGGGATTCCATATTATTATAATGCCATAACATCTTACTATCATTTTTTAAAAGCCTTAGAAACAGTAAAACTTCTATACAAATAATATGTAGGTCACTCACATAATTCTTTTGCTTGTCTTCCATCTCAATACCCTACAGGTATAAACCTCTCACTGAAATGTTTACTACTATTAACTGACACTGACAGAATGTCTCACAATGTGCTTTTACATAATGTTTAATTTGATGTTCATAATAAATCTGTCAGCATGACATTATTGCTAATATAATTACCATCTTAAAGATGAGTAAAATGTATCTCAGAGAGATTAAGTAATTTTGCCAAGTTTTTTTCCAAATTAAAAAAATATTAAAGACTCATGGTCTCATATAGACTCTACAGGGACATGAAATATTCACTGTATGTAAGAAAAAAATGATCACTTATATTTTTTACATTTAAGGAAAAGATAAGAATTAAGTTTACTAATATTTAATTTGCAGACTAGTCCTTGAATGTTGAAGGAGATTCTCAATAATTTCATTATTTTCTAAATCATTTAAGGTGCACTCTATTCTATTTGGCAATGTGTAATTTATGTCAAGAGATACACACTTATCCACAAATAGAATATAACAAAAGGAAAATATGATTGGTCCAGAATTCTTCACTTCTTCCAAATTTGCAGATCAGAGTGCTAAAAATCATACAAGCATTTTTGAAAAACACTGTTAGTCCTGCATAAACATCAGAATTTTGGATAACATATGCACCACAAAGAATCTACATGGAAGTAATAAGTGACCCAAACATCAACAGGAAACCAATGAAGAACCAACTTTGAGCATTGTTCTTCCTAAAAAGTAATTTTCATAGCTGCCAGCTCTCACCTGAGCATTTGATACAGCATTCATCATGAAGAATCCCAATGAGGAAAATCTACCATATGTGTGAAAATCATGGTTTAACTCTTTAACTGATATACCATGGGCGCATCCATCATGATCCACCAACTTGTGAAAAACAGTATGCTGTGACCACAGAAGCCATGGAATTTCTTTTCTTATTCCTGTCCATACATTCTCATTCCAGGCCATATATTCTGGACATCAGAAATTATCTAGGAAGCCTGCCATTTTAACTCCATACGCATGGATATTTCATTAAATACTACATCTGTGTTTCTATCAAATGCTCACTCTAACACCAGAAAAGGTTGTGACACAGGTGAAATTGAATCCTCTAATTTCATTATTTTCTAGTAAAATTTTGTAGAGTACAAGATTGGTATGACTCAAACATTGCTAAAATAGTTGTAGAGTTTGTCTTCATGTTCTAGATACTCAGTGTTCAAATGACTTGCTAATCTTTGGTTAATATCAAGGAAAAAAATTCACATGATATTTCATGAATAATGGCAGTGGATGTACACCTATATTTTAAATAATGCCCAATGCAACAGTATTAAGAAACTGCCATTCTAGTCTTCTTCCTTATGAGGATGCAGTAAGAGGTGTGTCTTGGAAAAAGAGAGCAACCTTCATCAGACACGGAATCTATCAGTGCTTTTGCTCCTGGAATTCCCAGTCTTGATAATGGTGAAAAAAATTCTGTTCTTTATAATTATCTAGTCTTAAATATTTTGTGATAACAGCAGAGATGAACTAAGATGGACTACTTGAAATCCATTGCACAAGATTAATGGGGAGATGGCGTACTTTTCCTGTTTAATTTCTACTCTCAAAGAAAGGGATGGGTGCCCTATCTACCTTTGATGGTTTCTGATGCATTCTTGTTAGTTTTGGGGTTTTGGCTCACTTTCTTTATGAATACCATTAAGACTAATGCATTTCTATATAATCATTTTTAATCAATTGAAGTCATTATTTTTTATGCTCAAATTTTTCCATCTTTGCCCAAATAGTCTATTACGTATTTTTGACATAATCCTATTACAGTTTGATGACTTCCTAGTCTTTTGTTATGACAAGATGTACAAGACTTGTGTTATCCATTTCCTGATCCATAGCTGAATTGAGCCACTTTTCTAAGGAGCTTTATTTCCTTTTACTGGTGAAAGATATTTGAAGATCAGAATCTGGCACTAGGTTTGGCTATTGCTCTTAGGTCTTTTCAGTAAACAGATCAAGAAAATGCATTAAAGAATTTAGCTTCTTATTATAGAAACTAAAATATACAGAGAATAAACATATAGAGAGAATTGCGAACTAAATTCCACTTGTGTCATCTTCCAGTCTCATAAATATCAATGTTTTGTTCAATTTATTTTATCTTGTTCTCAGACTTCTTATAAAAACTGTGAAATATATTTCTTGCAAATATATGACAAAAAATGGTCAAGGGATAGAAACTAGAACTTCATAAATGAGGACCCACAAATGGTCAAAAAACTTTGAAAGATGTTCATATTTCATGATAGTTTATTTTCAAATTTAAAAATGAATGGGCTGGGGTTGTAGCCCAGTGGTGGAGCACTTAACCTAAAAAAGTAAAGATTAAACAATGAATGCTCTGTTATAAATTGGTTATAGTAAAATAGAACTTTCATACAATGCTAAAAGAAACACAAATTGATGCAAGTTTTCTGGACAGTAATTTAACAAATCATATCAGATTTTGGGAGCTGGGGTTGTGGTTTAGTGGTAGAGCGCTTGCATAGTGTGTGTATGAGGCACTGGTTTAATTCTTGGCACTGCATATAAATAAATAAAATAAAGTTAAGATGTCCATCTACAGCTAAAAATATTTGTTAAAAGATATTTAAAAACTAGCTGGGTCTGTGGTGCAGGCCTGTAATCTCAGTTACTTTTTTTTTAATTAATTTTTTAAAATTTTTATAGACTGCATTTTGATTCATTGTACACAAATGGGGTATGACTCTTTATTTCTATGATTACCTTGGAAACTGAGGCAGGAGGATCCCTAGATCAGCCTGAGGAACTTAGTGAAACCCTATCTCAAAATAAAATTTAAAAAAGAATCAGGGGTGTAGCTTAGTGGTAGAGTACTTGCCTTGCATGCATGAGATTTGGGGTTCAATTCCCAGTAGTTAAAAAAAAAAAAAAGAAATCTGCTCCAGTAGACTTTACAATGCAATGACTTGAATAATACCAAAGTGTGCTTCTTTATATTTTACTCAGTCTCTCTGTACTTGGTCTAGAAAGGAGTTTCAGCCACACTATAAAACACTGTTTTCAGGAGCAGGGCAAGTTTGGATCACCATCACATCCAAGTGCCATGTGTTAAGAGAGGAGAAAAAAGATTTTGATGGATACCTCATAGTCCCTACTATACCCATGCCTCAGTAATTTTTTTCTTCTAAGAATTTAATTTTAAAAATTAAATATACCTATAAGCATCACAGCTTCATGTATAATTGAAAAATTGGAATCAACATAAATATCCAAAATAATAGGTTATTTAAACAGATTATCATTAATTAAATACCTTCGAAATGACACAGTACAGACTTGGGGGTAGAGTTCAGTGGAAGCCCTGGATTCAATCTCCAGCATTCCCCCCAAAATAAAAGATGTATTGAGTCTATAATAATAATGAAAGAGGTTCAATGTTATAATAGAAATGTTTGGGGTTCTCATCTTGCTTCTAATCATTTTACATTTAAATTGAAGACCCTACTTAAGGGGCGGACTTAGGTGACCTTTTTTCTGCGAGGTGATGCTACTGGAGTAGTTATAGGTATTTGAATCAGGGATAATACCAATCAAATTTTCTCTCAATAATTGAACTAAGGCACACAGAAGGTATGGTGGTATTGTATTCGCACTGGAGTTGTAAGATGATGTGTAATCTGAACCGAATGCTATATCCTCAATCATCTGTATGGAAACCTTACTTTTATTCTAAGATTCTTTCGTGTAACCTGTTTCTTGCAATCCAATGATCATAACTAAGAAAACTATGAATTTTTAACTGAAAAATAAAAGTTTTTAAAAGTTTATGTATAATATGATCCAACTTTTAAAAAAAGACAACTGTATAGAATAAGGTTTACACTACTGATAACAATGGGTATCTCTGAATGATAGAATTACAGGTGATCTTTATTTTCTTTATTCTATTAGTTTCTGTTTTTTGAACTTTCTACAATGAACATGTTTTATTTTAAATTTTAGATAAGGTAAATAGCATTTACTTTTTATTTGACACAAAATTATAAAAATCAGCATTTGGTAACAGGGTCATTCCCTTGAAAAGCCCAGGCAGAACTTAGAGCAAAGAAGTTGAAAAAATTACCTCATGGGAGATGATAGGCTCCATATTTTATGCATTTATTGAAAACATTAATAATGAAGATTTATAAATTTCAATCTAACTTGTTTTTATAATCCTCAATGTGAGGCTAAGGGATAAGAAGATTGGCAAGGAGTTGTGATAGGTATTGAAATCAGATATCACTGCATTATTTGTGCCCAAATTTGAACCATAGACAGAGGGGATAATTCTCAAAGAATAAGACTTGTGATATGAACACCACAAACCTGAATATTATACATATAAATCACAAACATTATTATTCATAATCTGAATGAACCTGGAAATTCTCAATTGAATTGGTATGCTATATTTTTGACAAAAACAAAAGAAACTGGAAGAGAACTAATAAAACAGATTGATAAAAATTAAGTTATAGAAACCCACTTTAAAAATAGCCATGACACTTGCAATTTCAGTAATGATTCTGCCCTTCATGCAAAGTAAATCATTAACTAGACTTTCATACTGCACAATAAATTTTAATCAATACACAAAATTGGAATATATGAAAATATTGGCAATCTCTGAATTCATCAACTAAAAACCCTACTTTTAGATTAATTTAGGTGAACTTGAAAGTCTGCTAAGTTATACTTGAAATTCTATTATACTATATTCTTAATAAAGGTCAATTTAAAAATAACTTATTTAGGTGACTTTGTACATTGGGAAATTGATAGTAGTTACATTTTATTAGTGTTGATTAATAACTTTCTATAACAATTAACCAAAGCTAATTACTTACCATTATGTGGTATATTTATTCAAAAGTACATATTTGCTGCTTTTTTATTATATAAACTTATATTATGTAAACATGTGTAATGCAAGTCTAAGTGTAGGTATCATGAATTCTTAATTAATTATAAAGTAGTTATTTGCTAAGTTTAAAAGGTGTGACTCTAGGGAATAAGATGTCAGCAAGAGTTGCCCCAGATTTTAACAGTATCAAGTTAGGGGAATTGTGAATTCTATAATTTTTTTATAGCTTGCAACTCCTATGGAAATGAGCTTAATTATGTCTTTCAAATTACTGGAGTTTGTTATGACAAGTTGTTTGATTTTCATCCTAATCGGTGTCCTACCTGAGGGTAGCAAGAGTTGGGCATACATCTTACCTCTGATAGTAACACTATAGGAACAGACTGTTGTTCAGGCGGTGGAACACGTTATATTAGAGTGTATTTTGTTGAATTCTGTGGAATATTGGTATTTTAATTCTAAAATATTACCTAAAAATGTGTCAGTTCAAATTCTGTCTAGAGTTAATATAAAGAGCAAAACCTAGCTACAAGCACAGGTTTCTCTATGGCTTTCCTGTCCACCCTGTCACCAGTCGGAGTCAGACCTTGACCCCCAGCACTACCAATAAGCAGCCTTAGGGTTTTGTATTCACTAGTTGTATTGTCTAGTGTTGCCTGTGGTAGTCATTAATCATCATTAATGTACTCACTCGGAGTACAAATATTACCTGCTCCTAGCATTGGAGCGCTTTATCTGGAGTTGCTCAAGCAAGAAGTACCAAGATTATAAGTCAATATCTTCATTTCAAAGCCTCTGCCCTGTGACTTTTAAATTAGAGCTCCTGTTTGACATCACTGTATGTCTCTATTTCTTGTTACCACTTTTTAATACACATGGCTTGCCTCTCCCAATTCCCAAACAGGGCTCTCAGATTGTGTGTCAAACTCAATTACTCTGTAGGAAAACTGCCTTCTCTTCTCAGTAATTTTTGTACCTTCTATTTTAAAATAGACCTTCCCAAACTGTACCATTTGTCAATTTATTACCCAGCAGCAGCAATCAACCATTTGTGGTCCTGCCTTGTGATACTGGTACAGAACCCTACCCTACTCTATTGCCAGTTTGTGCAACATTCATCATTGTCAATCAAGGGTGCTAGAGAATCACTTCAAGGACATGGCAAAAAGAGGTTTCGCCAGCGGACAATCCGCGCATGCGCAGCGGAACATCAGGACCCACGCACCTCGCGCATTAAAGAACAATCAATCAGACGCTGGCAGATGGACCTTAATGGCGCCTAGCACCCACTTGTCACTCAGCGGGACCCCCAGCCAGTTCCGGACTATAAAGACCCTAGCCAGCTGGAGCCACACGCGGATTCCCTGGCCCTCTTCCCTGGCCTTCACCCTGGAGGACTGATGAATCTTGCCCGAGAGCCAATCCCAATAAAGCCTTGTTCAGCCGCTAAAAAAAAAAAAAAAAAAAAAAAAAAAGAAAGAAAAAAAAAAAAAAGAGGTTTCTCCTGAGGGTCATGTTTCCTCTTTCCTTCAGCATGGATGGCATGTTGGAGTTCCATGACCCTTATCTCTGTGGTCATTGACAGCCAGCATAAGGCACAGCCCTCCTGGAAGTTTGTTGGTCACCAGGTGAGCCACTTCCTGTGAATACCCTTCAGCACATTCTTTCTGGCAAGAGTCTACAACATTTCTGGGCTGTGTATTCCTGTAGCTAGCACACCTTCCTCAACCAGGCATGAATTTAGCCTTTGTTGGGATGAGAGGGTAGGTTTCTTCTATGATCTTTGTTCTTTCTTTGTTCACTCATCCTCTGTCCAGGAAAAAGAAGTTACTTTCTGCATTTGTTATTTCTATATTCTTTAGAGTTCTCTTTCTTCCCTTTTATTATGATTAACACAACACTCCTTTATAATAAACATTTTCTTGTTCAAATTTCTGGTGTGGTCTTGAATGCAACCTGAATTTGGTATGTTCATATAACTGTTTTCAGATATGGAAAGAGACAGAAAGTTTATGTAATTTTAATAGATCTGCAGTGACAAAATATTTGAGATAAATATTTGAGAAGTTTGAAGTGAGAAAATGATTTGATGGAATTGAATTACACTGTTAGGTAAATTTAGAGAAGACCCACTTTGGCAGCACAGTACCTCTCTTTGGCTATTATGATCACCCTTTTCTGTAAGAGCAAATTTAGAGAATCACTAAAACAAGTGAACATAGAAGACTTTATGAGGCTATCAATACATTTTATTAGAGAACAATGATTTTTTTGTAGATATTCCAACTTGGCTAAAATCATCTTCCCTTACTATTTTCTCTTATCAATATCATCTTTCTTCTTTCTACTATTCAGGTGTAAAATATTGACATTATCTCCGATTTGTTCCAGCTTTATTAAATGTCTTAGTATTTGCAAGGCATTGGATAGGGAATGAAGGATTACAAATAGTATATCATTTCTGTCCTCAAGGGGCTTCTAATGTAAATACAGCAAAATTGCTAAAATGTAAGTAATATGTTTAGAAATGATGAAAGTAACTCATACATTCAGAAACAATTCAGCATCAACATTTTTAATAGTTCACTAGACTTATAATTTTAATGCGGATGTTAAGAATATTATCCTTGTTATAATGTAAAGCCAAATCTTTTACTTTACTCTCTAGGAAAAGTACCAAAAATATTTACTAAGTTTTAAGACACAGTGTGTGACAGTTGAATAAAACATTAAAGTTTATTACTTTTGAAAGAAAAACAAAGCTATGACTCAAATGAGCTTTTGAAAACACTTTTGTCTGGTTAGCTATTTTATTATTAGTAGTTATTGGGTGTATACAACAATCATTGCACTTTAATTTTAATATAAAAGTTTCCCTCTCCTGTCGCATGGTAGAAGCATGGAGATCCATTGACACCCTTTTCGAAAGAAGACTGTATAAGCTACTAATGGAAAAGGCAGGGTGATAGTGGGTGACAGCAGTAGTCAGGAGTCCTGCGTCCTCTTCTTGAAGGTTGCCTCTCCTGTCACCGTGGTACTGCAGTAAAGCAGCTGGCTTTATGTATTTGTTTTGTTTTTTAAATTCAGTTGTTCAGATAAACATGTTAAAGCCACATAAAACTGGGTGACTAAAGTTTCTACTTAATTGAATTCGTTCCTATGTTTTACAGAAAAGTGGTAAAGCTTCAAGTAAGAGCCATTCTAATCTTCATCCCCAATTTGCTGTCCTCTCACCATCTTCTTCCTTCAGACTCCTTTCAAGCACATTTGTCTTTTGGTGCCCATGGAATATTGTTCTAGAACCCCTACAAATACCAAAATCCCAGGATGCTTGAGTCCCTTATATGAAATGGCTTAGTATTTGCAGATAACTTATGCACCCTTTCCATGCACTTTAAACCATGTCTATATTGCTTATAATAACAATGTAAATAGTTAATTAATTTAGGGAAAATAGCAAGGAAAAAGACTGTATGTGTTTAGTATAGATACAATTTCTTGCCCTCCCAAACATTTTCAGTCTTTGGTTGGTAAAATCTGAAGATGTGGAGTCCACGGTTGCAGTGTTGACTGAACTCTTTCTGTGTTCTAATTCCTCTTGGAGGAGTCTCCAACTCTCTTCTTATGAAAGAGAATCTTAAGAGAAGGCTGACTTTAGAGTCCTTCATGCCTATTTTGAGTTCTCCATTGCAAGTGCCAAAGGGCAAACATTTTACCTCTGATTGGAACAATCCTCATCTTAAGGATGCCAGAGATTCTGTTCTTCTGAGCGGCAGATGAGTTGGTGACTGCTTTGACTTTGCTACTGGCTCTCCATCTTCAATGGCTGTGACTGTTTTCTTCCCGAATTTACCTAACTACAAACATACTTTACCTGTCTTAGCCTTCTTCTAAAAACCAATCTATTTTTTAAAATTACTTATTTTTAAATTTTTTACAGACTGCATTTTGATTCATTGTACACAAATGGGGTACATAATTTTGTTTCTATGGTTGTACACGATGTAGATTCATACCATTTGTGTAATCATACATGTACAAAACCGATCTATTTTTATTGTGAAGAATTTAAATTTTTCCCATGATACCAATACAAAGCTTTAGGATATAGCAGTATATGGTATTCACACTGGGCTAAGGGAACAAGCTCCTATAAGGTGGAGACGATGTATTATTTATGTAGGCATTTAATAATGCTGGATTGAGTTAGAAACAGAACCAGTGTTTTAAGCCTGAATGACTGGCAGTAGAATGCAATATTTCCCCTGATAGTAAAGGGTGAATGTCAGTTCATTTTGCTCTTAAAATATTAACTTCATGCAACAAATACAACATATTTCCCAAGACAGAAATCTGGGATTCGAGGCTCTGTTTCCCTATCAAATCTAATTTGCCATCATATCTGGTTAATCCTACCTCACAGCTATCTTTTGACTCTGCTTTCTTTTTTCCAAAACCCTTTCTTACACTGTAGGACCTATGCAATAACTTCTAAGCTCAGCAGCATTGCATACAAGGCATTTCATCTATCTCACGCCTGCCTACTTTGTGGCCTTATTTGCAACCACTCTTCATCTGTGGTCGTGAAAATGCAGCAATCAGGTTTCTTTCTGCAGACAGTGTAATTGACCGATGGCCCCAGATGCTGCCCTTCTGGATCCATTCTTGTGTTTATATAGATGCTATGATTCCCACAGGCTTCTCTCAGCCAAAGTCTGAGTGTGGCAGGGATTCTAATGCAGGCCCATTCTTGAGAGATACAGGATTCCTTGAACAGGTGACTGGCTGAAGGACTCCAAGCCTGTTCCTACATGGTCCTTCTCCATTCCTTTTCTCCTTCATAAACGTCAGACCTGCATTATGGTCTGAAGTCTTCTCCTACCTCTCTGGTTTCTTCTCCTTTGCTCTGTTATTCCCCCATCCCTTGCCTCCCAGTAAATCTCTTGCACATATAGTCCTATCTTGGTATTTTCTTTTGGGAGACTTTAATTAACACAAATGGGCCAGGAATGGTTTAAAGAAACAAGTGATCCAACTAGGTCTGGAAACTGACTTCATCACTACCTGCAGGCAGAGGAGGTCATTCTGAGTGTTATGTGTGGGTGACCTCTGCCACTAGACGGTATCTTAATTGCTAAAGATCTCATCACAGGTAATCCAGAAAGGGAAATATTCCACTGGAGGGGAACACCCTGGAAGTTGCAATAATCTAGACATTCAAAAGATACGGGGAAAATGATGCTACAAGGGTAGTAAAGTTAGCGGGTTAATGTTAAATTTGTACTGGTGCTTTGTACAGGGAAAATGAGAAATTGAGGGTCATTAACAAGCAATTAAAGGCTACGAGCAGAAGCCAGAGGACTGCTTTTATGCTTACAAAGGGGCCCTTATCTTCTGAAATGAAAGGGAAGATAGTTAAGCAAAAGTCAAAGATAAACCAAGTGAAAATGCCTAAGTCCACTATCAAATGGTAGAGAAAGAGGTAGGCTTAGGGGAGTGGGCATACTGGAACAGATATATATTATGTGCAGTTAAGAGACATACCGGAGGACGTGTTCTATGAGGGAGCCCAGAAGACATGTATGGCAAGGCCATCAGGAATGGTCTGGTGAGGGACCATTAGCATCAGGATAAGTTTAGCAATGACTCTCCTCTACAGGTCAGGGCTGATAGAAAGACAGGTGGTCACAGAACTGGACTCATTCATATCCATGGAGATATTCGTGGAGGTAAGCCCCCTCCTACCACCCCTACCCTTGCCCCATGGTTTTAGTTCAGTGATACATATTTATTCTTTGTGTGGCTTTGCCTTTCCTCCTTACAGAGCTTCACCAACCCCAATATACAGTGTGTTGGAGCAGGCCCAAAATGGCTCTAGTTAGATTCCCTGGCTGAGGCTTCTGGCAGGGTATATTTTTAATATGTAGCCAAGGTCATGAATTGGTTATGTTATAGGTAATGTGTACTCGAGTTTATAAACATTTGCTTGTGAGTATGCACTTACTTATGTAACCTGTTGCCAGTGTACCTTTGTTTGGCCTGCTTATAAAAAGGGAGCTAAGTGGAACAGGCTGGGCAAAAATGGAACGTGCTGGTGGCTGAAACTAAAGCTGGAGGCTAAAGTCTGTCGCCAACTCTGAACAAACAAACAAACAAACAAACAAACAAACAAACATGTCTACTATCCTAACTGCGTCTTGCATCTTCTTCCACCTGCTGGGATCCTGAAAGTGTTTCCTGGTCCTGAGCCCTGACCTGACAAAGTGCTTGTGAAATGTTTTATCCACAGGTATGGTAACTCACACAACTTAACATCTACTCAGAAGCCTGCTTAAGAGTGAAGAAGATACTGAAGTGAACCTTTGATCGTGGGATCCACTGTTTGTCTGACATATGTGCCATTTAGCCTCATAAGAAGCTGACATGACCTCAAAGGAACAGATGAATTGCCAACTTGGAGGAGACAACCAGAAAGGATGGGGTGCAGGATATTAGGATTCACAGAATTCAGAATCAAGAAAGAACTAAGAAGAGAAACCCTGCACTCATCTTGTAGCAGGAATTCTACCACATTTTAATTTTTCTGTTTAAGATTCACATTCAGGTAACTTAGCATCAGATTGGCCTAGCTAGGGTAGTGTGCCTTTCCTTAATTAGGGCAGGCAGGTTTCTGAGGACAATCTTGATGGATTTTGTCTGTTGATGTCCTTACTGGGAAAAACAGAATGTTATAAGGAAGGAGAAAGTGATGTTAGGTAAGAAAAACAAAAACAAGAGGAAACAAAACCAAAACAGAATGATAAAATGTTCATTCTAGATTGAATCTCCCTTATCTAAAACACTTGGGACCATAAATGTTTCAGATTACCAATTTTTTCAGATTTTAGAATATTTGCATATACATAATGAAATACCTTGGCAATGAGACCCAAGTCTAAGCATTAAATTAATTTGTTTCATGCTCACCCTGTGCACATAGTTGAAGTTACTTTTATACAGGTTTATTTTAATGAACCTGCAATTTGACTATGACTGGTCATATGAGGTTAGGCATGGAATTTTCTACCTGTGGTATCCTATCAGTGCTCAAAAAGTTTTGGATTTAGGAGCATTTTCAATTTTTTTTTTGTGTGCATTGTAATTATACATAATAGTCGGATCCATTATGCCATATTTGCATATGCAAATAGCATAATTTGAGCAATCTCATTCTCCAGTACTTTTCCTTTCTCTTCCCTTCTCCCTCCCCAGATCCACTTGCTCTACTCTACTTACCTCCCTTCTATTATTGTTATTTTAATTGGTGTGTTATAATTATTTATTATACATGCAAGATTCATTGTGGTATATTTGTACATGGATATTGCACAGTTTGGTAGATTTCATTCCCCAGTACTTCCCCATGCCCTACCTTCCTCCCTCCCTCTAAATCCCCTTTCTTTACCCTATTGATTTCTCTTCTATTTTCATGAGACCCCCCCCCCCCATTATTTTTTATTCCTTTCTTCTCTTTCTCTCATTTTGACCTTTGGCTTTCACTTAGCATAATATTTTCCAGTTCCATCTGTTAACCTGTAACATTTTCAATTTTGAATTTTCAAATTAGGGATACTCATGTAGCATTTCTTTAGAGTATCTACAATTCTTTAGTCTTAAAAGGACAGTCATCGTCTTCTCTTACATACCCAACTCTCTTCCATGGTCCTTTATGCCAGTGAAGTGTATCACTAACTTAAGCCAGAAGCCTGGAAGCTCTCCTTGAATCCTTTCACTTGATAAATTACCATTTCTATTATTCCCACCATCTATATAACTCCACCACCATATCTGTTTTTCATCTGCAGTGCCAACACCCTAAGCAGGTCAAGTAGTTATTATCTCTTACCTCTATAACTGAAACATGCAAAGTAGCATATTCTGGTATTCTAAACCATAATACAATTTGAGTAATTAAAAAAATGAAAATACAATCACATCAGATCTTCTTCAGAAAGAAGAATTAATTTTATTAATTTTATTAATTTTTATTCAATAGAAGTATATATGATGTGTAAGTCCCCATATACTTGGAATAATATTGAAAATATTCATCAAAATTTGTGACAGGAAATTTTAAGAGACAAGTAACTGAACTGTTTTAGTGATGGCAAGATATTGGTAGTAGTTACCACTGATTAATATTAAAAGATTAGGCCTATATATATACAATGGAATATTACTCAGCCATAAAGAATGATAAAATTATGGCATTTGCAGGCAAATGGATGAAACTGGAGAATATCATGCTAAGTGAGATAAGCCAATCTCAAAAAACCAAAGGACGAATGATATCGCTAATAAGTGGATGATGACACATAATGGGGGGTGGGAGGGGTTAGTGTTAGGGTTAGAGTTAGGGTTAGGGAGGGGGGCAAGAATGGAGGAAGGAAGGACTGTATAGAGGGAAAAGAGGGGTGGGAGGGGTGGGGAGAAGGGAAAAAAATAACAGAATGAATCAAACAACATTACCCTATGTAAATTTATGATTACACAAATGGTATGCCTTTACGCCATGTACAAACAGAGAAACAACATGTATCCCATTTGTTTACAATAAAAAAAAAAGAGATTAGGCCAAAAAACAGTTCCATAAATAACAGCTTCACAGCAGTAAAAAATTGGTGTTAGAAAATAAGAGTAGTTTGGTGAAGCAGTTCTTAGCTAATCAAAGCTAAACAAAACTGGTTCAAAGAGTAAAATTTTAGATTAAGTTTGAGGCTTGATTTTACTGACTACCCTTTTTTCTGAGTATATTTCCCTATTGGATATATTTCTGTTTCTTTGCATGCCTCCTAATTTTTGGTAAAGAATTGAACAATGTACATACGTTATTGTTAATAACTCTGGATTCCATTTTGATCATAGGATTGTTGTTTTCATTCTAGTAGACAAGTATCTTACTTGGATTCAAAATTACAAACTTTGCCTTCCTCATGGTGTGCAGCAGCACCTGATAATTTTTACTTTGTTCTTAGAGCTTCTAGTTCCTCCTTTTTTAGTTTGTCCCCTGGGAAATCACTTCTGTGCTTAAATGGCCTGTCTCTTCCTTTCCTCTTCATCTTTGCCTTAGAGCATTCTTATAAAACAAAATTCAGATCATTTATTCTACAAGTATTTACTTATTGAAAGCCTACTCTGTGCCAGGCACTTGGAATACACTTAAAAACAAGATGGATGCAGGGAAAGGTCAAAAGTCCTGGTTTTGTGGAGCTTAAATTATAATTGGAGGAGACAGACAGGCAATAAAGATAATGTATAAGTCAATATAAAGTATGTAAGAAGATGATATGTGTTATGGAATAAGTTGTGTAGAGCAAAAGGCATCTGGAATGTGTATGCAGGTATGGGGGTGGGGGAGGTAACTTGCAATTTTTACTAACATCAACCCATCTGCTCGAAACCCTCCAATTGTTAAACAAACTTTACTATTACATTGTAAGGGTCCACGAGGCCTGGTTCCTATAATCTCTGTGGCATCATGTTGTGATAATCTATTCTTCGTTCCCTGTGTGAGGCCACCTTGCTATTTTGAGGCCACTCCACGCATGTGTACCCCTCTCCCTGGAGCTCACTTATTGTAGATAGCCAACAGTGGATCTCTTATCATCTTAAATATTCTCAAATGTCCTTTACTTAGCAAGGCTGGTTCCGGCCCTCTTATTAAAATCGCTTTTTCATTCCCTATGACTGTTCCCCCATTTATCTTATTTGATTTATTCTCCTTGATGGCATGTACATATCTATATAATATATTATGTAATGCATTTAATTGCTTATTGTCTGTTTCCTTCCCTGTTCATGGAATGTAAACTCCACATGCGCATTGCTCTGCTATGTCTGGAACTTAGAAGATACTCAAAGATCTGTTGAAAGGATGACAAATGAGATGATGTCTGAGACTAGATCAAAGTGGAGAAGCTAACCTGAAAGGCAGTAGCAGATGGGCCCCATCTTTGTGTGACTTGAGACCTATAGGACAATATTCTTTTAGATATTCGCCTTAAATTCCTGTCCATGTGATAACTTCCTGAAGCCTGGAGAAGTTCTTATTACCATGCAATGGCTATACATAATCTGGACAGCTTTGACAATTATGGTATCTCCTCACTTTGGCTTGTGGTACCTCAGAACCCAGCTAATTGTGATTTGTTTACAAACAGAGAAACAAGATGTACCCCATTTGTGTACAATAAAAATAAATTTAAAAAAAGAGATCACATATATCTCAATATCTAAGGAGATAATTTTTCTTGACCTCATAACCATATGAGGTTGTACCAATCGCTACCCCCTCTCCCAAGTTAAGATGATAGCATTGGAGTTGTTATAAATGTACAAGTTGATTTTGTACAATTCTATTAACAGGCAATTTTGGTTTTGAAATTCATCAGGGCAGAAAGACTGAAATTCACCTACTATAGAATATCCATTGTAGTTGTTATTTTATCCCCCAAAATTGGATTACCACCAGCTTTGAATTTATGCTTATTATTTATCTTTATACTTGCACAGGTTGTTTTTATGACTTTTTTTTTTTAACAAACCATGAAATTTTGGCTTTGAAACTTATGACAGAAAGATGGTAGTGCACATTCTACAATATCTCAATCCTAATGAGCTAAACACTGGAATAAGTCATGGCTGCCAAATGTTGAGAACAGATGCTATGTGCTAACTTTATTCCTCTTATCACCTGTGCAGAACATTAAGCTGTTATATAGAACATGTAGCACATCATTTGGGCATGAAAGAGAATGGATTTCTCTATTATGAACACGACAAACACTTATGCAAGATACAAACAGACATGATTTGGTGCTATACCTATAATGTTTCCCTTTAGAGAATTTAAAAATTCCACCATTTCTCTCAGTACTTTTAATGTCATTATGTAAGGTATGTAGTTAACATTTTGTACATTTCCTTGACTTGCACCTTAGCTGGTTTATTCTGTAAATTAGGAATCTTACAATGTTGTTAAGAAACTATATGTGATCTTCATAATTCCTATTATATTTTTGTTGATTTTGATTTTATTTCTTAAGCTGTGGGCCCCTGATTTTTCTAAGTGAATACTATTAATCAAAATCGTTAAATTCTCTGGGCACTGCTTAATGATATCAAATATGACATTTGGTATTCCATTCTTTCTATAATAACACATCTATGTTTATGTTTGGTACATTCCTTATATTACCTCTACCAAAGTGACTCTGCTAATTAATTGACCTGACTGTATGCTTTTTTACAGTTTTTACTACTATTCCTTTTGGGTGGCCCAATTTAAAAAGGTATATTTACAACTTAGCACCTAAAACTAATAAATCTGGGCACAAATGTGGGTAAGAAAAGAAGAATCTGTGCGTTCTATGGAGTAAAGCTTTTTTTTTATACGGATGTTCAAGCTGAATCTACACATCTGTACTGATAAGGGACAGTCTCTCAATAGCTCTTAGTATATTTAATTCTTTTTGCATTGTAACCTAAAAAAACACATTGGAGGATGGGAAAAATTTATCAGTGCTATTGTGTTGTGTTGTTACAAGTCTGGACATCCAAGAGAAAGAAATTTCCAGTGAAAAGCATCATATTTGTGAAGATAAAAATCATCATTAAACTTTCAACATACATTTATTAAGAAACTATGAAGCCACTCCAGGACTGCAAAACAAACAAACAAACAACAACAAAAAAAAAAACAAAAAACATACCTATGATATGTCAGGTAATGGTCTAGAAAAGGATAATGCAAGAATAAAGGTTGGTTATTATGGGTTTCATAGATAAAGACAAAAATAATCATAGAAATACATAATGTTTCTGGTAGCAATAAGAAATGTAAAATATTGGCAATAATACAGAGAATGCCTGGGACTGCCTTTTATTGCTGTTATTGTTGCTCTTGTTTTTACTGGGATTGACCTGGGTTGCTGTACCACTGAGCTACATCCTCAGCCCCTCACTTTTTATGAGTTCACTAAGTTGCACAGGATGGTCTTGAATTTGTGATCCTTCTGCCTCAGCTTCTCAAGAAGTTGGGATTACAGGTGTGCTCTACCACACCCAGCTAGGGTCTACTTTACATGGAATACCAGAGAAAGCTTCTTTGAGAAATGGAATTAGAGTTGAGATTTTATTTCATTTTTATTTGTTTGTTTGTTTATTTATTTATCTATCGCAATGCTGGGGATTGAACCCAGGGCCTTATGCTTGCAAGGCAAGCATCGTACCAACTGAGCTATCTCCCCAGCCCCTTAGAGCTGAGATTTTAAAATAAAAAAAAACAAAGTGTGTAGAAAGCCAAAAAGCAGTGTTGTGATTGGATTAATGGAGTGAAGGGCAGAAAATTGTTGGAGAGACAGGCAAGGGCCAGATCATGAAGGCCTTGGAGGCAACAGCAAAGAATTGGTCTTCTGTTCAAATTGGAAGCCATTGGGTAGTTTTAAGCAGGGAGAGATATAATCTAATACATTCTAAAAATTATACTCTGGCTTCAGTGGGAAAAGTAGAAAGCAGGTAGTGTGGATGCCTTGGAAACTCATTTTTCTGCACCACTTAGAGAAGAGAGGCAGTAGCAAGTGAAAGAACAAGGGTACAATACCTCTTCATATACTGGGAAATGTGAAAAAGTTGATTCAGCTGGTATGTGTTGCTACTTGGGTGCATATTAGGTTTATGCTAAAGGTCGCACCTTCTCTGCAACTCTTATTAATGGGACTCTGCTGCCTTCACTCATTTTTCTAGTCTCCTGTCTGCCCTGTCATTTTTGAGATTTCATATTCCCCTGTATCTCATCTATATCAGAAAATATTTCCCTTGTTAAGGATTTCTCTCTTCAAATCTTCTGTCAAAGGTCTGTTGTGCAGGCTAAATCTCATTTACAGTAAGTAAAGGTGAAAATGAGAAATAAAGTATCATGTATAAAGTCAAGCAATAATGAACCATGTTAAAGAAAAACAGTAAGGTGACAAACAGATTTTACCCAGGAGCTATTGCAATGGAGGAAAGGAGACCTAAGAATAGAACTAGGCTCCAATCTGAACACAGGAGGGACAAGTGGGAATTTTTAGTCAAAGGGCAGGTTTGGGTGAGTGGGTAGAAAATTACAAAAAGGAAACTTGGGGTTAAGAGGGTGATTCTGGCTAAACTGACTTGACAAATTCTTGCTGAAAGCAGGCTAGGGTGAACAGATGTCACCTGAGAAATGGTGGGGGATGAGGAATTTGATCATCACAAGGTGATCATAAGTGGAGGGTGGGGGATTCTTTCTGAATTGACTTATCAGAATTCTTATTCACACTGGGTGATCAGGACCATCAAGAACCCACAGTGAAGCCCAAGGTTAAAGCCTAGTGGAGAACAGGGTTAAGAGGAGCCTGACTAATATTTGGTCAAGGACAGAATCTTTGTTAATCAGAAAGAAAAAAATAAATAATTATTGCTACCTCTTTAATGCTAATAAGAATAGACAGGAATAATCCTAGGTAAACTGCAGTATCCTGGGGGAAATCACACTATAATTTTTACTCAGAAACAATAGCATTAAGTGAATATTAAGGACAGCCTTAAAGGGTAAAAGAGAGAGAAAATATGTTATAGGAAAGCCATGTGCATTTTTTAAAAAGAAAGTGTAAAAGGAAGGATCAATTAAACCAGTTTCATCTTCAATATGTTGATGAATTAATTAGGAAGCAGAAGATATATATATAAATATTTTTAGTACCACTGAGGACTCTCCTCTATTCTAGCAAAATGAATTATAGTGACTCCTTTGTTCAAAAATTTTGCATACTTCTACACATGGTTACTGCCTCTGTAATATAGCATATATGAAAAAGATAAGCAAAACAGTCATATTTTATGTCCTATGCCCCAGCCCATTGTCTGGAGGTACTAGATTATGAGCACTTGCTCTAAAGGTAGTTGATGCCTAGATGGTCTAGCTATGTCATACATGGCTTCACATGAAATGGTGACTTGAGCCAACCACATTCTTACTCTTATTTATGTGAATTGAAGAAAGAAGCAGGCTGTTCATAGTAGATTTTAATCTGAAGGAAACATGCAGAGAAGCTGTTGAAATAGATTTGGAGCCATTTATGAGGGATTAGATTTAGGCCTGTGAGAGGTCAGAACAATCTGAGCCATAAGCAAAAGCTCTCAGTTGGAGAAAAGTTCTGGAATAAACTAATTGATGTGGCAGACTAAGATGGCTATAAATTCTTTGACATTTTGTTTTAACCAAAGATGGGATTTATAGCTCCTTCCTTTTAATTTAAATGGGTCTTTTTTTTTTTTTTTTTTTTTAACTGCTTGACCAATAGTATACAGTGAATATGGCCGTGTACCATTTTGGATTTTCAAGAGATTGTTTTCAATTCCTGACTCTTTGAATACTTGCTCTAAGAACCAACATGCCATGTCACCAAGAACACTCATGGAAAGGCTAATATGGAGAACTAAGGCTGTGGATCAACAGCCTGGCCTAGGCTCCCAGCCATAGTACAAATGAACCATCTTGGAAGTGGATGTTTCAGTCACACTTGAGCTGCCCCCACTGATGCCATATGGAATAGGACTGAGCAGTCCTATCCAGTCCTGCCCAAATTGTAGGTTTTTGAGGAAAGTGAATGAATTGCTGATGTTTTAATTTTGCATTTCGTATTACTTTAAATTGTGACAAAATACACATAACAAAATTTATCATCTTAAATATTTTTTTTTTTTTTGATCCTGGGGATTGACCAATAGTCAAAAGGATGCTTTATCACTGAGCTACATCCTCAATCCTTTTTATTTTTTATTTTGAGACAGAGTCTTGCTAAGTTGCTAAGGCTGACCTCAAACTTGCAATCCTCCTGCCTCAGTCACTGAAGTCATTGGGATTATATGTGTGTGTCACCAGACCTGGCCTTCTTAACCATTTTTAAGTTTATAGTTTAGTGGCATTAAGTACATTCACATTGCTATGCAACCATCACTACCATTCATCTCCAGGACTTGTCATCTAATAAAAATGAAATTCTATACCCATTAAACAACAACTCCTCATTCTCCCTGATAGCTGCCATTGTATTTTATTTCATTTTTTACCTACATGTATTTGATTGCTATAGGTACACCCTGTATGTGAAATCATACATTATTTCCATAGTGTAGTATTTCTGAAAGATAACATTTTTGTAACTTATTTCACTTAGCAGAATGCCTTCAAGAGTCAGCCATGTTCTAGTAGATGTCAGAATTTCCTTCTTTGTAAAGGTAGAAAAATGTTTCATTGCATACATATGTGTCTGTATACATAAACATATAAATACATGTATATATACACCATTTTGTTTATCCATTTCCAAAGATGAACACTTGGGTTGCTTCTATTCTGTGGCTAATGTGCATAATGCTGCTATGAACAAGGATGTACAAATATCTGTTTGAATCTTTGTTCAATTTTTTTGCACACATATATCCAGATGTGGATTTGCTGGATTATACAATAATTCTGTTTTTAGTTTTTGTAAGGATTTGCCATATTATTTTCCACAGTGGATGTACCATTTACATGTCCATCAACAGTGTACAAAGTCCAATTTCTCCATATCCTTACCAACATTTGTTATTTTCTGTTTGTTTGTTTATTTATTTATTAGTACTAGATATTGAACCCAGGGGCACTTTATCACTGAGCTATATATCCCTAGTCTTTTTTCTTCTTTTTCTTTTAAAGTTGTAGCTATCCTAATAAATATGAGGTAATATATCATGGTGATTTTGATTTCCATTTCCATAGTGATTAATGAGGGTGAGCATCTGTATTAGTCAGGGTTCTCTAGAGGAACAGAATCAACAGGAAGTATGATTATGAAAAGGGAATTTCTTAGGTTGCCTTTCAGGACTAGAATCTGGGTAATCCACAATGGCCATCTGCAGACTGGAGAGCTGGAGGAACCAGTCCAAGAGACCGAAGCCTCAGGATAAGAGAATCAATGGTGCTACCCCAGTCTGAGACTAAAGGCTTCTGGAAACTCTCTGACGAATCACTGGCAGAGTCCACTTTGGAAAAGTGAAGGAGTGAGAGTCAGATATCCTTAGGCAATTGCAGCAGCAATCAAGAACCTGTTTAAGAGGAATGGAACTTGCATCTGCTCCATTCTGCTTGCATCAGGAATTAAAGTTAAAAAACTTTAATTCCATTAAAGTCACTATCCTATTGCATGGTGCTGCCCAAGCTTAGGGAGTGTCTCCACTTCAGTTTGCTATCCCACATACCAATCATTCCTAGACACACCCCGATTAACAAACCTGAAGCCTCAATCTTTGGCATCTTTTATTCCAATCAAGTTGACAATTCAAATGAACCATTACAGCATCTTTTTATATACTTATTTTCCATTTGTATATCTTTGGAGAAGTGTCTGTTCAAGTTTTTTGTCCATTTTTTAACCAGGCTGGACTTTTGGGTAGTTGTTGAATTATAGGAATTCTTTATGTTATTCTCAATGGTACAGATATGATTGCAAAGATTTTCTCTCATTCTATCTGCTGCCTTTTCACTCTACTGATTGTGTCCTTTGCTACACAAAAGTCTTAAATTTTAATGTAGTCCAATTTATCTATTTTTTCCTGTTATGTTTGTGCTTTGTGTTGTATCCAAAAAATCCAAATTCTATTTTGTCTTGCTTTTTTCCTAGAAACAGGATCCCTCTACATTGCCTAGACTGGCCTTGAACTTGAGTTCCTCTTGCCTCAGCATTCTGAGTAGCTGGAATTACAGGGGTGTTGGTTCTTTTTTTAAGCATCTGCATTTGGACACAGCAAACACAGTGTTTGTTACACAGCAATAAATGAGAGCAGAATGGACCAAGCAGGAGAAAGATATAGAGAATGTACAATAAAGATATGAATCTTGAGGTGGAAAAAAGATAATTTCTTTTTTTTTTTTTTTTTTTTGATAATTTCTTATAACTATTTCAGTTCATGGTTTCAGTTCATGAATTTCTGTGTAAAGTTCATTTTCTTTAATATCCCATGCATACCCTCAAAATAAATCAGGATGATTTTTTTCCTTGTTACCAGATGAGATCAACTCAGCATGAATTTTTCTTCTTTTTTTAAATACTTGTGCAATTTCAGTCACCTGGTATTAGCAATAATCAGTTTCCTCAAGTGTGGGATCTGGGTTGCTAAGTTAAAATGCCACCTCAAGGCAGAGAAATGGGGTAAGAGATGCTTTGAACTGATTAAAGCACTATTAGAAATTGGCACATTGGCCTACCTTCATATTGGTTTACTTAATTATAATGACTTTGGAAGGAGTTGTCTCATTTGACCACATGTGCTAATTAGCTTTTTATTACTATAGTTAAATACCTGAGAAAATCAACTTATACAGGGAAAAGATTTATTTTGGCTCACAGTTTTAGAGTAGTCAGTGATGCAGCAGACACATTGCTTTTAGATCTGGTGGGGGACTGCGATTCACTCCATGGCAGGGTGTGAAAAAGAGGAAGAGGGATATCCATTTCAAAGGCATGGCATTAATGGCCCAAGACCTGTCACTTGATTAAACCTCTTAAAGTGTACACCATCTTCCAATCATGCCAAACTGGGAATAAGCTTGGGCCTTTGTGGGACATTTAACATTTGAAGTATAGGAACATATGTTGCCTGAGAATTTTAAATTTTATTTGTGGAACAAGATACCAAAATATCCAGTAAAATATTTAATTTGCCAAACTTTTCAAAATTTTGATCTTGAAAATTTATATTTGCATGTTTAACCATTAGTTTTCTTTGTATCCTACACTACTGGAATGATTCATACATTAGTAGTTTTGACACCCACATAAAAAGTAAAATGTTACTCCTTAATTTATTTGGACTTCCCAGCAATTTCAGTTGCAAAAACATTGAATGGTCATGTATAACCAATAAGAAAAAATAAAAAATTGCTATAAAAAACACATCAAATGGAATTGAAAATTTGGTGAATTCCTGCAAATACAGATGTTCCAGAGCGTCACAACAATCTATGTTCACTAATTATTTTCAGATAATTTGCCATTTAAATATACAAAACTTAATTTTGTTTCTGAATTTTATTCATTTAAAAATTTTTTATGTCATTGTTCTAAGATTTGAGTTAAAAAAAAACATTGCTGTTTTGGGGGTGTAGTACTGGGAATTGAACCCAGGGGTGGTTTTTTTTGTTTTTGTTTTTTTTTTAATCACTGAGCTATATCACCATTCCTTTTTATTTTATGTTTTGAAACAGGGTCTTGCTGATTTGCCCAGGTTGGCCTAAAACTTCCAATCCTCTTGCCTCAGCCTGGGATTACAGGTGGGCACCACTGTGCCCAGCTAAACCATTGCTTTTAACTGCTAGTTTGAATCCAGAGGAACTTTACCACTGAGCTCCTTTTTACTATTTATTTTAAAATAGGATCTCACTAAGTTGCTTAAGGCCTTGCTAAATCGCCGAGGCTTGCCTTAAACTTGCAATTCTCCTGCCTCAGTCTCGTGAGCTGCTGAGCCACATGTGTGGCTCATGTGCAGCTTCTATCCAGCTTCTAACCAATAACAAAATATATTATCTATCATTTGCCTATATTCCTACCTTGATAGCCTCTTTGAAGAAGAAAATCAGGTGCACTGAAATAATTATAAGACAGGAGAGTTCAAGCATTAAGATGGATAATTGTTATATCAAAACAAATGTCCCCTAAATATTTAAATTATATATGTGAAGGATCATGAAGCATGTTAATAGGCAAAGGAGTTTAATGTAGGAGATACATGTGTTTCTGTGTGTTCCACAGACTGTAGGAATCTAGAACAACAGTTCTGAATGCTGAGTCTGTAATATTAGCCTCACCTGGGGAGTTTTTAAAAGATCCATTTCATATCAGAATATCTGGGGATAGGATGCCATTAAAGATATATTTTATAGTTCTCCAAAGAGCACCCACAGTAGAAAACCACTGGGCAGGAGACTAGAAACTATATTTGTACATTTTGCACAAGGCAACTATACTTGGAGTGCTTATTAAACATTAAGGATGTGCTGCTGGCCCAAGTCTTAGTAACAGATGAAGCCTCAATTAGGTAGCTGGCCACTCTATTCTAGAGTGTTTTCTGTTTTCAAGTTCACACAGATAAGATGAACAGTATCCATGACAACAGCAGATGTGATTCAACCATTTCTTAGCTTTCAGTTCCTTTGGGACATTCTGTTTCCTGGGATGACATTTGGGAAAGCTCATATACTCTCTCAGCCATATGGCAGAGCTGGAAATTTGAACATGTCGTCATCCAGCACCTTTCAAACATTACAATCCTAGAGCTATTCATACCAGTTCACGTATACTTTTTAAAAAATGCCATAATATTTGCAAGGTTATAGTAAAATATACTGATTGATTGTCTTCTTACACGTTTACTGGTTATTGCCTGGCTAATATATAAAAGTTGATTCTTGTCTTCAAGGATCTTATCTTCTAAGTACCCTAGTTTTTATCTTTGAATCTATTGTATGGTTTAGGTTTTTATGCTTAGTCATGCTAAGAGTTCTCCAAAGAGGCGGAACCTCTGTATCTCTGTCTCTCTCTGTCTCTCTATCTATTATCTATCTATCTATCTATCTATCTATCTATCTATCTATCTATCTATCATCTATCTATTATAAGAAATTGGCTCATGTAGTTATGGAGGTTGGGAAGTCCATATCTGCATTGTAGACTGGCAGGCATGAAATCCAGTACAGCCAATATTCCAAAGGAGGCTGAAGTCTGTCAAGCTAGAGACCCAGGAGAACTGGTGGTGATGTAGATAAAGTTCAAAAGCAGTCTTCTGGGGAATTTCCATTTACCTGGGAAGACTAGTCCTTTGTCCTATTCAGGCCTTCAACTGATTGAACGAGGCCCATCCACATTATGGCAGGCAATCAGTTCACTCAAATGTCACTAATTTAAATGTTTTTCTCAATCAAAAGTACCCTCCAATTGACCTAAAATTAATCATCACAGATGGTACTCAGAGTCAGCGATAATCATGATGAGAGGTGTACCATACAGAGCGCTCATCATGTGCCAGGCACTCTGCCACTCAGTTTATAACCTTCAGTCCTTACCTTGATCTTATGTGGGAACTACTGCTATTTATTCTTTATATAGATGAGGAAAATGAGACTAATAAAAATTAAATAAGTTGTTCAAGTTACTCAGCTTATAGGATTGACCCTTCAATATGCACCTGTCTGACTCATAGATCCCATTCTTAACCGCCCCAAAGCTTCACAAAGATATTTTTTTTACAAGTTTTCTTCTTTGGTTCTCTGAGGTATATTGTCCT
Organism: Sciurus carolinensis; assembly: GCF_902686445.1. Classification (NCBI taxonomy): domain Eukaryota; kingdom Metazoa; phylum Chordata; class Mammalia; order Rodentia; family Sciuridae; genus Sciurus; species Sciurus carolinensis. The sequence continues at coordinate 71,214,711 of NC_062222.1, read as the reverse complement.
GGGAAGGGGTGGAATGATACCTTGTCATATCTAAGAATGAATAATATGTCATTATTTGATATGTTTCATTAACACTGACTTGAAATGCTGTGGGAATTGCATTCTACTGTGTTAAATTTAGAGTGAAGACAATTTTTTTCATTGTAAAAATTTCATTAATATTAAATGTGCCTTTGCTTTTTACTATTTAAAATGGAATGGGAGATTTATAAGTGGGATATTCATAAACTGCCTTGAGATCCTCAAGTGAAAAAAAAAAAAAAACTCCAAGTAAATGTATTGTTACCCTTACTTAAATAATTGAGTCAATTAACTTTAATCCCTTGAACAATGTAAAATGCTAATTTAATTTCTTGGCTCTTTTAACTTAACTGCATGGGTCAAATTTTGAGCAAAAAGTAATGTCATCAGGAGAGCTGTGCTTAAAACCAGTTAGAATGGGAATCATGATCTTCCCTAAGAACTGGGGAAATTTTTCTTTACTAGAGTACCTTCTTATCTATCATGTCCCTGGCTCACTTAGCATTTATTTTAATTAATTATTTTGTTTGCTAGCATTCAGTCATTAAAAAATTTTATTGAGCATTTTCAATGTACCAGGTGGTTAGCTAACATCCATTTAAAACTTCATAAAGCAACTTCGTACATCTCAATTATCCTGACCTCTGATCCAAAATCAAGTGTGTTAACTCTCTTGTCCATATACAATTATTATTTTTGTTCATGTTTCTACTTTTCAGAAGTTACTTTTGCTTCACTATAACAGCACCGATGAAATTAAAGATGCAGGCTCCCTTCAGAACTTAATAACTACTGATTTCTGAAGTTTATGGTCTTCACTGGAATCTTCCTGCTTGGTCTTCCTATTTTAGTCTGCAAGATTAATTTGTGCCATCTGTATTTATTTCTTCAATTGAATTAGTCAATGTTATATCAGTTCTTCTCATTTCCTTCAGAAGGTATCAATTATCAGAATAGAGGATCAGATTTTTGGAACACTATTTGTAAGAAAATGTTACATAATGGGAAAGGAACCTTTACTAAGCTTTGTCTTGGTGTTTAAATGAAGTATTAGACATGGTGCAAATTGTATAAGGGAGGATCATACTATAAAGGCACATGAAAGAATATTTGAAAATAGAATTAAATGTGATCAGCTTTGTCTTAGTATGTTTTGGGTGCTGTAACAGATACCATAACCTTGGTGATTTGAAAACAACAGAAATTTCTTTCTCACAGTTCTGGAGGTTGGGAAGTCCAAAATGAAGGTTCATATTCATTCATTTCCTGGTGAGGGCCTGCTTGCTGGTCCACAGATGGTGATGTCTAGCTGTGTTTGCCCATGATGTAAGGGACAAATGAAATCCCTTGAGCCTTATTTGTAAGGTTATTGTCTTGGTCTGCATGCTGCTACAGCATAGCAGAACATACTGGATGATTTATAAATAGTAGAATTTTCTCACGTGAGGCTGGAAAGTTCAAGATTAAGACACTGGCATCTGGAAAGAGATATCTTGCTGGGTAACAGCATAGAGGAAGGCAGAACGACACAGAAGAAGGAACTCCTATGTCAAGTCCTTTTGGAACTGCATTAGTTCACCCATGAGGGTGGAGTCCTCATGACCTAAATACCTCCTCAAATCCCCAATCTCCCAACACTGTTGCATGGGCGATTAACTTTCAACATGAGTTTTTCGAGAGAACAAACATTTAAATCATAGTGGGCACTTATTCTATTCATGACCTAATCACCTTGCTAAGGCCCCACCTCCTAATATCATCACCTCGGGGGTTAGAATTTCAACATATGAATTTTAGGGAGACACGAGTATGCAGACTACAGCACCAGTCATTGTTTACCTCACCTAGGCTGATATATTACAAAGATAGCAGTAGCTGAAAATGCCCACGACAGGCATACAGGCCCTTTCTGAATGGACTCTTCCTTTCCTTTATAAAGAGAAATTTTGTATTCAACTTTCCCCACTAACTATACCATGTGTTGCTTTGGAAAACTCTACCATTAACTACTGAAGACTGTTTCCAACGTGCTGAGCTGTGAATTGTAGAGAAATAGGTTATGAGATCCTCATTACTGCATGTATGGAAAGGCTTCAGTACTCTCAATGTAGTCTGCACTGTAGAATCCAGTGTATTCAATGCAAATAAACACTGAAAAGGAATTCAGCAGTCATTTGATTTCCTTCCCTTCGTCCTGCAAACCTGGTGGAAAATTCAGTCATATTAGAAGATAAAATACTCGGGGCGTTTCAAGAGGGCGGACTTAGAGGGTGGCTGCATTTCATGTTGCTCCAGGACTCAGGATTCAAGAAGAGGAGATATTGAGAGACTTGGGACCAACTCAAAGCCACCGGGTGAGTCTCTCCCATTGGGGAGGCGCCCCAGATGGGGCAATAGTCCCGGAACACAGGGAACTTTGTGAAGTAGAGTTGCCCAGCGAGACACCCCTCCCCCTGCTGGAGCAGTGAACTCGGACAACTGGGAGCATCGTAGAGGAGGCCGCTCAGCACGACGCAGGGACTCGGAGCAACCCACCAGGACTCCGGTTGGCTGTCCAGAGGAGGAGCTGCGCGACGAGCTGTTTGGACCCAGAGCGACCGCTCCTGAACACACTTGGAATCAAACCCAGTGCCCCATACATGCTAGGCAAGCGCTCCACCACCAAACCACAACCCTGGCCCTTAAGATTCTTATTGTCATAGAAAACTAGTTTGGGAAAGAAAATATACAGGAGTATTAGAGAATGATTGACTTTATATTAGCTATTCATAAAGGAAAGAGTAGAATTTCTGGAAAAATGATATAGTGCCTAGGCACAGGGAGTAGGAAGTGTTGAATGAATAAAAAGAAGAATGAATGAAAAGCATGTATATAGTGTGTGTTTGTGTGTGCACGTGCATGCATGTGTGCTCACATTTATCATACTGATAAATGATAAATAGGTGAAATATGAAAACTTAATATATTCAAATATATTCACATTAAACTCAGATTTCAACTTTAGAAAGACCTAATGGGAAACCAGATTCAACAAAGCTGATTTTTTCTTTATCCACTGCTGTTAAGCCTTTTGACTGCTTCGTTGAAATCTCATGTTCCCTTGTGAAATACTGTAATAATTTAGGGAAGGAAATCTGAAAGATGGTATTGAGGAATAATTAGCATTTAACTGAATGTGAATGCAAGCTTGAAACAAGTTCCCAGGGGCCGAAGATATGGAAAAGGCTTATGAAGAAGAGAAAAGCAATAAGATCAAAACGGTCGAAAGATAACACTTTTAGACTTGAGGTTCTAAAAACTGTGAAACACTGTGGAAGGTTTGAGTAGCAGGGACAACTGAACACTTCAGCTTTGTTGGTTTTAGAAACTATAAAAGTAATCTGGAGTCTAAAGCATGACCTTGACTTTGTATAACAATTATTTTAAATCATCCATGCTTTTCCTTGTCGATATGTATTTGTATGATCTACTCTATGTGAGCTTCTCCCTCTTTGGGCACCCAAAGTCAACTGACTTTAAGGTCTGAGCTTAAAGCAAACTCATGTGGGTAGATTTTTTTTGTAGAGGCATTAGGGGTATGGTTAAAAAAATCAAATCAAAAGAAGGCGACATTTTAATTTTGCTAAGTCAGGGGTTGTAACTCAGTGGTAGAGCGCTTGCCAAGCATGCATGAGATACTGGGTTCAATCCTCAGCACCACATAAAAATAAAAGTATTGTGTCCATCCACAACTAAAAAAATGTTTTGAAAAAACAATTTAATTTCGATATAAAACCATGTCATACTATGTGTGTGTGTGGAGGGGGAGAATCAACAACGCAGATTCTCCACTGTCAGCTTGATCTTTTGTGATCAAAAGAGTGCTCCAGTGTCACAGTTTTACATACCTACTGGACTTTTTTTTTTGTTTTTCAACTATATAAAAAGTAATGATTTTTTTAATCTTTTAATTTTTTATAGACTGCATTTTGATTCATTGTACATAAATGGAGTACATCATTTCATTTCTATGGTTGTACATGATGTAGATTCATACCACTTGTGTAATCATACATGTACATAGGGCAAAGACGTCTGTCTCATTCCACCATTTTTCATACCCCCTTCCCTCTCATTTCCCTCTACATAATCTAAAATTCTTCCATTCTTCTCTCACTACTCACACTCCCACCCCCATTATATATCATTCTCCACTTATCAAGGAAAACATTTGGCCTTTGGTTTTTTTGGGATAGGCTTATTTCACTTAGCATGATGTCCTCCAATTCCATCCATTTATTTGCAAATGCCGTACTGTTACTCTTCTTTATGGCTGAAAAATATTCCATTTGTTTATATATACCAGAATTTCTTTATCCATTCAGTTATTGAAGGGCATCTAGGTTGGTTCCACAATCTAGCTATTGTGAACTGAGCTGCTATAAACATTGATGTGGCTGTGTTACTGTAGTATGCTGATTTTAAGTCCTTTGGATATAAACCGAGGAGTGGGATAACTGGGTCAAATGGTGGGTCCGTTCCAAGTTTTCTAAGGATTCTCCACACTGCTTTCCAGAGTGGCTGCACCAATTTGCAACTCTAACAGCAGTGTCAAAGTGTGCCTTTTTTCCCCACATCCATGCCAACATCTATTATTGCTTGTGTTCTTGATAATAGCCATTCTAATTGAAGATGAAATCTTAGAGTTGTTTTAATTTGCATTTCTCTAATTACTAGAGATGTTGAACACTTTTTCATATATTTATGAATTGCCTGTATGTCTTCTTCTGCAAAGTGTCTGTCCAGTTCCTTGGCCCATTTATTGATTGGGTTATTTGTATTTTTGGTGTAAAGTTTTGTAAGTTCTTTATAAATTTTGGAGATAAGTGCTCTATCTGAAGTGCACGTGGAAAAGATTTTCTCCCACTCTGTAGGCTCTCTTTTCACATTCTTGATTGTATCCTTTGCTGAGAAAAAACTTTTTAGTTTGAGTCCATCCCATTTATTAATTCTTGCTTTGATTTCTTGTGCTTTGGGAGTCTTGCTGAGGAAGTCTGATCCTAATCCAATGTGATGAAGATTCAGGCCTACTTTGTATTCTATTAGGTGCAGGGTCTCTGGTCTAATTCCTAGATCCTTGATCCATTTTGAGTTGAGTTTTGTGCAGGGTGAGAGAGAGAGATTTAATTTCATTTTACCGCATATGGATTTCCAGTTTTGTCAGCACCATTTGTTGAACAGTCTATCTTTTAAAAGTAATGATTTTTAAAATTCTTTTTATGTCTGTGCTCAAACTGATATTTTGGAGTTTTGACCCTGTGTTTTCTTCTAGCGGTTATTTCTGGTCTAATTCTTAGGTCTTTGATCCGTCTTAAGTTGATTTATGTGCAGGGTGAAAGATAGGGATCTAGTTTTATTCTTCTACATATAGACTATCAGTTTTTCCTTCTATATTCAAGGCGTCCCCCATTTAAAATTCCTTATTTCTCTCTAGCTTCTTGACTTTATGAGTCCAACTTATTTCACTTAGCATGATGTTTTCCAGTTCAGTCCATCTAGTGGCAAATGACATAATTCCATTTTTTTTTATGACTGAGTAAATATACCACATTAAAAAAAATCCATTCATTTGTTGACAAGTACCTGGGCTTGATTGGTAAATTGGCTATTGTGACTTGTGCTGCTCTTGGTATACATATATCACCATAGTATGCTGATCTTGAGATTTTTTAGATAAGTACTAGGGAATGGTATAGCTGGGTTGTATAGCTGATTCTGTTCCTGTTCTGAGGAATCTCCATACTGTTTTCCAAAGTGGTTGCACTAATTTGCAACCCCACCAAAAATGTATGAATGTACCTTTACCCACCCAAATCGCCAGCATTTATTATTAGTTGTATTCTTAATGATTGCCATTCTAACTGGAGTGAAGATGAAATCTCAGTGTAGTTTAGATGTGCATTTCCCTAACTGCTAAGGAGGTTGAACATTTTTTTTCATATATTTGGTGGACATTTGTAATTCCTTTTTTGAGATATAATTGTTGAGTTCTTTTGTACATTTATTGATTGGGTTATTAGTTGTTTTCTTGGGGGGGCATTAAATTTTGATTTATATATATATATATATATATATATTCTGGATATTAAGCCCTATTGGAAGAGTAGATGGCCAAGACTTTCTCCCATCTTGATAGGTTCTTTCTTCATGCTCTTATTTCCTTTGATGTGCAGAAGCTTTTTGAATTTGATGCTGTCCTACTTATAGATTCTTGGTTTTATTTCTTGAGCTTTGGGAGGGTTACTCAGGATGTTGGTGCCTGCACTGATATGTTGAAATGTTGACTGTATGTTTTCTTCTAGCAGTTTCAGTGTTTTTGGTCTAATTTCTAAGTCTTTGGTCTGTTTTGAGGTAATTTTTGTGCAGGGTGAGAGATACAGATGTATTTTCATCTTTCTACATATGGATAACCAGTTTTTCTAGCACCATTTGTTTAAAAAGACTTTTTTCTCCCATTATGTTTTTGGCAACTTTGTCAAGGATTAGATTACTGTATCTATGTGCATTTGCCACTGTGTCTTCTATTGTATTCCATTGGTCTTCATGTCTATTTTGATGCCAATACCATGCTGTTTTAGTTACTATATTTCTGTAGTTTAGTTTGGGATCAGGTGTTGTGATGCTTCCAACATCACTCAGTATTGCTTTGGCTGTTCTAGATCTTATATTTTTCCACATAAATTTTAGAAAAATTTAGGACTTTTATTTCTGGCTCTGTGGAGAATGTCTTTGGTATTTTGATGGGGATCACACTGAATCTATAGATTGCTTTTGGTAACATGTCCATTTCAATCATACTAATTCTGCCTATTGAAGAACATGGAAGGTCTATCCATCTTCTGAAGAGGACTCTTCTATTTGATGTGTTCTGTTAAAACTTGTTCAATTTTCACTACCAACTTTGCACTCCTTCAACCAACTCTCCTATTTATGTCTGAGCACCTCCTTTTTTTTAACACCTTGGAAATAAGATTTAGAAAAATTTTCCCTCCTCTATCTTTCTCTCTTCACAATCTATTATGTTGTCTTATTATTCTTTTCTTTTGAAAAATTAAAAATTAAATACTTAGAATTATATACTTTTACTTTATTGCACTTGACTGAATTGTACACTGTTAATTACTTATTTATGATATTTTTTAGGAAAACAAAGACTATACACAGTGCTGTTGTACGTTTTCAATGAAATAAGGTATGCAAGAGCATGTAGCATAGTTATTTGATCCTTAATACATGATATTTACTAGTACAGTTCTCTATTCAAAAAATTTAATTGTTTTATTGCCTCTGTGGTAAAATGTAGAAATTTAGATTGTGTATTCAAGATTATGAGAGTTTGCTCTTATCTACTTTTACTAAATTATTTTATCCTAATCTCTAACTAATATTTAATTCCACAAATCTCTTTGTGCCATAAACAGGCCATATTCATCCCAACATCTCTACCAGTATTCCCATTGCTTGCTTTTTGGGAATAGGACCTCTTCTATTTGATTAATCATATCCTCCCTGTGCCAACTCCAGTGGTGCCACATCTATGGAATGAATACAGTGACGAACAAGTTAGACAACATCTCTGCTATTACAAAGCATATACTCTAGCAGGGGTACAGAAAATAACTGAATAAAGAAATGACAGACCAGGTCCAGAAATAAGTACACCCTGGCCTGATGGGCAAACCTCCTTCCCAGCACTCTTTCTGAGCTGGGGAGCATGCTGCAGAACTCTCCTGTTGTGGTATTTGCCACCACCATTGTTGGTAGACTTTAGGTACCAGGAACTCAACATCTCTCAAATTGCTATTGATGCTAACTACTCAACTTTATCGTAACTTCCTCTGCTACCTTTGATGGGGAAACATGTAACTGTCACCTGTATACATGTATAGCTCATGCATTCAAGCCTTGGTCCCCAGAGCAGCAGTGTTCAGAGGTAGGACCTTTGGGAGGGGATTGGACCATCAGGACTCTGACCACATCAATGGATTAATGACAGGTTCATAGCTGATAGTTATTGAGAGGTAGTAGAAACTTCAGGAAGCAGGGCAGAGCTGGAGGAAGTAGGTGGTTGAGGGTGTGTCCTTGAAGGCATATTTTGTCCCTGGTCACTTCATCTCTCCTTTCTCTCTGCTTCCTGGCCACAATGAGGTGAGCAGATTTGCTCTGCCTCATGCTCCCCACCATGGTGTTCTGCCTCACCACAGGCCCAGAAACAACAGAACCAAGTGTTCATAGACCGAAGCCTCTGAAACCATGAGCCCAACTAAATCTTCCTTCTTTTTAAGTTGATTTTCTCAGGAATTTCATCATGGTGATAGAAAACCAACACGGAAGGCAAAACTCAAGATGAAGAAATTGTTCAAATGTAGAGGATAGTCAAAAGATGATGAAGGTCATGCATGAGAGGCCTCAGTTATAATATACCATGGACACTCACCAGCTGTAGCACTACACTGTTACTTGTGGGAACTTTTACTTCAGTTGTCAACTAGTTAATAAGTGTTACTGTAAAGTTCATCCATTTCCATGAGATGATTTCTCCACTTAACTGTGACATAAGGCTAACTACATTTGTGAATTCACAAGTTTACCAGCTATCAGCTTTTCTTTTAGAACAGGCTTTGTTGCTGGATTGTATGTCATTACAGTTATGGAATATGATACACATATTAATATACTGAGCAACCTGGTCATCTTATATTCTTAGGCATCCATACTCTCTTCACAGAGAAAGAAATTTCATGATGTTATTCACTTGGTGAGATCTACATACATTATTCATGCATTCTTTTCAAACTGTGAGACAGCACCATTTGTTAATACAAATCTTTAAAACAGCAATTTAATGAGACTTGAATAAAATAAGAATATTCCTTTGCTTAGTTATTGATTGTTTAATTCAACTTTACTGTCATAATGTATATAAATAAAATAAATCCTTCTTCATGTTCGATTAGATTTGACAACTGTATCCACCCAAATAATCACCAACCATAATCAAAATACAGAACATTTCCATAATCTGGTAAGTTCTTTCATGCCCCTTTATGTCATCACTATTTCTGCAGCCCAAAAAGTCATTGATATACTTTCTGGCACTGTAGATATTGATTTTTTCAAATTACTGAGGCATAATTTACATACAAGTTAATGTATCCATTTAAAGTTTGCAGTATGCTACATCCATTGATTTTCCAGAAGCAATAATTACTCTCCCTACAGTGTTTTGCTCTTGAATTCTCAGCCGTAATTATCGAACTTAAGAAATCTTGACAATCATTTGATTACAGAAGAAAGCATTAAATAAATTTTCTTTCTTTCCTATACTCACAGACTCACATAGAGAATGTCCCCATAATTTCTGCTCACAAACTATATGATATTACAATATTATTGATTCATAAACCATTCCTGAAAATTGCTCAGAGAAAGGCTAGAGAAAGCAAACATAAAGTTATACTACTGAGTTAGAACCAAATCAGTTTCAGCTGTTGTCATATATCCATGAATCATAAGGTTCCTGAAACATGGATGTTAATGATATTCCAAGATGATTTTACCCGTAAAGTTATTTTAAAGGAATGTAGAATACAACTCTTAAGTAAATAAATGAACAACCAAGTGCACAGTTGGCAACTTAACATTTGCTGTGTGGGAGAGGGTAGATACTCAAGGTTATCTGGGGACTTCCACTAATGGCACAATTCTGAAAAAGCAAATTTGAAGCTATTAGTATGTTTTTATGAGTTATTGATTTCTAAATGTCTCTCCAGTTTGGCAAGAGAATCAGATCTTAGAAGATAATGCCAATAATCCTTTTTATCAGGTAGGATGGATAATGGTAGGATGGTAGCTACCTGAATGTGAAGTTAATATAATGATTTTCAACATTGTATTCCCCCAATTTATATGTGGGTTACTGTGGTCAATGCTGGGGAGCAAATTATTATAGCTTAGAAATTTAAAGCCTGTGAAAAAATTTTCACAAAGTTGTTTCTGTGCCATTGAAAAATTACAGAATAAACAAAAATAGCAACCATGCAGTCAACAGTCATTATATAATAATTTATCAGTTCTTTTTAACCAACATTGTGAGAGTATTATGTATGAAGCATCGTTTGAGTATGTGGTGGTGCGCAGATGAAGAAGGGCTTCTACTTACAATTTCCTTCTAGGAGCAGGAAGGAGAAAGAGAGAGAGAGAGAGAGAGAGAGAGAGAGAGAGAGAGAGAGAGAGAGAGAGAGAGAGAGATATCAAATTAACAATATACAGAGTGCTAAGTTTCAGAAAAGAAATAGGTCCAGAGGGCTATGGTGGCAGGTGTTACAGTTTGGATCTAAAATGGTTCCCTAAATTTCATGTGAAAAAAGTGTTGTCCCCAATGTAGCAAGGTTTAGAGACTTTTAGGCAATGACTGGATCATGAGCCTCTGGCCTCATCAGTGGATTAATCCATTGATAGCTGAATGGACTACTGGGAGATGAGACCCGTCTGGAAGAAGTATGTCCCTGGGGGTGTACCGTCAAAGGGTTTAAGTTGTCCATGGTCCTTTCTTCCCTCTGCCTTCTTGCTGCTATGAACTGGCAGTATTCCTCCATGGCAGTCTTTCACCATGTGTTTCTGCCTTTAAGTCAACCAATCATGAACTGAGCCTCTGAAACCATGAGCCAAAATTAATCTTTCCTCCTCTAAGTTGTTCTGGTCAGGTATTTTGGTCACAGCAACAAAAAGTTGACTAACATAACACATAGGAATAAAGAACACTAGATTTTTGCTGACAGGATTAGAACAACTTTTCTAAAAGTTACGATATTTTTGCTAAGTCAAGGAGGACGAGAAAGCTAACCAGGTAGAAGAAAAGAATCTGCTTAACTGCATTCCTAAGAAACCTCTCATTACTAAAAATCACATTAGCCAGGTGTGGTGGTGCACAATTGTAATCCCAGCAACTCAGGAGGCTGAGGCAGGAGGATTACAAATTCAAAGCCAGCCTGAGCAACTAAGCAAGGCCCTATCTCAAAATAAAAAGTAATTCACAAAAAGGACTGGAGATACTGCTCAGTGGTTAAGCACCACTGGGTTCAATCCCTGGTGCCGGAAAAAAAAAAAAAAATCAAGTTATAATTCTTCAATGGAAAACATAGGAAACATGCTTGAGAGCATCAAGATTTTAATGTAAGAGGTTTTTCCTCCTATAGGGATTTCAATAGTATATTCCTTATTGTTCTAAGTATATTTTTAATATTATAAACAAAAGAATAAATTCAAAACAGGCAAAACCAAAATTAAATACTTTGTTATATTCTTTTTGGTCCAGACAGCCTTGGTTCCTTCTGTCTGTGGACACTGACCTTATAATTGTGCTTGCTGCATTTATCACTTGCCCTATAGCCAAAAGAAGAAAATACAAAGAAAGATGTTGGTAGAGAGCATGACTCAAAGCAGTCATGCAATAACCTGCCTGTCTGTGTGATTCTGTTTTTCCTTCTCTGTTAGTGAGCTATTAATTCCCAGTACAAACTGACTTATAATCAATGGTGGTTCACACAATGTAAAATAGGTTTCATAATTAATTGATTGCTTTATATCTGATTCCCAATATAAAATCTTGTTTTAATGGAGAAATGCTTAAATTTGGTATGATTAGAGCACAAAATATATCTGGGGATGTGTTCAGGTTTTTGTGTGCCATGCCAAGGTATTTGGGTTTTATTCAAAAGCAATTGATATATTTCAGGGAGGATTGAAGAATATAAGATTTGAATTTTAAAAAGTCCTGTGGTTGCAGTGTGAATACAGATTAGAGAGTTGGGAAATGGTGACAGAGATCATTTAAGAGACCACTTGGATAATAAAGTCCTGAAGTAAAGAAGTAGGAAAGCAAAGGAGGGAAAGATTTAGAAAAATGAGAACACAGAATGAGTTTAGTGACAAACTGAATGCAAGGGTAGGTGGGCATGCATGTCTGTGTGGGACTGTGTAGGCATATCTAAATTAACATCTCTTTTTCTGTCTTAGAAACACCAGGTGAGATAAGAAAGACAGAAGGAGGAGAAGTAGGAACAGGTATTTCTGAAGAGTATTGATGTAAAAGGATGGCATTAATTATTAATGAATTTAGGGCATATATAGAATATCAAAAGGCAAATACTCAATAGGTGGGCCTGAAAATATGGGAAGTACATCCTAGATAGTGGGCTTTAGAAAATAAAATCTTTCTTAAACTTTTTATCAAAATGTAACATGAACATAGCTAAAAAGCATCAAATTTCCCATTACGGTTTATAAGGAAAGATCATGATGGAAAAATCATGAATACTGTGGGGTAGTTATCAATTTGTTGTGTCTCATCTCCAAGTTCACCCTTTGTCATCTGCTGTTATAACAATGGATCTGGACCCTTGTTCCCTTTGCAAAAGTATGATGTTAAGCTTTCACAGTGGAAGGCACTGGAAGGACACTGGGCCAAAAAAAAAAGGATTTCTCTTCTTGGTTCCTGTGTGTTCCTCTGCCAGCTCTGGCAGAATGGATGACTTCTTCAGGGCTCAGTGCTAAAGCCTGGGCGGCCTCCTCCAGCTCCACACTCTTGCAGTGTCCATAGCTTTGCCCAGACTGATGGCCAACAACCACCTCAGATGCTTCCTCTAACAATTTGCAGCAAGTTCCCAGGTGTGGCACCTCTTTAAATGGTTTTACTATAAATGGTTTTTCTGAGAGTAGTTTCCTGGTCAGCTCCACATGTCATCTTTTTGCCTTCATAAACCTAATCCCACTCTCCAGAAAATTGCTTTTTACTACTTCTCAATTTAGTTTTTCTGATAGATTTTTGTCATATTGCCAAATAATTCTTCATTAATTAAATTTTGATAGTACTTATAGGCATCATACTAAGATCAATGATGATTTAGTGCATTTCCAATCTTTTCTCCCTTTTACCCTCCCTCCCTCTATGCCTTTATTCTGTCACCGCTTTTCTCAGTTACTTCACTGGTAATCTGTAACTTCAAACTACATACCAACCCCATTTCTTACTCTATTACCTAAATAAAAAAAAAAAATAGAACTTTTTTTTTGTTTACAAACTTTGTAAGTGAGGACATCATCACACTCATCATCTGCTCTACTTTTTCTTTTTCTTCTTTTCCCCTTACATGTACTAGTTTTGCTTTTCTTTTGTTTTCCATTTTTTAAAATTGGAGTATTATAATGATACATGATGGTGAGATTTGTTGGTATATATTTGTATGTGCATATGATACAACAATATAATTTGGCCAATATCATTCCCTAGTATTTCTAGTATTTCTCCTTTCTGTTTTTATTTTCTTAAAATATTTTTAATTTGTATATATGTACACCACAGTTTCTTTATCCATTCATCAATTGAAGGGCATCTAGTTTGGTTTCACAATCTAGCTATTGTGAATGGAGCAGCTTTGAATATTGATGTGGCTGCTTTACTATAGTATGCTGATTTTAAGTCCTTTGGGTATAAACCAAGGAGTGGGATAGCTGGGTCAAATGGTGGGTCCATTCCAAGTTTTCTGAGGAGTCTTCATACTGCTTTCCAGAGTGACTGCACCAATTTGCAACTCTACCAGCAATGTATGAATGGGCATTTTTCCCCACATCCACACCAACACTTATTATTGCTTGTGTTCTTGATAATAGTCATTCTAGTTGGAATTAGATGAAATCTTAGGGTAGTTTTGATTTGCATTTCTATAATTACTAGAGATGATGAAAACCTTTTCATATATTTGTTGATCACCTGTATATCTTCTTCTGTGAAGTGTTTGCCCAGTTCCTTAGCCCATTTATTGACTGGGTTCTTTGTATTTTTGGTGTAAAGTTTTTAAAGTTCTTTATAAATTTTAGAGATTAGTACTCTGTCTGAAGTGTGTGTGGAAAAGATTTTTTTCCCAATGTATAGGCTCTCTTTTCACATTATTGATTGTTTCCTTTGCAGAGAAAAAGCTTTTTAGTTTGAATCCATCCCGTTTATTGATTCTTGCTCTTATTTCTTGCCTGTGGTATATATACACAATGGAATATTAGATGTAAGGAAGAACAAAATTATGGCATTTGCTGGTAAATGGATGGAGTTGGAGAATATCATGCTAAATGAAATAAGCCAAGCCCAAAAAACTAAAGGCCAAATGTTTTCTCTGATAAGTGGGTGATGATACATAACAAGGGGTTGGTGGCAGGGGGGCAAGAGAAGAATGGAGGAACTTTGGATTGTGTAGAGGAAAATGGGACGGGAGGGAGTGGGGGAAGGAAAGATACTAGACTGAGACAGACATTATTGCCCTATGTATATGTATGATTACATGAACGGTGTGAATCTACATTGTGTACAACCATAGAAATGAAAAGCTGTACCCCATTTGTGTACAAGGAATCAAAACAGCCTGTAAAAATAAAAATAAAAGTCAAGTGATAAAAAATATTTTTAATTTGATAAAATGTAAATATACAGATTAGACTAAATTATATATAAGCAAATTCTTTTTTGGGTACCGGGGATTGAACCCAGGGAGTTTAACCACTATGCCACATACCCAGCCCTTTTTAGTATTTTACTTAGAGACAGGGTCTCACTGAGTTGCTTAGGGCCTTGCTAATTTGCTGAACCTTGCTTTGAACTAGAGCTCCTCCTGCCTCAACCTCTGGAGCTGCTGGGATTACAAGTGTGTGCCACTGCACCCAGCTGTATATAAGTAAATTCTTAACACTAAAAACTGGTAAATAGTATTCAGAATATTTCTCTTTACTTATTTATTTACATTGACATACAATTATACACATGTAAACACTATGTAATAATCAAACTAGGGAATATTAGCATATTTATCACTTCAAACATTTATTATTTCTTTGTAGTGAAAACATTCAAAATCCTCACTTCTAGTTATTTTAAAATATGGACATTGCTGTTAACTAAACTTACCCTACTGTGCAATAGAACACCATGGTATTTCATCTGTTTAAAAGTTGCTTTGTGAGTCAAGATATGCAGTGTGATTTTATTTCCTCCTCTAAGTCTACATAGTCAGGATCCAGTGCCATGCAAAAGAAAAATCTAGCTTTGATTTCAAGAGAATTCTCTTTATATCATTCACTCAAACTCATAGCATAATTTAATTTGCTCCAAACTTAAGCTCTTTCTCTTATAATTTTTACTCTTTTGAATCTCCTGTAATTGCTGATTTTTGTTATACTTGTCTTGCATTGTGTTTATTATTGTCTTGAGATTTTTCAAACTCTTGTTCATATTGCAGGTTGTATTAAATTCCCTCCCATCTCTTTTTTGTTAGAGATCTCCCTCTCAGAGCTCTCCATTCTTTTTTTCTAATTTAAGCACTTTGTTTCCTATAATTACTGAACAACTTGGAAATATTCTTCACTGCTTTCTTTTTCTTTCTTCCTTTCTTTCTTTTTTTTGTTTTGTTTTACAAGTGGTACAATTTCTTCTTTTGTTGTGGTTTGCTTCCTTGTTTTGTTGGAGCATATTCTCATACAAGTTCTTCAAAAAGAGTTCAGGTATCGAGATTTTCAGAATTATTTCATGCCTAAAAATGCCTTTATTTTTCCTATTTCATTATTTGACTAGGTAAAGTATACCTGGTTAAAATATACATATTTTTCTTTAAAGATTTAAGGATATTGAACCATTTTATTGTGACACCAACCCACCATTGCTCTTGAGAAGTCTAATACTTTGAACTTTCAGTATCTCTCTCTCTCTCTCTCTCTCTCTCTCTCTCTCTCCGTCTTATGAACAGTCCTAAGGATGTCTGTCTCATGAAGCTGAGGGGAGGTGATGTGACTGTGCATGCTACCTTTTCACTCTTCTTCTTGGAGCTCAGTTGCCCTTTTATTCCATGCTGCTAATGATATCCACTCTTACTCTATTTCCTGTCTCCTATCCATGGCTTTGTTGAAATACCTAATGTGGGTTGAACTCTGTGTTGGGTATTTCTCCATTTTCCTCTCCAGATCCATTTCCTCTCTTCTTTATCTGTATGCCCCAGGTAGGTGGTCTTACTGGGCTACAGTAACAAGTTTCTTTACCCTGTGGCTTCCAGTTGGGTTTGGCCAGTGAAAGGCATCAACATGATATGAGGAGGTAGGAGGAATATAAAGAGGTGTGTTCATTCCTTTGGAAAACTTCTTGTTGAGCCATGTGATTGCATTTCTGTACCAAGAATCATCTCTGCTGGTATGCTTAAAGAGTATTGCTTATTCTTGGAACTGCTTTCCTTTTTGTCCTTTAGGCCAAAAGAGAGTAGTTGATACCCATTGTTACTAGTCTTAGGGTATTATCATTACAACTTGTTGGATTTCTTTGTTCTAAACACATTTTTGTAATTACCTATATATTAAGCTTTCTTGGATGCATTTTTTGGGGTGTGCTATTTGGTGGTTATGAGGAACTTGACTCATACAATCTTCTATGTCATTTCTTCTTGGTGGATGAATACATATAATAGAGAAAAGATAATAGTTCTACTTAATCTCTTGTTGTGACCTGTATGTAAGAAAACAAGTGAATTGGAATAAGAATGTAGGACAAATAGAGTGTAAATGATAGTTGAAGTTTGGAAAAGGGTAAATTTAACCAGGTATCATAGTCCACTCAGGTTGGCATAACGAAATACTCTAGACTAGGTAATTTATAAACCCTGGAAATCCATCTTTTCTGCCAAACTCAGTCTCTGAATATCTGCCTCCCGTCTACTGGGACCACTCTTTGTGCCAGTCACCAAATGAGTCCCCAGTTATCTAGGTCTCCCCTACTCTCCTACCTTCTAATCCCCCTCTGAACACCATATACTCCTACTCTTTTTTCTTTCCCTCTCCTTCTCCAATGCCTACGATTCTTCCATGGCTCTTTCTGGAATTTCAATTACATTAGACATAAAATCTCCTGTATCCTAAACCTATTCTTCAAATATTCCTTTCACATTATTACTCTGAAAGAAAGCTGGCTCCCTGAGCTTCCTGCTTCCCTGACTGCTGTCTCAGTGATGGCTGTTTTTTCTTCTATGACGATCTCACCAATCATCAGTGGGCCTGGGGGTGGAAGACTCCTCATTGTACTTTTTTGCTGCTTCTAAGTCATTGTCCTTTTTCTGTCCTTACAATCTCCCAAGGTTGAATCTTATGTAATCAGATTTTATCCCTCATTATCCCTTATTGTTGCCATTATCTGATTCTTCAGTCTCTTTCTCTCACTTGTATCTGGTTTCACTCTTAGCTCCTTTTTCGATAATGTGCTCATGATTCTTGCTGATTTTAGTATGCATACGGGGAATCCTTCCAACAACCTGAACTATTAGTTCCTTGAACTTGTCCCCCACAGCTGGGGGTCCATCACCTTGAAACTGTCCCTTTCCTTTTGACATCCCTATTACCCCTCTTGCCAAGCTTAATTTCATGAGCAATTGCAATAATCTCTACTCACATTTTCTCTTGACATTCTTGCTTCATTTTTCCCCTCATTATACTGCTTCATGAAACTGTAGCTGAGTTAAATTTGTCCTTTTCTGAGCCTACAACCATCCTGCTGAGTATTGTTGGAGGAAATCTTGCAACCTTATTGATTAGTTTCACTCTATATTCAGAGTGAAGACCTTCAAGAGGGCAATCATTCCAGCCCTTTCAGTTTTCCATTCTCCTAAAAACTTTTCATATTTTTTTCTCTCCCCTCCACCTATAGTCCCTTCTCTGTCATCACTTTCAACTTCCTTATAATAAAAATTGAAGCAAAAAAAAATAAATAAATAAAAAAGAACTTCTATGGCATTCCCACCATATCTACCAGTATCTCAGTTCTCATACTCTGCTTTCCTGCCTATGTCTGCTGATTAGCTAACTATGCCCTATCTTCTACCTAATATCTTCTTTGCTCTTTACTAGATCATTCTCATCAATATGCAAACATAATGTTTCTCTCATCTGAAATGAAGTCCTCTCTTTACCTCACTCTCCCACCAGTCACCATTCCTTTTCCTTGATTCCCTTTGCGGTTAAACTCTGCAGATGAGTTGTCTTTGTGAGTTGTCTTCGATTTCCCTTCTCTCAATTCCCCTTAAAAATTAGTCTGATCAGGATGTTTCTTCTTGCACTCCAAAGAATTGATTCCTGTCAAGGTCATCAATGACCTTCATATTATTAAATTTAGTATCCAACCCAGAGTCCTCATCTTGTTTTATCCATCAGCTCATTTGACACCGTTGATCACATGGGTTTCCTTGATTCAGTGTCTTCACTAAGCTGTCGCTGCACCGTGCTTTTTTGGCTTTTCTTGTACCTCACTGGTGACCCCTTCTCAATCACCTAAGTCTCTTCTCTCTGAACTTGTCATGCTGGAGTGTTGTAGGATTGAACCTTTTTCCAATTTTTGCCCCCTCTTCTCACTATGAGGTAGGTCTTTAGGTATCTCCCTATATGTATGATTAAAAATGAGATAGAGATTAAATAACTTGCCACAATCCAACTCCGATGCCTGTACCCTTAACCACTACACTCTCTTTTCCAATTTACCATTGCATTACATTAATTTGCATCATGAGTGAACTATTGCATTACCTTAATACATATTCCCATGAATCAATGCCATAAATATTTTTATTGTATCATTAAGTAATGCAAGGAGCAGAGATGTTATTAGAAAATGGTCATATTCATAGTAAATCATGGGGATTAAACAAAATAATATCTATAAGCACCCAGGGCAAGATACAGCCATAGAAGTGCTGCAAAGAGTGTTATCT
Source organism: Sciurus carolinensis (assembly GCF_902686445.1). Lineage (NCBI taxonomy): Eukaryota > Metazoa > Chordata > Mammalia > Rodentia > Sciuridae > Sciurus > Sciurus carolinensis. Next base: position 71,195,869 of record NC_062222.1, on the reverse strand, counting down.
TCGGAGTCTGAGAAAGCAGAGTAGAATTACATCTTTACTGGTGCAAGAGTGAGGGGTTGAAGCAGATCAAAATTCTCCCAGATTGAAAGCATTTCCCCCCAATGTTTTAACAGCAAATGTTCTTACATGCATTCTGTATTGTGATGACATCCTGACTGGGAATGATAGAAACAGGAACTACAAAAGAAGTAGGAGCTCTCAAGTTTATTTCCAATACTGTGTTTTACTTCTTTTTGTTAATAATGTGGTAAGAACACTGAATTTGGTATATTATAAAACACAATTTCCTAGTGAATCTCTTCCAAGCTAACGACTGTGGGAGTTCATGATTTCAATGTTCTACGAGGGCAGGAAGGGCTGGTAGTCAGAATATGTTCCATTTCCCTATAAGAACTCACAAGAACTTCCTGCCAGGACTTACAGCTCTTGTTCTGTTGTAACACTATCTCCCCCCTCCCTGCCTTCCTATATCCCTCCCTCCCCTTCCTTCCTTCCATTCTGTCTGCTCTTTGTCCCTTCATCCCTCCCTTTCACCCTCTTTTATTCAACACATATTGATTGCTTGCTTTGGGTCATGCACGCATCTACACACTGGAAATGCATAAAGTTATGAACAAAATAGACCAAGTTCCTACCTTCATGGTTACATGTTAATAAGTTTATAAAATAATATAATGTCAGGAGATGATAGATGCTTTGGAGTGAAACCGGAGTAAGGTAATAGAGATTCAGAGGGCTGTAATGATAGTGTGATCATGGAAAATTTGACTACAGACTTGAATGAAGGCAGGGAATGACCCATGTGACTATCATGGACAGCTTCCCAGTTGAGATTAGAGCAAGTGCCAAGATCCTGTGGCAGGTGTGTGCTTGGGAAACATGAAGAGCAGTGTTGCTGCCAGTGTGACTGGAGTAGAGAAGGCTATCAAAGTAAGTTTGGAGGTGAAGCTAGAGGCCAGATCACATAGGTCTTTATGAGTCCTTCAGTGGACTTGGATTTTATTCTAATGATTTTGGGGAGCCAGTGCAGAGCTTTAGCAAAGGAATGAAATTATCCGATTCACATTTTCAAAAGGTTCCCCGGTCTCTTAATGAAGAAAAGCACCAAAGGAGAAGAGAAGAACATGGAAACTTGGAGACACAGACGAGGCAGCTGTCTGTGTTCCTAATTTTTCATCCCACCCATAGGTCTCACTTGAGCATCTCAAAGGATTATGTGTCAAGAGAGAAGGGAGTGGAGCTAACAGGTATGGTCAGGACCAGGAGAATTGGGAAAAATGGAAGTAGAAACCACAGAACACTTTAGGAGAGGGTTCCAACAGGGTTAAATTTAAAGGCCGCTACTTTTACTGTCTCTAATAAATGTAAATATTTGCCACAAATAAAGCTTTTTAGAAATGAAAATTTTTTCTGAAATTATGGGAATGGGAGGAGGTAAAGCACCCTGAAGCAGAATAAGATCTAGAGAGTGCAAATTTCTTCAGAATCTCAAGAATGAACCAGAAATGCTAAATGAGAGGGAAAGGGGTTAGTATCCTGGGGTCTTGTGACGAGCAGTTTTGCTATCTGAATCTGATTTTCTGCACAACATGCTTAACCTTACCACCACCAGACACTGAGCACAGGTGGATAGACTAGACAATGGCAGCCTCAATTTCATGCTTATTACTGTGTCTCCTCCAACACGGCAAGGATAAATGATGGAAGTCAACGCTCTCATCCTTGACTCCCCTCTATCCAGCTTCCCCACCTTCAGTTCTCTGTGAAGATACAAAGAGCTCAGGCGCTTTCTGTGGCAAAGAAAAGATCCAACAGCATCTTTTGATCAAGTCGTGAGTGTGATATTTCAATGCATATTTCACCCCGACAGTCTCACGCCTGTGGCTGCACTTCCTGGGAAGGGACTCTGCTCTCGTAATGATGAATCGGAGACTGGCTCACCCTGTAATGGGAAATGCAGTACTAGTCAGAGAGGGAAAACAGCTTCGAAGCTCTTTGTTTATTAAAAGTGCTCTATCATCATTTGAAAAATCTACTTGTTTCCCTATGAGCCTGTGAGGTAGGTCATTGTTGCTGCCGTTCTGAAGATGAGTATGTGACACGTGGCTAACTCTTCCAAGGTCATACTAGAAGTTATCGCCTTCGTCAGGAGAAGAACTCAAAGTCTTTGTTTCACCTTATTATTGCCCTCCGAGTTACATAATTATGGTGACAAATGGAATAACCAGGGATAATGTGTTACCAAGTGAGATAGGTATAGAAGCCATTAATGCAAAAAGCTGGTAGACAAAAGCCACCATTAATCTTGAAAAGAAAAAAAAGCTCAATTTATGTCTGCTCTTAAGCCACTAAAGATACGTACAATAAAGTTATATATTTGCTTCGTTCTCTGTTGTTATTTGTGCTGTGTCTATTCCATGAATACTGTTTCTGCTTTTAGGTTTCTGAAGTGATTTCACGTTGTCTCTTATCCCTGGTGGAATCCACCAAAGGACTTGATGTTCCCGTCAGCACTGTTGTGTTTTTGTTTCATACTTAGAGGGCAAATGGTGAGTGGATAATTAATCTGGTAAAATAAGATCTAACACAGTAGAGTTTTTAACAGCCTAATTCTTTCTTTTTAAAAATCTTTTGAGATATACTGCTCTATTGAGAGAGAAGGACATTGGGAAAGAGAACAAAAGAATCTAGACTATTATTTTACTTGATTTCCTACTGTGGTAGTTAACAAAAGGAGTCTTTATATTATTAGGTATGTGAATTAAAGATGAAGTCTGAGGTGGGGTTGTAAGAAAAGCTTGAACTTTGCAGTCCAGGGAAAGACATGATTTTTCCTCCGATCTGATTCAGGAGATTTAAAAGGAAGCTCCTCATTGTCTCATTGCGATTGACATCCCATCTGGGAATGATAGAAGTGAACTAAGGCAAGTGGTGTAAAGTCCTCATTACAAAATACTTGAAGGGATGGGTGTTTTAGTCAGCTTTTTTGCAGCTGTGACTAAATAAACTGACCAGCACACTGTAGAGGAGAAAGGTTTATTTGAGGGCTCATGGTTTTGGAGGTCTTAGTCTTAGTTCATAGAAGGTTGGCTCTATTCCTTGGACTCGGGGTGAGGCTGAACATCATGGCAGGAGAGGGTGGCCTAGGGAAGTAGCTTACATCACAGTGATCAGGAGGCAGAGAGAGAGTCTTCACTGTCCAGATACAAAAGATATACCCCAAAGCCACACCCCAATTCCAATTTTTTTTTTTTTCATCAAGATGGCGGACTAGAGGGTGGCGGCATTTCATGTTGCTCCAGGACTCAGGATTCAAAAGAGGAGATATTGAGAGACTTGGGACCAACTCAAAGCCGCCGGGTGAGTCTCTCCCATTGGGGAGGCATCCCGGATGGGGCGGTAGTCTCGGAATGCAGGGAACTTTGTGAAGTAGAGTTGCTCGGCGAGACACCCCTCCCCCCGCTGGAGCAGCGAACACAGACAACTGGGAGCTTTGTAGAGGAGGCTGCTCAGCACAGCGCTTGGACTTGGAGCAACCCGCCGGGGTTCCGGCGGCTGCCCAGAGGAGGGGCCGTGTAGCCAGGTGATTAGGTACAGAGCAGGGTCCCAGGACCTAGGTGGCTTCTCAGTGGAAGAGCTGCAGAGACAAGCTGAGGGGCGGAGCGAAGGTTCCAGGACTGCGGGCAGCTTCTCTGAGGAGGGGTAGCCTAAGGAGACTTGTCTGCGAAGGGCAAGGTTCCCAGGCCCAGGAGGTAGGTCCGGGCCCCTGGGAATGTTGCAGAGGAAGACAGCCCAGCCCAGGCGGCAAGACACCCCTCCCCCCGCTGGAGCAGTGAATACGGAAAACTGGGAACTTTGTAGAGGAGGTCGCTCAGCACAACGCTTGGTTTTGGAACAACCTGCTGGGGCTCCAGGGGCTGCCCAGAGGAGGAGCTGCTTGGTCAGCTGTTTGGACTCAGAGCAACCTCCTGAACAACGGGGGGGGGGGTGCTGCCCTGAGGAGGAGGAGGTGTGCAGTGAGTTGCTTGGTCTCGAAACGACCACACAGAACACTGGGTGGCTGCCTGGAGGAAGAGGCGTGCAGCAAGTCGCTGGGGCTCAGAGCATCTGTATGAGGCTCCAGGTGGCTGCTCAGAGGAGGGGCCGCATAGCCAGGCGATTAGGTGCAAAGCATGGTCCCGGGACCTAGGCGGCTTCTCGGTGGAAGAGCTGCACAAGACAAGCTGAGGGGCGGAGCGAAGGTTCCAGGACTGCGGGCAGCTTCTTTGAGGAGAGGCAGCCTAAGGAGACTTGTCTGTGAAGAGTGAGGCTCCCAGGCCCAGGAGGTAGGTCCGGGACCCTGGGAATGTTGCTTGGGAAGGCTGCCCTGCCCAGGCGGTAGTTGTGGATTGAGGGGAACCTCCAGGAGGGGAACTGACCAGTGAGACCTCCTAACCGGGTGAGTCCTCCCCACCAGGTGAGTTTTCCCCACTGGGTGAGGTTTTCCCACGAGGACGGTAAAACCAGAGACACAGGCACAAACAGGCTTTGCCTCAGCCAGCAGCCTAGTTCCCCTTTGGTTGACCATTGGTCAACAAGTGGAGGGACCTCTGTCCACTAGCAGGGAATATACCCCACCTGAGGGTCACCACCCCTAGAGAGGCAGCTTCCTTGTGGAGCACCGCATTATCAACTTCCTCCAAGACTGCAGGCTACTGAAGACTAAGAGGGGATGTACTAGAAATCTTCAGGGACATTATATGTCAATAGAGGAAATTTGCAACATCTCAGCAGTCCACTGATACCTGAACAATATGAGAAAACAAGGGAAGAAAATGCCTCAAATAAACCTATATGTTACATCAATAAAAACCAAAGACAGCATGGCAGAAGAAATGACAGAAAGGGAGTTCAGAATGTACATAATTAACATGATAAAGGAAACAAATGATGAAATGAAAGAGCAAATGCAGGCATTGAATGATCGCACCAATCGACAGTTAAAAGAGCAAATTCAGGAAGCAAAAGATCATTTCAATAAAGAGTTAGAGATATTGAAAAAAAAAAAGAAATCCTTGAGGTGAAGGAAACAATAAACCAAATTAAGAACTCCATAGAAAGCATAACCAATAGGATAGAACACCTGGAAGACAGAACCTCAGATATTGAAGACAAAATATTTAACCTTGACAACAAAGTTGACCAAACAGAGAAGATGGTAAGAAATCATGAACAGAATCTCCAAGAACTATGGGATATCATGAAAAGGCCAAATTTAAGAATTATTGGGATTGAGGAAGGCTTAGAGAAACAAACCAAAGGAATGAACAATCTATTCAATGAAATAATATCAGAAAATTTCCCAAATCTGAAGAATGAAATGGAAAATCAAGTTCAAGAGGCTTATAGGACTCCAAATACACAAAATTACAACAGACCCACACCAAGGCACATTATAATGAAAATACCTAACATACAAAATAAAGACAGAATTTTAAAGGCTGTGAGAGAAAAGAACCAAATTACATTCAGGGGGAAGCCAATACGGATATCAGCAAATTTTTCAATCCAGACCCTAAAAGCTAGAAGGGCCTGGAACAACATTTTTCAAGCCCTGAAAGAAAATGGATGCCAACCAAAAATCTTATACCCAGCAAAACTTACCTTCAAATTTGACGATGAAATAAAATCCTTCCATGATAAACAAAAGCTGAAAGAATTTACAAAAAGAAAGCCAGCATTACAGAACATTCTCAGCAAAATATTCCATGAGGAAGAGATGAAAAACAAAGAAGCAAATCAGCAAAGGGAGGAATTATGCTAAAGGAACTGTCATAAAGGAGGAACCAAGTCGTGTCAAATATAAATAAATAAATAAATAAATAAATAAAATGAGTCAAATGACCGGGAATACAAATCATATCTCAATAATAACCCTGAATATTAATGGCCTGAACTCATCAATCAAAAGACATAGACTGGCATATTGGATTAAAAAGAAAGACTCAACAATATGTAGCCTACAAGAGACTCATCTCATAGAAAGAGATACCCATAGACTAAAGGTGAAAGAGTGGGGAAAAACATACCATGCATATAGACTCAGCAAAAAAGCTGGGGTATCCATCCTCATTTCAGATAATGTGGACTTCAAGCCAAAGTTAGTCAGAAGGGATAAAGAAGAACATATCATACTGCTTAAGGGAACCATAAATCAGCAAGACATAACAATCATAAACATCTATGCCCCAAACAGTGGCTCATCCATGTATGTCAAACAAATCCTTCTCAATATCAGAAACGAAATAGACTATAATACAATAATACTAGGTGATTTTAACACGCCTCTCTCGCCACTGGACAGATCTTCTAAACAAAAATTGAACAAAGAAACCAAAGAACTCAATAACACAATCAATAATTTAGACTTAATGGACATATATAGAATATACCATCCAACAAAAAGTGAATACACTTTCTTCTCAGCAGCACATGGATCCTTCTGTAAAATAGACCATATATTATGCCACAAAGCTAATGTTAGCAAATACAAGAAGATGGAGACATTACCTTGTATTCTATCAGATCATAATGGATTGAAGTTAGAAATAAATGTAAAAAACAGAAATTACTCCAACACCTGGAGATTAAACAATATGCTATTTTATGATGAATGGATAACAGAAGATATTAGGAAGGAAATTAAAAAATTCTTAGAGGTAAATGAGAACAAAGAAACATCATATCAAAATCTCTGGGGCACTATGAAAGCAGTACTTAGAGGAAAATTTATTTCATGGAGCACATTCAATAAAAGAAGTAAAACTCAACAAATAAATGACCTAACACTACAGCTCAAAGCTCTAGAAAAAGAAGAATAGACCAACAACAAAAGTAGTAGAAGACAGGAAATAGTTAAACTCAGAGCTGAAATCAACGAAATTGAAACAAAAGAAACAATACAAAAAATTGACAAAATAAATAGTTGGTTCTTCGAAAAAATAAACAAAATTGATAAACCTTTAGCCACACTAACAAAGAGAAGACGAGAGAAAACCCAAATCACTAAAATTCGGAATGAACAAGGAAATATCACAACAGACACGACTGAAATACAAAACATAATTAGAAGCTATTTTGAAAATCTATACTCCAACAGAACAGAAAACCTCGAAGACATCAACAGGTTTCTAGAGACATATGAATTGCCTAAACTAAACGAGGAGGACATACACAATTTAAATAGACCAATTTCAAGTAATGAAATAGATGAAGTCATCAAAAACCTACCAACAAAGAAAAGTCCAGGACCAGATGGGTTCTCAGCCAAGTTCTACAAAACCTTTAAAGAAGAGCTCATTCCAATACTTCTCAAAGTATTCCATGAAATACAAGAGGAGGGAACCCTCCCAAACTCATTCTATGAAGCCAATATTACCCTGATACCTAAACTAGACAGAGACACATCAAGGAAAGAAAATTTCAGACCAATATCCTTAATGAACATCGACACAAAAATTCTAAACAAAATCTTAGCAAATCACATACAAAAACATATTAAAAAGATAGTGCACCATGATCAAGTGGGTTTCATCCCAGGGATGCAAGGTTGGTTCAACATCCGGAAATCAATAAATGTCATTCACCATATTAACAGACTTAAAGTCAAGAATCACATGATTATTTCAATAGATGCAGAAAAAGCATTTGATAAAATATAGCACCCCTTCTTGCTCAAAACACTAGAAAAAATAGGGATAGTGGGAACATTCCTTAATATTGTAAAGGCCATCTATGCTAAGCCCATGGCCAATATCATTCTAAATGGTGAAAAACTGAAAACATTCCCCCTAAAAACTGGAAGAAGGCAGGGATGCCCTCTTTCACCACTTCTATTCAATATCGTCCTTGAAACTCTAGCCAAAGCAATTAGACAGACCAAAGAAATTAAAGGGATATGAATAGGAAAAGAAGAATTGAAACTATCCCTATTTTCTGATGATATGATTATATACTTAGAGGAACCAGGAAATTCCACCAGAAAACTTTTAGAAATCATAAGTGAATTCAGTAAAGTAGCAGGTTACAAGATCAATGCTCATAAATTTAAAGCATTTTTATACATAAGTGATGAATCTTCAGAAAGAGAAGTTAGGAAAACTACCCCATTCACAATTGCTTTGAAAAAAATAAAATACTTGGGAATCAATCTCACAAAAGAGGTGAAAGACCTCTACAATGAGAACTACAGAACACTAAAGAAAGAAATTAAAGAAAACCTTAGAAGATGGAAAGATCTCCCATGTTCTTGGATAGGCAGAATTAATATTGTCAAAATGGCCATACTACCAAAAGTGCTGTACAGATTCAATGCAATTCCAATTAAAATCCCAATGATGTACCTTACAGAAATAGAACAAGCATTCATGAAATTCATCTGGAAGAATAAGAACCCAGAATAGCTAAAGCAATCCTTTGCAGGAAAAATGAAGCTGGGGGTATCGCAATACCAGATCTTCAACTCTACTACAAAGCAATAGTAACAAAAACGGCACGGTATTGGTACCAAAATAGAAAGGTAGATCAATGGTACAGAATAGAGGACATGAACACAAACCCAAATAAATACAATTTTCTCATACTAGACAAAGGTGCCAAAAATAAGCAATGGAGGAAAGATAGCCTCTTCAACAAATGGGAAAATTGGAAATCCATATGCAACAGAATGAAATTAAACCCCTATCTCTCACTGTGCATGAAACTAAACTCAAAATGGATTAAGGACCTTGGAATCAGACCAGAGACCCTGCACCTTATAGAAGAAAAAGTAGGTCCAAATCTTCAACATGTCGGCTTAGGACCAGACTTCCTCAACAGGACTCCCATAGCACAAGAAATAAATGCAAGAATCAATAACTGAGATATATTCAAACTAAAAAGCTTTCTCTCAGCAAAGGAAACTATCAGCAATGCGAAGAAAGAGCCTACAGAGTGGGAGAATATCTTTGCTAATCATACTTCAGATAGAGCACTAATCTCCAGAATCTATAAAGATCTCAAAAAACTCAACACCAAGAATACAAATAACCCCATTGACAAATGGGCTAAGGAAATGAAGAGACACTTCACAGAAGAATATCTACAAGCAATCAACAAACATATGGAAAAATGTTCAACATTTCTAGTAATAAGAGAAATGCAAATCAAAACCACCCTAAGTTTTCATCTCACCCCAATTAGAATGGCGATTATTAAGAATACAAGCAACAACAGGTGTTGGCGAGGATGTGGGGAAAAAGGTACACTCAAACATTGCTGGTGGGGCTGCAAATTAGTGCAGCCACTCTAGAAAGCAGTGTAAGATTCCTTAGAAATCTTGTAAGCAGATTCCTTAGAAACCTTGGAATGGACCTACCATTTGACCCAGCTATCCCACTCCTTGGCCTGTACCCAAAGGTCTTACAATCATCATACTACAGAGATACAGCCACATCAATGTTCATAGCTGCTCAATTCACAATAGCCAGAGTGTGGAACCAACCTAGATGCCCTTCAATTGATGAATGGATAAAGAAACTTTGGTATATATATATATATACAATGGAATATTACTCAGCCATAAAGAATGATAAAATTATGGCATTTGCAGGCAAATGGATGAAATTGGAGAATATCATGCTAAGTGAGATAAGCCAATCTCAACATAACAAAGGAAGAATGATCTTGCTGATAAGTTAATGATGACACATAATGGGGCGTGGGAGGGGTTAGTTTTAGGGTTAGAGTGAGGGTTAGGGAGGGCGGCAAGAGTGGAGGAAGGAAGGACTGTATAGAGGGATAAGAAGGGGTGGGAGGGGTGGGGGGAAGGGAAAAAATAACAGAATGAATCAAACAACATTACCCTGTGTAAATTTATGATTACAGAAATGGTATGCCTTTACTCCATGTACAAACAGAGAAACAACATGTATCCCATTTGTTTACAATAAAAAAAAGAACAAAAAAGAAAAAAAAAGATATACTCCAAAGCCACGCCCCAATGCCAATCTCCTCCAGCCACACCCTACCACTTCGTTTAATCCCATCAGCGATTAATTCACTGATTGGGTTAAGACTCTTACCACCAATCATTTCTCCTGTGAACCTTCCTGCATTGTCTCACACATGAGCTTTTGGTGGACACCTCACATCCAAACCATAATCGATGACTTCTAAGTGCTGGTGGTATCAGAGCTTGTGCACAGACACAGGCAGCGCGGACCTATAGCTGAGTGAGAACCCTTTTTAACACCACGTGTGGGAGAACTGGGAAATATTTCTCAGCTCTCCACACTGAGAGTGAGAACAAGTGTAAGTAGGGGAAAGAGTAGGTGGGTAGTGAATGTGGAAAGAGCCTGGGGAATCCCATGTCAAGTCAGGATGGTGCAGGGCAGAGTTGTCCAGCTGGTCCTCTTCCCCTTGAGGAGAAAATCATTTATGAGATCACTCAAGTATAGTAGTTCAATTTTCTGAAAATTTCCTGCACATCTAGACAATTAGTAACTGAATATTTTTGGAGAGGGACAGAAAACTGGCCAGTTAATGCCCTTCCTTTTTTCCCGAGTACCTTGTATCACCCACATAACTACTATCATGTTGCCATTGTCTGTTTAGCTCATCCATGCCCCTGCATATCAACGTGGTTGTCATTTCTATGAAGGCAGAAATCTTGTCTGATTTGCTGGTATGTGTATCTCCAAAATCTGGCACAGTGTGCTTGGCACCTTAATAAACAGAGTGGTCTTGGTTGTGCACAGGAATGTATGGTGGGTCAAGGAAAGAGATTGTATAGATAGGAGGAAAAAAATCAGCTTTTGGTTCCAAACCTAATCCTATTGATATTCTTTTAAGGGATATGCAGTATATAATTAAATATGTGCTGCCCTGGGCCTAGACTCCTTAGGTTCCAAATTTAGGTCATAGGATATTCCTGAACCTTATTTGTGAATAGAGACAATGATATCCACTTACATTAATTAGGGTTTGAATTTGGCTGCATATATACGAACCCAATAAGAGTGGTTTAAATAACAGCAGGATTTATCTTTCTCTTACTAACAAGAGGCTAGTTAGAAGAGAGGTGGTGCAGGGCTATAGAAAGCCTACTATGCAAGCATGACCCAGGTCCTTTCTACCTTTCCTTTCAGCCATCTTTGGAGATGCCTTTTACTGTGGTCACCTGGAGGTCAGTTTGGCTTCAGCTGTCACATCTGCTCTGTAAGCAGGAAGGAGACAGCAAAAACAAACTCCACATGACAGTAGAATTTGCCTCCTTTCTAGGAGATTTCTCAGAGTTCTCAATCAAAAACTTGTATCCCATTCCCCAGAACTATGCCATATGAATACCACATCTGAAGAGGAATTTGGGAAACGTGTTTCCTTTCTTTCAATTGGGCGTATTGCTTGTCTGACAGTAAAAAATGATTAGGTTGATAAGGAAGAAGTAGCAAATGGATATTGCATAGATAACAAATAGTATCAGAGCAGGTGAAGGCACACAGAGGGCACTCAGCAGAAGTGTCTGTACTCACACTGAAATTAAGCTTGTGATTGTAACTGAGAATGTATAAGAGTTTGTAGAAATGTAGACTCGAACATTGGGTTGGCAGCAGGTGTTTTTGATGGGCATCCCAACCCACTGATAATGATGAAAGCTGACACAGTATTTACTGTGGATCATATGCATTTGCTCACTCAGTCCTTAATCACAACTCTGAGAAGGAGGTATGAATGTTTTTTTCACCTTGTAGACAGAGAAATTGAGAGTTAAGTTCCACAACCATCCAGTGAGAGTTGGGTAAGGTTTGAGCTCACTCTGTCTTCCAATTCTATGCTCTAAATCCTCTGCGTGAGGTGCCTTCCAATAAAATGTATTAAAAAGTGAACAATTCACTTCCTCTAAAACTTTCCCTATTCTCTCTACGGAGTATGTTAACCATGGAATTTTACAAATTCATTGAAACTTGTTGTGTCTCTGTGATACTGTATTCAAAATAAGGAGAATAAATAGCAGATGGTGGCATCTGTTACAACATAAACCCAATAAGGGAAAGTACTGCCATTTTTCTGACTCTAGGAAGTGTCTAATTTAGTGTCTCAAATACTATGAGAGAACTTGGCAAATCGTATTTGTTAGTAAAACCTAAAATTTGACATTTTTAGCTATCAAGTCTCACCACATAAATATGGTGCAATTTAAGAACTTCCTTTACAGATGGAATTAGAATTCTCATTGTTCATTAAAATGAGAATATGCTGCTTTTTAAAAAAATTTGTTCTAATTAGTTATACATGACAGCAGAATGCATTTCAACTCATTGTACACAAACGGAGCATGAATATGCTGCTTTTATAAGCAGCATATTAAATGTTTTTATAAACATTTAAAGCCAAATGATCACCAACCAAACAACTTGCAATTATTCAAGAAATGGTATCTACCAGTTTGCAAACATGTATGTATACACACATATACTTAAGCATGTATTTTACAAGTATATATTATATGCATTCATGCTTATAAAAGAAGAAAACCTGATCATTTTTAAACATCTGTTGAGACAGGTGAACATTTCCCAAGCACCCTTCAAGGAAGTCACAGATGGTAGATACTGACTGATTATGAAGAAGTGCATGTTATCCACACAAGGTCAGGCAAAACAAAGCTTTGAGTCATTTCAGTGTCAGGAGGAAGGCAATTCAAATGCAAATGTGAGAGGGGAAGGCGGAGATAGTAATTCATGAGGGTGGACCAGCCAGTGACCAAATAATTATCAATATTAACCCTGTCTGCAAGGTAAGAGGAGGGTGGCACTAATCTTCTCTTGCCTTTTTCTTGCTAACCTACAACAAATTAGCAGCGAGGTTGCGGGGCATCTATACCTGCTTCTGATTTGCTGATTTCTCAGTCTATGAAGGGAGAAGGAAGGGGAATCAGCAGGTGGGTTGGCAGTCCCATTAGCTGGAGAATGGTTGGTCTTTCTATTATGATTAACCCAAGGGGCTGCTTTTGTCTTCTTCTCTTCTTTGTGTTTTGTTAGTTGATGCCAAAAATGTTGACCCTTCACTCTGCCCTCAAAGAAGCCCTTCTGCCAGGGTTGGCAGCGACAGCTTTCAACTACACATACCCTGGAACGGGTAAGTATTTTCTTGGCTAGTTTGCATATTTACCGGTGGGCTTTGGTTGTTGTCCTGATAGCTCTTTTCTTCGAGTTTAGTCAAACTGTCCTAAAAGTGACTGAAGACCAGATGAAGGGTGCCAGTTCTCCTCAAGCCCTCTGCTGGTACAGAACAACTAGTTCATCAGCTGCAGTAGCTTTAGGGATGGTCAGCAGATCATCCCACTCTTGGGGCAGGGAGAACCCCATAAATGAAACAAAGTTCCATAAAGAATAACTCATATATTATTAATATTGTTGATATTGTTGAAGTTACTAGAGTCATAATCTTAGTTGGAAAAAATCATGGAACTATAGGAAATCAGATACCTTTTGATTTCAGTAGAGACACTTTTTTAAAAAAAATCTTGTTATCTTGTCATTGCTTTGTAGTTTTTGAAATGTGAAAATGTATATTGTCCTAAGGCATAGCACAGATGAAAGGGTAAAAACGGGACAATGATGCCTATTTATTTCTTCTTTTTAATACAAGTTTTACTTGGTGAATTTTGTTAAAACTTTGTAGAAGATACTCACTGATATTTGGACTTTTAAAAATCTACCTTTTGAATTTTTTTATATAATTTTACTTCTATGGCATAGGATTTTTGTTTGAGCAAGACTATTCAAATGCATATCCTTGGTAACATGATGCAAAACATTAAATACTATAGTTAAAACTGATTTTCTGACATTAAATACTTAATGTATTTTGGGATAATTCTTTGTATCTCTTCCCCTTTAGAAACACACATTCTTCATTAATTTGGATGATATTAATGGGCAATTTGTTATAGTTTAGGCTGTGTTAAAATTTCCTAAATAGCTCTTTAATCAATGGCAGAGCAAATAGACTGAAAAACAAGATTGAGAAATAATGTTTTAAGGAATAATGAAAATACACTGTTTTAAACACTAGAAATATTTTAGAAGTATATTTGTATTTAAACATGCTTGTAGTTACAATGTTTTCTACTTTGCCAATTAATTCTTGATTCAACAAATATGCATTGAAGATCTCTCTTGTCCCAGGAACTATGGTGGGTAATAGAGATATCAGAATGAATCAGAGAGCTCCCTGTCTTCAGAAAGTTCAAAGTCTAGAGGAAATAAATCAATCACAATAAAAGTAGTTAATGTTCTTATCTATGTATGAATAACATACCATGAAAGTTATTGTATGCAGGAATCAAAAAAAATTTACTCAGGAGGTGATATCTAAGTTGGGTTTGGGGAAGGAGTAAGAAGTTTGGGGGAATGAATTGAGCAAATAGTACAATGGGCAGAAGGAATCAGGAGGACAGGATATGTCATGGCTCTTGTGTGTCTGAACCTAGAGGGTCTCATATATCCTCGTGGCATGCAACTTAGGCCATGTGGTGATGTGCCAGTGGTGTTAGTAATAGTGGGATAGTGAGCAGCTGGAGAATACCTTGGATCTCAAGGGCCCACGTTTTCTCTCCTCTGCCATCAGGGGTATGATGGGAATTTGAGTTTAAAAAGCTGCAGGCCAGAGGAGAAAGCACTGGAATCTTCACCTCTGGATTTTTCTCAGTTGTGGTTCATATAAAATTGTGTAATAACACCTACCTCCTTTGTCTGATAGGAAAACAAATGCCAAAAAACACAACAACAACAGCAACAAAAACAATAACAAAATAACAAGTGCCTAGCAATTTCCTCGGTACATTGTTGTCTTAGGTACCTTCTTTTTTCCCTCTTAAAATGTTCTTTACAGGAATTGTTTTGGTAAGTAATAATCCCCACTTGAATGTTTTTCCTGTTTTGTAAATATGAGTGATTCTTTACTTACCTGTACCATTATATGATCCCTCCCAACTTCTTTGGTTGTAGAAACATGAGAAGAAAAATCTGGAAGTAAGATGATTTAGATCTTTAGACTGAATTGAATCTATCATAGTAATGCAGACTGGATTTAAACTCACACCGAAGTTTTGCAAAATTTCTTCCTGTTAGTCTTTTCCCCAGAAATAGAATAATAACATCTTTCCAGTCCAGCTCAAATGAGGATCTTTAAAGAATAAATAAAGTATGCAAAAGTGATGTAAAAAGATATATACAAAAGTAACACTGACAATGCCTTACAAAAACCTTAACTAGAGTCATGTGGGGTATTTTTAATTCTTAATACCTTCATGTATTTCAATAATCTGTTGAGATAGAAGTCGCTGGATGAAAATACAAGTTTCTAAAAATTTGACAATCCCTTAAACATGATAAATGCTCAATTCCAAACCTAGTTTAGAGGCTATTCTTTTTCCTTTGTTATGGTATATCATGTGGTGCAATTGGAAGAATGCTATTCATAGTTATTTTATTAAATCACAAAAATGTTAAGATTTATTGGTCAGTTCTATAGTAACCATCATATTATATAACGATTATTTTAAAATTAGTCCTACATTCTTTGAGAACTGTTAGTTATTTATCATTCCTAGGGGCTATGTTTGTGATCTTATTTAGTGATGACTGATAAAGTCCACAGTCACTAAGACAAAGCTTTCTCTGTTGTCAACACATTTATGTGGGTTTTAATGAATTGCTTTATTTCACATGATTTCATGAGCAGCTGATATTTTCTTCCTACTTGTGATGTTAGTGATCCTTACTTGTCCTTGATTGCTAATGTACATAGATCTGATAACCACCCTGGCAACTGCTTGTATTGCTATGTTAGGCCATGTGAATGTTGGTTTAATCAGAGCACTTGAGGATGCAAATAATATTTATGTTCAGTGACCAATTCCTAGTGGACTCCTGTAAAGAACATTTGAAGAAGGAAACAAGAAGTTACCTAAGACAACTCTGTTCCAATATACAGAGGTCCTGTTATGACTTGGATCTTAAAAGTTCCCTAAAGGCTTGGTGTGCGCTGTGTGCTAAAGGCTTGTTTGTCAGCCTGTAGAGCTATTGAGAAGTGGTGGAAACTTCAGAAAGTGGGGCCTAGAGAAAGGAAATGAGGTCACTGGGGGCTGTCCTTAAAGGCGGTATTGGAATCCTGTTTCCTCTCTTTCTCTCTTCACTTCTTGGCTACCATGAGGTGAGCAGCTTTGCTCTACCACACACTTTTGGCTTCCTGCCAGCATAAACTTCACTCCCACAGGCCCCCAAAGGACAAGCAACCATGGACTGAAACCTCTGAAACTATGGGCCAAAATAAATCTTTTCCCCTTCTAAGTCAATTTATCTCAGGTATTTTGTCCCAGCAAAGGAAAACTAACACAGGTTATAATCACCCAGGCTTACATTTGATAGTATACGAACAGTTAGGTCCTGTGAACAATTCCTTTTACTTTCTTATGTGATATTCAGAGCACTTTACTTATGATGTTTACACGTTACAGAAAATATGTTGCCATTGTTAAATCGCAGTAGAGTCTTTTGGAAAAATTTACTGAAAACTTTTATAATGCCAAGTAATAAAATGGTCTCATAAGTTTATGAATTGCTTTAATTTTATTGCTTTAGCTGATAATGTTTTAATATTATCTCCACAGGAAAACAAAAATGTTTTTCCACTAAGTGATAACATTAGTGTCAACAGTCAATTACTGGTTTTAGGAAAGGAGTTTAGTGAAACCTAGGTATCTAATTTAGCATTATTTTGTTGTGACATAAAAGAGAAACTATGAGACAAGCCCTGAATAATTTATATGCAATACATTTGTTCTATTATTCACCTCTGAGATTTCTTACAATTTGGTCTTTTTGATAGCTATCAAATGTTAGAGTAAAACATGATCTTATGAGAATATTTACCTAAGGCAACACATTGTTTTAGATTTATCAATTGTCAGGTACATTTTAATGGTAAACTAAGAAAACATCTTGTTATGTTGATGATCTTTAAATAGTAGTTACAAATCATTATTAATCCTTATTAGATTCTCCTTAAATCATGGCTTTCCTATACATTTTGCTATTTAATGTTTTTTTATGAAACACATTGTTATTTTAATGGATTCTGTTCTGTCTCCAAATGAAGGTAGTAAAATTTCCTAAAAGGAGAATAAAAATTTTCTAAAAGGGAGTCGATTGCTGAAATATACATTTAACAATGTTGAAGATTATTTCCTGGGTATTATCAAAAATGAATAGATGAATGTTTCTCAAGTACTTACCATTGATTCATCTTCTTGAGTCATGGGAGATGTAGCAGAGAACCCACAGGGAAAGTTGTTGATTTTATAACTTAACCTAGAATGGTCTACTGTTGAACACTTTTCCAAACAGATTTCAAGCCCTTCTTGAAATTCACATTCTTTAGATTTGAAGTAATGCCTAAGAATCTGCATTTTTAACATCTACAGGTGGTTACTGTTAAAGTTATATTATTTCTTCAAGATTTATTTGGTATTAACCTTTTTGGTATGCTATTAAAAACAGGTATATGAATATATCCAAATAGGAAATTTTTTATTTAATTGAAAATGTAAAATATATCCTCTAGAATTGCTTCTGACATTAAGAAATAGTCCTGACTCAATTCTAGGCAAGATGCCCTTACAGGTGAGACTAAAAGCACAAAGAGGTGCTAACACCTTCAGCCACTGCCTGTTTTAGAGTAGCCTTAAAAAAGAGGTTTGTTTATGTGAATATACTTTATCAAGAAAATTAAATTCAATTCAGAAATTTTAAGTGTTCCTTTCCAAATGTCTCTTAGTACCTGACCTCTGCCACCTCCCTGACACCCCTTGCTCTGTTCCACACACTTAATCCTGTTCACTTACTGGATTCTTCAGTAGAGATTTGAGAGGGAGATTAGAAACTATTGTCATGGTGATTTTCTAGTGCTAGATTTTGAAACTAAAATCAGACTGGAGAATGTTTATTTTCTGTAATGGCTCACCTAAAAAAGCAGGGTTTATAAAAACATTTTTGATCGCTGAAATATACAATTCATTGTGTAGTCTGATAGCCTTGATGAGAACCTCTAAGTGGTATAAAATTCAAGGCCTCTCAATAATAATTGCTGAAAGTAAGATGCAATCCTGTTGCTGCAGAGAGAAAGACAAAAACATTTGGAGCACTTACAAGGCTGTAGCATTCTTTGGTTTTTCTTTGAAAACTCTCAGAAGGAGCTGAAATATGCCTAGGAACCTAGGAACCATATAGTCTTTGGACATCTAGTTAACCAGATAACTAGTCAGAAGATTGCTAGTTAAGAGCACACATAACAGGACCAACACTCCATGCACTGAGATAGTAGGAATTATTAGTAGGAATGACCATCAAATATTTTACCAACGAGTGCTTGTTCTTCGTCAAGTTATAGTTCTTAAGACATGTCTGTCTCAAACAGTATAGTCTTAGCATCTACACTAAAGGAACATAAATCACTGTGGCTAAAAAATTATGAACTATTTTTCCTTTTCATATGACATTCCATAAAGAATATTTACCAGTAATGAGATAGCAAATTACTTCTTAAAAACTGTCAGGGTTGGCTCTCATCAGATGTCTCTCTGAGGCAGTCATAACCTTTCAGTTCAAACTATTCTGAGTCCTATATATCCCCACTGTATAGGGTGTAAAGATTTATATCACATATTCTCAGTGTTAGAGAGCTGATGAAACAAAGCACCAACCCATAAAAGATGGTTAATTTGTAAAAACAATGTAAATGATATTTTAAAATAAAGACAGTGGAGGAAGTACTCAAGGAATGATTTAGACACTAAATGTTGAATTTAAGGAATGGATCAACTGCTGTGCATAGGAGTGATTGGAGAGGTCATTACTGAGGAAGGTGAGTCTCGGTTGTGATTTTATGACACTGATAAAAGGTGTATGTGTTGGTCAACTTTTGGTTATTGTAACAAAGTGCCTGAGGTAATTAATTTAAAAAGAGGAAAGATTTATTTTGGCTCAGTTTTGGAGATTTTAGTTCAGCATTTAGTTGCCTCAGCTGCTTTTGGACCTGTGGCAAGCCAGCACATCAGGGTGAAGCACAAAGTTGAGGAAGGCTATTCACCTCTTGGCTGGAAAAAAAGGAGACAGAAAAATATCAGTGTCCCACAATCACCTTCAGGGGAAGTACCCCCAAAGAACTCTTCCACTAGACCCCACATCTTAAATGTTTTCATCACCTTCCAATAGTGCAAACTGAAGACCAAACCTTAAATATATGGGATTTAGGGGATATTACAGATCCAAACTATAGCATCATGGGATATTTTATGCAATTAAATAACATATGAAATTAGAGCAAGGGGGAAATGGAAATTTAGGGAATAGATCAGACCAGCTTATAGAGTAGTATTTGGGGACAGTAGAGGGATTGTGGGAAACAATATAGATTGGAAAGATAAATTGGCGCCATGGTATGATATTTTCTTTAATTGACTTTGTTTTTTTCAGTGCTGGGAATCAAACCCAGGGCCTTGCTCATGGTAGGAAAACACTCTACCACTGAGCAACACTCTCCAGACCCTGATACACCTTTAAGTCTGGCTATAGGTGATGGAGAACAATGAATCAGGAGAAAAGAAATAGTGTAGTAAAGTCTGGCTGCAACATATAGGAAGGACTAGAGCAGTGGTTCTCAAAGTGTGGTCCACAGACCCCAAGGAATCCCCAAGATTTTTAAGGTATCTCTGAGGTCACAACTTCTTCCATAACAATATCAACATATTATTTACCTATCATTATGTCAACATTTGTACAGAAGACACAAGACATCTTCGCCTGGATCAAAGCAGTGGTGCTAAGTGGTATGAGTGGTCTCACAATTATTTGTCTCCATACACTTATAGAAGTACCAACATTCATCATGAACACCCATTATGAAGTGGTAAAGATGATTTATTTTATGAAATCTGAACCCTGTAGTATGCATCTTTTTAATGTTAATTGCAACAAAATACATAAAGCACTCTGCTTCATACCAAAATGAGTTTTCTTAAATGAATTTGTTTTGAGGTGAACTGACCAAACCTCCTGCCTCTATTTGCCAAATATTTAATTTTTACCTGAAAGCTCAAGTGTTCCTCATTGTCCACAAATACTGTGAGCTGTTTTCCTTGAAATGACACTCACTTTCTTTGTGAGACCAGATCTGCCAAATACCTAATCTGAATGACTATATTTTTCCTATCTCTCAAGTAAAAATAGTGCTTCCCTTACGAAATAATGTATGTGTAAAATATATCCATTCAAAGTTAAAACAAATCAGTTGTTTGTCAGTTTTGGGGTCGCTGTGAACAAAAGACCTGGCAAAAACAATTTTAGAGGAGGAGAAGTTTATTAGTGCTCATAGTTTCAGAGTTTTCAGTTCATAGATGACCAACTCCATTCTGGATCCAAGGCAGTAGTACATCATGGTGGAAGGGGTGGGGAAGGAAAGCAGTTCAGGACATGGCAATCAGGAAGCAGAAAGAGTGGGCTTATCTCAGCGGTGACAAAATATAGACCCCCAAAGCATACCCATACTGACTCATACCCTACCTACCTGTAGTTACCACCCAGTTAATCTGTTATAAGTGGATCAATTAACTGATTAGGTTAAAACTCTCAGAAGTAAATCATTTGACCATGAACCTTCTCACATGGTCTCGCATGTACAATTTCAGGGAACACATCATATATAAACCATGACATCAATGAAATTTAATGTAACTGAATTAAACTTCAACAGGGTAGTTTCAGATTCTACATTGTAACTGATCTTTAGGAAAACATCATTTGTCAAGTTTTGCTCATAATAATAAGCAAAGTATCTACAATTGTCTGAAGAAGCTAGTAAGCTCTTTTCTACGTATGTTTATATGAGGCTGCATTTTCTTCATATATTTCAACTAAAACAACATTGCAACAGATTGAATGCAGAATTCAGGATGAAGCTCTCCTTTACAAAGCTATTTACTATAAAAATTTGAAAAAATGTAAAATAATAAATCTTCTCACTATACTTTTTTGTTTTGGAAATATAATTTTTATAATAACATGTAATTTGTGTTAATATGTGAAAAGTTTGTTATTTTGAATGAATTTTTAAAAAACCCATTTTAAAATGAAAAATTTTATAAATTTCGTAGTTTTAATTTCTAACATAGTAATTATCAATATATATCATGTAAACAATCATCCAAAGGGTTATTGTGAAGGTTAAATTGGTTAATGCTTGTAAAACATTTAGAAAACAAAGGCATCTAGTAAAGATTCGATAAGTATTTTAGATTATTCATAGTATGTCTCCTTTACTACTCAGCGAGCTTTTTAAAGACAGGTTTGTGATTTGCAATTAAAGTCTAAGGGACTTATGTGCTTGATGCTCATGTACCTGCCCATAATGTTAACAGAGTAAAACAGTTGCTCTATCTTCTGCCTACTAGATCTTGTGTGAATGCTTCTCACTGGTAATATAATCCAGATCTGGCAAAGGATTCTGGGAAATGCTCTCTGACTTCCAGCCCCTATTATACTGGAAAGCTGGGAATGGTGCTGAGTTGTCACCAAGCAGTCAGAAGCACAGGAACTACAGGTTTAAGAAAATTAAACACAATGGAGAAAATTTATTTGGTACTTCTTAGTCTTTGAAGTACTAATGAACATTTTAAAACTCCAAAGGAGACAAGATTATGTTTTCCACAGAGCCCTCCTCTCCAAATCACTTAGTTTCCAGTTTTTGGGCAAAGAGGAGTCCATTGTTCTCTTTGAACATTGTGGGCTCAATAAAGCATTATGGCACGTATTGGCATTGAGGGACTGCAGTCAGTAGTTGTTGAATGTCACTGAATCAGTACTTTAGTTCTTGTGATGCTATCAGATTCCTGGGAACACTGGCTATTTCAACTGTGCACCATTGGGAAGCTCTGACAGAGTTTGTAGATAACTTCCTATGACCTGAAGTTTTTCAGTTCCCATTCACACCGTTGTTCATCTTGGTATGGTAAGAGCAAATTTTAGAACAAAAAGAAAATATAGCAAATGAGAATCAGTCAGCATAGCCTTTATAATATGTCCTTAAATTGTGATGTCATACTGTAGTTGAATTATGAATACAATGGATTGTCTAATAAGTGGATTATCAGCATAAATCAGTTATTAACATTTCTTTATGTGTTAGTCAGCTTCTCATTGCTGTGTCTAAAGTGCCCAACAAGAACAATTTAGAAGAGGAAAACTTTATTTTGGTTCATTAATTTCAGAGGTTTAGTATATGGTTGTCAGAACCCATTGCTCTGGGCCCAAGACGAGGCAGAACATCATGGCAGAAGGATTGGGCAGATAAAAGCTGCTTACTTCATGGTGGCTGGGAAGCAACGAGGGAGGGGAAGGTGAACCATTCCAGGGCAAGCCCCAAGTGACAGATTAGGATGGACAGGTTAGGTTACAGTGTCATATTTAATCATTTCACCTCTGAATATTCCTGCATTAACGCAGGAGTTTTGAGGAACACCTCACATCCAAACCATAACACTTTCATTCTTCCATTCCTTAATGGATCTATTAAATAGGTGGTGTGTGTGTGTGTGTGTGTGTGTAGATAGATTGGTAATACTCGCTACCTATATACCAGTCAAGGTGCTAGACAAGAAAATGTAACAGTGGTAAAAAGACTTATCTTTGTTGTCAGGAACTGTAGAATCAATTCTGGTGAATTTCTTCTTTTTTTCAAATACTTCCCATTTTATTGTTTATTCAAAGTTTATTGTTTAAACCACAGAAAGCTTAAAATATGCATGTGAAATAAGCATTCTTTAGAATTTGTTTTTTATAATTTTATTAAAAGATTAGACATTTTTATCAAGAAGAGATACAAGTCTAAAGGAAAAATGATAAAAATTTTTGAATAAGATTTTCTTTTTATTATTTGCTTTTTTACTATGCCACTTATCTGTGCTCTTCTTATCTCCTGTTACAGGTAACCTGAACTTCATTGTTTTTTGAATTCATCAGAGTATTTATTTTTTATCACTTAAATTTTTTTTGTTGTTTTTTATTGGTGCATTATAATTACACATAATTGTGACATATCTATACATGCACATAACATATTTTGGTTAATTTCATTCCTTGCTACTTCCTGTTTTTCTCCCCACCTCTCTCCTCCTGGTCCCCTTCTTGTATTCCATTGGTCTCCCTTCTATTTTGATGACATTTCTTTCCTCTACCCCTTTTTTCTCTCCAGCCTCCATATATGAGAGAAAACATTTGATCCTTGACTTTCTGAATCTGACTTATTTCTCTCAACAACTAGGAACTGAACTGTGTCATCCCAGAATTCATATGTGGAAGAAACTGTCAGTTTATGACTGTATTTGGAATAAGGAAGTACATTAAGGCTAAATTGGTCATAAGGGTGGAACTCTGATCCAGTGGAATTAGGTGACACCAGAAAGTGGCTCTTTCTCTCTCTTTCTCTGCCATGTGAGGACACAGGAAATTATTTGCTAGTGTTATGGTTTGGATGTGAGGTTCCCCCCAAAAGCTCAAGTGAGAGATAATTCAAGAAGGTTTGGAGGATAAATGATTGGGTTATAGCCTTAACCTAACCAGAGAATCAATCCCTGATGAGATTAACTGAGTGGTAACTGGAGACAGGTGGGACGTGACTGGAGGAAGTGGTTCATTGGGGGTGTGGCTATGGGGTATATATTTTATATATACCCCGAATCTCTCTCAGCTTTCTGATCACCATGATGTTAGCTGCTTCCCTCCGCCACACTCTTCTGTCATTATGTCTTGCCTCACCTAGATCCCAGAGGAGTGGAGCCTGCTGTCTATGGATTGAGACCTCTGAATCCGTGAACACTTTAATGAACTTTTCCTCCTCTAAAATTGTTCTGGTCAGGTCCTTAGTCACAGCCGGGAGAAAGCTAAAGCAGCTAGTCAGTAACCCTTCACCAGGAGCTGAATCTTCTGGAACTTTGATCTTAGACTTCCTACTTTCTAGATCTGTGTGATATCAATTTCTGTTGTCTAAGTCACTCACTATGTGATATTCTGTGATAGCAGCATGAACTAATACACAGGCAAATGTATTAAAAACAAGGTTTTTACCTATTAAGGTTGAAAGCAAGGAAATATGTGATCTCGTTTTAAGAAACAATGCTGTTTACAGCAGATTATCTATTTACATGATGAGATGATTTTGGGAGAGGGCATTATTTTGAAGGGCAGTGCATTTAAGTTTTCTTATCAGTGATTATGATGTATAATAAACACCTGTTAATACTGGAATGATTAAGTAGTTGGAGGTATGAAAGAGAACTTTTAAAACAGAAGAAATTGCAAAGAACTGGGATAAATAGCAATTATAATGATAATTGACCTAAATGGATTTTACATCAGTTCTTGCTGTATAATTTGTTTGAATGTCTATGCTGTTTCATAGACAACTTCCTAATGTTTTCTGTCCATGGTAGAATGATTAAACACACTTATAAAGGCCACTGCTGGTTTTCTTTGAAGACATACTAATGGGTAATGAAAGACTCACAGTGCTTTGACTTCCTTTTGCTCTTTCCTCCCCTATGTTTAATCATTTTTTACTCTCAAGTAATTTTTTTCTTTTAAGACTTCTAGTCAGATGATGGACTAACCCAAACTCAGTCCTTGGACTTCTTCTCTATTTATACTTTCTCATCCAACCCTGTGGTTTTAAACATTGTGGGCGGTAATTTATGCACCCCTTTTCTTACTTCTTCCCTGGACTCATACCCATACAGCAAACCTTCCTCTCTTCCTTCATTTCTATAAACACCTCTAAACTGCTGTCCTGGTTCCATATTTTTATAAGAAAGAATATTAATTATTTCACTAATATTTAATGTGCATTTTAAATAGTATATGTGTAAAGCAGTTTAAGGTTCATAGAAAAATTGGGCAGAAGGTATAGAGGTTTTCCAAATGCACAGTAGCTCGATCCTTTTTGACTTAGTAGCTGCTTTTGTGTCATTTTCCTATTCAGAACCCCACATGTCATATGTAGAGCCACAGCCCTACTTCCTACTTACAAAGTTCTTTGTGATCTGGCTGCTTTTTCAACCTCATGTTCTATTATTATTTCTCACTTTCAAGCTGATCCAGTCACATGACTTTCTAGTTGCTTCTCAAACATGCTAGGCCCATCCCTATTTTTGGACATCTGCATATACTGTTAGTTTTGCCTAGATCACTCATTTTCAAGGTCTTCACATGAATCTCTACTTATTTTGGTATTTTCTTGTCATCTTGGAAAAAAGAATCCCTGGTGTTTTCTATCTTTTGAGTACTGATGCAGTCTTGACCACAGAACTCTGGAACTCACAGTACCTGATGTTACATCACGTATTATTTGCTTTATTATTTGTTTCTTGCACTAAAATGTAAGCCCCATGAGAGCAGAGATGTTTATAGTTGGTTTTCCACAGAAGCTCCAGTTACCTAAAGTAGCACCTGGCATGAAGTATGTTCTTTATAACAACTTGTTGAATTAATAAATACATATGAATAAATTTTGTGCTAGTTATTATTTGCATATTGACTCTTCCAATATTTTTTTTATCTCTCTAGTCTAGTCTTCCTTTTTATTCTTATAACAAGAAATTGAGTTTTGCAATAATGGATTTTGGCTCATTAGAATATTTCTTTGTAAATTAATGACATGCAATTTAAAGTTTCATTGCTGTGACAAAATGCTTGAGAAAAAACTACTTAAAAGAGAAAAGACTTATTTTGGCTTACAGTTTCAGGAATTTTAGTTCATAGTCTGCTAACTCCATTGCTTTGGGCTTGAGGTAAGGGTAAAACATCATGGTAGAAGGGCATGGAAGAGCAAAGCTTCTCACCTTATGGCATCTGGGTGGGGGGAGAGAGAGAGAGAGAGAGAGAGAGAGAGAGAGAGAAAAGGAGGGAGAGGAAGGAGGGAGGGAGGAAGAGGCTGGGGACAAGATATAGGTCTGAAGGGCATACCTCCAAGAGCCTACTGCCCCTGACTAGTTCCTACCTTGTAGTTTTCACATCTCCCAATAGTCCAAATTATGAATCAACACCTGATGAGATTAGTGTCCTTATGATCCAGTCACTTCTTTTTGGGGGGGAATGAACTCAGGCACAATCAACCATTGAGTCACATCTCCAGTCCTATTTTGTATTTTATTTAGAGATAGGGTCTCACTGAGTTGCTTAGTACTTAGTGCTTTTGCTGAGGCTGGTTTTGAACTCATGATCCTTCTGCGTCAGACTTCCATGCTGCTGGGATTACAGGTGTGCACCCCCACATCTAGCTCCAGTCACTTCTTAAAAGTCCCACCTGTGAATAATTGCTGAATTGGGGACCAAGCCTTTAACTCATAAACATTTGTGGGTCATTCCAGATCTAAACCACAGTTTTCTGCCCTAAGTCCCCAAAGGCTTTGCCCATCTCATAATGTAGAATACATTTAGTTCATTGCCAAGGGTCCTCATATTCTTAACAATTCCAGTATTTCTCAATAGCCCAATTGAATATTTACTCTGAGAATAAAGGTAAAATTACATACTTTCAATATATAATAGCTCGGGTAATGCTCTCATTCAAAAAGGGAACAACCGGACATAGAAAGGAGATGAGACCAAAGTAAGATCAAAACCCAACAGGGCAAACCTTAAGTCCTGTAGTTCCATGTTCAGCATCTGAGACACACAATGGCAAAATGTGAACTCCAAAGAGCTTGGGCAGCCCCATCCCTGTGGCTTTGACTGTGGGAGCCCATATAGACTCTTTCTTGGACTGGCTTTGCTCACTACCTGCAGCCTTCCTTGGCAGATGTTCCATGTTCTTGGCATCTCTAACTTGGGACTCCATTGCAGCCTTGACCTCATTCACAACTTCGCCCATTGCTCTCTCAGTGGTTGCCCACACAGATTATGACCCTGTCACACATTGTCTAGCCTCACAAGCTTTCCTTTGAAACCTGGTGCAAGACTTCATGACCCTGTAACTCTAACATTTTTGCATTCCTGAAAAACCAGCACCACATGAATGACACTCCAGTCTGCTGACAGTGGAAGCAGTACCTTGGACTTTGAACCATAATTGCAACAACCTCTGAGTACTTAGGCAACTGAGCTGAGTGAAATAATCCTAGAGAAACGACTTCCTAGGTGGCTCTGTGGGATCAGGGCACTCCAGTGCTCTCTTCTTAAAGCAAAGTTTTTTGAGAAAGAGTGTACATGTTTGCATACTTCCTGAGATAACCTCAGACATTATTCCTATTGTCTAATTGCAAAGTACGTAGTTTTATTTTAATTGCACTAATCTCTTTACTGATCACACATTCCTTTGCCTCAATTTTACATGCACTTTTCTGTCTAAATGGCAAGTTTTTCAAATCTTTCTGCTCTTCTTCTTGCTTCTGATCCTCATTGTAAATCTGCCTAAAAGCAGCCAGCCATGTTCATGCCACCGCCTGAATGCTGTGCTGTTGGGAAATTTCCTCCACCAGTTTAACAAATCCATCATCTTTAAACTCAGCCTCACACAAAGTTTTAGGGCATGAACAAAATATAGACAAATTCTTTGCCAGAATGTACCATGAATGGTCTCTAGTTCAATTCCCAATAGAGTTCTCATTTCCATCTGAAATCTCATGAACCTGGTCTTTACTGACCACATTCTTATCAGAATTCTGGTCTTCTGAGTTCCCACTGGAAATTTTCTATTAAATTATTTTTATAATATTCTAGGGTTTCTTTTGCATTCATCTCCAAACCTTTTCAAAATTTCCTGATATACCAGTTCCAAAGATTTCTGAATCATATGATCAGATATAGTCACAGCAATCACCCTCATTTCTTGGCATCACTTTTCTTTCATCACTGTGACAAATACCTGAGAAAAACAACTTAAAAGAGGTACAAGTTTTGTTTTTTTTTTTGCGGTGCTGGGGATTTGAACCCAAGGCCTTGTGCTTGCAAGGCAAGCACTCTACCAACTGAGCTATATCCCCAGCCCCCCGAGAAAAACAACTTAAAAGAGGAAAGATTTATTTTAACTCACAGTTCAGAGGTTTCAGTCTCTGGTCAGTTGACTCCATTGCTTTGGGCTTAAGGGAAGGCAGAACATCTGTTTGAAGGGTATGGAGGTCATGAAGTAGGGTGGGGGGAGAGGGAGAGAGGGAGAAGAAGGAGGGAGAGAGGGAGGGAGAGAGAAGGAGAAAGAAAGGAAGGAAGAAAGAAAAGAAGGAAGGAAGGAAGGAAAGAAAGAAGGAAGGAAAAGAAAGAAGAGGGAGAGTAAGAGCAGAGGGCTGGGGACTGATGTAGACCCCAAAAGCATATCCACAAGGACCATCAACTAGGCCCAATATCTTACAGTTTTCAACACCTCCAAATAGTTAATTTGACTATTACTCCATCAAGGAATTAATCCACTGATGATGTTAGAGCCTTTATGATCCAATCATTTCCACAAAGCCCCACCTGTGAACATATTTGCATTGGGGACAAAACCTTCAACTCATGAGCCTTTGGGGAACACTCCAGATTCAAACTATCATATGCTACTATAGTGTTCTTCTAGTCATCTCTTATGACTCACTTTATTCCATTGTTCATGATCAGTGCTTCAAATCTTTACAGATTTATGAACTCCTTATTCCATCCAACATGCTTCTTAGTAGAATATTTTCTCATTTATCCACTTAAAATATAGGTACTCTTAGGTATTAACTTCCTCATGGTCTATTTTTTTAACTTTGGATTATATTAATTTTATTTCAAACTTTCATTTATTTTCCTTTTATAGTATAGAAAGAGGACTTCCATCCTTCTCACAAGCCTAAATTCTCTTAATCTTTCAATTAACCCTTTTCCCTATAATCCAATATCCACAGATATTTCCTTTGAGCTCAATTCCCCCTTCCCCTAATATCCTTGTATCAAATCTTGTCCCTGCTTTCTCTTAAGTTCCTTCCCTAGCCCACTATTACACAATTTGTTGGAGAAGTAAACACTTGCTATTTCTACATCTTCATTTACCACTTATTATTTATACTCTTTTTATTTTATATTTTGTTTTTCTATGAATTCAACAAATATTTATTGAATGCTAGTGTTTTGGAGGGCAATTCCAGATGAAGTTCATGATTGCTTTCTCTGTTTCTATGAGGAATGTCATTGGGATTTTAATTGGAATTGCATTGAATCTGTATAGTGCATTTGGCCATTTTGACAATATTAATTCTGCCTATACAAGAACATGGAAAATCTTTCCATCTTCTAAGGTTTTCTTTAATTTCTTTCTTTAGTGTTCTGTAGTTTTCGTTATAGAGTTATTTCACCTCTTTTGTTAGATTGTTTCCCAAGTATTTTAAATTTTTTGAGGCTATTGTGAATGGATAGTTTTCCTAATTTCTCTTACAGAGGATTCATCACTTATGTATAAAAGTGCACTAGATTTATGCCTGTTGATTTTATATCCTGCTATTTTGCTGAATTCATTTATTAGTTCTAGAAGTTTTCTGGTGGAGTTTTTTGGATCCTCTAAATATGGAATCATGTTATCAGCAAATAGTGATCGTTTGAGTTCTTCTTTTCCTATTTGTATCCCTTTAATTTCTTTGGTCTATCTAAGTGCTCTGGCTAGTATTTCAAGCACGATGTTGAATAGTAGTGAAAGAGGTCATCCCTGTCTTGTTCCAGTTTTTAGAGGAAATGCTTTCAGTTTTTCTCCATTAAGAATGATGTTGGCCATGGGCTTAGTGTAGATAGCTTTTACAATGTTAAGGTATGTTCCTACTATCCCTATTTTTTCTAGTGTTTTGAGCATGTGGGGGTGCTGTTTTTTATCAACTGCTTTCTCTGTATCTATTGAAATAATAATATGATTCTTAACCTTAAGTCTATTGATGTGATGAATTATATTTATTGATTTCTGGATGTTGAAACAAACTTGCATCCCTGGGATGAAACACGTGATTGCAGTGTACTATCGTCCTAATATGTTTTTGTTTGCAACTTGCTAGAATTTTCTTAAGGAATTTTG
Source organism: Sciurus carolinensis (assembly GCF_902686445.1). Lineage (NCBI taxonomy): Eukaryota > Metazoa > Chordata > Mammalia > Rodentia > Sciuridae > Sciurus > Sciurus carolinensis. The sequence continues at coordinate 71,165,725 of NC_062222.1, read as the reverse complement.
TGTCTATGTTCATCAGAGATATTAGTCTGAAGTTTTTTTTCCTCGATGTGTCTTTGTTTGGTTTTGGTATCAGAGTGATATTAGCTTCATAGAACGAGTTTGGAAAGGTTCCCTCCTTTTCTATTTCATGGAATACTTTGAGGAGTATTGGTATAAATTCTTCTTTGAAGGTTTTGTAGAACTCAGCTGAGAATCCATCTTGTCCTGGGCTTTTCTTGATTGGTAGGTTTTTGATGGCCTCTTCTATTTTGGTGCTTGAAATTGATCTGTTTAAATTGTATATGTCCTCCTGATTCAGTTTGGGAGTTACATATGTCTCTAGAAATTTGTCCATGTCTTTGAGGTTTTCTATTTTGTTGGAGTATAGATTTTCAAAGTAGCTTCAAATTTTGTTATGTATTTCAATGGTGTCTGTCATGGTATTTCCTTTCTCATCACAAATTTTAGTAATTTGAGTTTTTTCTCTCCTCTGCATTAGTGTGGCTAAGGGTTATCAATTTTGTTTATGTTTTCAATGAACCAACTTTTCATTTTGTCAATTTTTAAAATTGTTTCTTTTTTTTTCAATTTCATTGATTTCAGCTATGATTTTAATTATTTCCTGTCTTCTACTACATTTGGTGTTGTTCTATTCTTCTTTTTCTAGGACTTTGAGTTGTAATGTTAGGTCATTTAGTTGGTGACTTTTTATTCTTTTCTGAATGTGCTCCATGCAATGGATTTCCCCCTTAGTACTGCTTTCATAGTGTACCAGAGATTTTTTTATTTTATTTTATTATTTTTTTAAATTTATTTTTATTGTAAACAAATGGGATACATGTTGTTTCTGTTTGTACATGGAGTAACAGCATACCATTTGCATAATCATACATTTAATAGGGTAATGATGTTTGATTCGTACTGTTATTTTTCCTTTCCCCCCACCCCCCACCCCTCTTTTCCCTCTATACAGTCTCTCCTACCTCCATTCTTGCCCCCACTTCCAACCCCCATTATGTGTCATCATCTGCTTATCAGTGAGGTCATTTGCCTTTTGGATTTTTGAGATTGGCTTATCTCACTTAGCATGATATTCTCCAATTTCATCCATTTGCCTGCAAATGCCATAATTTTATCATTCTTTATGGCTGAGTAATATTCCATTGTATATATATATATATATATATATATACCACAGTTTCTTTATCCATTCATCAATTGAAGGGCATCTAGGTTGGTTCCACACTCTGGCTATTGTGAATTGAGCAGCTATGAACATTGTTGTGGCTGTATCTCTGTAGTATGCTGATTTTAAGTCCTTTGGGTATAAGCCGAGGAGTAGGATAGCTGGGTCAAAGGGTGGTTCCATTCCAAGTTTTCTAAGGAATCTCCACACTGCTTTCCAGAGTGGCTGCACTAATTTGCAGGCCCACCAGCAATGTATGAGTGTTCCTTTTTCCCCACATCCTCTCCAACACCTATTGTTGCTTGTATTCTTGATAATCGCCATTCTAATTGGGGTGAGATGGAATCTTAGTATAGTTTTGATTTGCATTTCTCTTATTACTAAAGATGTTGAACATTTTTTCATATGTTTGTTGATTGCTTGTAGATCTTCTTCTGTGAAGTGTCTGTTCACATCCTTAGCCCATTTGTCGATTGGGTTATTTGTATTCATGTAGAGTTTTTTGAGTTCTTTATATATTCTGGAAATTAGTGCTCTATCTGAAGTATGAGTGGCAAAGATATTCTCCCACTCTGTAGGCTCTCTCTTTACATTGCTGATAGTTTCCTTTGCTGAGAGAAAGCTATTTAGTTTGAATCTATCCCAGTTATTGATTCTTGCTTTTATTTCTTGTGCTATGGGAGTCCTGTTAAGGAAGTCTGATCCTAAGCTGACATGTTGAAGATTTGGACCTACTTTTTCTTCTATAAGATGCAGGGTCTCTGGTCTGATTTAAAGGTCCTTGATTCATTGTGAGTTGATTTTTGTGCAAGGTGAGAGATAGGGGTTTAGTTTCATTCTGTTGCATATGGATTTCCAGTTTTCCCAGCACCATTTGATGAAGAGGCTATCTTTTCTCCATCGCATATTTTTGGCACCTTTGTCTACTATGAGACAATTGTATTTATTTGGGTTTGTGTCCATGTCCTCTATTCTGTACCATTAATATCTACCTGTCTATTTTGGTGCCAATACCATGCTGTTTTTGTTACTATTGCTTTGTAGTAGAGTTGAAGATCTGGTATTGCGATATCCCCTGCTTTGCTCTTTCTGCTAAGGATTGCTTTAGCTATTCTGGGTTTCTTATTCTTCCAGATGAATTTCATGATTGCTTGCTCTATTTCTGTAAGGTACATCATTGGGATTTTAAATGGAATTGCAATGAATCTGTATAGCACTTTTGGTAATATGGCCATTTTGACAATATTAATTCTTCCTATCCAAGAACATGGGAGACTTTTCCATCTTCTAAGGTCTTCCTCAATTTCTTTCTTCAATATTTTGTCATTTTCATTGTAGAGATCTTTTATCTCTTTTGTGAGATTGATTCCCAAGTATTTTATTTTTTTTTGAGGCTATTGCAAATGGAGTTGTTTTCCTCATTTCCCTTTCAGATGTTTCGTTGCTTGCGTATAAAAATGCTTTAGATTTATGTGTGTTGATTTTATAGCTTGCTATTTTGCTGAATTCATTGATGAGGTCTAGAAGTTTTCTGGAGGTGTTTTTTGGATCCTCTAAATATAGAATCATGTCAACAGCAAATATGTACCAGAGATTTTGATATGTTACATCATTGTTCTAATTTACTACTTAGAAGTTTTTTTTATCTCCTCCCTGATGTTTTTGGTTATCATGCTTCATTAAATAGCATATTACTTAGTCTCCAGGTTTTGGAGTAGTTTCTCTTTTTTATTTTATCATTGATTTCTAATACCATTCCATTATGATCTGATAGAATACAAGGTAGTATCTCTATTTTTTGTATTTACTAAGTGCTGCTTTGTGACATAACATGTGGTCTGTTTTAGAGAAGGATCCACGTGGTGCTGAGAAGAAAGTGTATTACTCATTGATGGATGGAATATTCTATATGTCTGTTAAGTCTATGTTATTGAGTTCTATGGTCTCTTTGTTTAGTTTTTGTTTGGAAGATCTAGCCAGTGGTGACAGTGGTGTGTTAAAATCACATGCACATAATTTTTGTGTTGTGGTCTATTTGTTTCCTGGAATTGAGAAGGATTTGTTTGATATACATGGATGTGCCATTGTTTGGGGCACAAATATTTATGATTGTTATGTCTTCCTGATTTATGGTTCCCTTAATTAGTATGAAATGTCCTTCTTTATCCCTTCTGACTACCTTTGACTTGAAATTCACTTAATCTGATATAAGGATGGAAACCCCCGCTTTTTTACTGAGTTTGTGTGTGTGGTATGTTTTTTCCCATCCTTTCACCTTTAGTCTGTGGATGTCTTTTCCTGTGAGATGAGTCTCTTGAAGACAGCATATTGTTGAGTCTTTCTTTTTAATCCAATTTGGCAATCAATGTCTTTTGATTGATGAGTTCAGGCCATTAACATTCAGGGTTATTATTGAGCTATGATTTGTATTCTCTGTCATTTTGACTTATTTTTGGTTTTTAACTTTACTTGGTTTCTCCTTTGATTGACTTTTCCATTAGGGTAGTTCCTTCCTTTGCTGACTTACATTGTTGTTTTTCATTTCCTCCTCATGGAATATTTTGCCGAGAATGTTCTGTAGCATAGGCTTTCTATTTGTAAACTCCTTTATTTTTTGTTTATCATGGAAGGATTTTATTTCATCATCAAATCTATAGGTTAGTTTTGCTGGGTATAAGATTCTTGGTTGGCACCCATGTTCTGTTAGAGCTTGAAATATGTTGTTCCAGGCCCTTCTATCTTTTAGGGTCTGGGCTGAGAAATCTGATGATTTCTATGTTGGTTTCCCTCTATATGTAAACTGATGCTTTTCTCTCACAGCCTTTAAAATTCTATCTTTATTTTGGATGTTAGGCATTTTCATTATAATGTGTCTGGGTGTGGATCTATTGTAATTTTGTACATTTGGTGTTCTGTAAGTCTCCTGTAGTTGATTTTCCATTTCATTCTTCAGGTTTGGGAAATATTTTGATATTATTTCATTGACTAGATTGTCCATTCCTTTGGCTTGTATCTCTGTGCCTTCCTCAATACTGATAATTCTTAAATTTGGTCTTTACATGATATCCCATTCATGGAGGTTCCATTCATGATTTCTTACCATCTTCTCTGTGTGGTCAGCTTTATTTTCAAGATTAACTCTTTTGTCTTCATTGTCTGAGGTTCTGTCTTCCATGTGATCTAGTCTGTTGATGATGCTTTCCATTGAGTTTTTAATTTGGTTTATTGTTTCCTTCATTACAAGGATTTCTGTTTATTTTTTTCCAAATCTGTATCTCTTTGTTGAAATGATCTTTTGCTTCCTGCAGTTGCTCTTTTACCTGCTTATTGGAGTGATCATTCATTGCCTGCATTTGCTCTCTTATCTCATCCTTTGCTTTGCAAATCATTGTAATTATGTATATTCTGAACTCCTTTTTCTCACATTTCTTCTACTATGCTGTCATTGGATTCTATTAATATAGAATCTTTGTTTGGAACACTTTCTTCCCTTGTTTCTTCATGTTGTTCTTTTATCTTCCCCTCTAGCAGTGCATATCTGGGGTACTGCAGTTTTTCCCCATAGACTTATAGTGACCCTGCAGGTTTCCAAAACCTCTTCTTTAAGGGGGACATCAATAATCGCAGCACCCAATACAGACAATATGCAGCCCTCAACCAAATAGCATCTATGAAGACGTTAACAGTATTGTCATAATAAGCAGAAAGGATGAGTTTCATTATTTCCTACTGTATAACCAATAGATTTGCAATGGGGTCCACAGTTTCTAATGGTGGACAAAGAGGATGAGGAGGGGTGTAGGATGTAACCGTTAATAGGATAAGTAAAGAGTACTTAGAAGTACTAGATAGTAGGAAGAGTGAAAGCAGAATTAAAAGAAGTTGGTTGTTAGCATGATAATAAGGAGAAAGAGACTCTGAGGAAACAGGTAAACAAAAGGAAAATAGAGCAAAAAAAATAAAGAAATAAAACTTAAAAATTTTCAAAAAGGAAGAAAACCAAACTACACCATAACAGTCATATACTATTCAAACCTCCCAGTCTTCAGTAGCCTGATGCATGAGAGGTACCTGACAATGAGCTTCCAGTCTCTAGCAGGCATCTAAGGATGGGATGTGCCCCACCTACAGAAGGCAGTTTCCACTTCCAGGATAACCCAAGATGGTTGCTCTGGCTTCCAAATGTGTTGGCAAATGGGGAACCACAGCATGGGGCATGGGCAGGACCAGGGGTCCTGAAGGCAGGTGTGGTCAGTTGGGCTGAGGGATCAGTTGATCCATGGGTCCTACAGGTCCTGGCTGTTGTCCCAATATGACAGTAGCCATGTTTAACCAAACCCTCAGGTATTGTGACAATGGACTTCCAGGCAACATCGGGCTGCAGGTGATCTGCTGTTGTTCTGAGGGCAGTCTGCAGGCTACCGGTGGATTATAGGCAGGTGGACCTTGGGCAGTAGGTGATCAGTAGATGAAGGCAGGCAAGTGGTAGGCAAACAGGCAAATGGCAGATGATAGGTGGTAGTCTGTCTATATTTTGTTTAAAAGATGACATAAAGTTTCGTGTATTTGTTGAATACAGGATAATATTTTCAAGTGTGTACACATTATGGAATGATTTCATGTATCTAATTAACGAGTGCTTTAACTCTCATAGTTACAATTTTTGTCATGAGAACACGAAACACCTACTTTCTTTGTACTCTCCAAGAATACAATATTTAATACATTAACTGTGGTTACATGTTGTGCAACAAATTTCTTGAACTTATTCTTCCTTTGACCAACATCCTGCCTTCTCCCATCCCTCTTAACCACCCCAGTTTTTGGTAACCACCATTCTATTTTTCAACTTTCAAAACGTTTTAAAAAATCTACCCAAAACTCTTTTCTCTCAGGAGTCATCACTTCTCAGCTAATTATTATATCCAATAGATTCTTCTTTATCTTTATACCACATGGACTTTTTTAACTTAGATTTTGTTGATCTATCATGCAACATTTTTGTAGTTTGCTTTCTTTAGGTTTTTGTTTCTCCGTATACATATTTGGTCAACTTATGTATTTTATTTCACTGGCTTTTATTTTTCATGCACAATAAACATATGCGTACTACCCAAGAATCTCTGCCCAGGTGTTAGTGATTAAAATTCAATTCAGAGCAACCTAAGCAATAACAGAGAATTAGAGGTGAACCTCATTTATGAGCTCTAATGTCATCATACTCTGTTCTGTATTCCTCTGTTCTTTGGGTCCCATATGGTTGCAAATTTGACCACTGATGGTTTCAGTTCTACATTAGCCTATCGCTAACAACCTGGGAAAAAGTGACTATCTCTTTTCTGATAACTTTACAGTGGTCTAAGGCATGATACTTTTTTACCTCACGTGTATTGTGGAATCATTCCTAAATTAATAAGCATGGTCAAGGAAGACAGGACTTGGAATTATCAGTTCTAATCATATACTAAGTTTTGGAGTTGAGATATGAGTTGAGTCATATCTTTCTCTAAATCGTATGGCCTAAGAATGTGGGAGGGTGTGGCCCTCTAAAGAAATACTGAGCATCATTTCTTCCTAATGTTTACATGTATCCCTGGGTTACTGTGTCTACTATTGTAGTTTATTTTTATATATGCTGATATTTTGTGAATGTCATAACATGAGTGAGCCTTAGTACACTGGAAAGCAAGCTGGAGCAGGGGTACTGTTCTGAAGGCAATGGTGGATTCTGATAAAAGAAACCAAAGGTCCAGGGTTCAAAGGTGATAATGTCACACTCCTGAGGGCTTTATGAAGTGTCACTGCCAGAATCCAGCAAATTATTTCATCTGCGGAGTAGATGAAATTCAGGTAGACTTCTAAGACTTTTTTTTAGACTCAACAGAAAACTCACTAAGGCAAGAATAAAGCAGGATATGACCCTGCAGCTGAAGGGTGACTGGCGAGAAGCTGAAAAGTTATCAAGGCCCAAATCAAGTGGGTTACTTTTCAGTACAAGACCCTTGTACTTGGAACAGATGAGGGGAGTAAATGAATTTATTGAGAAGAATACAGAAGGAAGCAGGCAAGAGTTCAGTATGGATGGAACCAATACAGGGAGGGCATGGGAATTAGAAAAGCAGAGGCTAGGGGTCTACACTTTGGTTTTCATAACAAGTACTAGGTCTAGTTTGGATATAACTTTATTATAATCCAAAGTGTTGAGAATTTTCAATTTTGGGCTTTTGTGCGTTTCTGTTCCTACTGATTGCATTTGTGTTTTCCTCTTTGTACATTATGAATAAAACAATTAGGTAGAATTAGCTAATCTCTTCATTATTTTTTAAATGATGCAAATCTGCAATTCCATGAGTATTGAAGAATATAATTAATAACCTAAATGAAGGTAGAGAATTTGTTTTTCTCCAATTAATTTAATGTCTAGAACAGCACATTGCACAAAATAAACGTTTGTTGAATTTGAAAGAATATTGTGCATGGGAAAAGAAGTGGGGCATTCCTTCACTGTCTCTCTGAATTAAAGAACAAGACATAAAAATCTTTTTGCAATGTATAATATGAAAAGTGTATGCCAACTATTTGACTGGAAACCTTAAGCATTCTTAACTATTACAAGAACTGTGAACATTCCTAATGCTAATTTGCAAATGAGTTTGCTGTGATTTACTTGGATGACTTTTGGTCCTACCTGAAGGGAAAAAAAAGGAGGTAGATTCCTAGAGCAAAACATTCATGTTTTAATATTTATTTTAATTAACTTTACTTATAATGAGATGAACCCTTTATCCAGGACCATTTTATGGAAGACTTGTGCCAAATGATGGCATAATGTAGGGTGTTTCCTTCTCATAACTGACTTAAAGAGGAAACTAAGAGTTTTCAAGCTGTCTTTTTTTCGAAGTTGGAATAACTATTCGCTGGTATTACTAAGGCGTAAGACCACATTATGTCACTAGGTGGCATGAGTTGCAAGTTGAAAGGCAATAGCATCACCAGATAGAAAGTACAGTTACTGATGTATGCCTGTACCCTGCCTTATTTTCATATGTGACTGTATCAATCTTGGAAACTCTTACTAGGAGAAAATGAATTTGTGTTTTCACTTATGAAATACATAGAATAAAATAGAAAACTGGCATTAAGCTCTTGATTTAAGAAAAATTAAAGAATAGTTTAAAGAGAAGAGCAATCGTTTTTTCTTATTTGAACTCATTGGCTATTTAGTTAAAACATTAGGGAGCACGAAGACATATATAAAGTGAGCCCCAGCAAAACGGTGGAGTTGTGGTTGAATTCCTCTGTCTGGTATTCTCTAGGAATCAGAATAGATGGTTCTCTACTTTCCTCATTCTGTTTTGGAAATCCCCTTCTCTCAGCTGCTGCTCTTCGCGTGTCCCCAGCTGCTCCACAGTGGCCACTCACCAAACTCATTTTACTTGTACAGTGTTCGCAGGATGCCTATTCTATGGCTCATTCTTTTGGAATCAGAACTTTGGAGTTCTTACTATACACTGGCTAATCGAGAAGCAAACCCATTTCCATTTACAAATAAGGAGTTAGGATTTCATTGGAGAACTAGCCCAACATTAATTTTGTTCCTCCTTTCTTAGATAAATGCATTGTTGTAGAGGTTCTGATGGTCAAGTCTGAGCAAGAAACAGTAGGTATACTCAATGGGGTTATGAGAAAATTAAGTGAAGGCATTATTTAGTGAAGGTCTTAAAGGAGAGGCCTAGGGACATCAACAAGTGGCAGGGTACCTCTCTGGGACCATCCATAGTTGAGAATTATTACTCCTTGCATGGTGTAGGGGCTTCTCCCAGAGAGTTGCAGATAGCAATGGAAAAATGCAGCTGCTACAAACTTGAGGCTCTAGGTTGCTGCTGCTGGTGGTAGTTGTGTGTGTGTGTGTGTGTGTGTGTGTGTGTGTGTGTATGAGAGAGAGAGAGAGAGAGAGAGAGAGAGAGAGAGAGGCAAAGAGTGGGTATTTTGACTTTCCTTTCACTGTCTGTACGTTTTATGTTGTTTTTTACTGGGGAAATTTTCCCCAGAAAGAAAAGGGTCAGGAATCCTGGGAATGAGGTATATAGGCATCAACTTCTCAGAAACAGAACAAGGTGGAAAAGTTGGAGAGTGAATCTAGAGGGGCAATGAAACACGGTATCTTTTGAAAATAGAATTTTTTTTCTAACTGGGATCTCCAAATAAGGAATTTTGACTAATCAGACTTACTGGTAAGTGGGCCTGTGAAATCATGAAAATTTCTACCCATGTAATGGCTTTGGTCAGAGAGAGAGAGTGAGCATTCTAAACTGGTGCCTGGAGATCATCAGCAGGCTGTCTTTATGCTGACTCACTTAATGTGGCCAGCAGCTGTGACTAATTTTAAATTGACAACTCAGCCATGGATGTGTGGACTTCAATGCTTGCCCACACCAACCATTGTAGTTTTTGCCTTCTTAAATCCCAAACCCTTTGTTTCATCTGCGGAACACACTGTGGTTTTTCTGGAATCGGTGTTTCCCGAATTACAATTCTGAAGACTCTAAATAAAGCTGTTGTGTATTTTACAGCCTTCATATTGATTATTGATGGACAACTTTAACATATCACTCAAATCAGATTGTCCAAACAGATCAATATTCTACCTATATATTTTCTTTTATCTCCAAATATACAAGATAAGTATCCAGGTAATATTTATTTATTCATGATTATCTTTGCACATCAACAAATAGGTAGCTTATGAAGATATTTGATCACAAAAAGAATCTTGCAAATGCTTAACCCATCTTACTTAGTGGTTCTTTGTATATTGCAGAATACAATACCCCATATTTTCCTTCTAAAATGTAGCCTCGGAAATGGAAATTTAAACACAAGCATCTGCTATTGACCGTGCAAGTTTAATAATTCCAGTTTTCATACAATATGCCCAATATTTTTTTGCTAAAGGACAAAGTCTTGAGCCAGAATTCATTATATGTATAGAAAGAGGCATCTAGGCAATTTCTACTGTACTAACTCAAGCTTGACCTGGTGGCAGAGTTGTGGATTGAGTGCCCTAATAGGCTAGTTCTTTTTCTCTCTCCATGCAAAACAGTTCTGACACTTTCAAACTTGAAAAGAACATAGCCATGAGAAGTACTGAGGAGTAAGAGGAATCTGCCCTGGACATCTAGGTTTGATATGGAAGGTACAATAAATAGTTGAAACTGAGCACAGTTCAGTAGTCTTCATACAATACTTCTGCTATACAGGGTCTTAGATAAAGGTAATTAAAACACAAAGTGAATTTTCTTGTTCCTTTTCCCTTGGCTCACATTATTCTGTGAGAAAAGATTAACATGCTTAGGAGAAGATGGTAGCAGAGATTTAGAAATGCTTCACCACCCAGATAGCTTAGTAGTTTATTGAGGAGGCATCTTACAAATAATTGGGGTTTTGGTCATCCTTAGACTTGGGCCCTAAGTCTTCCTGGTACTCAGCACCAGGTTGCTCAGCATCTGGGGTAAAATGAGGCCATCCTCTGCATTCTTCCTGTTTGTTTACATAAATCCACTGCTCCAGTAACCAAGTATGCATGGATGACCCTCAGTTAACACATTCTCAGATGCAAACACAACTACTTCGTAACCACTTTCCTAATGCCATTTCAGATAATGCCACTACAATCTCCTTGTGAATAATCCTAATGCCATCTTCTTTATTTTTCAGTAAATCACTCATTTCCATTTGCTCTATCAATAATTTTCATTGTAGGTGGGGGATTGGTTCCAGGACTGCAATAGATACCAAAATCTATGGATGCTCAAATCCATGATATAAAATGGCATTTATTTACATATAACCTATGCAATGCTCCTGTATACTTTAAAATGTCTCTAGATTACTTGTAATACCTAATACAATGCAAAACACATGCAAGTAGTTGTTTTAGTATGTTGTTTAGGGCTTAATGACAAGAAAAAAATGTCTGTACATGTTCAGTACAATGCAATTTTTTCCCAAATATTATGATCTACAGTTGATTGAATCTGTGATGTTGAACATGTGAATACAGAGGACTGACTGTTCAGATGGAACAGTCTCATTTCTGTATCCTCTTTACCACTGCTCTAAGTCAGGTCCTCTTCTCCATGGCCATGTGTCATGCTGAGTTACTTTGCTCTTCTCCAAATCAGTCACAAAACCCTCACGCATTTGAACTAGTGGGCCTCTATATCTCTCCATTTTACCTGCTTTCATTAATTAGCTCAGGTACAAGTTCCTCTGTGATGTAAAGTCATGCTGTCTCCCCTAGGCAAATTTAGGTTTTCCTTCTTTGGATTCCTATAGTACCCTGTACATATTTCCAATATTAGCAATTACTTTTACACTTTACTTCTTATTTCTATATCTATCTTCCCAGTATTCTGATATTCTTTGAGGGTTAGGACTTTGGCATAAAACCTAAGTATCTCTTAGTCATAATCAGTGTTGAATAAATGTGAATTATTAATAAATAGTTACATGAGATTGTCTCCTGGGTTTGGAAACGAAACACAAAACCTTCCATTGATGAGTTGTAGGCTAACAGTCTCACCCAAGTAAGGGGAGGCTTGGACATATAGTTTGGCTATAGTCCTTGGCTTGTCTACCACAGGGACTGTGTTAGGAGGATGCACTGGAGATGTTCCTTTAAAATGAAAATTTGGAGGAGTTTCAAGATGGTGGACTAGAGGGCGGCTGCATTTCATGTTGCTCCAGGACGCAGGATTCAAAAGAGGAGATAGTGAGAGACTTGGGACCAACTCAAAGCCACCGGGTGAGTCTCTCCCATTGGGGAGGCGTCCCGGATGGGGCGGTAGCCCCGGAACGCAGGGAACTTTGTGAAGTAGAGTTGCTCAGCGAGACGCCCCTCCCCCCACTGGAGCAGTAAACTCGGACAACTGGGATCATCGTAGAGGAGGCGGCTCAGCACAGCGCTTGGACTCGGAGCAACCACTGGGACTCTGGGAGGCTGCCTGAGGAGGAGCAGCGTGGCGAGCTGTTAAGACTCAGAGCGATCGTTTCTGAACACCAGGGGGTTGCCTGGAGGATGAGGAGAAGCGTGGCGGGTTGCTTGGTCTAGGAGTGACTGCATCAGAGCCACAGGTGGTTGCCAGAGGAGGAGCTGCATGGTGAGCTGTTTGGACTCAGAACGACCACTTCTGAACACCGGGGGGTTGCCCGGAGGAAGAGGAGAAGCGCAGCGGGTCGCTTGGTCTAGGAGTGACTGCATCAGAGCCACAGGCGGTTGCCAGAGGAGGAGGCGAGTGGTGAGTTGTTTGGACTCAAATCGACCACTCCTGAACACCTGGGGGGCTACCCCGATGAGGAGGAGGAACAGGGTGGGTCACTTGGACTCGGAGTGACTGCCTAGGGCTACGGGCGGTTGGCGGGAGGAGGAGACGAGAAGTGAGTTGCTTGGACTCCTAGTGACTGCGTTGGAAACTAGGCAGCTGTCTGGAGGAGGAGGTGTGTGGTGGGTCTCTGGGTCTTGAAACTATTGTATGGAGCTCCAGGTGGCGGCTCAGAGGAGGGGCCGCATAGCCAGGCGATTAGGTGCAGAGCAGGGTCCCAGGACTTAGGCGGCTTCTTGCTGGAAGAGCTGCACCGAGACATGCCTAGGGGCGGAGCGAAGTTTCTAGGACTGCGGGCAGATTCTCTGGGAGAGGCAGCCTAAGGAGACTCGCCTGCGAAGGGTGAGGCTCCCAGGCCCAGGAGGTAGGTCCGGGCCCCTGGGAACCTTGCAGAGGAAGACAGCCCAGCCCAGGCGGTAGTTGTAGATTGAGGGGAAACTCTAGGAGGGGAACTGACCAGCGAGACCTCCCCACCGGGTGAGTCTTCCCCACTGCATGAGGTTTTCCCACAAGGTCGGTAAAACCAGAGACACAGGAACAAACAGGCCATGCCTCAGCCCGCAGCCTAGTTCCCCTTTGGATGACCATTGGTCAACAAATGGAGGCACCTCTGCCCACTAGCAGGGAATATACCCCACCTGAGGGTCACCATCCCTAGAGAGGCAGCTTCCTTGTGGAACACCGCATTATCAATTTCCTCCAAGACTTCAGGCTACTGAAGGATAAGAGGGGACATACTAGCAATCTTCAGGGACATTATAAGTCAATAGAGGAAATCTGCAATATCTTAATGACCCACTGATTCCTGAACAATATGAGAAAACAATGGAAGAAAATGCCCCAAACAAATCTAGATGCTACATCAATAAAATCCAACGACAGCATGGCAGAAGAAAGGACAGAAAGGGAGTTCAGAATGTACATAATTAAAATGATCAGGGAAGCAAATGATGAGATGAAAGAGCAAATGCAGGCATTGAATGATGAGATGAAAGAGCAAATGCAGGCATTGAATGTTCGCACCAATTGACAGTTAAAGAGCAAATACAGGAAGCAAAAGATCATTTCAATAAAGAGTTAGAGATATTGAAAAACAACCAAACAGAAATCCTTGAAATGAAGGAAACAATAAACCAAATTAAGAACTCCATAGAAAGCACAACCAATAGGATAGAACACCTGGAAGACAGAAACTCAGATATTGAAGAAAAAATATTTAACCTTGAAAACAAAGTTGAACAAACAGAAAAGATGGTAAGAAATCATAAACAGAATCTCCCAGAACTATGGGATATCATGAAAAGGCCAAATTTGAGAATTATTGGGATTGAGGAAGGCTTAGAGAAACAAACCAAAGGAATGAACAATCTATTCAATGAAATAATATCAGAAAATTTCCCATATCTGAAGAATGAAATGGAAAATCAAGGTCAAGAGGCTTATAGAACTCCAAATACACAAAATGACAACAGACCCACACCAAGGCACATTATAATGAAAATACCTAACATACAAAATAAAGACAGAATTTTAAAAGCCGCAAGAGAAAAGAACCAAATTACATTCAGGGGGAAACCAATATGGACATCAGCAGATTTTTCAATCAGGACACTAAAAGCTAAAAGGGCCTGGAACAACATTTTTCAAGCTCTGAAAGAAAATGGATGCCAACCAAGAATCTTATACCCAGCAAAACTTACCTTCAAATTTGATGATGAAATAAAATCATTCCATGATAAACAAAAGCTAAAGAATTTACAAAAAGAAAGCCAGCATTACAGAACATTCTCAGCAAAATATTCCATGAGGAAGAGATAAAACACAAAGAAGGAAATCAGCAAAGGGAGGAATTATCCTAAAGGAATTGTCAAATAAAGGAGGAACCAAGTTGTGTCAATAAATAAATAAATAAATAAAATTTAAAAAATGAACTAAATGACCAGGAATACAAATCATATCTCAATAATAACCCTGAAAGTTAATGGCCTGAATTCATCAATCAAAAGACATAAACTGGCAGATTGGTATAAAAAGAAAGATCCAACAATATGTTGCCTGCAAGAGACTCACCTCTTAGAAAGAGATACCCACAGACTAAAGGTGAAAGGATGGGGAAAAACATACCATGCACATGGACTCAGCAAAAAAGCTGGAGTATCCATCCTCATTTCAGATAATGTGGACTTCAAGCCAAAGTTAGTCAGAAGGGATAAAGAAGGACATTTCATACTGCTTAAGGGAAGCATAAATCAGCAAGACATAACAATCATAAACATCTATGCCCCAAACAGTGGCTCATCCATGTATGTCAAACAAATCCTTCTCAATTTTAGAAACCAAATAGACCATAACACAATAATACTAGGTGATTTTAACACGCCTCTCTCACCACTGGACAGATCTTCCAAACAAAAATTGAACAAAGAAACAATAGATCTCAATAACACAATCAATAATTTAGACTTAACAGACATTTATAGAATATACCATCCAACCAAGAGCGAATACACTTTCTTCTCAGCAGCACATGGATCCTTCTCTAAAATAGACCATATATTGTGCCACAAAGCTAATGTTAGCAAATACAAGAAGATAGACACACTACCTTGTATTCTATCAGATCATAATGGATTGATGTTAGAAATAAATGAAAGGGTAAAAAACAGAAACTACTCCAACACCTGGAGATTAAACAATATGCTATTATATGATGAATGGATAACAAAAGATATTAGGAAGGAAATTAAAAAATTCTTAGAGGTAAATGAGAACAAAGAAACATCATATCAAAATCTCCGGGACACTATGAAAGCAGTACTTAGAGGAAAATTTATTTCATGGAGCACATTTAATAAAAGAAGTAAAACTCAACAAATAAATGACCTAACACTACAGCTCAAAGCCCTGGAAAAAGAAGAAGAGACCAACACCAAAAGTAGTAGAAGACAGGAAATAGTTAAATTCAGAGCTGAAATCAATGAAATTGAAACAAAAGAAACAATACAACAAATTGACAGAATAAATAGTTGGTTCTTCGAAAAAATAAACAAAATTGATAAACCTTTAGCCACACCAACAAAGAGAAGATGAGAGAAAACCCAAATCACTAAAATTCAGAATGAACAAGGAAATATCACAACAGACACGATTGAAATACAAAACATAATTAGAAGCTATTTTGAAAATCTATACTCCAACAAAATAGAAAATTTAGAAGACATCAAAAGGTTTCTAGAGACATATGAATCGCCTAAACTGAACAAGGAGGACATACACAATTTGTATAGACCAATTTCAAGTAATGAAATAGAAGAAGTCATCAAAAGCCTACCAACAAAGAAAAGTCCAGGACCAGATGTGTTTTCAGCCGAGTTCTACAAAACCGTTAAAGAAGAGCTCATTCCAATACTTCTCAAAGTATTCCATAAAATAGAAGAGGAGGGAACCCTCCCAAACTCATTCTATGAAGCCAATATCACCCTGATACCTGAACCAGACAGAGACACATCGAGGAAAGAAAATTTCAGACCAATATCCTTAATGAACATCGATGCAAAAATTCTCAACAAAATTTTAGCAAATCACATAAAAAAACATATTAAAAAGATAGTGCACCATGATCAAGTGGGTTTCATCCCAGGGATGCAAGGTTGGTTCAACATCAGGAAATCAATAAATGTAATTCACCATATCAATAGACTTAAAGTCAAGAATCACATGATTATTTCAATAGATGCAGAAAAAGTATTTGATAAAATGCAGCACCCCTTCATGCTCAAAACACTAGAAAAAATAGGGATAGTGGGAACATTCCTTAACATTGTAAAGGCCATCTATGCTAAGCCCATGACCAATATCATTCTAAATGGTGAAAAACTGAAAGCATTCCCCCTAAAAACTGGAACAAGGCAGGGATGCCCTCTTTCACCACTTCTTTTCAATATCGTCCTTGAAACTCTAGCCAGAGCAATTAGACAGACCAAAGAAATTAAAGGGATATGAATAGGAAAAGAAGAACTCAAACTATCCCTGTTTGCTGATGATATGATTATATACTTAGAGGAACCAGGAAATTGCACCAGAAAACTTGTAGATCTCATAAGTGAATTCAGTAAAGTAGCGGGATATAAGATCAATGCACATAAATCTAATGCATTTTTATACATAAGTGATGAATCTTTTGAAAGAATAATTAGGAAAACTACCCCATTCACAATAGCATCGAAAAAAATAAAATACTTGGGAATCACTCTCACAAAAGAGGTGAAAGACCTCTACAGTGAGAACTATAGAACACTAAAGGAAGAAATTAAAGAAAACCTCAGAAGATGGAAAGATCTCCCATGTTCTTGGATAGGCAGAATTAATATTGTCAAAATGGCCATACTACCAAAAGTGCTATACAGATTCAATGCAATTCCAATTAAAATCCCAATGATGTACCTTACAGAAATAGAGCAAGAAATTATGAAATTCATCTGGAAGAATAAAAAACCCAGAATAGCTAAAGCAATCCTCAGTAGAAAGAGTGAAGCAGGGGGTATCGCAATACCAGATCTTCAACTCTACTACAAAGCAATAGTAACAAAAACGGCATGGTATTGATACCAAAATAGAAAGGTGAATCAATGGTACAGAATAGAGGACACGGACACAAACCCAAATAAATACAATTTTCTCATACTAGACAAAGGGTCCAAAAATATGCAATGGAGAAAAATAGCCTCTTCAAGAAATGGTGCTGGTAGAATTGGAAATCCATATGCAACAGAATGAAACTAAACTCATATCTCTCACCATGCACGAAACTAAACTCAAAATGGATTAAGGACCTCGGAATCAGACCAGAGACCCTGCATCTTATAGAAGAAGAAGTAGGTCCAGATCTTCAACATGTCGGCTTAGGACCAGACTTCCTCTACAGGACCCCCATAGCACAAGAAATAAAAGCAAGAATCAATAACTGGGATAGATTCAAACTAAAAAGCTTTCTCTCAGCAAAGGAAACTATCAGCAATGCGAAGAAAGAGCCTACAGAGTGGGAGAAAATCTTTGCCAATCATACTTCAGATAGAGCACTAATCTCCAGAATCTATAAAGAACTCAAAAAACTCTACACGAAGTATGCAAATAATCCAATAGACAAATGGGCTAAGGAAATGAATAGACACTTCACAGAAGAAGATCTACAAGCAATCAACAAACATATGGAAAAATGTTCAACATCTCTAGTAATAAGAGAAATGCAAATCAAACCACCCTAAGATTCCATTTCACCCCAATTAGAATGGCGATTATCATGAACACAAGCAACAACAGGTGTTGGCGAGGATGTGGGGAGAAAGGTACACTCATACATTGCTGGTGGGGCTGCAAATTAGTGCAGCCACTCTGGAAAGCAGTGCGGAGACTCCTTAGAAAACTTGGACTGGAACCACCATTTGACCCAGCTATCCCACTCCTTGGCCTATACCCAAAGGACTTAAAATCAGCATACTACAGAGATACAGCCACATCAATGTTCATAACTGCTCAGTTCACAATAGCCAGATTGTGGAACCAACCTAGATGTCCTTCAATTGATGAATGGATAAAGAAACTGTGGTATATATATACAATGGAATATTACTCAGCCATAAAGAATGATAAAATTATGGCATTTGCAGGCAAATGGATGAAACTGGAGAATATAATGCTAAGTGAGATAAGCCAATCTCAAAAATCCAAAGGATGAATGATATCGCTAATAAGTGGATGATGACACATAATGGGGGGTGGGAGGGGTTAGTGTTAGGGTTAGAGTTAGGGTGGGGGGGGCAAGAATGGAGGAGGGAAGGACTGTATAGAGGGAAAAAGAGGGGTGGGAGGGGTGGGGAGGAAGGGAAAAAATAGCAGAATGAATCAAACAACATTACCCTATGTAAAAATATGATTACAGAAATGGTATGCGTTTACGCCATGTACAAACAGAGAAACAATATGTATCCCATTTGTTTACAATAAATAATAAAGAAAAAAAACCAAAAAAAATAAAATGAAAATTTGTAACATTTTGTAATGAATTGTGATTCCTTTTGCTTTATAATTTACTTTTGTTAGGCATTAGTTTAGTTATACCAGATTTCCTTTGAATAATTTTTCAGAATTTTTATTATTAAAATTTTATGAAGACATAGTAATCATTATGTATTTAAGAGCATATAGATTAATATTAAGAAAAATTCATCGTGAAAATCTTTCGGTAAATGTCATCCTTTAAACTTAAATTTCATACTTAATGTAATTGATGGCATACTTGAACATAATTCCTCTTATTTGTAGTTTTTATTTCTTACATATTTTTTCTCTTTTCCTATATTCTTTGAACAAGATCAAGATTTCTAAAATTCCATTTTCTCTTCAATAAAATTAAATGCATTATTACTTTCCCAACTAATGACAAAATGTTTGCCAAAACACCTTTACCAATTTATACCCTCATTTGCAGTGTATGAGAATTTTTGTTTGTTTCACATTCTCACCAACGCTTGATATTGTTTAGTTTCTGTAACTTTTCTCAATCTGGTAGGTATGCAGTAGCATCTCAGTGTGTTTTAATTTGTATTTATCTGACTTCTAGTGAGGTTGATTTATCTTCTCATATGTACAGAGTCCATTAAGATATTTCTTTTCACCTGAGGACATTGTGCTAAGTGAAATAAGCCAAGCAAGGAGAAAGGAACACTGCATGATCTTACTCACATGTGGAATCTAAAAGAGAAAAGTTATAGAAAGTGGAATGGTATTTAGCAAAGGCTGGGCATGGTGGTGGTGGGGATTGAGATGAATGTCAAAGCATACAAAGTTTCAATGATGTAGGATGAATAAATCTGGAGATCTTAGGTACCATGGTGACTATAGTTAATGGATGGACTTGAAAAGAACACATTACCAAATGTGTTACAAATGTTTTTTTTTTTTTTTTTTTCTGATTTGCTGCTTATTTTCCCCTCTTTTTTGTTGTCCTTTGATTTTGGACTCTTAGTTTTAATTTAAATTTATTCTTCTTCCCCTGTATTTGGTAATTTTTGTATCTTGTTTATATCTTTCCCTTCCCTGAAATCTTATTTTTAAAATATGTTTTTAGTTATTGATGGACCTTTATTTTATTTATTTATTTATATGTGGTACTGAGGATTTAACCCAGGGACTCACACATGCCAGGTATGTGCTCTACCACTGAGCCACAACCCCAGCCCCCTGAAATCTTGAATATATTTCCTATAATGTCTTCTAAAAACTTTACAGTATGATTTTCTTGGAGATCTTCAATCCTTGGAAGTGACATTAGTCTGTATCAGAAGTCAAGCCTTTTTTAAAAAATGAAGATATACAATTATCCCAGATCATTTATTTATAATTAATAATGTCTCGCTAATATACCACATTTCCCACAACTTATAAGAAACTGCCCTCCAATTTGTAATAATACCTCTGTTATAAATCATACATTCTTATATGTGTATTAATTTCTGGACAATTTTTTCTGTTCCACTTGTCTGTTTCTGTATCCCTGCAGCATTTCTAAAGAATGAAACTTACTCTTAGTTTTATAATAAGTGTTGTTATCTTGTGGTGAATTTCTTTCCAATCCAGTCAATGTAGCCCTAAGTTTTAAGGCTCTAGATTTCAGGAATCAACTCATATTTCCAGGGAAAGAATCATTGAGTACTTATTTATCACATGGTATTGCTGAATCTTCTTTATTTTGTGGCCTCTGAGAATTACCTTCATTTTATGGATTCTTGGCTGTGTATTTAAAAGAATCTGCATTGTAAGTAATTTCACATGGAGTTTCATTTGGAAAGATTTTTGAGGATATCTTTGTACACATTGCTGGAGCCAAAGTTTCCTGTATTTGGCAGGAAGAAATAACCTGTACATAAAGCAATTTCTGCTTGATTTTTTTAAGAGGAGGAAATGTTTATTTTGGCTCACAGTTTCATAGGTTCAGTCCTTGGTGGGCTGACTCTGTAGCTTGGGCCCAAGGTGAGGCAAAATATCATGGTAGAAGGGTGTGGGAGAAAAAAGCAGCTCAGGACATCGCAATCAGGTAACAGAGAGCAGCATTTCGAGATCTTAAGAGGAATTGTTACAATTCTTGAGTGAGTATGAATAAGGAGAGGAGGATGTGGAAGAGAAGTTTAATTTTATTTCTTATCTCCACTGTGTAATCAATTATTCTGAGATCTCAATAGGTCCTACCAATTAAAATATTACCCCTTGTATGGAATATTTTCATGGACATATTTAGTAGCCTAGCATGCCTTTCTGCTTTCTATAACAAATACTCAGTACATTTTTTTTTGACTGACTAACTGGTAGTAGTATCTCTCAAGACAACTTTTTAAAAACCAAACATTTATATAATAGTTATCATGTGTCAGGCACTATCTGAAATGGTTTACAAATATTTTCTTATTTAATTCTCATGGAACTTGATGAAGTAGTTTGTAGTTATAACAGATGGATTAGCTGAGACATAGTATAATTAATTAGGTTGCTTAAAGTCAACAGCTGGGGAGTAAGTGGTGGTGGCACAGGGCTGGGAATCCAGACAGTCCTGCTCCAATGTCAGTACTGTCACTGTGCTAACTGTGCACATTTTAGTTAGTGTTTCTTAGGTGGGAGAAGTCTTAATGAATAAAACATGATAGTCAATCCTGAGGAGAGAAATAAGAAATCATATAAAATGACTTTGTTTGCTGTATTTGGAATGATTTACAAAAAGTTGGCAGTGAGATGTCAAATGTAAGCATAATTTAGAAGCAAGCTACAACCATTCTCTTAGTCCTTTTGGACTTAAATAACAAAATTCCATAAACTGGGTAGTTTATAAACAACAGAAATTTATTTCTCACAGATCTGGAGACTGGGAAGTCCCAGATCAAGGCACTAAGTGAATTTAATGTCCAGTGAGGGTCTGTTTTTTGGTTCACAGATGGTGCTTTCTAGTTGTGTCCTTACATGGTAGGGAGGGGTAAAAGAGCTCCCCATATGCCTATTTTATAGCACTTATCCTTTCATGAGGTTTTATGGCCTAATCATCTCCCAGAGGGCCCCAGCTCCTAAGACCCTCATCTTGAGAGGATTTTAACATAAGAATTTTGGGTGATTCAAACACTGGACCACAGTAGACATACTTACACTATGTTTTATTCATCTAACATTTTTGAGTGCCTGCTTTGTGTAAGCATTTTGCTCTATGTGGAGGTTACAAATATTGCATAAGACAAACTCTCTTTCCTCCCTCAAGAAAGTTTGCCAGAATAGCAGAAGTGGGTTTCATTGTACAGAGGTATCTCTCTGTAGGAATTTTCTTAGATAAGCACAGTTGGGGGTGGAAAAAATGAGAAGAATAGATAATACACATGAAAGAAAGCAGGGAAATGGTTTATTTCTTTTAACTTTTTGCTGCTTCTTCCTACTTTACCTACTCTAGTAGCCTATTGCTATGTTTCCAGAACAATGCCCAGAAATTTCTTTCTTCCTTGCTTTGGACACTGTAGATAAGATGTGGTGTCATAGGTAATTCTAAGTATGTTAGTTTTAGGGTAATTGGTGAGCAAGGGAAAAGAAGACACACTTCAGAGTTTACCAGTGGTCATTTTTCTTGAAATGTGAAACAGAGGTAGCAACATTGATATTGTCCTAAGATTAAAAGGCAAAGGATTATCTGCACAGTGTACACAGCTACTCTGGCTTCTCATGCCTGCTATGTAACCAGTTCGTGATCTTGATTTGTTCTTGAGGATTTCTTACCACCTAATTGTCCGAACTGTAAAATAAAAGTAAAGTAAAAGGAAGCTGATCAAAATGCCAAAATCCAAAGCTGACATCAAAGTATAGGGTTTTCTCAGGTTTAAATTACTTCTTAGTTGCAAATTGTGCATTTTTGTCCACTATGTGAACATTTTTAGTCACATAAATACTTCAGAGAAATTTCTACAATATGCTGACTCTGCAAGACTCAAATCAGTAATATGGTTTTTGAGTTCCTCTTCTGAGAGCACTGTAGTTCTCTACCTGGCTCTTCTTTCCCTTTGTGACAAATACCCTGTAGAGAACCATTAAGTACTAATCTGGTGGGATAAAAATATTTATGCAAATTGACTTAATGAGGGGAGCATCTTTTGTGATCAAAATTATTTTTATTGATTTTCTTTAGTTAAAAAATTTAGTTATAAGAATCAAGCAATGGGGGCTGGAGTTGTAGCTCAGTGGTAGAGCACTTGCCTAGCACTTGAGTTATACCAGAGAGGCACTAGGTTCAATCCTCAGCACCACATAACAATAAATAAATAAAATAAAGGTATTTCCTCCTTCCATAACTAAAAAAAAAAAAAAAAAAAGAAAGACTCAAGTAGTGGCTATTGGTCAAACCAATCCACCACTATAGGTTCGAAATGTGCAGAGGCTAGTTTTTAAATAAAGGTGACAAATCCAATTAGATTTTCATAACACTGTTCAGGATTTACATCACCTTGATTCTGGACATAGTTCAATACACAAAGCTCAAAGAATGACAGCACAATCATCAATAATTAAAGCAATTTTCTAAACCACTTTTGGTAGGAC
The DNA here is from genome assembly GCF_902686445.1 of Sciurus carolinensis. Classification (NCBI taxonomy): domain Eukaryota; kingdom Metazoa; phylum Chordata; class Mammalia; order Rodentia; family Sciuridae; genus Sciurus; species Sciurus carolinensis. Next base: position 71,142,559 of record NC_062222.1, on the reverse strand, counting down.
AGAATAAATTCTATCTTTTAATAAAAGTCTAAAGCTACACAAAACTCAAAGCAATCGAACTATTCCTCTACCTGAGATCAAAATAAATTTCCTTTTTCCTCTCTAAACATAATCCTTAGTATTGAGGTAAACTGGAATTTACATGATATACTTTTTAAAACTTTTCCCCCCAATTTTAAGCCCTGCTTTTGAGAGATAATTCTCATGCTACTGTACTGATTTTTGTACTAAAGAAAATATATTTGTCATTGCATTTGCTATATGTCATATTAAAAACCATATAGAAAAAATTAGGAAAATGAAGAAAAAAATTAGGCCAAAGTCTGGAAAATAATATAAAAATAATCATTCAAAAGGGAATATTAGCCACAAAATTGACAGGCAGGATGAAACAGAGAACAGAAGCATCTTAATAGTAAGGAAAGCTAATGGTTCTGTGATGCACATCATTATAAAAGCATAATAAAGACCTGGAGTGATCCTGTTTGGAAAGCTGTGGTATCCTTCATTTTGTATGACAAGAGTGGTAAAGAAGCATCAGTAAAGACAGCCAGGATGATAAAAGATCTTAAGGTCATAGCTCCTTGTGGAGAATAAAAAAAAAAATGAGGCCAGTATTTATTCTTGAGAAGAAAATGAAAGGTGAACATGACTAATGCAGGTAAAGTTTGGGGTATAGAAAAGGTATGTGAAAGGAAATTCTTCAAGGATATAATAGTTCAAAAGCAAGAGGGCATGAAATAGTGCAAAAAAAGGCCTTGACATTTAAAAGAATGTTATTGAAACAGTGCAATTCAGGTGTGGAAATAATGGCTAAAGCTGGCCATGGAAGTTTCCATTTAAGTAGAAGGAATTTATTAGCTACTTAGATAAAATCATGGAACAGATTAGTGAGTGTTCAAAGTATGACCTGACCTGAATGTACTTTTATGAAGAAATTATGTTTTCTACCTCGGAGTATATCTTATGGATAATCTCACATCTATTGAGAAGTTGATAGTATGTCCTAGGCTGCTTTTATTTCATTGCTGACAATTAATTATAATATAAAATGACATTTTAATTTATAAGCACATTTATTTCCTGACATAGACACCTGTCGATGGAGAAAACTGTATTTTAGTAACCATATAATGAATAGGAATAATAAATAGATGCCACTGTAGTAGATCTAGGAAGAGACCACAAGTCAATTTGTTTCAATTCGGTACTTTCTTTGTTAAATGCAAGCAAACTGCATGTATATGAAACATGTATTTCTCTGAGTTATACCTGTTTTATGGGTAAAAATGTGCTTCTATTAATTATAGTAAATTTTGTCACCCACAGCTCCATCAGGCATAGTCATAGGGCACCATCACTGATGCTCCCCTGGGATGTGCTAAGGCAGAACCATGATATGTGGGACCTTCATTGCACTGTGGGACCCTCAGCCCACATTCAGATTCCCCAGAGGAGGTGGGAGAGCATCTCTCTCATACTTTGGGTTTTGTTTTATCATGTGGTACCAAAAATGGTGCTGCCTTGATTTTAGAAGTTTAGTGAGGAGTCGACAATGATGATGATGACCACCATGATAATGATGATGATGATGATGATGATGATGATATGTGTGTGTGTGTGTGTGTGTGGTCTTACATGCAGGCTCTAGAACTGAGATGTGAGTCAGTCAGTCAAAACAGATGGCTCATGAAGAACACTGTATTTTCTCCCGGCGGATGACTCAGGTTTTCTTGTTGAGCCAAATCATTCATATTATTTGGCTATATTCCTCCGCTCGAGCTTGCTTCTCAGTCTCTTCTCCAATTCCTTTCCTCAAGTCTTCAGAAAATTTAGATATGTCTAAAGTCCAAAAATGAACCACTGAGGGAAAAACAAGGGGTTCTGGCTAAATGAGGAATCTTAAAATAAAAAAAAAATAGGGAAGAGAGGAAGTAGAGAAGAAGGGAAAGTAGAAGAAGAAAAAGGAAAAAAATTAATGAGAATAAAAATAAAGAAGCATAGATTCAAAGCTAACAATAGCACAGTCTCTCATTCAATTTCTTTCCTTTCATCTACATCTGGTCTTTCATTAATTCTTGGACTCTTTGATGTTTCTTAGTTCAGTATTTAATATTTCCCTTCTATTGGCATCAAAGTCTGGTAGTTCTTGTCAAATGGGATCAATTAGATCCCTTCAAAACATTTATGTTTTACACTTCAGACAGTAAGTGCAATTATTATGGTTCAAATGAAATTTCGTTTTAAGCAATGACTAACTTATAGGCATCCAGCTGGATTCTCTGTTTCTGAGAGACTGCCAGAAGTGGTGTACCCTTTTTTATTGCTGAAGAGAGAGAAGTTATTTTTATGACTCTTTCCAATTCTCTTTGCATCCTGCTTTATGCCATAATATTTTTGTTGGTGGTTGGTTTCATCTTTATAATATAATTTCCCATGACATATTTTTTTCCTGGAACGTAACTTGTCATTTTAACCTGCTTAAGCAGATCGTTTTCACTGATGTTCCAGGGATATCAGCAAAGCCCATGAGCTACTAAACATGGGCAGGGCTGCACAACCTGACAGGGCTATGTGGGGCAAGCCCCAGATGCTGGGACACCAGGAAATTTTCAAGGCTAGAATGACTTTCTATTCTTAAAGAGTAGATGTGTTCACTTGTGTATGCTGATGGCGTGAGCTGTGGGGTTAACATTGGCTATATGTAGTAAAATTAAGAAGGTTGTGGAAGATTTCTTTTGTCATCATTAAACCCTGCTGGACAAAAACAATCGATAGGTTCAGTGCAATCCCTGAAAAAATTCCCATGGCACCTTTCATGGAAAAAACAACCCAAAATTTATGTGGAATAACAACCCCATATAGCCAAAGCATTCTTACACAAGAACAAAACTGGAGGTATCACATTACTTAATTTCAAAATACTGTATATCTCAAAGTCATGGTAATCAAAGCAGTATGGTACTAGCATAAAAATAGACATAAACTAATGAAACAGAATTAGATCTATGCTTTTACAGTCAATTAATGTTTGACAAAGTTTCCAAGAACATCCAATGGGAACCCAGTACAGTTGTGCATGCCTGTATTCACAGCAGTTATGGAGGCTGAGGCAGAAGGATCTCAGTTCAAATCAGTTTCAGCAACTTAGCAAGGCCCTAAGCAACTTAGTGAGACCCTGTCTGAAAATTAAAAAAAAAAAAAAGTACTGGGGATGTTGCTTAGTAGTTAAGCACTCCTAGGTTCAATCCCTGGTACCAAGAATACATACATAACATACATACTTACATATATAAATAAATAGAAAGAACATACAATGGGGACAGGATATTTCTTCAACAAATGGTTTTGGGAAAACTAGATATCCACATGAAGAAGAATGAACTTGGACACCTATACCATATAAAAAATCAACTCAGAATGGATTAAAACATGCTGGAGAATTTTTAGGTAGTCCATTTAAAAAACTGAAATAATTATAGTATTCACATGCAGTTGTAATAAATAATACAGTGATCTCTTTTACCCTTTTGTTCACTTTTCCCCAATGCAACAGCTACAGTATATAAACAACTGCGATATTGACATTAATACAATTCCCAATTTAATTCAGATTTTCCCCATTTATTTGTACGTGGGTGTGTGTATTTTTCCACACAGTTTTATCATCCTGAAGATTCATGTACCCACTGCCATGGCCAAAGATACTGAAGAGCCAGGTGTGGTGGCACATACTTGTAATTCCAGTCGCTCTATAGTGGCTGAGGCTGGAGGATCTCAAGTTCAAAGCCAGCCTCAGCAAAAGCTAGATGCTAAGCAACTCAGTGAGACCCTATCTCTAAATGAAATACAAAATAGGGCTGGGGATGTGGCTCAGTGATTGAGTGCCCCTGAGTTCAATTTGGTATCAAAAAAAAAAAGAAAAAAAAAGATACCAAAGAGTTCCAACACCACAAGGATTCTTCCCATTGTCCTTTGATAGCCACACCCATCTCCTTTCTCCCCCAGCACTCCTTAAATAAAAACAAATCTGTTCCTCACTTCTATAATTGTGTCATTCCAATAACATCATACACGATATACATTTTTAAAAATACACTTTGTAGAGCAGCTTGAGTTCATAACAAAATTGAGCAGAAAGTACAGAGTTCCCATGTACTTCTTTTCCTCCTTCACCCTCTCCCAGTCTCCCAGCCTTCCAGGCTGTTCACCTCCCTCCTCACAGTAGAACATTTGTTATAATCTATGAATCTATAAACCTTCATTAACACATTGTCACCCCAAGTCTATAGTTCACATTAGGGTTAATTCTTGGTGTTCCACAGTCTATGGGTTTTGGCAAATGTATAATATCATGTATCCACCATTAAAAATAGCTTTTTTTTTTTTTAAACAATCTGTATATCCTTTGGTGAAATGTCTCTACATATCATTTGTCCATTTCCTATTTGGAATACTTGCTTTTACATTATTGGATTTTGCATGTTCTCTATATCTAGATAATGATCCTTTCATGGATTGTGCTTCAAAGATATTTCTCCCAGTTTATAGCTTATCATTTCATTTTCTTCATAGGGGCTTTTATAGTTAAAATGTTTAAATTTTGGTGATGTCCAACTTACCAGTTTCCTTTTATGGATGTGCTTTTAGCATTAATTCAAAGAACTCTGCCTAGCTCTAGATGCCAAAGAATTTCTCCCTGTATATTTTTTCCCTAAAAGTTTATTGTCTTAAGCTTTATATTTAAGTCTATGATTTGTTTGAGTTAATTTTTGTATAAGGGTTTAGATTTAGCTCAAGATTGATTATTATTTTGCCTATGGATGTCTGGTTGCTGCAGAACCATTTGTTATAAGTCTTGACCTTCTTCATAGAATTGCTTTTATAGGTTTGTCAAAAGTCAGTTAAACATATTTGTGTTAGGTCCTCTATTCTGTTTCATTGATCTGTGTGTCTGTTTAGTAATTAAATTTGATGAGTTCATGTACTTTAAATGAATTTGCTCTGACTCATTTTAAGATCAGTAGTTTACGATCATTCCAGGGATTTTTTTTTTAAATTTTAAAAACTACACTGGTGACTATCAAAGGTGAGATAATGAGCATAACCAACATCTACTGGGAGCATAATATTTAGCAGGTACTATTCTGAGTATTTTCCTTTGTAGTATTTAATTTGTACAACAACCCTAAGAGTTAGGCACTATCCTTATTTTATAGATGAAGAAATCAAAGCACAAAGGGTTAAATGTCATACCAATGTTAAGTCAGGATTTGCAAGATGACTTTAGAGGCAGAACTGTCACTCAGAATGTTAATCAAGTTCCTACAGAAGTGTATATATTTATTTCCTTTAGGAATATGGGTAGTACTGTACATGAAATCAATTTATCTTTAAATGTCATCAGAAACATTTGCAACTATATTTTGCTAACATGATACCCATTATAAGAATAAAGGTGTCATTTATATCTTTAAAATTAATTTTATGTATATGTTACGTTATTATGTATATGATGTTATTAGATGCAGATAGTGAAGTAAATTGATATATGCATCATCTCATGTGGTTATTCACATAGCACCTAAAATCTACTCATTTAACCTGAATCCCAAATACAGTGCAATTTTATTACCTTTATTCTTCCTGTACGCTAATCTCTAGAATTATACATCTTGTATATCTACTACTTTGTATCATCTGATCTATATAATGATGTAATTTAAAGACAAAACTTGACTATGTAAAAATGTACGGGATTCTCTGAAAGGCATTCTTAAAAGTTTTTGGAGTGTTTGAAATATATTCAGTGTAAAGCAATTGTCGATATTACAAAATGATTGCTTTTTTAAAAAAATGATTGTTTTATTGATTGTTTTTGTTGCCGAAGTTCTTTTTCCTATTGTTATATTAGGATTTTCCTTCACTTTCATGGCAGTGATCAATTCAATATTGTAGTATATTACATCAGTATTTTATTATATATTTTATATTCACTATTGTGTATTAGTAGTTATGGTTGGCTCCATGTTCTCATTCCTGGATCCATAAATGTTACATTTTGTAGCAAAGGGGACTTGGAAGATGTGATAAATGTAAGGATCTGGAGATGGGAAAATGATCTTGGATTATCTGGGTGGGCCCTAAATGCAATCGAAAGTGTCTCTTGTAAGAGGAAGGTAGAAGGACATTTGCTACAGAAGTAGATGTGGTGTTGGAAGCAAGAATTGAAGGGATATAAGGAAGGGGTCCTGGGCCAAGGGATGAAGACCATCTTCTAAAGCCAGGAAAGGTGAGAATTTGATTCACCCCAGGACTCCAGAAGGCTCTAGCCCTGCTGATACCTTGACATTAGCCCAGTGGAGCTGATTTCAAAATTCTGGTCTCCAGATCTTTAAGACAATAAATTTATGTTGTTTGAAGTCACCAAGTTTGTGGTTAATAGTCACCATAGGAAACTAACTAAAATAGCCTTAAGCACCGGTACAATAATGGGATATTGCAAGTGTAATCTGATTTGAAATTTATTGAGGCTGGAAATTCCTGAACTTCAGTTTAAGAAGATTGATTGAACAGTAGTTTCCCTTTTGGTACATTTCCTCTACAGGTGAGAGATGGGTGAGAGAAGATCCTGTAGGATGATGTCGAAGGGTGAATTGGCACGGTATGAGCCATAAAAAGCCAGAAGGGGATCTAAGTGAACAGTTCAAGGGAAGAATTCCTATCAACAAGTCAAAATTTAAAGGAGAAAAGAAAGCTAAAGGGCAAGACGAGAATGGAGTAGGAGAACAAAAATAATATCAAAGGGTTAATGGAGGAAAAGGCTAGGCAAGACTGTGAAGGGTGGTCTCAGTTAAAAACTAGCTAGCATGATGGACAGGGACTTCCACTTTGGTTGCAAAAACTATGTAAATTATGTAAATAGCAAAAAATAGTGAATTATGTAATAGCAAAATCTATGTAAATTTACATAGCAAAAACTATGTAAATTATGTCTATCAGAAAAGAGCACAAATGAATATACCTAATGCACCTACTGCCCCTCTTGTTCTTCATGGAGCTGCCAGCTAAGATGCGATCAGTGCTGCCTGGGAAATTTAAGAGCCACCCATCCAGAGTAGACAAGGAACCTCAGGCGCGCCCTCTCTCTCTCTGTCTCTTTGTCTCTCTCTGCCTTTTAAACAACTAGGCAGGATGAAGACAGCCCATCCTGCTCCATAGGTGTCCAGTAAAGGCACTCTTATCTGTGCCACAGCCGCACATATCTACGTGTAATTTTTGGTTATGTTTTGGGGCTCTGACCTACCACATAAGGATTTCAAGTGTTAAAGGATGATATTTAATTAAGAAATCTTTTTCACATTCTCATTTTCTTAGAAACTGAATTTATCTTGTAGTATCATTTTCTTCTTTATTACCCAATGAGGGGAGGAAGATTCACTCACTTTTGAACTTGTCTGGTGTATATATTTCACACAGACTTTTTTTTTTCCTCTCAGAAGTTAATGACTAAGAGGCAGTTCTTGTCAGATAAAAGGGACTGAACAAAACCTTCTGTTACTAGTAGAGAGGGAGAGGAAAGAGAGAGCACAAGGTTAAATAAATAACTAAATAGAAGAGAGTGTTGTTTCTTCCTTCCCCTGGGTATATCCTTTTTCTATTCTGCATGGTACCAAAACAACATGGCACTGATGTGGTGGGAGACCAGACCTGGTTGAGGAAGGTGTTTAGACCTCACGATCAAAACACACTGTGAAGTGTTAAACTGAGAAGGCAACCTAGCCTCGCCAGGCTACCTGTGGGGACATGGAATGCTACTGTAGCCTGGAAGAACACTGTGGTTAGACTGAGGAGGGTGCAGGATGTGGGGTCCAGGGATGCTAGGAATACTATAGAAAATGAGCTGTATTTCAGCAGGTAACAGTGTGGGAGACCCAGGGGATCATATGAAATGAGGGATAGTTTCCAAATGGGGTAGATAGATGTCCCCTATACTGGTGCCAGGGTGATAAGTAAGTTCCTCCAGAATTTATGTCAAGAAGAAAATGGAGAATCTAAATAAGTGGTCCTTGAGACCAAAGACTAATCTGAAAGAGCCTAAATTAATCTTAAAGACTGAAATATTCTAAATGGAGAGCTCGCCTTTCTTTTTTGTCTTGTTTTGCTCTATACAATACAGAACCTCAAAACAGGATGAAATTATTTATAAAATGGAGGAACTTTAGATTAGGTAGAGGGAAATGAGAGGGAGAAGGGGGTGGGGGTATGAAAAATAGTGGAATGAGATAGACATCATTACCCTGTGTACATGTATGATTACACGAATGGTATGAATCTACATCGTGCACAACCAAAGAAACAAAAATTTGTACCCCATTTGTGTATAATGAATCAAAGTGCAGTTCTGTAAAATGAAAAAAAAGAAAAAAAAAAGAAAAAAATCACTTTCTGCTAATATGTTTGCAAATTGTGTGAAGAAAATTTCTTTTCTGAAATAAAAAGGAATATTTACAATAAAAAAATAAATTTACAGCCAGGCGTGGTGGCTCATGCCTGTAATCCCAGTGATTAGGGAGCCTAATGTGGAATGATCAGAAGTTCAAAGCCAGCCTCAACAATTTAGTGAGGCTCTGAACAACTTAGTGAGACCCTGTCTCAAAATATAAAATAAAAAGGGTTGGGGATGTAGCTCAGTGGTTAAGTGCCCCTGGATTTAATGCCTGGTAATAACAACAAAAAGAATAAATTTACATTAAAATTTTTTTGTTGCTTATGAATATGAGGATGCAGATTTTACTCAGATGGATCAAGGTTATTCTTAAGTGTTTTGTAATTACCTCAAAGATTGGTTGTCATTGACTTCATACTTTCCAGACCTGAGGGCTTTTCTGTAGTTCTTATCCCATGTAATTTCCATGGTTGTCTTAGGATCATCTTCCCACCTATTTCTCCTCTCCCTTACTTGCTATATATTGCTGGTATCTGAGCCTGGTAGGCTGAGTTTTCTAGTCTCCCCTGTGACTTGCTTAGGGTACGGTTGAGATTATAAGAGCTACAGGACGAACATCACCATGGGACCAAACTCCAATATCCAAATCATCCCTGGGTATGCTTTGATTATTTTCTTTATTCTCTTGATTTTACTGTCTTTGAAATGTCTATAAATTTTGATTATTATATTACAATGGTCTATTCACTTCTCTAACTCCAATCTCAAACCTATGGAAGTTTCCTTATGAAAGTCACTTGACTTATAGAGAACAGACATAAATGAATAGCTCGAGGTATGAGATGAAGTAATAGAAAGCTCCTCTCTAGGGATTGATCAGAGTCAAGTTTTTGTCACATTTTTGTTGTTCCTGTGAGAATCACTCTTTGCAAATGTTATTCATGAAAAGCGTCTCATCCACAGGTGTACTGAGGCAGGAAAAAATGGTGGGAAGTTTTGCATTCTGGAGAAGAGAGTTTCCTATATAAGCTGCTTCTTGGCTCATTGAGTTATTTAAAGGAACAGGACTGGTCTAAAAATGAAAGTAGATCTGAAATTGTAGAAATTTTGAAACAATGCTTGTCTACTTTTCCTCCTAAGTATCAACAAGGGCAGAGGAAGATAAATACGTACATTTCACCTCAGCCAGTGGTGATAGTGGTATGGATTGGAAAGCCAATCTGCCATAAAGTTTATCTTTAAAATTAATTTCAATGTAATTTAAATTACATGCAATCTGTCTGGGTGTTTGTTTTAATATGGAAGTCTTCTATTTTGACTTCCTAAATACATGGCCTGTGATTTTCCTCTGAGACTCTGTGTATCTACTGGCTGATGGCTTCCCAGCAACTGCTCTGTGTTTTCCATGCTTCTGCCTGTGGAAGCACTAAACTCCAAGGGACAGAGAGCTTGCTCATGGTAGCAGATCTCTTTAAGAGAACATTTGGAGAAAGAAAGAGAGCTGGAGGCCATAAGGAGCTAATAATGTGGGGTAGGTGGGGAGAATTTGGCATGGTAATGGGAGAGGTTTTGCCTTTTTTCTTTGGCCAGTCCTGGTGTCTTTGGGGCAGCAGTGATTTTGATTAATGACTCACAACTTTTCCCTTCATTTATTTTAAATTAGTCCATCTTCCTTTAAGATACGGCCATCAAGAGGGAATCTGATCTTACTAGATAACCTGTGTGTCCTACCCCAAACCACAGCCCTAAAGGTAGCTGTAGCATTTCCAATCTGCTGAAATATTGATTCCATGGCATCAGAAGACCAAAAGTCACATATCTGCTTCCTTTTCTAGTAAGGCTGATGTTACTTGAAGTGCCCTTCACCTTTGCTCTTACCAGGTAAGTATAATCCCATTTTGGAGAGAATTGTTGAGTCAGAGCAATAGAAGCCTTGAATATACTGTAAATCTGATGTACAGATTTTTGTCACAGTTGCATTATTTGCTAAAGTGCATTTTGAGGCACTCTGGGATGTGATTAATTTTAAGGGCAATAGAGAATGCTGCCATTGAATTTAGAGGCCCTCTGGGATAAATGACCCTGACCGTTTTCTTATTACAGGGGAATTTTTAATATAAAATGGAAGCAGTTAACAGTAGAATATTGTAGTATCTTATTGTTACTGGGGCATAAACTATTCCAGAAGCCATGCTGTAGGATAAATAGGGTTATTGCAGTATGGTTTGAGCTAATAAAATAAAAACATGCTAGATTCTGTCTAGCTGAATTCTTCAATGCATCACAAGAATGCTTGTGCCTTTTGTAGAGAAGGTTCTATTATCCACCTATTATCTGTTTACCTATCAGTCTGTTTGTCTATCAATCTATCATCCATTCATTCCATCTATCCATCATCTCTCTCTTTCCAATTCTTCCAGATTTTGCTAGTCATAATTTGCCACTTTCTTAAACTTACAACCTATAACATCTTCAACAGTCATTTTGCAAATGATCTTATAATGGCATTATTTTAAAATTCATATTTAGATTCTGTTTTGCACAGCAAGTATGTGTTCTTCCTAACAGATTATAAACCTTCACAGAAAAGGAATTATTACTTCCTTTTTGTATTACCCAAATCTCCCAATGTAGTTCTCAATAAATATTTTGTTATTTCAATTATAAAGTCATGTTTAAAAAAATACAAATAGAATTTCAAAATATTTAGCATTTACTCGTGGAGCCAGGTGATATACAAATTATTTTTCTACTCTTGGGTAGCCGCTTATGCCAATTCTTTTCATAAGCATTATTGAGAATTTAGTTTTTAAGGTACTGTTATGTATGATGGCAGGGAGGATGGCTAAGCTTTGAATTTAGTGAGGGAAGAGAGGTAACAAACAGCTAACTATAGTTTTACTTCTCAAAGTGTGTTCTAGCAATCAGCAGCCTTGGCATCAGTGTAGGCTACAATGAGAACTGCTGCACTGGAATTAGCATTTTAGCAAGGTCTCAGGTGATTTGTGTGCATGTTAAAGTTTGAGAAGGACTGGACAGGAGCACTCCCTCCCAAATCACTTTTCTTTCCCTCTTATGAATGGCATTTAACAGATTGTATCATGGGGACAAAAAAAGGGCAGAGAACTAATGTCTATTTAGCATCTACGTTGAAATACAGACAGCCTCGAGTTTTATTTCTCACTTTTTCCCTACTAACAGATTCTCTGTTATAATCAGGCTCATGGTTACAGGAGTAATGGACTCATATAAATTCCTCAATCACTGTAATTGCTATTTAGCCATATGCCTGTAGCCATATGCCTGTGGCAGTGTTGACTCTAGGGGAACAGCAGTTAAAGTGCCTGCTTTTGGTCACATTCCCACCAAATGCCACACTCCTGAACAGGACTGTGTATTACCACTTGGGGCAGGTGCAGGACTGATGGGGATAAAGCACTAGTGTGGCACCTCTATCTATTTGTAATGCTGCGTGTATTTCACATCCTAATGAATGCCCTTACTGGCTGCTAATGCATGCTAGAAAGCATTAATTTGGTCCAGTTTGTACTGAGTACTGATGGTTCTTGACAGGAATAGGACTAGAAGATGAGATAAGACATTCGCTTAACTAGATTTAAACAAAGGACGGTATCTTCATTTCCATAAAACAAGTTGACACGTGGCATTAAATTCATTGCTGTTATCTGTCTGAGGCTTTTCTTGGAAGAATAATGAATGCTAAACTTTATTAGAAATATGACTCAATCTTAATATCGCAAATGTGTTGGTAGACCAGAAGGAATGTAATTGTTTTATCAGAATGACTTTGGTTGGTGAAAGCATAATTAATGGAAGAGATAGCTTATGCCATCAGAATTTTTCATTTAGGTTTCGAAAGTCTAACAAAAACCTAATATTGAAATATACCAAGAATAAGCCATAGTTCAGAATATAAAAGAGATTAAAGAATGAATGAGGCAACTTTTTGTTAAGTAAGATGGATAGCATATATGCATTCACTACCAATTCTACCAAAGGTTCTCTAAAATCACAATATAGAGATATAAAAAAAGCCATAAGCTCGAAGGACAAAAATGCCAAAAGAAAGGAAAAGAATACAACACAATTTGCAATTTAGAAGGGGGAAAAGAGATCGTTCTGGTTATCTATGGCTGTGTAAAAGACTCAAATAACACTTACTGTATTATATCTTACAATATTTTGGTAAAAAAAAAATTGGGCAAGGTTGAACTGGGAAAATCTTCCATTCCCTATGGCACTGACTGTAGTTGCTCAGTGGCAACCATCTGGCAGTTGGCTGATCTGGAGGGTTGAGGATGCCTTTAATCACGCCTTTTAGCAGAAGAAGTCTGGGCTTAACCAGATATCTTTCTCTCTCCATGTAGTCTTTGGGCTTTACTGTTTCCTCTCCTGCAGTGTGGCTGGTCCTGCAGTATGGATCTGAAAGCTCAGGGTTCTTGGAAGAAGTGTCCAAGAAATAGGCCTGAGTCTAAGCATTGGCACAGGTCCATTTGTGCCATATTTTATTAGTCAAATTAGTAGTCTCAATAGAACAAATGGGACTGAAACTGGCAGTCATCTTTATTCTGTCACCCAGGTGGATAAATAATAGCATAACTAGAAGGCCAAAGGAATTTGAAATCCAAGCTAGCAGTGAGAGAACTGTAGAGGTCAGTTAAGTCCTGCCACAAAGCCTCTGAGAGGCTTAGGAATTTCACATACTTCTGAAAAGTGTGGTGGTGGGGGCACATGGAGGGCTGAAAACAGGACTGGTTGAAAGTCTATATAAAAGCATTTGGTTCTGTAACCCTTCCCACAGTTTGTTAGGCCCTTGTCCATGCTGATAGGAGAGTACAGGTTTAGTTTCTGGAGAGGTTGAAGAAGACTGACTGACCTTGGGTAGAACTGAAAGTAGGTAAACCACATAGAAAACAAAGGTATTAAATAAAAATGTGTCATAAAATCCTTTCCCTTTCATCTCCTAATTGGTACTGGAAGACTCTTAAGTAAGAACGGAGAGCTTCTCTCTGGTAAACTTAACAAGTCTGAGAGAAAATGTCTCTAGATTTTGACAATTGAGGTGCCCAGTGAAGTGGCACCATCATATCCAACATCCATGACACATCAGCAAATTTCATCTACATGCACAGTATCTAATAATACGAAGTAACAATAAATTTAAGACAAAATTTGAATATCCTCCCCTTGTAATTACTATCCAGACCAGTAATCAGGTGCTTAATTAATCCTAGAATTATTGCTGGTAATAAAGTTTTATTACTACCACTGAATAGGAGCTGTAATGAGTAAGGGAACAAGCTGATTGATTGGTATTGTGGAGGAAGGTGGTTCGGGATCCTACTGAAAATGACTTAAGGGGAATGCAGGAAGCTCTCTGAAGATCTGGAAGCCAGAAAAAAAACTTTTTATCTAGAATCATCAAGAATAGCAGAGATCAAGAGGGACAGGAAAGTGAAAGGCAACTTGGATCAAATGTAGAAATATTTTGGTACTTGAAAGAGAATGTGAACTTCAGAATGATAGAAAAACTGAGCAGAAATAGAATCAAAGAATATAAGAAGTTGCTTCCTACCAAAGGCACACCTATTTGTTTTTATTCTGCATGCATGTAACAGTAACCGTGTGTAATTTTTTCTGTTTTCAGTAAGGCTATTTATGTTTTCTTTTTTGCTTTTAAGAAGACTAACTGGGAGTGTTGGGATATTTAACCTCCTATTAAGGTAACAATCATACATGTGGAAAAAATTTCATAACACTAATAAGAGTTCCAAAGAGAGTCTCCTCTGACCTTACACATCCTAATTAACATACGTATGATGGAGACTTTTATTGCATATGCTCCCAAGAGCAGTACCAAGGTTGATTGCTACCACTGTGTGTTCACCCTTGGGCTAATCACTGAAAAATGTAGTGCTGGGAATTGTCCAAGTGCAAAGACGGGGACATGAAGGACCATGAGGCATGAATGTCTTTGTGGTAGAGATGCCAATGATTCCTTCCCTACTCACATCCTTAGGCATTCTGGCTTCCCTTATCCCCAGAATGGATAGCACTACATATTATATGACTTAATTCTCCATGCCGTGGCTGATTGGACCTTAGATGGATATCTGACCCAAGCTGAACCTGAAATTTGGAGTTCGAATATTGAAAACTTGATTCATGGGGGGTTTCAAGATGGTGGACTAGAGGGTGGCTGCATTTCATGTTGCTCCAGGACTCAGGAGCCAAAGAGGAGATATTGACTTGGGACCAACTCAAAGCCGCCGGGTGAGTCTCTCCAGTTGGGGAGGCGTCCCGGATGGGGCGGTAGTCCCGGAACAAAGGGAACTTTGTGAAGTAGAGTTGCCCAATGAGACACCCCTCCCCCAGCTGGAGCAGTGAACTCGGACAACTGGGAGCATCATAGAGGAGGCCGCCCAGCACAATGCTTGGACTCGGAGCAACCACTGGGGCTCCGGGCGGCTGCCCAGAGGAGGAGTTGCGCAGCGACTGTTTGCACTCAGAACGACCGCTCCTGAACACCAGGGGGCTGTCCAGAGAAGGAGGAGGAGCACGATGGGTCGCTTGGACTCGGAGCAGTCGCACCAGAGCTACAGGCAGTTGCCAGAGGAGGAGGCCCACGGTGAGTTGTTTGGACTCAGAGCGACCCGCTCCTGAAAACTGGGGGACTGCCCGGAGGAGAAGGAGGAGTGCGGTGGGTCGCTTGGACTTGGAGTGATTGCACCAGGGCTACGGGTGGCTGCCCAGAGGAGGAACTGCGCAGTGAGCTGTTTGGACTCAGAGTGACCACTCCTGAACACTGGGGTGGCTTCCCGGAGGAGGAGGAGTGTGGCGGGTTGCTGGGACTCGGAGCGACTGTACGGGACTCCAGGTGGCTGCTCAGAGAGGGGCCGCATAGCCAGGTGATTAGGTGCAGAGCAGGGTCCCAGGACCTAGGAGGCTTCTTGGTGGAAGAGTCGCACAGAGACACGCTTAGGGCCGGAGCGAAGGTTCCAGGACTGTGGGCAGATTCTCTGAGGAGAGGAAGCCTAAGGAGACTTGCCTGCAAAGGGCGAGGCACCCAGGGGCCAGGAGGTAGGTCCGGGCCCCTGGGAACATTGCAGAGGAAGGCAGCCCAGCCCAGACGTTAGTTGTGTACTGAGGGGAACCTCTAGGAGGGGAACTGACCAGCGAGACCTCCCCACCGGGTGAGTCTTCCCTGCTGGGTGAAGATTTCCCACAAGGACGGTAAAACCAGAGACACAGGCACAAACAGGCCTTGCCTTAGCCCACAGCCTAGTTCCCCTTTGGATGACCATTGGTCAACAAATGGAGGCACCTCTGCCCACTAGCAGGGAATATACCCACCCTGAAGGCCACCACCCCTAGAGAGGCAGCTTCCTTGTGGAGCACCGCATTATCAACTTCCTCCAAGACTTCAGGCTACTGAAGGCTAAGAGGGGATATACTAGAAATCTTCAGGGACATTATGAATCAATAGAGGAAATCTGCAATATCTTAGTGGTCCACTGATACCTGAACAATATGAGAAAACAATGGAAGAAAATGCCCCAAACAAATCTAGATTTTACATCAATAAAATCCAAAGACAGCATGGCAGAAGAAATGACAGAAAGGGAGTTCAGAATGTACATAATTAAAATGATCAGGGAAGCAAACAATGAGATGAAAGAGCAAATGCAGGCATTGAATGATCGCACCAATCGACAGTTAAAAGAGCAAATACTGGAAGCAAAAGATCATTTCAATAAAGAGTTAGAGATATTGAAAAAAAACCAAACAGAAATCCTTGAAATGAAGGAAACAATAAACCAAATTAAGAACTCCATAGAAAACATAACCAATAGGATAGAACACCTGGAAGACAGAACCTCAGATATTGAAGACAAAATAATATTTTGAAAACAAAGTTGAACAAACAGAGAAGATGGTAAGAAATCATGAACAGAATCTCCCAGAACTATGGGATATCATGAAAAGGCCAAATTTGAGAATTATTGGGATTGAGGAAGGCTTAGAGAAACAAACCAAAGGAATGACTAATCTATTCAATGAAATAATATCAGAAAATTTCCCAAATCTGAAGAATGAAATGGAAAATCAAGTTTAAGAGGCTTATAGGACTCCAAATACACAAAATTACAACAGACCCACACCAAGGCACATTATAATGAAAATACCTAACATACAAAATAAAGACAGAATTTTAAAGGCTGTGAGAGAAAAGAACCAAATTACATTCAGGGGGAAACCAATACAGCAGATTTTTCAATCCAGACCCTAAAAGCTAGAAGGAACAACATTTTTCAAGCTCTGAAAGAAAATGGATGCCAACCAAGAATCTTATACCCAGCAAAACTTACCTTCAAATTTGATGATGAAATAAAATCCTTCCATGATAAACAAAAGCTAAAAGAATTTACAAAAAGAAAACCAGCATTACAGAACATTCTCAGTGAAATATTCCATGAGGAAGAGATGAAAAACAAAGAAGCAAATCAGCAAAGGGAGGAATTATCCTAAAGGAATTGTTAAACAAAGGAGGAACCAACTCGTGTCAAAAAATAAATAAATAAAAAAAATAAAAAAAATGAGCCAAATGACCGGGAATACAAATCATATCTCAATAATAACCCTGAATGTTAATGACCTGAATTCATCAATCAAAAGACATAGACTGGCAGATTGGATTAAAAAGAAAAATCCAACAATATGTTGCCTGCAAGAGACTCACCTCATAGAAAAGGATACCCATAGACTAAAGGTGAAAGGATGGGGAAAAACATACAATGCACATGGACTCAGCAAAAAAGCTGGAGTATCCATCCTCATTTCAGATAATGTGAACTTCAAGCCAAAGTTAGTCAGAAGGCATAAAGAAGGACATTTAATACTGCTTAAGGGAACCATAAATCAGCAAGACATAACAATCATAAACATTTATGCCCCAAACAGTGGGCAAACAGTGGCTCATCCATGTATGTCAAACAAATCCTTCTCAATTTCAGAAACCAAATACACCATAACACAATAATACTAGGTGATTTTAACATGCCTCTCTCGCCACTGGACAGATCTTCCAAACAAAAATTGAACAAAGAAACCATAGATCTCAATAACACAATCAATAATTTAGGCTTAATGGACATTTATAGAATATACCATCCAACCAAGAGCGAATACACTTTCTTCTCAACAGCACATGGATCCTTCTCTAAAATAGACCATATATTATGCCACAAAGCTAATGTTAGCAAATTCAAGAAGATAGAGACACTACGTTGTATTCTTTCATATCATAAAGGCTTGAAGTTAGAAATAAATGAAAGGGTAAAAAACAGAAACTACTCCAACACCTGGAGATTAAATAATATGCTATTTTATGATGAATGGATAACAAAAGATATAAGGAAGAAAATTAAAAAATTCTTAGAGGTAAATGAGAACAAAGAAACATCATATCAAAATCTCCGGGACACTATGAAAGCAGTACTTAGAGG
This sequence comes from Sciurus carolinensis, assembly GCF_902686445.1. Classification (NCBI taxonomy): domain Eukaryota; kingdom Metazoa; phylum Chordata; class Mammalia; order Rodentia; family Sciuridae; genus Sciurus; species Sciurus carolinensis. The sequence goes on along the minus strand of NC_062222.1, from coordinate 71,124,583 downwards.
AAAATTTATTTCATGGAGCACATTCAATAAAAGAAGTAAAACTCAACAAATAAATGACCTAACACTACAGCTCAAAGCCCTAGGAAAAAAAGAACAGACCAACACCAAAAGTAGTAGAAGACAGGAAATAGTTAAACTGAGAGTTGAAATCAACGAAATTGAAACAAAAGAAACAATACAAAAAATTGACAAAATAAATAGCTGGTTCTTTGAAAAAATGAACAAAATTGATAAACCTTTAGCCACACTAACAAAGAGAAGATGAGAGAAAACCCAAATCACTAAAATTCAGAATGAACAAGGAAATATCACAACAGACACGATTGAAATACAAAACATAATTAGAAGCTATTTTGAAAATCTATACTCCAACAAAATAGAAAATTTCAGAGACATCAACAGGTTTCTAGAGACATATGAATTGCCTAAACTGAACGAGGAGGACATACACAATTTAAATAGACCAATTTCAAATAATGAAATAGAAGAAGTCATCAAAAGCCTACCAAAAAAGAAAAGTCCAGGACCAGATGGGTTCTCAGCCAAGTTCTACAAAACCTTTAAAGATGAGCTCATTCCAATACTTCTCAAAGTATTTCATGAAATACAAGAGGAGGGAACCCTCCCAAACTCATTCTATGAAGCCAATATTACCCTGATACCTAAACCAGACAGAGACACATCGAGGAAAGAAAATTTCAGACCAATATCCTTAATGAACATCGATGCAAAAATTCTCAACAAAATTTTAGCAAATCGCATAAAAAAACATATTAAAAAGATAGTGCACCATGATCAAGTGGGTTTCATCCCAGGGATGCAAGGTTGGTTCAACATCAGGAAATCAATAAATGTAATTCACCATATCAATAGACTTAAAGTCAAGAATCACATGATTATTTCAATAGATGCAGAAAAAGCATTTGATAAAATACAGCACCCCATCATGCTCTAAACACTAGAAAAAATAGGGATAGAGGGAACATTCCTTACCATTGTAAAGACCATCTATGCTAAGCCCATGGCTAACATCATTCTAAATGGTGAAAAACTGAAAGCATTCCCCCTGAAAACTGGAACAAGGCAGGGATGTCCTCTTTCACCACTTCTATTCAATATCGTCCTTGAGACTCTAGCCAGAGCAATTAGACAGACCAAAGAAATTAAATGGATACGAATAGGAAAAGAAGAACTCAAACTATCCCTGTTTGCTGATGATATGATTATATACTTAGAGGAACCAGGAAATTGCACCAGAAAACTTTTAGAACTCATAAGTGAATTCAGTAAAGTAGCGGGATATAAGATCTATGCACATAAATGTAATGCATTTTTATACATAAGTGATGAATCTTTGGAAAGAATAATTAGGAAAACTATCCCATTCACAATAGCTTTGAAAAAAATAAAATACTTGGGAATCAATCTCACAAAAGAGGTGAAAGACCTCTACAATGAGAACTACAGAACACTAAAGAAAGAAATTAAAGAAAACCTTAGAAGATGGAAAGATCTCCCATGTTCTTGGATAGGCAGAATTAATATTGTCAAAATGGCCATACTACCTAAAGTGCTATACAGATTCAATGCAATTCCAATTAAAATCCCAATGATGTACCTTACAGAAATAGAGCAAGCAATTATGAAATTCAACTGGAAGAAAAAAAACCCAGAATAGCTAAAGCAATTCTTGGCAGAAAGAGTGAAGCAGGGGGTATCGCAATACCAGATCTTCAACTCTACTACAAAGCAATAGTAACAAAAACGGCATGGTATTGGTACCAAAATAGACAGGTGGATCAATGGTACAGAATAGAGGACACGGACACAAACCCAAATAAATACAATTTTCTCATACTAGACAAAGGGTCCAAAAATATGCAATGGAGAAAAGATAGCCTCTTCATCAAATGGTGCTGGGAAAATTGGAAATCCATGTGCAACAGAATGAAACTAAACCTCTATCTCTCACCATGCACGAAACTAAACTCAAAATGGATTAAGGACCTCAGAATCAGACCAGAGACCCTGCAGATTACAGAAGAAAAAGTAGGTCCAAATCTTCAACATGTTGGCTTAGGACCAGACTTCCTCAACAGGACTCCCATAGCACAAGAAATAAAAGTAAGAATCAATAACTGGGATAGATTCAAACTAAAATGCTTTCTCTCAGCAAAGGAAACTATCAGCAATGTGAAGAAAGAGCCTACAGAGTGGGAGAAAATCTTTGCCAATCATACTTCAGATAGGGCACTAATCTCCAGAACCTATAAAGAACTCAAAAAACTCTACACGAAGTATGCAAATAATCCAATGACAAGTGGGCTAAGGAAATGAATGCACACTTCATAGAAGAAGATCTACAAGCAATCAACAAACATACGGAAAAATGTTCACCATCTCTAGAAATAAGAGAAATGCAAATAAAAACCACCCTAAGATTCCATCTCACCCCAATTAGAATGGCGATTATCATGAACACAAGCAACAATAGGTGTTGGCGAGGATGTGGGGAGAAAGGTACACTCATACATTGCTGGTGGGGCTGCAAATTAGTGCAGCTACTCTGGAAAGCAGTATGGAGACTCCTTAGAAATCTTGGAATGGAACCACCATTTGACCCAGCTATCCCACTACTTGGCCTATACCCAAAGACTTAAAATCAGCATATTACAGAGATACAGCCACATCAATGTTCATAGCTGCTCAGTTCACAATAGCCAGATTGTGGAACCTACCTCGATGTCCTTCAATTGATGAATGGATAAAGAAAATGTGGTATATATATACAATGGAATATTACTCAGCCATAAAGAATGATAAAATTATGGCATTTGCAGGCAAATGGATGAAACTGGAGAATATCATGCTAAGTGAGATAAGCCAATCTCAAAAAACCAAAGGAAGAATAATATCGCTAATAAGTGGATGATGACACATAATGGGGGGTGGGAGGGGTTAGTGTTGGGGTTATAGTTAGGGTTAGTTAGTGGGGCAAGAATGGAGGAAGGAAGGACTGTATAGGGGAAAAGAGGGGTGGGATGGGTGGGGGGAAGGGAAAAATAACAGAATGAACCAAACAACATTACCCTATGTAAATTTATGATTACACAAATGGTATGCCTTTACACCATGTACAATCAGAGAAACAACATGTATCCCATTTGTTTACAATAAAAAATAAATAAATAAATAAATAAAAATTAAAAAAATAAAAAGAAAACTTGATTTGAGCTCACCCAAACTTGGAAGTTGTATTCTTTTTTGTCACATAGAGTCATAGAGAGAAGCAACAGAGGAAGGAAGACTAGGCTAATATTTATATGACAACTGTGATGGGAAGCATGCTGGTGACTGGGTTTTAAAGCCAGTTCTCATTCACCGAGGCCTGACTTGACTTAGTTACTTTGGGGATAACTTAAAATACCTCTACCTCCCTTAGCATGAGTGAGATTCTGTGAACAGTCAGTTCACATTCATTATTTCCTTCAGTTTTTCTAATCCAGCAATAAGGTTAAGTATTAACCTACAGATCAGTTAATATTTGGATATGGAAGAATTTCAATCCTTCATAACCAGTTGCACAAGTTCTTGGATTTATCTCTCTACTTTAGAAGATTGTGAACTCCCTGCAGTTTTAAACAAGGAATCTATCCCAGTTTGTTTCATGTAGTAGAGTCAATTACTTGCTGAAATTGAGTATTGACTGAGCTGTAGTGAATTTAGCTCATGAGAGATATATTTGGCTTAATATCCCAAGAGAACAATGTTTCTAGCCCTATTGCCATATATTTTCAAAAATTCCCCTTTATAGTTTTACATGAAAAATTAGGTATGTGTATTACAATGGTCATAGCCTCTTACTCAATCTACTGCCTGCATTTAGGATTTCAAGTTCTTTGTAACTCATGGAGGAAGTAGCCTCCAGCTTCACTAGCCTGCACCTGGACTCCAGGAGTGAGGAAGTGAGGGTGGCAGTGAGTGGCAGGAAGCCTTGGGTTTTCCTGATCCTAAAATAGCCCTTCTGACACCAAATGGTATGCAGGGCAGATGGTGGGCTTCTCTAACTTTAAGAATATTTGAATGAGCATGTATCACTGTAAATTTAACAATTGGGCAATTGTTGAGTAAAATCATCCTCAGAAAATAGACTGTCTTTAATTTTCCCATTTTCTAATTAAAAAAAATATTGTCTGGATAGTAACACAGTGTAATATTCATTTCATTAAATTGCCTACTTATTGACTTCCCTTAGAGACTTCTTCTCACTTTTCCTGTAATATGTTATAAAATTACCATAACAGGACTATATTATTTCTTATTTTCCACATGCATTGCTCTGATAATTGGAAAAAGAAAAAAAAAAACTCAACTATTGAAATGAGTGACGTTTACACTTGGGAAACTAATTTGTTTGACATAAATATGGAAACTCTCATCATGTCACTTAAAACAGAATTAATGGTCAATTTAATTTTCATTACAGGAAATTATTGCATTAATCAAAATATTCATACCATGTATTTCTCTTTGTTTAGTTCTTTTTCATTATGTTACTTATTTTTTTGACCTCCCGTCTCCAAAATTTAACAATTTTTTAATACTTTTTGCATCTGAGATTGTGAAGGTTTTAGCTGTAAGCAGTGAACAATGTCCAGGAAATAAACAGATGCAACTTGAGAAAATATGTAACTTAGTCACTTCAGCCCAGGCTGCTTTAGGAAGCTTAGTCTCCTCCTCCAGGTCCTCCTCATGCAAATTGCATCACTTTGTACATTCAGAAAACAGTAGTGCCTAGGAACATTTCTTAAGTATTTCTGTCTTTGAGTTCAGTTTCTCAGGCCCCAGGTTATTGTCTAGTTTAGTTTTAATGTAGTTCTGGGTCCTTTTGATGAGAGAAGAGAGCACTTCTTTTGGACAGCAATAGGACTGGAGAAATTACTTCAATCCAGCTGAGGATGGATCTTGTACCAGTGAGTACTCTTAGAGGCCGATGTCTCTTCAGCATGAATGGTTTTGAGATTCCCAATTCCAACAAGCTATCTACCTGGTTACCTTATGCTTTGTCGTTAAAACACCAGACCTTCCAGATTATCAGTTGTTTCAGAGACAATTCTCCTCTTATTCCTCAGGATGTATCCCAATCTAATCCTATTTCTGGCCTTTCTCTCTGTCCAGCCAAAGTCTTCCATTCTGCTCTTGGAACCCACGGGCTGTGGAAAGCACACTGCTCACAAATTCCACTTGTTATCTGCTTGTTCCCATCTCATTCTTGTTTAGGTGACACCAGCTTTTACTGACACCACCTCCTTTGCAGTCCCTGCAGAGAAAGCTGTGTTTTCTTTGATTCTTCATGAGAACCTCTGGGCCAGGAGATGAATAGATGAGTTTTTTCTTTATTTGCCATCTCCAAACCTTTCTCTTCTTCTCTTCTGAAGCCCCTACATATTTTATAGTTCACAACCTCATATTTCACCATTACCCCATCTCATCGTACTGTGTTCCCTTCCTGGTTGCTGCTTCTTACTCTTGGATGACCATAACAATGATTCACTTCCTCTATCTTTTTCACTTGTTGCTATGCTAAGCTTTCATTGGCTAACTTTCTTAGCCCCAACTCTCTCTTTCTTCTCTCCATCTTTCCCTGCTTTCTTCACTCATGTATACAGTGTGGTATTACTAATAACTGAACCATCTCCAGCATCTCATTATCTTCCCGAACTTTGCCTGCCAGGCTGCTAACTTCTAATTCTGGCACTATCACTTTGGTAACTCTATTTCTTGAAGACTTCATATTTACTGACTTGAGCACATTTTTTCTGTTCATAGCCTCCTTATGTCCTCATTCTCCTTTCTATCCACTTTAGATTCAGTGTTTTGTCATTAAATCACTATTTCCTTGCTAGCATCCTTAAATCTCTTGACCGTCTTCTTCACCTGACCAAATTTTAGTCAAGTTAAGCCCAACTATTTGCACACTGTACTTCTATGACAGAGATACTGAACTGTTCTGGATAGCTATCACACTTTGATGCTGACTAGACTTACCTCATTGGCCCCAGCTCTCAAGATTGCTTTTCAGTTTTCTAGTGGACTACTACCACTTCTCCACATGACTATCTCATGCCATTTCTTCCTTCTCCAATTGCAAACATTGCTTATTTCCTTGTTTTAAAAATTTTTTTTTAGTTGTTGATGTTGTTTAGTTATTTTATTCATTTATTTACATGCAGTGCTGAGAATTGAACCCAGTGCCTTACACATGTGAGGCAAGCGCTCTACCACTGAGTCACAACCCCAACCTGCTTATTTCCTCTTTCTCTCAGTTGATGACTTGGTCTTATATTTCATAGAGAAAATAGATACAATCAACAAGAAATATATGTAATTTTCTACCACTGTCTGCATGTTTAGCCACATATTCTGCCTTTCCTCCTTTGCCGCTCTCGGCTTGTATCTGGATGAATTTACTTTCCCAAATTACTCTTATGTTTGCCAGATTCATATCTTTAGCCCATCTCTGAATGAAGTGCCCCAGAATTTATTTTTTCAGTCTTCTAATCTTATCTAGTTATATTTTCCTTAGGACATTCTGCTTAGTTCCATGGCTTTAAATACCATGTATGTGCTGATGTTCACAAAGTTTTATCTATGCACCTGAACTCTGTTCCAAGCACCCACCAGAATCATATCTGATTGCTTGCTCAACATTTTCATTTGGGTATCACTAACCTAACAAGGCTTCTCTTAATTTTCTCAAACCAAAACAAAGCACAAAAACAAATAAACCATTCCTATCTTCTCTCAGTCCTTCCACATATCAGTAAATTATGCAATGATTCATGCAGGCGTGTTCAGGTCTAAAATGTAGAAATTACTCTTAAATCCTCCCTTTCCCTCATTTCCCACATCCGACACATTCTAGGATCTCACTGTTTTTCTTGTTTTCTTTTTTTGGGGGGATGGGTGTGTGTGTGTGTGTGGTGCTAGAGATTGAATTCAGGGCTTCACACATGTTAGGTAAGTGCTCCAGCACCGAACTGTACCCCCAGGCTAACAAAGTTGTTGTTGTTGGTATTATTATTTTTGTGACCCAGAGTCTCATGTATGGTAGGCAAGTGCTTTACCACTGAGCTTTCCTCCCAACTCTTGTTTCCAAATTTTATTCCAAATCCAACCACCTCTCATCATTTCTAGTGGAATAAACCTAGACCAATTTGTCACTATATTTTACTTAGTGTACTTAGAAATTCCCAAATTTATCATGGTGATTTTTGTGTTTCCCTTGTGCTTCCTCATGTTAAAATGTAAACTCTATGAGGACAGGGACTTTGTCTTATACTCTATCATGTTCCTAGCACTAGCGCTAGCACATGGTAAGGGATTGATTAATATTTTTGCCTCATATTTCAGTGGAATCTGACTTTCAGAGTAAAGATTGAACTCTATGGAACATATTACAAATTTATATTCCTGAAATCCCAACAAATTGTCATGTTTCAGTGCTTTCTATTTAAAAAGCCAATCAATCTTGTTGATACCTGTCATAGACTGTTCATATGCTGTGACTCTAAAGGGATCATTTAATAATAATGATGTTCATTTTTATGTGTAAATTTATATATATGTGTATATGTTTGCATCTCTATATACACATGTAAAAATTTGTGTGTACACGCATACACAAGCATACTATTTAGCAAAAATGAGATCATATTACACACATAATTTGGGGATCTTTCCCTCTTATTTTTTATTTGCTTTTCCCTTAACTACTTGTCTTCCGTATTCTACTACATAGTTCTCCCAAACCCAAACTAACAATCTGCTATTTTCTTTTGTGTGCTATCATAGTTAATAAAACATAAGTACATTTACTGAAATACATAATAATGAAAGGACATTGTGCCACTGATTGTTTGGCAATAATGGCATCACATTATGTTTATTGGTATGTATTTTACTATTCAAAAGGATACTTTTAGCACTTTATTTCTAATAATTTTTCCACAAGTTGTGGATGCTAATTTTTGGCACACACACACATACACACAAACAAAAATTCATAGGATTCCATTGTGACACTACTGTGACAGTGTGTCATATAAATGAGAAGAAGGGATGAAGAATTTCATCACTCTTTTGAATGGACCTTGGTCAGTATTTCAGCTAAGAACAACTCTAGGTTTAGTAATGCAATTAATTTTGACTTTCAAAACAAATGCAGGGCAAGGGAAGCTCAGGAGACCTAACATGTTAGTGTGAGGGCCTCTGCAGTGTTGTTGGAATAAGAGTAATGAATTGGGAATAAGATGGCCCAGGTTTTTTTTTTTGCAGTACTGGGGATCAAACTCAGGGCCTTGTGCTTGTGAGGCAAGCACTCTACCAGTTGAGCTATCTCCCCAGCCCGATGGCCCAGGTTTTAACTCATATTCTGCAGCTGACTTGCTAGCTAGTCTTTGTCAATTCATTTATTCTTTCTGAAGTGGGATAAGTTGTGGATACAAAAACACTTTGTTTTCAAATTTATCACTGAGAGTGTGTTCTCAAGTCCTAAAGAACTTAAGTTATTACATTCTGTACCCTGACAAGGTAGAGACAATATTGTCATACCAAACCCACAGGTTACGTTTTTGAATTCCAGGGGATAAAAATATTCCTTAGGTTGCAAAGTAATTAACTAATGTCATTGTTATTTCTTTCTTATAACAAGCTGACAGCCACAGATACATTTGAGTGATAGTTCAGTCTGCACTGTCCCATACTGTAGCTGTTAGTCATGTAGCTACTGAATGCTTGAAATTAGGCTTGTCCAACCTGATATGCTTTAAGTATAAATACACTTGAATTTAAGACTGTATTAAAAAATGTAAACTCTCTCATTTTTATATTGATTGCATATTCAAGTAATTTCTAGATTTATAAAGTACAACTAAAATTTGTTCCACACGTTGATTAAAATTACATGTGTAAGCAACTACTCAGCTATATGACTGTAGGTAAGTATGTTTGTACTCAGCCTACACTTGACTCACCTACACTCACCTACAGTTGACACAGCTGGGATTTTAGGGCCTACAGAATTTCCCATCTACTCAGGATTCATGTTTTGGTGAGGTCATATCCAGAGCAAGACCACATCTATGTATTTCAGATATTTATTATAATATGTAAGATATGAAAGAGCTAACTGCTTACAAATGCTCTGCTGTTTTTCTTATTAGGTTTGATAGATTAGTTTCCTTGGTTGTTTATATCACAGGAATTTGAGATGGCTCACAAATTCTCTCTGGTTCCTTCTTTGATCATCCTGCTCAGTCTTCAACTCTGATTCCTGTCTTACTTCATCTTTCTACTTTCATCTTTTTGATTGAGACTCTTTTATAATGGTCTTCTTTTAAATTCTGCATTAGCTGTACTTCCTCAACCCACTTACCCATTGATTGTGCAGTGCCACAGTCTTGATGGCTACAAACTCAAAACAAATGGTTTGATTTTTCTTAAATTGAATCTAAAAGTACCAGTCTTGATTTGCTATACAGGTAGATATTCTAATTACTTTGCAAAAACTGAATATATTACTTTATAATCGCATTTCAAAGGTTTTGTTTTTATATCTGCATTTGCTTTAAGGTGCTTCAAGGAATCCAGTCTTAATGCATGAGTAAAATGTACCAGGTTAGAATATGCACACCTTGCTATGGCTATGGATGATCTGAAGCTTAGGGGACAGGGTGCAGAATTTGATGGCAGAATCAGCATTTCAAAGATTAATTGCAGGCTAGAATTTGACCCATCTTCCAGAATGGGAAAAACAAACAAAATTAAATTTAACTGAGTTGATTTTAAGGTCACAACTGGTGTTAAGAAGACTAGCTCTAAAAAGGTGGAGAAATATGGGTTAGCAATATTATGAGAAGAGGAGTAAGAGTGGTTGATCCTGAACTGAACTACTAATGAGATTTTAATTTCAGGGAGATGGGACTTAACTCTGAATATAAAGAGGCTCCTCAATTTATGTTAGTGTTATATTCCAATAAACCCACTATAAGTTGAAGTATACTACTTGCTCTGATCTGAATGTATCCACCAAAGGCATGTTTTAGAAACTTTATCCAAGTACCATTGTGTTTGGAGGTAAAGCTTTTGGGGAGGTGTTTAGGTCATGCATGCCATTATAAAAGGACAGAGGGAGTTTGGTATTTTTTCTCTTCTACCTCCTTCCATGTGAGGACCCAATATCCATCTTAGAAGCAGAAAGCAGCCAGCACCAGAAAACTGAAGTGTCACTGATTTGATCTTGGAATTCCTAGCCCCAGAAATATAAGAAGTTATTCTGTATTGCTTACTAAGTACACAGTCTGTAGTATTTTGTTATTGTAGCAAAAGTGGACTAAGACAGAAATTGATACCAGAGACCTATGGTGTTTGTGTAACAAATACCTAAATGTGTGGAAGCAGCTTTGGGACTAGGTTAAAGATAAAGGCTGGAAGTTTTGAAGTGAGTGCTAGAAAAAAGCCTATATTTTCATGAACATAGAGCATTGAGGGTGATTCTGGTGAGGGCTCATAAGAGAAGAGCTGTATGGAAAGCCTCAATCTTTTTAGTGATCATCTAAGTAGTCATGACCTGAATGCTGGTAGAAATGTGGACAAAAACCAGGCCTGGTGGTAGACATCTGTAATCCCAGATATTCAGGAGGCTGAGGCAGGAAGATCACAAGTTCTAGGCCTGCCTGGGCAACTCAGAGAGGCCCTGCCTTGAGATTAAAAAATATTGCAAATAAAAATGCTGGGGATATAGCTCAGTGTTAGAACTAGCCTAGCATGCCCAAAGCTTCCATTCAATTTCTAGTAGTGCAAAGAAATTGAGAAAGAAAGAAAGAGAGAGAGAGAAGAGAAGAGGAGAGGAGAGAAGAGAAGAAGAGAAGAGAAGAGAAAAGGAGGGGAGGGGAAGGAAGGGGAGGGGAGGGGAAAGGAGAGAGGAAAAAAGAAAAAATATGGACATAAATAGCTATTCTGATAAGATCATAGAAATGAAAATTTTCTTACTGGAAACTGGAGGAAAGACCATCCTTGTTACAAAGTGGGAAATAACTTGGATGAATTGTGTCTCTGACCCAAGACTTTGTGGAGAGCATAATTTAAGACTGATGAATAGGGTATTTGACAGAAGAAATATCTAAGCAAAGCATTCAGGATGCTGCATGACTTTTCTTAATTGCTATAGTAAAATGCAAGCAAAGAGAAATGATTTAAAGATGGAATTCATAATAAAGAAGCAGAATGTAAAGATCTGGAAAACCCTCAGTCTGATCACATAAAGAATTAAAAAAAAAAATAAAAAACTTAATAGGAAGGACAAAATGGCAGAATAGAGGAAGGAAGCACAGTCCAGCAGTTCCTCAGCGGGAAGACGGCTGCTCAGGGAGGAGAGTGACAAAGGATCCTCACTGAAATATGCTAAACTTTAAAAAAATTCATACAGCTACAGAAAGTTGGTGACTTGAGCATAAGAAATAATACCTTAGAGGCGCACAAGTTCTGGCTGCTAGCGGAGCTAAGCGGGGAGTGCAAAGAGACATGGCTGGGGAATAAAGAAATTTAAAAGTAAAGAAAAATGGACTTGGGGAAACCTGTGGTTTACAGCTGATGTTAATGGGCTGGCAGGGAAAGCGTCTTAGTGAAAACAAATCCAAAGCAGTCTGCAGGGGTGAAAGTGGTCCCCAGGGGGCTGCGGGTCTTGTGTGGAAAGCCCACTCTGAGGGCGGAACACACTGGCAGGGGAGGAAAATGTTCTCAGGCACTGAATGCTGTCCCGTGCAGCTGTGTAGCTGTGAACAGAGGTTGGGGACTTTGAAGGAAGTTACCAGTAACTGATGAAAAAATTCCCAGAGGGTGCCTGAACCAGAGGCACTAAAACAGGCACAAGGAACATTTAACCTGGGCCATTCAGCCTCTGGATTCCAAGGGCAAGAACTCCCATAACAGCTGGCATTCCATAAGAGCCATTGCTCTTATGGCCACATAAGTGCATCTGCACTCTAGGGTGGATACCCAATAAGTCACATCCATAGTAGTGAAGGTGAAATCTGTGGAGGGTTAGTCTCTATATCCTAAAAGTGGGTTTTTCATGAAAACTATCCAGAAGCCCAGCAGAGAGAGGAGGCTCCACACCAATAGAGAGAGTGGACCAAATCTCAAATATCCACCCACGAAGCTCCAAAACTCACTGAAGTCCAAACCTCAACAACTGGAAACTCCAATCTAGAACTCTGCATCACCCCCGCTATAGGATTACACAATTCATCAGCTTTCCCCTGTCTCTCCCACCTAATACTGGGAGGCTAGAAGTGGAGAGCTACTACACATGGCTGGCAGCTAGGTGAGGAACACAAGGACAGTGACTAAAAATACAAAGCCAAAAATAAATGTGAAGACTGAAAATTCTTCCCTGCAAACAGATTTGACCATCACAGCAGAAACAAGCCCTCTATTAAGATTTTTTTCCTTTTTCTTTTGTCTTCATTTTTCTCCATAATCCATTTTTTACTCTTTTTAAAAGTTAACATTTTTTTCAAATGTCATTTCATCATATTGTACCATTCTTCACTTGTTTTCATTATGCATTTTGTGTGTATTTAAGTGTGTTGCATGGTTGTGTATGTGCTCACTACGCACATATAATGTATATATTCATATAACTTTACCTTCATATTAATCACTCTTTTGCATATGTTCATTATTTAGCCTAGATTAGACTTAAGTGGGGTACAATTATATGGGAGTTTGAGTTGTTTTGATCTTACATTTGCTGGTTCGTTCATACCTAGATTCTGGGCCCTTCTATCTCCCCTTCTTTACTCTCTTACCTAGTAATGGCCAAAATTTCCTGTTCCCCCTCCTCTCTTTCTGTTTTCATTACTTTTGGTTAACTTATTATTCCTTCTTCTTTACAGTTGACACCTGCTTGCTACCTTCTACCTCTCCTCTGATCAATTTTTCAAACACTTCAAACTTACTCTTGCCTTCCTACCCTATTTTCTCATACTTAAGAAATTGTAATCTCACTAAATAATAGAAATTATATGGATTATGTAATTCCTACCTCATTGGAATAATTGTGATTATTAATATGGTGGAAAGCACAGTAGACACCTGTTGTTGAATGCCTGATCTAGTTCATGGTCTTTTGTTGTTGGTACTGTTGTTAAATGTTGACTCCACCATTCCTGTATAGGTGGCTTTTAATGTTACAGATGGCAAAATAGACAGCAGGCATTTATCTAAAGGCTGTACTTTTGTTGCTGACATTAGTGTCATTCCTGGCCCCCCCTCCTCCCTTAGAGGGACTGGAAAGAGATTGGGACACTTCAAGATCAGAGTAGAGATTCTGGTGCCAAGAAACGCATCTCAACCAAGCAACAGTGACTCTCACCACACACACATTCTAGCCCCACTTGCGCCTTAACATTACTCCAACTCAAAGAATTGAGACAACTCACTCCCTGCAACCAAGAATCAGGCACAAGGAGGAACAATCTTAGAGGGAGTTCAGACCTCACCCTTAACATCTATTTAAATATCAAAAACAGAGAGTAGTCTCAGAACCAATAACATATTTGTACATGAAAGGACAAGTGTAAAAAAGAGGAAGGTGACTCTATCTCAATTGACGTGCAAGTTCAAGACTTCTGGAAACATGAGGAAACAAGCAAATAAATCTCCCTCTGACTTCACAACCTCCCAACAAAGGATCCCACTGATACTGAAGTGAATAAGATGCCAGAGAAAGATTATAAGAACTGGTTATTAAAATGTTCAATGAACTAAAAGAAGATCTAAGGAATAAACTAAGAGAGTAAATAAAGGAGTTGGAAGAGCATTTCAATGAAGAAAAAGAAACATTGATAAGAAACCAATCAGAACTCCTAGAAATGAAAGACACAATCAAATTAAAAATTCACTTGAAAGTATCACTCACAGATTGATTGCACAGAAAACAACTTCAGTCTTTGAAGACAGAACTTCATGCCTTGAAGGTATATGAACTTGAGTACACATAATGCAATAAAAGGAAAAATGATAGTCAGAATATACAAAAACTCTTGGATAACATCAAGACACCAAACCTGAGAATCATTGGGATAGAAGAGAACATGAAGATATAAGCTAAAGGCATTAAGAACATTTTCAATGGAATTGTTACAGAACACTTTCCCGATATCAGAAATGAGGTAGATATCCACATAGAGGAGTCATACAGGACCCCAAATAGATCTATTTAAACGAGAATGCCTAACACAGAAAATAAGGAAAATATATTAAAATGATGCAGGAGAGAAACATCAAGCTACATTGAGAGGCAAACTAATAAGACTCACATCTGATTTCTCAAGCTACATTGAGAGGCAAACTAATAAGACTCACATCTGATTTCTCAATTCAGACCCTAAAATCAAGGAGAGCCTGGAATGAGATATTCTAAGCTCTAAAAGAAAACAACTGCCATCCATGTTTACTATACCTGGCAAAACCCAGTTTAAAATTCAAGGGGAAAATAAAAACTTTCCATGACAAGAATAAGGTAAAAGAATTAACGATCAGCGATCCAAGATGGCGGACTAGAGGGTGACTGCATCCCCAGTCGCTCCAGAACCCAGGAGTTAAGAAGGGGAGACATTGAGAGACTCGGACTAAAATAGAGCCACGGGTGAGTCTGCCCACTGGGTAAAGCTTGGCCCGGGTGGCAGGCCCAGATAGAGATGGCTTATCGGAGCAGAGCAGGGCAGCTAGAGTCTTCCACAGGCAGGCCTGCGCACTCCGGTGGTGGGCCCCTCCCACACAGCCAGCTTCTCCAGGTTCTCAGAGCAGGCCCCCTAGTGACAGCCTTTCTGATCAGAACAAGCTCCAAGTCCCGGAGCCAGCGCGGCGTGCTCTGGCCAGTAAGCGGCTTAAGGGACCAGGACAGGGCAGCCAGAAACTTACCCAAGCAGCCCGGCCCCCTGTGGTGGGAGGCGCCTTTCAAGGCTAGCTTCTTGGAGCAGACTGCCCAGTGAGAGCCTTTCTACATAGAGCCAGCCACAAGTCCCCGAGCCAACGGAGAGCTTCGATCTGCAAGCAGCCTCTGGGATCAGGGCAGGGCAACCAGAGACTTCTCCAGGCGGCTCTGCCCACTCTGGTCACAGGCTCTTTCCACGGAGTGATCCAAGATGGCGGCCTAGAGGGTGACTGCATCTCCAGTGGCTCCAGAACCCAGGACTCAAGAAGGGGAGGCATTGAGAGACTTGGACAAAAATAGAGTAACGGGGTGAGTCTCCCCCACTGGGCGAAACTTGGCCTGGGCAGCAGGCACAGATAGGGGTGGCTTATCAGAGCAGGGCAGGGCAGCTAGAGTCTTCCCCAGGTAGCCTTCCACACTCTGGCGGTGGGCTCCTCACACACGGCCAGCTGCACGGTGCAGGCCCCCAGTGAGAGTCTTTCTGCACAGAGCCAGCTCCGAGCCCTGGAACCAGTAGGGGGCTGGGGGCAGCTTTCTTCGAAAGCACTGCATTATCAAATTTCTCCAAGACATCAGGCTACTGAAGGCTGGGAGGTGATACACTGGAAATCTACCGGGACACTATAAGCCAATAGAGGAAATCTGCAATATCTCAGGGTCCCACTGACAGCTGACCAATATGAGAAAACAAGGGAAGAAAATGTCCCAAACAAACCTAGATACTACATCAATAAAACCCAATGACAGCACAGCAGAAGAAATGTCAGAAAGGGAGTTCAGAATGTACGTAATTAAAACGATCAGGGAAGCTAATGAGGAGATGAAAGAGTAAATGCAGGCATTGAAGGAGGAGATGAAAGAGCAAATGCAGGCATTAAATGATCGCACCAATCAACAGTTAAAAGACCAAATACGGGAAGCAAGAGATCATTTCAATAGAGTTAGAGATACTGAAAAAAAAAAACAAACTGAAATACTTGAAATGAAGGAAACAATAAACCAAGTTAAAAACTCCATAGAAAGCATAACCAATAGGATAGAATACCTGGAAGACAGAACCTCAGACATTGAAGACAAAATATTTAATATTGAAAACAAAGTTGGCCAAACAGAGAAGATGGTAAGAAATCATGAACAGAATCTCCAAGAACTATGGGATATCATGAAAAGGCCAAATTTAAGAATTATTGGGATTGAGGAAGGCTTAGAGAAACAAACCAAGGGAGTGAACAATCTATTCAATGAAATAATATCAGAAAATTTCCCAAATCTGAAGAATGAAATGGAAAACCAAGTACAAGAGGCTTATAGAACTCCAAATATACAAAATTACAACAGACCCACACCAAGGCACATTATTATGAAAATACCTAACATACAAAATAAAGACAGAATTTTAAAGGCCGCGAGAAAAAGAATCAAATTGCATTCAGGGGGAAACCAATAAGAATATCAGCAGATTTTTCAATCCAGACCCTAAAAGCTAGAAGGGCCTGGAACAACATTTACCAAGCCCAGAAAGAAAACGGATGCCAACCAAGAATCTTATACCCAACAAAACTTACCTTCAAATTTGATGATGAAATAAGATCCTTTCATGATAAACAAAAGCTAAAGGAATTTACAAAAAGAAAGCCGGCATTACAGAACATTCTCAGCAAAATATTCCATGAGGAAGAGATGAAAAACAACGATGCAAATCAGCAACAGGAGGCGCTAGCCTAAAGGAATAGCCAAATAAAGGAGAAACCAAATCATGTCAAAAAGCAAATATGAGTCAAATGACTGGGAATACAAATCATATCACAATAATAACCCTGAATGTTAATGGCCTGAACTTATCAATCAAAAGACATAGACTGGCAGATTGGATTAAAAAGAAAAATCCTACAATATGCTGCCTGCAAGAGACTCATCTCATAGAAAGAGATACCCATAGACTAAAGATGAAAGGATGGGGAAAAACATACCATGCACACGGACACAGCAAAAAGGCTGGAGTATCCATCTTCATTTCAGATAATGTGGACTTCAAGCCAAAACTAGTCAGAAGGGATAAAGAAGGACATTACATGCTGCTTAAGGGAAGCATAAATCAGCAAGACATAACAATCATAAGTATCTATGCCCAGAACATTGGCTCATCCACGTACATCAAACAAATCCTTCTCAATTCCAGAAATCAAATAGACCACAACACAATAATAGGAGATTTTAACACACCTCTCTCACCACTGGATAGATCGTCCAAACAAAAATTGAATAAAGAAACCATAGATCTCAATAACACAATCAACAATTTAGACTTAACAGACATATATAGAATATACCATCCAATAAAGAACGAATACACTTTCTTCTCACCAGCACATGGATCCTTCTCTAAAATAGACCATATTTTATGCCACAAAGCTACTGTTAGAAAATACAAGAAGATAGAGATACTACCTTGTACTCTATCAGATCATAATGGATTGAAATTAGAAATAAATGACAGAATAAAAAACAGAAATTTCTCCAATACCTGGAGATTAAATAATACACTATTATATGATGAATGGATAACAGAAGACATCAGGAGGGAAATAAAAAAATTCTTAGAAGTAAACGAGAACAAAGAAACATCATATCAAAATCTCTGGGACACTATGAAAGCAGTACTTAGAGGAAGATTTATTTCATGGGGCGCATTCAAAAAAAGAAGTAGAAATCAACAAATAAACGACTTAACACTACAGCTCAAAGCCCTAGAAAAAGAAGAGCTGACCAATACCAAAAGTAGTAGAAGACAGGAAATAGTTAAAATAAAAGCCGAAATCAACGAAATTGAAACAAAAGAAACAATCGGAAAAATTAACAAAATAAATAGTTGGTTCTTTGAAAAAATAAACAAAATTGATAAACCCTTAGCCACACTAACAAAGAGAAAGAGGGAGAAAACTCAAATTACTAAAATTCGGAATGAACAAGGAAATATCACAACAGACACGACTGAAATACAAAACATAATTAGAAGCTATTTTGAAAATCTATACTCCAACAAAATAGAAAACCTCGAGACATCAACAAATTTCTAGAGACATATGAATTACCTAAACTGAACGAGGAAAACATACACAACTTAAATAAATCAATTTCAAGCAATGAAATAGAAGAGGTCATCAAAAGCCTACCAACAAAGAAAAGTCCAGGACCAGATGGGTTCTCAGCCAAGTTCTACAAAACCTTTAAAGAAGAGCTCATTCCAATATACCTCAAGGTATTCCATGAAATAGAAGAGGAGGGAACCCTCCCAAACTCATTCTATGAAGCCAATATCACCCTGATACCTAAACCAGACAGAGACATATCGAGAAAAGAAAATTTCAGACCAATATCCTTAATGAACATTGACGCAAAAATTCTCAACAAAATTTTAGCAAATCGCCTACAAATATATATTAAAAAGATAGTGCACCACGATCAAGTGGGTTTTATCCCAGGGATGCAAGGTTGGTTCAACATCCAGATATCAATAAATGTCATTCACCATATCAACAGACTTAAAGTTAAGAATCACATGATTATTTCAATAGATGCAGAAAAAGCATTTGATAAAATACAGCATCCCTTCATGCTCAAAACACTAGAAAAAATTGGAGTAGTGGGAACATTCCTTAACATTATAAAGGCCATCTACGCTAAGCCCATGGCCAATTTCATTCTAAATGGTGAAAAACTGAAAGTGTTCCCCCTAAAAACTGGAACAAGGCAGGGATGCCCTCTTTCACCACTTCTATTCAACATTGTGCTTGAAACTCTAGCCACAGCAATTAGACAAACCAAAGAAATTAAAGGGAAATGAATAGGAAAAGAAGAACTCAAACTATCCCTGTTCGCTGATAACATGATTATATATTTAGAGGAACCTGGAAATTCCACCAGAAAACTTTTAGAACTCATAAGTGAATTCAGTAAAGTAGCAGGTTACAAGATCCATACTCATAAATCCAATGCATTTTTATATATAAGTGATGAATCTTCAGAAAGAGAAGTTAGGAAAACTACCCCATTCACAATAGCATCAAAAAAAAATAAAATACTTGGGAATCAATCTCACAAAAGAGGTGAAAGACCTCTACAATGAGAACTACAGAACACTAAAGAAAGAAATTAAAGAAAACCTTAGAAGATGGAAAGATCTCCCACGTTCTTGGATAGGCAGAATTAATATTGTCAAAATGGCCATACTACCTAAAGTGCTATACAGATTCAATGCAATTCCAATTAAAATCCCAATGATGTACCTTGCAGAAATAGAGCAAGCAATTATGAAATTCATCTGGAAGAATAAAAAACCTAGAATAGCTAAAGCAATCCTCAGTAGCAAGAGCGAAGCAGCGGGTATTGCAATACCAGATCTTCAACTCTACTACAAAGCAATAGTAACAAAAACAGCATGGTATTGGTACCAAAATAGACAGGTAGATCAATGGTACAGAATAGAGGACATGGACACAAACCCAAATAAACACAATTTTCTCATACTAGTCAAAGGGTCCAAAAATATGCAATGGAGAAAAGATAGCCTCTTCAACAAATGGTGCTGGGAAAACTGGACAACCATATGCAACAGAATGAAATTAAACCCCTATCTCTCACCCTACACAAACTCAACTCAAAATGGATCAAGGACCTCAGAATCAGACCAGAGACCCTGCATCTTATAGAAGAAGAAGTAGGTCCAGATCTTCAACTTGTTGGCTTAGGACCAGACTTCCTCAACAGGACTCCCATAACACAAGAAATAAAAGCAAGAATCAACAACTGGGATAGATTCAAACTAAAAAGCTTCCTCTCAGCAAAGGAAACTATCAGCAATGTGAAGAGAGAGCCTACAGAGTGGGAGAATATCTTTGCCAACCATACTTCAGACAGAGCGCTAATTTCCAGAATCTATAAAGAACTCAAAAACTCTACACCAAGAATATATATAATCCAATCAACAAATGGGCTAAGGAAATGAACAGACACTTCACAGAAGAAGATGCACAAGCAATCAACAGATATATGAAAAAATGTTCAACATCCCTAGTAATAAGGGAAATGCAAATCAAAACTACCCTAAGATTTCATCTCATCCCAATTAGAATGGCGATTATCAAGAACACAAGCAACCATAGGTGTTGGCGAGGATGTGGTGAAAAAGGAACACTCATACATTGCTGGTGGGGTTGCAAATTAGTGCAGCCACTCTGGAAAGCAGTATGGAGATTCCTCAGAAAGCTTGGAATGGAAACACCATTTGACCCAGCTATCCCACTCCTTGGCCTATACCCAAAGGACTTACAATCAGCGTACTACAGAGATACAGCCACATCAATGTTCATTGCTGCTCAATTCACCATAGCCAGATTGTGGAACCAACCTAGATGCCCTTCAGTTGATGAATGGATAAAGAAACTGTGGCATATATATACAATGGAATATTACTCCGCAATGAAGAATGATAAAATTATGGCATTTGCAGGCAAGTGGATGAAAGTGGAGAATATCATGCTAAGTGAGATAAGCCAATCTCAAAAACTAAAGGACGAATGATCTCGCTGATAAGCAGATGAGGACATATAATGGGGGGTGAGAGGGGTTAGCATTAGGTTTAGGGTTAGGTTTAGGGTTAGGGATAAGGAGTGTGGTAAGAATGAAGGAAAGAAGGACTGTACAGAGGGAAAAGAGGGGTGGGAGGGGTGGGGGGGAAGGGAAAAAAAATAATGAATCAAACATCATTGCCCTATGTAAACGTATGATTACACAAATGGTATGCCTTGACTCCATGTACAAATAGAGAAACAACATGTATCCCATTTGTATACAATAATAATAATAAAAAAAAACCCTGCAAAAAAAAAAGTGTCAATAAAGAATGATCCCAAACAAATCTGTAAAAAAAAAAAAAAAAAGAATTAACAATCACCAAACCAGCATTACAAGTAATACTCAAAGACAAATTGCGGGGCTGGGGAGATAGCTCAGTCGGTAGAGTGCTTGCCTTGCAAGCACAAGGCCCTGGGTTTGATGCTTGCATACACAGGAACTATTAAGAAAATTCCAAAACTTCCAAATACAGGAAGATCAATGGAAGGGTAATCTACTAAATGAGAATCAAGACAGTATTAAATATAGCAAAATATCAAAATGGCAGGAAACCACAAACACAAATCTATATTAACACTGAATAGTTTCAACTCACCATTTAAAAGACATAGATCAGCACAGTGAATCAAGATCCAACTATATGCTGTTTACAGGAGACTCAATTTAGAGGCAAAGACACTAAAAGAAGGATAGAAAAAAAATTGCGTACGAACAGTCTCTGAAAAAAATCAGGAGTAGATATTCTTATATGTGAAAAAGATTTCAAGCGAAAATTAGTCAGAAGAGACAAAAGCCACTACATCCAGGTAAAGGAAATGATCAAACAGGAAGATATCATGATAATAAATATTTATGCCCCAATGTTATCATATCCAATTGCATTAAAAAAGCACTCCATGGCATTAAATCTTAGATGAATCCCAACGTTAATCTGTGTGATTTCAACACACTTATCACTAATAGGTAGTCAAAATATAAACTCAATAAATATGTCTCCAACCTACGTAATGCTATAAATCAAAGGACCTAACAGATATCTATAGCATATTTCACCCAAAACAGCTGAATTTACCTTCCTCTTAGATGCTTATTTAACTTTTCCCAAAATAGACCATATTCTAGGTCACAAAGTAAATCTTAGCAAATACAAAAAAATCAATATAATCCCACACATACTATTGATAATAATTGAATTAATCTAGAAATCAAGGACAAGAAAAATGTAAACACATGGAGACTGAGCAATACTCCTTAAATGAAGAATGGGTCAAAGAAGAAATGAGAGTTGATACCAAGAAATTCTTAGAAACAAATGAGAAAAGAGATACAACATATCCAATCTTCAGGACAGTATGAAAGCAGTTCTAAGAGGAAAACTTATAGCACTGAATGTGTACATTAGAAAATAGATCCCAAATAAATAATCTTATGCTCCATCTGAAGGCCTTGGAAGAAGGACAAACTAATTCCCAAATCAGAAGACAGGAAATAATTAAGATCAGAGCTGAAATTAATGAAATTGAGAACGTTTTAAAGACTACATAGGATCAATTCAATGAAGAGTTGTTCTTTGAAAAGATAAATAAGATTGATAAACCCTTAGCCAAACAAACTAGAAATGGAACCACTCTGTGACCCAACTATATGATCCACTAGGGGCTCCTCAGTAGATGAATGGATTAAGAAGCTGTGGTATATATGCCCAGTGGGGTTTTACTCAGCCATAAAAAAGAATGGAATAATGGCAGTTTTGATGGAAATGGAGGACATCAATCTCAGTGAAATAAGCCAGTCTCAGAAACTCAAAAGTCAAATGTTTTCTCTGATATGTGGAAGCTACAGTAAAATAAAGGAGGAGGGAAGGATAGGATACTATGAAGAATTAGGGAAGATCAGCAGTATAGAAGAGGAGTAACAGGCACAGTTAAAGGGGTGAGAAAGGGAGGCAATGTGGAATGAATTCTTAAAAAATCATATATAACTATACCATGGGGAATTTCACCTTTGTTGTATATGTAAAAACAACCAATCAAATATAAATAAATAGATGAGCAAAAGGAAGTATTGGAGAGCGGAGGAAGGAGAACTGGCAAGGGGAGGGAGGTCAGGAGGTGAACTGAAATTGAATTCCATGCTTGTATGATTTTGTCAGGATAAATCCAACTACTATATATAACTTTGAAGCTCTGATTTAAAAAAAAGTATGTTTAGGGAAGAGAATCTCTTCTTAAAAAAGAAAAGAAGACATGCTTTCTAAATTTAGAGGACAGTTAGGGAAGGAAGAGGTCATAAGCAGGTCCAATTTGAACAGTGAAAAAAAATCCTCTTATCTTTGAGGAGATTAGTATAGATAGAAGGAAGCCAGGCATGACTCATCAGGACAGTGGGAGAATAACCCCAAGTGCATTTTGGATAATTTGGAGGCTACCACACCAACCTCAGGTCCAGAGTGCCAGCGCCTTAAGGTTAGGATGGCTTCAAATGAAGGACTGAGGGTACCCATGGGAACTTGGGGCTTGCTGCTCAGGGCCTCTTCAAATCTCTGCTCCCCCCACTTCTGTGTAGCATCCTCAGCTGCCCTTCTGTGACCCAGGTGGGTCCAATTGTGGTTTGGGGCTTTGCTGTTTTGGTTGGGAATCATTAATCTTGGCAGTGTCCACTTGGCACTAACTCCGAGGGTTTTGGAGTAGATGAGCTGTGCTCTTCTTGCATGGCTACCTCCACCTGGATTTCAAAGGGTGTCCAGAGCCCCTACAAGGGCAATGCATTGTAAAGTCATGGGGGCAGGAGTGGCCACATAACTCTAGATCCACAAGTGTGCAATGCCAGCCTGGGAAAGCTGCGGGTGTCTGATTCCAGCCAGAGTAGTCTGGGCTGTGCCTAACAGAGTCATGGAGGCAGAATCTCCTGGAACCTTGGGGACCTGACCCTCACCCCAGTGTATCTGGAAGGCAGGACATGGAGTAAAAATTACTCTCAAGCTTAAGATTTAATGTCGTGTGCCCTGTTGGGCTTTGGACTCCCTTGGGACCTGTAACCCCTCTCTCCTTGCCAATTTTTACCTTTTGGCATGGTGATGTCTGTATTATGCCTGTCCCATCATTGTATTTTGGAAGCACATACTTGTTTGATTTCACAGACTCACAATGGGAGAGCAATTTGCCTCAGGGGGAAACCCATTTAAGTTTTACCATACCTAATTCAGATGAGACTCTGGACTTCAGACTTTTGAGTTGATGCTGGAAACAGTTAAGAATGTTGGACTCATTGAGATGGAATGAATATTTTTGCACGTGGGCAGGACATACATTTTGGGGGCCTGGGAGAAAATTCTATGGTCTAAGTGCGTTGCCCCAAATTCCATGTGTTGGAAAGTTTTCTCCAATCCAGCAGTGTCAGGAGATGAAGCCCTCAGGAGGGGTTTAGGTCATGAGGGCTCTACATGGAATGTCACTGTAAAAGGGCTTGCCAGAGGGCATTTGGTCCCTTCTGTCCTTCCCTGCTGTGTTAGGACAGGGTTCCTTCCCCCCAGAAGATGTGGTGTTCAAGACTGTCTGAGAAGTTAGGATGCGGCCTTTGCCAGATAACTTAACCTGCTACCATCTTGATCCTGGTCCTCTCAGCCTCCAGAACTGTGAGAAGTAACTTTCTATTGTTTTAAAATTACTCAGTCTGTGGTATTTTGTAATAGGGGTATAAACGGATGAACACCCTACTACTGAGTGTAATATACTATAATTGAATACCAATCTGTCATGATAACAAAGGCACAGTTTAAATTTCAGAGCCTCTTTATGAGTTCCATAAAATCAAGAAGACTGCAACATATTCTGTCCAAGAGTGCAGCATAGTGTGAAGGAATTTCTTGATGTCTGCCTACCGTTTGAAGAGCTTCTCCTTAAATCCTTTACATAAATTTTTAAGAATATAGAGAGTTTTGACTTCAGTGTGTGTGAAATACTTAACAAAATAAACAAAACACTGAGAAATATCGGGTTGGATATTTCTCACTCACCGTTATGGAGTAGGATACAACCCATGACCCAAAACCCTGTCATCCTATATTTTGTTATTGTTTTCAAGGCTTCTTTCCAGTTGGTGGTTCTTTTTCTCAGGCGGATACGCATTTAATTTCATTCTTTCCATCTAGAGACTGTACCCAGTTTCTGATTCTATTTGTTTTTTTGTTTTTTTTTTTTTTTTTGGTGCTGGGGATCGAAAGTTGCTGATTCTATTAACCTCTTCTTTCTTAATTCTGCAATAGTTAAAGAAGCTTGTTGATTTTGCTGAAGTGATTACTATCTGAGATGTAAATAGTTCTAGCCACACATAATCCTTGATAACTGTGAAATACACTCCTTGGAAGTATACTCCTTAAAGCGGAGGGTCACTTTCATGATGCTATCAGAATTGGGGAACAAGTAAAAAAAGACTGATCATCCAATATTTTTGTGTGACTTTTGCACTAAAGATGACCTTGGAAGAAACATCATGTCTGAGATTTCAGTTCACTTTTCTGTCATGACTTACAGTAAAGAATTTTTGAGAACGAGAATGGGTTGGTAACTGTATTTTTAGTTATATTGAGTGTTAGCATTTGTGCCATCTGGTCCAGATAAACTGAATGTATTTTCTTCAATTTTGCTCCATTGACTAAGTGAGATCAGTGCATATTAATGCATGTGTGCTAGTAATTTTTTGTCCATGGATCATCCATATGCCAGAAACAAACTGATATTCTTCAGAGGCAGTACATATTGTGAAGGATCAGATATTTAAGACTCTTATTGCTAGTATAGTTTTAATAATTTCCATGCTCTTAAATTTTCTCATATTCAAGATGGGAAGAGTAATATTCTCCTAACAAGTTTGTTAAATGAGATGCTAAGTGTAAAGTACGCATTACAATGATCAGGACAAAGAAATTCACTAAACTGAATCATTACTGGTTTGATGTTGCTGTCTGTTGTTATTATCATGTTCTCACCATCACCACCACGACCTGGCAAAGCCCTGCTCATTTTCATTATTCTCCCTCAGGGAAAAACTAACATAAGAGCCAATCCCCAAGTGCTTTATAATGGATCTGAGAAAAGCTTCAGGCTCTTATAACATCACTTTGACTAGAATATCAATATAAGTGGAGACTGCAAAAGATTTGCCTCTCTCCATTTATATATGCAGGGAGGAAACTTCCCATCTAGAAGTTTTTAGAAGATAATACTTTAAAACACACACACACACACACACACACACACACACACACACACACACATTCTTTTTCATACGCTCACTCATTCACATACATTTTTAATAAAAAAATTTAAAATTGAGCATGTCCCTATGAGAAGTTCTCCTGCTACAAACAATGTTTAGAATCTGTTTGAATAATTGTCCTCAATCCTGGAGAAATAACTTTGCAGTTCAGAGATGATACCCTCACTCGTTCATACTCTCAGTGTCTCCTAAAGTACAAACTGATTTGTCGGTTGGATGCTCATATACACCTCTGAAGAGATTATGATTATTAAAGCTAACTTCATTCTTCTTGAAATTTGAAACTTTTCCAAACTATTTTACATAAGAAGATTAGACTAGGGTTACTGCTTTTTTGGAGGAAGACCACAGAGACAAGATGCCATTCCCATTTCACATCAAGGGCACCTACTGTCGACATGACTTGTCACTGTTGATACTGACCTTAATCCTGAGGCTCGAGGTAGTGTCTGCATGACACTTTTCTGCAGAGCTCCTCTATAAGAGGAATTAAGAGGAATCACACTTCATATGAAGGAAGTTTTCATCTGCAATCTGCCATTAAGAAATTGGAGTTTTGTTCCACTTATTTGAGAGCAGAGCAGCTACATAATTTACTTGTAATTCTTCTGTTATTTATATGAGTATGGACTCATGGAGACTTTTTATGTAATTGGGAACTAAAAGACCCAGAGCAAACTAAGACTCTAAGAAATAAGTGCAAGTTAATTCTTATTGTAAGTAGCAGCAAGCTACGGTTGAGAACTATTCCTTTTTCCTCTACTAGTCATGGAGACGTGTCTATGGGATTTCTACAATTTTAAAAAATATATACAAGAATAGGAGTTAGGGTTTTTATTTTTAAATAGAATATACATATTTGAGGATTCTTCTCTCCTTAGATATTCAGTGTGAGAAAATATTGGGAGCATGAGGCAGCAAAGCTATAGAATCTGATTCTAAAGAATCAAAATCTTTGATCTTAACCTAAGTGGGTGGCAAGAGGTTTTGTATATTACAAAGCACAGTAGGTATTCCAATGTGGGGGCAATTTGCTTCATTACTTCTGGAAAAAATAAGGTCAGTAATTGCTTTGTAATTTCCCTTAAATTTAATTTTTTTCTTAAAGGGAAGACTTATTGTTTTATATTTTCCATCTCATGGGGTGGGGGCTTATATAATTCTGATTTAATAATTATGACCAACAGTAATTCTTTGTGTTTAAACTTGTTTATGCCAGTTATGATTATTTTTCAATTTATACATTTTACAAAAATATCAGGAAAACCTCTATTATGATATATGATATAGTAATCACTGTGAAAACTGAACTTGTTAAATATAATTTGCTAAATTAGGTAGGAGATTTAAACAGGTTAAATATTGAGATAAAGATCTGTAAATACTTAGGAAGTTTACAAAGTCAGATTACTTAGCTAGTATTTAAACTTTTACATTACTTAAAAATGAATCCTCAAATGGAAGTCATATACCTCACATTGTAAATAGTGTGAGTAAACATCTTGGGATGCCGAAATTATCTGCCTTATGGTTGGGATCTAGTGTCCCATCCAATATAGCATTTTTTACTGAAGCAAAGTATTATCATTAGTGTTTTCAATAAATAAGCAAGGATGTTAATTCTCTAGTTTGTACCTGAGTGTCATGGCCAGTTTATGAGCATGTGAACATACGCACTCTATGTATAATGAACATATAGTGCATATGTTATGTCTTGTAAAAATATTTGCTGAAGGCAGGTACTCTGAACGTAGGCAAAAAATGCAATGCTCTGAAAACATTGGGCTGAGATGTTTATAACTTTCTAAATGAAAATAATTACTCTCTTAAAGAGTGAGAATATTTTCTCAACTAAAGTGTGTAAGTACAGAGAAAAGTTCTTTGAAGCTATCAACATTTAAAAATTGATCAACTATAAAATGCAATTTTAAAGATGATTGCAGGCAATTTTGTGAAAAAAAGGCAAGGAAATAAACTAGGAAAAAACATTAGAAAACTACATCAGTTAGCAAGTTTGAGTGACCCAGTATTAGCCACACATGGCTAAGAAACTGATTAAAGTAGGAAAATGCACATCGAGATGACTTAATTATTGTGCTTATTTTAAAATATTCAGATAATCAATTTCAAGATTTTTAAACATTTGTTCTAACATACATGAATGCACAATTTCATTTTTAGGAAGAATCTAAATTTTGAGAATAGTCCTAAAATAGAGATACTTTTAGTCAGTGTTTCAAAAGTCATATAACTATTTTTATATAATATGTAGTCATAATATATGCTATATGGTCATTATATATGTGCACATCAGAATAATGACTCCATTAACTCTCAAAAGTCATCTACAATATGAATGTGGAACTCTGATCAGTAATTCTGTAATCAAAGAAAAGTTCTTGATTTTCATTTTATGGATTGATGAAAAATACACAGTTCTATTTCTGAACAAAAATACAATGCTTTATTCTGTATGTACCTTTTTATATGTAATTATATTGATGAATAAACTCAATTGGGATTATTTCACTATGAAGGATAAAATCAGGTAGAAGAAACTAGATGGATATTTACCTCTCTATTTTTATGTAAACGCAGTCAGTGGTAAAGCTGGGATTAGAACCAAAGTCTGTGCTCTCCTCTCTGTACGGTATACAGCAATTAAGATGCTTTCAGTTCTTAAGTAAGCATAGCCCTAGTACAAGTGTTTCTCTTAAACAATAAGGCGTTTAACTCCTTAGCAAGACTGGAATTAGGGAAAGTTCCAGGGTAGGTTGGTTTACTGGCTCAGTAATACCATTAAGTACCCATGTCCTTTTAACATTTTAGCTCCTTGTGATAGCAAGATAACTCAACAATTAGTAAAATAGAAGAGTTTCCTATTTTCTCTTGCATTCTCTATTACTATCAGAGAAAACTTTCGTTAGAAATACTTAAGCAGATTTATCTGTAGGTTTCATCAACTAGAATTGGGTCATGTGTTCATGTCTGAACTAATCACTGTCAAGGGGAATGAGACACCTTGATTGGATGATATCAATCATTATTTACTCCCTGAGTATGAACTCTCTCTCAGCACACTTGGGATTGAAGCCCCAAACAAATGTCTAACTTGCCATCAAGAAAGAAGGAACCTGCCTGTTAGCTATATAATAAGCAATATTTGCCACAATTTGCTCTC
This sequence comes from Sciurus carolinensis, assembly GCF_902686445.1. NCBI lineage: Eukaryota > Metazoa > Chordata > Mammalia > Rodentia > Sciuridae > Sciurus > Sciurus carolinensis. Next base: position 71,095,490 of record NC_062222.1, on the reverse strand, counting down.
TCCTGAGGTGTTATAATGCCCAATTATGTCATATGTTGTAGTCTTCTTTATTCAAACATTATTATCATATTAAACCTATGGGAATTCTCCTCATAATTGCAGTTGGTAGACCCGTTATCACAAGCAGCAAAATAATTCTTCAATTGCAACATAAATAATTGTGTTTGAGCCTGTTTTCATTTCAAAATTTCCTTAAGTCTCTTGGGTAAATCGGATACATATTATACTATCATAGTGTTACTTTAAATAATTTGATAACCAAAATATGAACAATAAACTATGAGTTGTAGTGGGATATAGAGATAATATGGTCTTATTTCTGTCTTTAAGACTCTCAGACTATAATAATCATTATCATTTAAGCCTGTCACATAATTTTATTGTCTAAGTAGAATAATTCTCAAGAAGTACTTAGATTTCTTGGCTAATAATCCTCTTAGGGAGCAACTCACTATCCATCTCACATTGAAAACAACAATTCCAATAGTGTACACCCCTTTTTACATTTAAATCAAAATCTATATCAGGTTTACTTAATAAAGATGCTGCCCTAACTGGCAAAATATCTGGAAGAAAACAAAGTTAGATTCCTTCCTCTTATTATGTATTAAAATAAATCGCAGATGCATCAAAAATATGAATTTTTAGAAGAAAATATTAAGGAAAACAGGAGGTATGGCAGAAAACAAGTCAGGAAATCATATTTAAAATTTGTTATTGATACTAGTGTTGAGAATCATGTTCGAGTCCCTTTCCCCTGGTGTTGAAGATTGGATACCCAAGAAACCCTGAGGCAAGCACAAAATGTTTTATTTAAAGGCTTGAACAGAGAGAGAGACAGAGACTCCTCCACAAAGGAGGGGGTCCAAGTTGGTGTCTAGGGAGTGGGGGTGCCCTCCTCTTCTATATATTTTAGATTTCCTTTCTTCTCATGCCCCTTCCTCCTCTTATCTTGCCTACCGTGACCAAAAGATGGAGTGATCCAACAGTGAGAACAAAGTTGCCCAGGGATACAGGCAGGAAGGGAGAAGCCCAGGGGGCATTCATTAACAACTCCTTTCGAGGAAGAACAATTCCTTGGAAGCAGGGAACCTTGGCAACAGGTTGGAGGAGGGGGAAGTGCTCTGGAGGTATTAGCATTTTATTTCCTCTTGAATCAGTCCCCATCTTTCTGACTCAGTCATTGATTACCTATGCTGATTTTTGCACACCCCACCCCACCCACCAGCCTCATTATGACCAAACATAACAAAGTCAAAACACAAATAATAGGCTGAAAGTACAATAACAGAAATGACAGTCTAGGGATTATATTCCTAATATAAACTGATTCCTATAAAAGGTAGTACATGCAAGTACTCTTCTGCATTGTACAATTAGCATATGCAGGCACTTGGAAAGTATTTGAGTCTTTGTTTAATGAGCTAAAAACACGAAGGTCTCAACCTGTGCACATGCAAAGCAGTTTAACCTCCTACCTATGCAAAATACCAGTTAGGCTGGTACATTTTTCACAAGATGAGTAGTTTGCACCCTCCTCTGATAGCTAAAGCATATGTTTGGTGCCTCAATTCACATCACAGACTATATACTCTACAAAGCAGTTAGGGAAAACAATTGCATGCTGACTACAGTGCTACTTTGCATAAAGTTCTTTGAAGACATTTGAAATGGAGAAAGGGTTCTTTCCATGTCCTTGGTGAGTCATCGGAGACAGCAACTCTAGGCCACAGTATCTCATCCTAATACTCATTCTAGTACCTTGTTATATTTTACAATATTTTTATTCAGAAGGTTTGTAATAGAAACTTGTGTCTGAGTGACACTTCTGTGTCATTTATGAAACCATAATTGATTAAATAGCAAAATCTTTACAATGTTAGTCAGATTCTGTATTATAGTAGGGAGATGAATTAATTCCTATTTAAATTTATTTTGGGAATAGATTGTTTCCACTGATGAATTTGTTCTTCATTTGAAAAAATTATTCTTCCCAGGAAATTTAAAATCAAATACAGAGTCCCAAACTACCAATTAGTTCTTTCAGAAATCTTTTTTTATTTATTTGTTCTAATTAGTTGTACAAGACAGTAGAATGTATTTACACATTTTAACAGCTAATCTCATTTTTTTAAGATGTTCACCCTCTGCTTTAAATTTTTTTTAGAACAAAATGCTCTAGTTTTACAAAGTTTTAAATGTATAAAGTCATGCAAGTCATTTCAGAAGAGAGGACAAATCCTTCATTTTATATGCAATGAACTGAGGCTCAGAAATGCTAATTGAATACACTAGTCTTATGCAAATTTCTAAGTGGAAGCAGGGCTAAAGACCTAAACTTTTAACTGTTAGTGTGGAATTCTTCCTACATTATTTCTAACATTTTTTTTAACCAAAATTTCAGAAGATATTATTCTTCCAGAAACAGGTGAATTGTAGAGATCCTAATATTTGGTAACAAAGCTTAATCTCTAAGTAAGGCTATGGAGTTTAATTATTCTTTCTTTTCTTTCTTTCTTCCTTTTTTCTTTCTTTCTTTTTTTTTTTTTTTTTTTTTTTTTTTTTTTGGTACAGGGAATTGAACCTAGGGGTGCTTTACCACTGAGCTACACTGGCAGCTGTAAGACTTTCAGGCCAGTCAATGTACAGAGGAGCAATGTCCTGGAGTCAAGCAAACTCCTCAGACAATAATGGGCTTTCTGTTTGAATGGCTTAGAAATGCTCTGCAACTCCTCTGTCCTTGAGGTCTGAAGACATTATCTTATTATAATAACCTTGGTAGTAGTGGACTCTAAGAAGCAAGCAAGTTATGTGATCTGCACGTGCACAAAGCTAACTACACTATGTAACCTAATGTAACTTGATATGATCCTGGAATAGATAATAAAACTGGACTGACTTTCCCACGGAAGCCATTTCTTGCTCTTTGCCATCCTGTGTGCTTGCCTCTTTATTGCTCTCCCCTTAACCCTTATAGCGGGACTCCAACTAACCTTTACAAGCAGCCCTTTTTATTTTTTTTTATTTTGAGACACGGTCTGGCTATGTTGCTTAGGGCCATGCTAACTTCCCGAGCCTGGCCTCAAACTTGTGATCTTCCTGTATCAGTCTCCTGAGTTGCAGGAATTATAGGCATGCACCACTATGCCCAGCTGAATTCATTCATTTTTGGAGGTTCCTTTTAATAGCTTAATGACTTTGGAAAGGCATAAATTAGGGGTAATTAGAATGATTTAGGCTTCCAATTATATTTTTACTATTTAATAATACTCCAGATTATTTTGATTTTGAAAAACCTTAAAGTGATATATACTTATAAAAGACATAGAATGTCAGTTTTTCCTCTCAGATAACTCATAATTCCAATTTTATAAATATTAATTCCTAGGTAAGACATCAGTTGATACATGAGTAGAGATATAAATTTCAAATATTTTCTTTATGATCTCTTTAACTCTGTCTCATGTTTTACTCTCAACTTAAGAATTCTTGAATCTTTCAGGTATTCTCCAGATTTTCATAATACTGAATTCAAACAACCAATTTTCTATGCAAGTGGAACTTTGATTTCCTTTTCAGTGGTATGGCAAGTCATATTGTCTACTCACTGCTATCTGGGCTAATCTCCCAAAAACTATTTGCAATTATATACAGCATTAAAGAATTTGCCAAATAAAAAACGTTTTTCAGTTCTGAGGGTTGCACAAGATGAAGCCCTGTCTGTCTATAACTGCCAAAGGGGTAGAACAACCTCTGTCAGATACTCTCCTGGCATAAGGAGGGCTTTTCCACTAAAGTACATTGCCAGCCATGCTAAAATAGACATGCTTGGAAAAATGGGCCAAGTTCTTGGAGAAATCTTTTTCTTCATATTTATCTACTTGAAGTTAATTAAACCATGTACAGAAGAATTGGGTGAGGGTGGCAGTGGCGAAACATTGCTTAGGTATCTAGTGAATCATCAAAACCACCAACAACCAATGTTTCCCAGAGTCTTCCTCCAGTCTGGATGGCACCCAGGTTGTTGCTATGGATTTAGAGTGTTTGGCTACAGCAGATTGTTGTGCAGGGTTCAGGGTTATAACAGGGCATGAGTTTGTGGCAGGGGAAGCAATTGCATTCCCACCTCCAACCTCAGCACAAGTGGTAACTTTTCAGCTCTGAGACAAGTTAAATAAAAAGTGATCACCAAGTCTTACCCTTTTATTTGTTCACCTTTCCAAAAAGTAGAACCTGTGTTTCTGCTCAATATTCCAAAATTTAGGTCATTTAGGTATAAGAATAGTTAATAGATCTGAAGGAAAAGTTAACCACTGAAAGTCACTGGGGAAAAAGATTGGTAGGCCAGATTGCAGACAGAGGTAAATAGCAGCAGTAAGAAGTGTAAGCAACACTGACTCTAGATGGGCAAGTTGATTAGGCGTTTCAGTCCCAGCAATAGTTATACAGGTCTGGTAGGTCAAGGCAATGGCCATCCCAATGTGACAATGCAATCTTACCTTAAGACACTGACTCTGTGGCCAATATTCTTATTAGAAGGAAAACCAGTATGACAACCAAGAGATAGCAGCATACAAAAGGGAGAGATCAAATCAAACTTAAGAATGAAACTCAGGAAGTTTTGATAGACCAGAATCATCCAACAAATCAGACATGAGAGGAGCTTGATAGAAAGACATTGCCCCAGAAAGAATAGTCATGTCATAGGTGAATCTCACTCTAGATGTCCAGGAGGAGGATGTAACCAGTCACCACAATGCTGTGCTTCACTCCTCAAAAAACATTCAACAAACCTCATTAAGTGATCTCTTTTTTATTCATTATGGAAAATATGAAATCAAAACAGAAGAAGAGGGAGGTTGCATTCCTTGTTGCTCCATGACTCAGAATTCAAGCGAAGGAAATACTGTTTCTCTGTGACATGGTCCTCATTTCTCACCAATCTGCTCTGCTTTTTGCCCTGTTTGCCTGCCGAATCACCAGCCCTTTGCCATTATACTGCATGCCTTTTGCATGCAGATTGCTTGCTGACAGCTGCTTACTGCCTGCCAGTTGTCCATTTGCCTGCCTTTTGCCTACCCATCACCCCATCTGACATCCAGCCACTGAGCACTTGCTCTTTGCCTGCAGACCACACATAGACTACCAGTGGAGTGCCTACTGCCCTTTGCTGCCTCAAAGTCCATTGTCAGGGAACCTGCAGGTTTGGTTGCAGGCTGGACACAGGCCAGAACTTGGGAGTACAGGGCCAAGGGACCTTCAGGTTTGCCGCTGCCACTGCTGCCATATTGGGGTGCAGCTTCCTCAATCTGGGGAACTGGTCGGGGCCTGGAGATATATTGGGATACCTGCAGGTCCTGTTGCACCTGAGATCTTTCCACTTGGTGTGGTAGTGGCTGCCATCTGGCTGTCTCTTTGCAGGGTCACTCCTTTGTGTGAGTGCATCCCTGATGGTCTTTCTGCAAGTTGGAATGGCATTGAGATCTTGGGACAGAGCAAGGCAGAGCCTGGGGAAGCTGAAGCCCAGTTTGTCAGATTGCAGCTGGGTCTGTGTGGGTCAGTCTGGATCTGGTAAACCTGTGGAAAACCAGAGACTAGGGGCAGTTTGCCAGGGGGAGCACAGGTTGGAGAAACTGGAGAAAACTAGGCTCTCTCCAGCTCAGTGAGTGCTTAAGTGTGCAGGGATAGAAGGGGCCAGTTACAGGGGTGGGAAGACTGGAAGAGAGTGTGAGGGCATCTTGCTACCTGCCAACTGTCTGGTACCCACTGGACTGGAGCTACTATCAAGCTTCAGACAATCCTACCTACCAATGGAGAAGGGAAGCTGAGAAAATTTTTGAAAGTCAACAAAACAATCATCAATTTTCCATAGAGACTTTACTTTAAAAATTTTTTTATTATTCCCCCCTTCTCTCACATCTCTACCATCTTTGAATCCAAATGTTAGTCAAGCATCAATTTATTGAAGAGTGAAACATCTGAATAATATATCACAATTTGGTTGTATATTCTTATATTTTTACCTGTTTTTTTTAAATCTGTGTATATTTTTTCTCTCACTTATCTGTCTTACCTCTATCTTCTCTCCCTCTCCCTCATAAACATCACATCTTACACTACTTCTGTTCCCTCTTTGTCCATCACTTGAAATGGTAAACCCTTTTAGCAAATTTACTGTTTATATTGTAGACAATAATTGAACACATTATTTCTGTTTATTGAGACAAAATTGTAGATGACTTAATAGGAGCTATTTAGTTTAAGGTTTTATATTGTTTGCATTGGATGCTGTTACTATTGGTCTTTGCCTTAAAGGTGAGGTACTGGAACCTTCAGGGACACCCAAAGACTACAGGGTAGAAAATATACTGCCTCATATCTACACCACTAGATGGGAAGATACACAAACAACATGAAGAAATAAGGGAACAAAGCACCTCAAACAAACTAAGATGTTTCAACAATAGAATCCATACACAACACAGTAGAAGAAATGTCAGAGAAGGAGTTTAGAAAATACATAGTTAGATTGATCTTCAAAATAAAGGATGGCAGTGGAGAGAAAATACAGAAAGTGAAAGATTACTTCAATAAAGGGGCAGATATTATAAAAAGGAATCAAGCAGAAATTCTCAAAATGAAGGAAACAATAAACCACATTAAAAAATTCAATGGAAAGTATCACCATCAGACTAGACCACTTGGAAGACAGAACCTCAGGCAATGAAGATAAATATATACTCTTGAAACTAAAGTTGACTGCACAGAGAATATGGTAAGAAACCATGAACAGAACTTCCAAGAAACATGGGATAACATGAAGACCAAATTTAGGATTTATTGGAATAGATGAAAGCTTGGAAATACAGACCAAAGGAACGCACAATTTTTTTCAATGACATAATATCTGGAAATTTCCCAAATCTAAAGAATGAAGTGGAAAATCAACTACAAGAGGCTTACATGATCCCAAATGCACAAAATTACAGCAGATTCATACCCACACACATTATAATGAGAATGACAAGCTTACAGAATAATTATAGAATTTTAAAGGCTGTGAGAGAAAAAAAAATCAAATTATGTATAGGGGCAAACCAATTTGGATCTCGGTTGATTTCTCAACCTAGACCCTCAATGCCAGGAGGTCCTGGAATGACATATATCAAGCTCTGAAAGAAAATGGATACCAACTAAGAATTTTATATCCAGTAAAACAAAGCTTCAGATTTGAAGATGAAATAAAAACCTTCCATGATGAACAAAAGTGAAAAGAATTCACAACTAGAAAGCCTGCACTACAGAACATTCTTAGCAAAATATTCCATGAAGAGGAAATGAGAAAAAAAATGAAAATGAGCAAAAGGAGGAAGTACACTAAAGAAAAAGGAATCAAAGGAGAAACTAAGTCAAGTTAAAAACAAAAAATAAATCAAAATGACTAGGAATACAAGTCATAACTCAATAATAATCCTAAATATTAGTGGCTTAAAATCATCAATCAAAAGACATAGACTGGCAAATTGAATTAAAAAAAAGTCTCTTCTAGAGACTCACCTCCTAGGAAAAGCCACTCACAGACTGAAGGTGAAAGGTTGAGAAAAAACATATCACTCACATGGACTGCATAAAAAGTGGGGATTTCAATCCTCATGTCAGATAAAGTGGACTCCAAGCCAAAGTTAGTTAGAAGGGATAAAGAAGGACATTTCACACTGCTTAAGGGAATCACAAATCAACAAGACATAACAATTGTAAATATATGTGCCCCCCAAACAATGAGTATCTGTGTATAACCCTTCTCAATTTCAGGAATCAAATATACCACAACACAATAATACTGGGTGACATTAACACACCTTTCTCACCACTGGATAGATCTTCCAAACAAAAACTATACAAAGAAACTATAGAATTAAATAATACAATCAATAATTTAGACTTAATGGACATATATAGAGTATTTTATCCATCACGAAGCAAATGCACTTTTTTTCTCAGCAGCACATGAATCCTTCTCTAAAACAGACAATATGTTATGCTACAAAGCAACTCTTAGCAAATACAAAAAAATAGAAATACCACCCTGCATTCTATCAGATCATAATGGAATGAAACTAGAAATCCATGATAAAATAAAAAAAGAAGCTATTCCAATACCTGGAAACTAAATAGTGTGCTATTGAATGATGAATGGATAGCAAGAGAAATCAAGGAGAAAATAAAAAAAAGTACTTAGAGGTAAATGAGAACACTGATATGACATGTCAAAATCTCTGGGACACTATAAGGGCAATACTAAGAGGAAATTTCATTGCACTGAGTTCATTCATTAAAGAATAAAAAGTCAACAAATAAATGACCTAACATTACATCTCAAAGAAAAAGGAAGAACAAATCAACATCAAAAGCAGAAGACAGTAAATAATTAAAATCAGAGCTGAAATCAATGAAGTTGAAACAAATGAAACAATTCAAAAAATTGCCATAACAAAAAGTTGGTTCTTTGAAAAAATAAATAAAATTGATAAACCCTTATCTGCATTAATGAAAAGAGAGAGAAAATTCAAATTACTAAAATTTGTGATGAAAAAGGAAATAGCATGATGGACACTATTGAAATATAGAAGATAATTAGAAACTATTTTGAAAATTTATACTCTAATAAAATAGAAAATCTTGAAGACACCCACAAATTAATAGAGACATATGAACTACCCAAACTGAACCAAGAGGACATGCACAATTTAAACAGATCAATTTCAAGCAATGAAATAAAAGATGCCATCAAAGCCTACCAAAAAGCCCAGGACCAGGTGGATTCTCAGCTGAGTTCTATAAGACCTCCAAAGAAGAATTAACACCAATAATCCTCAAATCCATGAAACAGAAAAGGAGGGAACCCTTCCAAACTCGTTCTGTGATACCAAAATCAAAGAAAGACACATCAAGGAAAGAAAACTTCAGACCAATATCCTTGATGATCATAGACACAAAAATTCTCAATGAAATTCTGACAAATTGCATACAAAAACATATTGAAAAGATAGTGCACCATGATCAAGTGGGGTTCATTCAATGGATGCAAGGTTGGTTCAACATATGGAAATCAATAAATGTAATTCATTGCATCAATAGACTTAAAGACAAGAGTCATATGATCATCTCAGTAGATGCAGAAAAAGCATTTGACAAAGTACAGCACCTCTTTATGTTTAAAACTCTAGAAAAGCTAGGGATAGTAGGAACATACCTCAACATTATAAAAGCTATCTATGCTAAGCCCAAGGTCAAAATCATTCTAAATGAAGAAAAACTGAAAGCATTCCCAATAAAAACTGGAACAAAAGAGGGATGCTTTCTTTCACCACTTCTATTCAACATAGTCCTTGGAACTCTAGTCAGAGCAATGAGGTAGATGAAAGAAATTAAAGGGATACAAATAGGAAAAGAAGAACTCTATCACTATTTGCTGATGACACAATGCTATATTTAGAGGAGCCAAAAAATTCCACCAGAAAATTTCTAGAACTATTAAATGAATCAGCAAAGTAGCAGAATATAAAATCAATACCCATAAGTCAAATGCTTTTCTAAACACCAGTGATGCATCCACTGCAAGAGAAATAAACTACTCCATTCACAATAGCCTCAGAGAAAAAGAAACCCTTGGGAATCAACCTAACAAAAGAGGTGAAAGATCTCTACAATGAAAACAGCAAAACACTAAAGAAAGAAATTGAAGAAGACCTTAGAAGATGGAAAGATCTTCCATGCTCTTGGTTAGGTAGAATTAATATTGTCAAAATGGCCTTACTACCAAACTGTTATACTGATTTAATGCAATTCCTATTAAAATCCCAATGACATTCTTCATAGAATTAGAAAAAGCAATCATGAAATTCATTTGGAAAAATATGAGACCCAGAATAGTCAAAGCAATCCTTAGCAAGAAGAGTGAAGCAGGAGGAACCACAATACCAGACCTTAAACTATACTACAGAGCAATAGCAACCCAAACAGCATGGTATTGGCACCAAAATAGACATGTAGACTGATGGTACAGAATAGAAGACACAGAGACAAACCCACATAAATACAGTTATCTCATACTAGACAAAGTCACCAAAAACATACAATGGAGAAAAGATAGCCTCTTCAACAAATGGTGCTGCAAAAACTGGAAATCCAAAATTAAATTAAATGAAATTAAACCTCTATCTCTCAACCTGCACAAAAACCAACTGAATGTGGATCAAAGAGTTAGGCATGAGAACAGAGACCCTGTGCCTAACAAAAGAAAAAGTAGGACCAAATCTCTACCATCTCAGCTTAGTAACTGACTTCCTTAACCAGACTCCTAAAGCACAAGAAGTAAAATCAAGAATCAATAAATGGGATGGACTCTAACTTAAAAGTTTCTTCTCAGCAAAGGAAACAATCAATAACTTGAAGAGAGAGCCTACAGAATGGGAGAAAATCTTTACCACATGCACTTCAGTAAAGCATTCATCTTCAGGTTGTATAAAGAACTCAAAAAACTTATAACACCAAAAAAAAAAAAAAATCTCCATCAATAAATGGGCTAAGGAACTGAAAAGACACTTCACGGAAGAAATACAATCGATCAACAAACATGAAAAAATGTTCATTATCTCTAGCAATTAGAGAAATGTAAATCAAAACTTCTCTAAGATTTCATCTCACTCTAGTCAGAATGGCAATTATCAAGAACACAAGCAAATAGTAAGTGTTGGCGAGGATGTGGGGAAAAAGTTACACTCATACACTGTTGGTGGGACTGTAAATTAGTGCAACCACTTTGGAAAGTATTATGGATATTCTTCAGAAAACTTGGAATGGACCTACCATTTGACCCAGTTATCCCACTCCTCAATTTATACCCAAGGGCCTTTAAGGACACAGCCACATCAATGTTCATAGCAACTCAATTCACAATAGCTTAACCATGGAAACAACCTAGATGCCCTACAATAGATTAATGGATAAAGAAAATGTGGTATATATACACAATGGAATATTATTCAGACTTAAAGGAGAATGAAATTATGGCATTTGTGGGTAAATGAATGGAGTTGGAGAATATTATGGTAAGCAAAATAAGTCAAACCCCCAAAACAAAAGACTGAATGTTTTCTCTGCTAATACATAATGGGTAGAGGGTGGAGAATGAAGGAACTTTGGATTGTGCAGAGAAGTGTGAGGGGAGGGGAGGAGGTGTGAAAATGGGAAGGATGGTGGAAAGAAAAAAGAAGAAGAAAGAAACGTGAAGAACTGACCACTTAGTTTTAACAATTATCAACACATGATCCATTTTATTTCAATTATGTTCAATTACACTCTTCTCTCCTTTTCCCCCATGGATGCTGAAGCAAACGTCAGATAGCATAGTATTTCATCTGGAAAATTCATTACATTTTGTAAAAAATAAGAACCATTTTAATGTCAGTGTGTCCCTTCAAATTAAAAATCATTTCTCAGTCACTAAATATCAATTCATTACCCAAATTTCCCTGATTATTTCAAGAATGTCTGGAGTTGATATCATTTGAATCAGTTCCAAACAAGGTGTACATTGCTTAATATGACTCTTTATACACTTAAAAGACACATTAAGACTTACAACAGGTAGTTCTTCCTTCCTGTTTATTTTTGTCCCCTTTTATCTACTTGTTGAAGAAAACAGGTCCTGTGTGTTTGGAATTTCCCGCATCCTTGTTTTAGCTGAATGCACTCTAGGAGGTGTCATGTAGCTTGTTCCTCTTATCCTCTGGATTTCCCCTAGAAGAAGTTAGGTCTAAAGGCTCCATCAGATTCATGTTTGCTTTTTTGGCAAGAACACTGCATCTGTGGTGCTATGTATTTCCTTTTGAATTCCATCAAAAAGCTCACCAAGTCTGGTGGTCTCTTTTCCATGGTGCTGTGATTCTCAGTGGGTTCAAATGTGGGTCTATCATTGTAACTGCCTCATCACTCCGTCTTTGCCTCATGGCTTTAGCAGCCATCGCCGATGATTATTGCCTGGACAAGTTATTTCATTAGGGTTGTATAACGGTTATGCTCTAATTTTAGCATTCTGCCTGTACTTTCTAGCTAGAATTTACCAATAAAGGAGAACTTTCTTGAACATAGTATTAGGAAAGGTGGAAATATTTGGTATAGTAAAAGTAAGGCAATTATTTGATTTTTTCACTAGACCTCATTATCATGTTGAAGAAGTTATTTAACCCTTATGGCTGACTAATGTATCACAAGAGGGTACATACAAATCAAGGAAGTGACAGAAGACAGAAAATTGGGGATTGAGACACATGAAGATTTCAAGGAATCTCATTCTGTCATTGCACGTGTGTTGCAGCTGGTTTGTACACATGACTTGTTGATACGAGCAGTTTCTCTGCAGGCTAAAAAGACATCTTATTTATAATGGTATGTTTCTACAGAGAAATTTAGTTCTTATTTCTGTGATTTCTGACATTATCAGACCTCGCACGATTGCCTTTAGTCAGACATATGTTCTTAGCTCTAATAAACACACGTGTAATCTCACTCACTGCTCAATCTATTTACTGTCAGCTTTGGTTGTTCATCATGGAAAAAAATCCATTGAATATCTGGCTTCATTTTATATAAATAAATTTGCTGTTTTCGTGACCTGTTTCTTGCACTTACACAAAACCAACCCAATAGTACTGCTTTTAATGAATCATTAAGCACTTATCTCTGGTAGAATAAGTCATATATTTATCTACTGATTTTTTCACTTTGATTCTTATTAGTTATGAAACAGATAACTCATTTTACCCCTCTAGCTTTACCTTCCTTATTAGTTAAATTGGGATCCATAAACATAGTTCAGTGATGTTCTGAAGACTAGAAAGGAGAATTTATGTGAAATCATCAATCATAGGACCTTTCCTATTCATCCTGTTGATTTCTTACTGAGTTCTTTTTTGTGGTAGAGTCCGTGCTAAGTCCTGAGGAAACAGTCAAGGGCTTTGCCCTCAAGAGCTTCAGGTTGATGGAAAAAACAGCATATGGTATATTGGCACTTAGTCCATAGGTGTTGCACACATGATTATGGAATTTGAATATTTATCAGTTTGTTCTATTGTTGATTAATTTCTTATTTCTATCAACTTTTTAGAAGTTATGTTCAGTTCTGTCTCACTGCTCTCTAATTTCACTACACCTGTGTCATTTTGGTCTTCTTTACCAGATTCCAAAGAATAACATAATGCTGAGTCTCATTGGATAACTTCCTAATACAAGTAAAATAATGAAAATAAAAAAAAAATAAAATAATGAAAGAAGAGAATTTCTACTTCATTCATTCACTCATCTATTTATCAAATACTCAGTATGACTAAAATACACAAGATACTTTCTGAGAAGATAGAGATGCTCACACCAATTTGTTTTATAAAGCACCCAAGACAGGTTAATCAGAATTAGACAGTGCCTCTTCTGAATTCGACTGCATATTATTGCTTATAAATTGGATCATATATTTGAGATGAAAGCTTTGAATCAATATGTCTGATTTAATAAAGACTCTAACAACTTGAGACTGATCATACTTTTAAAGAGTAATTTCCTTTAGAAAATTAGGTAGAACTATAAGAAGGAAATGAATAGGGAATGTGGTCTGCCATGTCTTCCTTGACTATAGTTTTATAAGCAAACTTGTTTACTACCCTTCCCACCCCCAGTTCTTGTCCCCATCCTTACCCCTATTTCTTAATTGCCAAACTCATCTTTGGTTTGCTTGTTTTATGCATTCAATAATGACTTCAGTTTGAGATTGAGTTTTTCTATGACCTATAGTTTGAAATATTTAAGTGTGTGTGTGTGTGTATGTGTGTGTGTGTGTGTGTGTGTGTGTGTGTGTTTCGGAGAACTGTTGAAGTGATTTGAAAATCTGATTTCTGTTCAAGTGAACAAGTTGAGTTCAGGTTCAGGTCATATCTTTTAATTTAAATTCTTAGCTTTCTTGTAGTTTTTCTTTGTTGGTGATATAGGAGTATGTATTCCTTCATGGACATTCTGGTCCTCTTAATCTTTTCAATAATTTAGTTACAACTTATTTCCTTTTAACCTTGTCATAACTTTGTCATAACATTTCTGTTAACTTTTAGGTCCCAAATGTTATGTTGGATCCATAGTAGACAAAATTCTTTTTGATAGTAGGTAAGACAAAGGAACCTAGAGGAGGAAACAGGAAAGATGTCTGAAGCATCTACTAGATTCTAGTTAGTAGTCTGTGTCCTCTATATATGTCACCATGGCAGAGACTGTTAACTGCACCAAATATGTTTCCTTTGCCTCTTAAGCACAGACTGCATCTCTGGCCTATGTTGTATTTGTGTATGATCATGTGACTTGATTGTAAACTTCAGAGTGTAATCAGAAGCGATGTGAGGGCATGGTTGAATGTGTTTTTTTCCTCAATTGTTTTTTCCACTTTTATGTAAGAGGATTATACTTCCAAACCCCATTGATATCAGATCTGGTCAAATGATCTGCTGGGCAAATGGAACATGAGTGGATGCAACAGACTACTTCCTGATGGAAGCTTTAAAAAATCATCATGTTGTTCCACCATTATTCTTTCTCTGCCTTCAGATGGAAATAGGGCTACTTCTTCAGTTTGCACCCAGGATGAAGAAGACATTGAATGTGAAATGAGGTGGACACACATGTACATGAAAAGTAAATATCACTGTAAAAAGCTCAGATTTGGGGGTCATTTGTTACTACTGCATAACTAATTTGAATGGTACAAATGAACAGGCTAGTTCCATCACTATTTACAGACAAAGGGATGGACTGTTACTATAAATCAGAGGAAAGATCATGTGTTTTGGAGAGATCTGAGTTGGATTCAGTTTGGATTCTGCGGTTATGCATAATTGGGCTAGTTATTTAACTATCTTAACCTTGGTTTTAAAAATATGTTAAATGAGGATAAACCTATTGTAAACTTATTTAATTTTCTGTGATGCATCAATGAGGTAACTGCATTAATAGAATTCTTGCTGCTCTAACCAAGAAATGCAAAACTGTATGATTCAAAATTTGTAGAAGTCAAATTTCATACTTCACCTTAATGGCAAAATAGATGTTCCTAATCATCAGGTGCATTTCCTCAAAATTGTGACAGGGACCAGGCTCCATCCTTCTGTCTTGTGGTTCTGTTTTCTGTCGTACATGGTTTCCCAGGTTAACTGTGGACCATCTCCAATCCAGTCTCCCTGAGGGCAAAGGAACATGAAGGACCACAAAGGGAGGTTTTTCATGGATAAGGCATGGAAGTGGTACCCATGCTTCCACTCATATTCTCATGATTAGAATCCAGTCACATTGTTTATACCTGAGTATAATGTAGGTTAAAAATGCAGTCTGGATACATGTAAAAACTACTGAAAATTTCTGCATGTCAAAATCAGGATTATGAGATTTCTTGCAAATACATAAAGAAAGATTGATTCTCAGTTTTTCTTCATCTCATCTTAGGTAGTTAAACTCTGACAACTTATATTCATATATGGGCCTCCACTAGTTTGTCCATAACAGAGGATGAGGATCAAGCCTAGGTTATATATGCATAATGAGTTTTAAATGGAGTGAAACAGGCAGATCACAAATACAAAACTGGCATACAGTAAATGGTAACTTTTCTATTAACATTAATAGCAGTAATGATGCTAGAAACATATCATCATCATTGGAAAATAATAAAGCATTGCCAGGGAAAGGTATATTTTCCTCACAGGCACCTTATAGGTGTGAAATAGGAACTATTCTAAATAGCTTCTCTTTTGTAAACCATTGATCCTTAAAGAAACATAGAAAGAGGTTGGAATATGCTTCCTGAAAGACCCAGAGCAAGCTTTTGCTCTCATCTGAGTGTTTTGACACTGCATAATTTGATAGTAAACAAATTATGTCACATACTTGGCGTGCATGCCTTAATAATTTCTGAAAAACCACTAGAGGGTGCTACTTTGTAAGGAAAATAAAAGTGCCTCCCTACAGTAGCGATCAGTCTGCAGCCACGACGTCTGATGTCAGGGGCTAGAACCAAGATCTCCACTGTGAGTATCTGGGTGCAATTTATTCATTTATCGTTTGTGTTGGAAGTAAATAGCAATAGTTTAGGTAAGCCATAAAAGTTGATTTAAATAAAACCCTAGTCTTGTCTTTCAGTAAATATTTCTATCAATTCTTTATGGGAAAAGCTGAGACTATATCTTACCAAACAAAATTGTGAGGCTATATGACTTTCTTATGAAAGATAAGCTGGTTTCAGTGTGTGTGCTGTGTTTTTACTAGATAGCTGTTGTTTTAAGTTTGGGATAATGATTTTATTCTCTCTTTTGTAGTCTTTATTATAAGGTTTGGTGTAAGGAATATCTTCTTGTATTATTTTTGTCCTCTGAAAAATAATATTTCAGTGATCCAAAGGTCACAAATATATTCAGGTGGGTAAGGTAGAGATAAATTAAGTAGGTGACCTTCATTTTTTGTCACTCTGGATTTAAAGAGAATTATGCCAATAAGAGGTTGTATTAAGTGTCGGTATTAATTATGAAAAACAGCCTGTAGTGTGAAGCTCATATTCAACGGCAAGTGCATCTTGGTGGAGCCAATTACCTAAGGACGAAACATAGATAGAATGGATTTTGTCAAAAGATTCCTGCAGATTAACTATTGTCTTTTCAGCTGACCTCTAGGTAACTATGGAGCTGGAAGAAGATTGTCAGTAGTTAGGTGAGAGAAAGAAATATTAGGGACATCTAAAAAAATCCTAGATCTCAAATAAAATCACACTATACAAAAACTGGGGTTCTCATTTTTTGATCCTGAGAGACAAGTTAGCATCCAGGGGAATTTTTTTTTTTTTCCTACTACATATTAGTTCCAAAATATTAGAGTTTGGGTAAAGTGTTTCCAGTTTGTTTTGCATTAAGAAAAGGAACAGCTAAAAAGTTTCAGACAATTTAGCTGAAAGATCCCAAGAGTCAAGTCCTTTGAGTTCCCCAGAGCCAAGGGAAATAATCAACAGTCTGGGGGGAACAGGATGATTAAACCAGAATGCGTTCATGGCACCGCTCGTGTGTGTGTGTGCATCACACGACACATGCCCAAATACGCTTGATTACAACTTTAAGAGGTCATGTCAGTCAGACAAAACCTTTTCATTCTCCTCTTAACCTACTTTAATTTTTAGTGCTAATCCAGCTTCTTTGACTTGTTTGCATGTTTATCTTTTCAAACTGCTTTTTAGGTTAGAAAGCTATTTGGTGGGAGAGATGCAGGGGCCAGGATATTTTGATACTATTCAACTCCATACTTCAGCTCCTGTACAGAGAATTTGAGTCTGGTTGTAGCTGAGTGGTACTAAAATTTAGAGAAATAAAATGGAATGGGACTTACTCCTTGTTAATATTAAGTCAAATTTATCTTTTTCTATTTTAGAACAGTTGGATGAACTGGTTCACACAGGTGATAAGGAAGGGAGTTATTAAGTCTGGGCTGAGTTTTCGCAAAGAAAATACCTGTTTTAATTTTCCCACTGTGTGAAACCATGGATTACAGAAAAGAACATTGAATCAGAAGGAAGGAAAATGTGGGACTCTTGTTCTTTCTTCCATTCCTAGTTGTGGCCAATGGTTTTACTTTGGATAAACCAAGGATATGACTAAACTTTAGATTTCTTTTTTTTTTTTCAATAGGAAAGAATAGCATCTGTTTGCTTGCATCAGAGAATTGCTAGGAATGACATACAGAGATAGTGCCCTTAACTGTAAAAAGCCAATGAAAAATTTGCCATGGTCTCTGTCAATGTTGTCATCAAAATGGGCTTCACGAGATTAACTGGTTGCTACTGGAAAATTCCCTGCTTGATTTCCTATTCCTTGATTTTCTTCAGCCTTGTAACTTCTCATTCTGTCCATTGCTAGTTTGTAAGTGACCATATTGAATGTTTCAGCCTGAGAACAGATGCTGAAGTTGTGGTGACAAGGGAGATAGGAAAAGGTAGTTCATTTTCCCAGCAGTGTACAGATCGCCACGGCCGACACCCTGCAACTGTGCTTCTGCTTTTGATTTTTAAGACACATTATATTGTTCATCTCTCAAGGTTAGATCCTTGAATAATTTCACAGAATCCCCCTTATAGATTTAAACCTGAGCGAATGTGAATTTGGAAACCCTGGTCTTAGAACTTTTATTTTCTGCTTATATTTTTTTATATTTGGAAACTTGGGAGAAACAAAGTTTTTTCCAGGAGCTTCTTTTGTTGTAGTGCCATGACTCAAATCCTGGATCTACACTTCCCTTTATTACCTCACTGGACTATTATCATTAGGGGGTTCTTTTCTTTTGCCTTATATGTCCTTAAGCAAGCCCAATAAATGACAACCTTGGTTTGCCTGCCTAGATTGATGTCTCTTTCTCTCTGTTTGTCTCTGTCTCTATTTCACACACACACTTCAATTTTATCTATCTTCCATCTTTATGCAAGATAGATGGAGAACAAAGAGATCAAATATCACCTTTATCCTTTACGATTCATGAGACTAATATTGAAGAATGTACTTAAGGATGTGACAATAATGGGATCCTAATACCAAACAATAGGATCTTCCTGAGTCTACTTGGAACTTTCTTTGTAGGAGGCTGATCCTGTTAAACCTAAATTCATGCTGGAGCCTGTGTACCTTTTTAGGGCATCTGGTTTCCTCAGGAATGTAGGGAGAAAGGGGTTGAGCTATACCCACCTAGTTCTTCTCCCAAACTCATCAATTCAGTAATAGACTCACTTTTCTAAGGTGAAAAATTTTGGCAAAACTCCATTAGAGAAAATTGAGGGAAGGTAAAGAATTATCTCAATCCCCAGCCTCCAAAAAATCTTGAGATTTTTACCTTATGGAGCCTAAGCATCAAGTCTGTGGGAAGCAGATTGCTGCTGTTGTCTTAGAGGTCAAATCTGCCACCTTCTCTAGCATCCTGAAGTTAGTGTCCTATCACCAATGTCCGATTTTTGGTGGTTCTGCCTTGTACCACTGGAAAGATAAATTCTTTCCCCCTAGACATGTGTAAAAGTCAGTCTAAAATAAAGCTGAAAATTCTCTCCCCTTTCTATTCACAACCAAAATTATATTGAACTCTTATATTGTCCAAACTTATTAGAGGTTTTGCAATGATATTAAATGATCACATAAAGCTATTCCAATAACATGCCAAAGACTGGAATTTCTGAATTTAAATATAAATCTCTGCCCATTATTAAATTCCTCCACAAAAATTAAAGTGCAAGTTTAAGCTCTTTTGAATGTTCCAGTTCAAATGAATGAAAACCCATACTCAAATTGTTTCACCTTTGTGATTTCTATAAAATTAGTGGAAAAAAATCATTCTTTCCATTTGCTTATTCTGATCAGTGTCAGTAAGGAGTCGTCCATGGCTGGTGAAAATGGGTTTCCTTGGGCAGCTGCAGTCTGGAGTATTTCTCACAGAATGGGTGTAGTTCCTTCACAACTTCAGAAACTGCATTAAATCAATGCCAAGTTTATGATATGATTGGTTTTTAAAAAGGGTTTTACAGGATTATTATGACATGGGCCCTTCTTCCACAAAAGTTAGAAAACAACTAATCCCTAGCCCTGAGAACAGTTTTGCCAGGAGAAATTGTGTTCTCTCACCTGGTATCAGTGATGCCAGGAATTCTAGGAGAGATTCAATGACATCTGAGAACAGGGTGGAGAGTGTTGATTTTAAGTCTGATTGAGGTGCCACTCCATCCATGTCAATTTTTCAGAATGGACAACATAAGAACTTAAATTCAATTGGAAGAAACACCTTTAAAGATATTACCTTTGGCATTAGATAATTACCAGATCTTGAGGGAATATCTTTTTATGCACATGGTCTCTTCTATAATAGGACAGCTGAGTCATGCTGGTCAAGCTTAGGAATTTGCAAGGGTTTCTACATTCTCATTTGGTAAACCACTCAGCCATGTGTTTTGGGCATCCTGGTGGTGATTTAATGTGGGTTCTGTAGTGACGTGTCTCCCGTGCCATGGTGGTGGATCCGTTGCTTTGGCTATAAGGCAACTTAGCTCTAAGAACTCTTACTCCTGGTTACATCCAGTCCAGCTGGAAAAACACCTTCAGTGGATTTCTCAACTCAAGTTATCTTTGATATTTCTTGAAACTTATTGTCATCAGGAAGTTCACTGAGAATGGGTATTGTCCTGTGTTCTTCAAGACAGTGTAGCTGACACAAAACATTTATAGCTAGAACCTCATACACGTGTACTTTAAAGTATTCTTTGGACTTGAATACCTATATACTTTAAATATAGTACCTACATACATAGTTTAGAAACATAGTAAAAGCAATAAAAATTGTTTCACCTGTTATTTGCATATAGTGGGCTGTCTATAGTTATACTGTAGCTGCCTACTTCTGAGGGTCTCTGGAGCCCATGTGACTTTAAGTCTTGTGAAGCCCAGCTTGTGGAAAATCAGCCTCTCACTGTGTATAAATAGTCACACACCTGTCCCCTAAACTGCAGCTCCCCTCCAAATTCAAAACCCCCTACTGACCTATTCCCTTAAAGCCCAGGGTCTAAAGCTGCTGTTTAGGCTGCACTGGTTATAAGCACATCACACAACTGTGAAAGGCAGTTTCAGGGCGCCATATAAGCATCTATGAACCACAAAAGTCAACCCTCTGACCTCACCCACTCTTTTTTAGTATTCAGTGTTATTTTTACCACCCAAATTGCACTCCATGTCTTTTTCTCAATGTTCCTGGCTCAAGGCATCATGTTCTAATACTTCTCTGAATTGAACTTCAAGATTGTAGGCAAAAGTACTCTACTCAAAGAGCTTGCAATAACAGAACTAAGCATCTGCACTCTAGTTAGCTGGATCTTGAGAGCAGAGAGGGTAGAGGGACTGCTGTACTCATGTCCAGCTCTGAAACTCACCTACTTAATTCACTCCGTTTTTGTGCACAAGAAGCTGGAAGTATTTAGGACAGATCTCCTCTCATGGAAAGCAGAGGACTAAAGTTCTAGTCCCCTTTATTAAGACTTGATTATATTTTCCCCCTGTGGTATCCTTTGAACCAGTTTCACTCTCCAGAATGAAAAACACAAACCAAACTGAACAAACGAACACAAGAGACTTATATGTTCTAAGTAACCGAGAAGCTTACCAGTCAAATAGCTCAACTCATGCATCAGCAATTTCAATACTGCTGCCAAATTTTTCCCAGGTGCTTTACATATGTTAGCTGTGACTGATCTCTTCACATTCTCCACATAAAACCTGGAAATGTTTGGTTAAGTCTCACTTTGTAAAGGTAGCATCAGGAAGATTTTAAATAATATGAATGATGGTGGGGTGCAACCCTGAATGAATAGGAAAATGATTTATAGCACTCAATGATAAGGGACATGTAATTACATTAACTTAGGTAAATGAGTAAGCACTTGGTAAACTTTTAAAATGCCATGTGAGGGTAAAGTTTTAGCTATTACATTCTGTGCAAATAGACCACAATTCAAAGTCCACAATTTTCTATAATAGAACTTTGGTAGGAACTTTAAAGTTTTGTTGTTCTCTCTCTGAATGCAATCCAGACTGTGAAGTGGTGAATGATCTTTCTAAACCTCAGAGTCCAAGTTCACCAACTTAATGAATGTTCAAGTGGTACCAGAAGTTGTTTGGGTTCTCTTAAGGTTTAGTGTTAGAAACCAGGAGCTACCTAGATTCTGCATATGAGATGTACACTGCTGGATGTGAGACCCTGACCAAGATGAAAACTTGGCCATAGGGAAAAAAAAAATCTTACAATAGGAACTTTAGATGTGAAAGAAAAGAAATATGTATGTTTTGGAACCAAAGAAAAGTTACTCCACCTGTTTGTTTTCCTTGACTATAATATTAAGAAATCATTTGATGAGTAATTATTAATTTTAAAAAGAAACATTAAATCACCATTTTAAAAAATCTCCATTTTTTTCTGTCCTTTTACTTCTACATAAATTTAGTGTACATACATTTTACCTAGAGAATCAACTTGTTATGTTGCCATTTTGTTGAAATGTTTAGTTCAGTGATGCATTCTCTTAAGTCTTAATAAAGTACCTCCTCTCAATGAAAAAAAAATTCCTTATGGGACTTACAGTCACTGAATTCTGGTATAGTACAACATGAATTGTTTTAACCCAAAATGATATTTGAACATGACACAAATTGGAGAGAATCTGTAGGTAAATGCAATAAACTGCAGCCAGCTGAACCCAGCAGCATTGTAATTCACAAGTACACATACATCTCAAATATCTACCTGTGTAGGCATTTCACTGTGTCCTGAGCCATGCCCACCTATGTCTGGCATTAGAACTTTCAGATAAACTGCTTTCCACCATTTCTTAACTCATAAGCTGCAAGCCTTCTGCAAACTTTGGTTCTTTTTCAAGAAGCAGTGCCATGTCCTTGCAGTATTTATGTATTTCATAGCCATTTCATGTGTATAAACTGCACTACCATATTTTTTGACTGTTTTTCTTGTTTAAATGAAATATCTTTAGACAAGGTGACTTGGCAAAATTTCCTGGTTATATTATTAAGTTACAAAAAAAGGAAGTCATAGATAGCATAGTATAATCACTTCATGTTCACCTATGAAGAAATAAAATTTATATCTATATATTATCAAATGGATAAAAGGAACAACTAGAAATGTTGAAATGGTTAACAGGAAGGGAATGTTAAAAAGAGAGTTAAACAAGATTTGTATTCAAATTTTATAGTCAGCATATAAACTCAATTTCTGGATCAGGGAGATTATAATAGTTGTTGAATGATTTAATGGGTTACATAAAAATTAATGGGTTCTATAATTTTAAAACAAAAGTAAGAACTCACAAAGAAACTAAAAGAACTAGAACCCATCTGAAATCTGCCACCTAAAGAAGTGTTATATATACCTGGTGTGGATATGTATTTATAAATCTATATATCACTATTTTAAATTAACAATATGTATATACATATTTATAGTACACAACATGTTTTGATATAGGTACACCTAGTAGTATGGTTAAAATTAATGGAGCTTTTGAGCATTGTGACACTAACCCATTTTCTCCTAAGTCCTGTAGTTTTTATTGTGTGATGTTATATAGCACAATAATTTTGAGGAATGCAAATACTGCATTGGAACAGAACCTACTGAATTTTAAATTCAGTTTTTCATATTATAGTTTGGACCAATAAGTAATATGATGCTCTATTTCCCCTCTTCCTTGCCCACAAACTTTTTTGATAGTTCTGTTAGTTTATTTGCAAGATCCTGCCAATATGTGCTGGCAAGTTTCTGTGGGCAGCAATTCTCTCTACATTTGCATGAACTATGAAAGATTTCTTGAAGATACACACTTTTGAAGTTGGGCAGAAACCTGCAGTAGTCTTGCTCTAGGTTCAGATATGTTAATTGATGGAGGTCATGCATGCCCTGAATTTGAAGGAAGTTTAGGATTTAAAAGGTACCACATATAGTATTCAACAAATATATGTATGTGCATGTATATCTCACATGACATATACATAAGCAAAATATATTTTCCCTAATAATTTTATTTTTGTTTTGTGCACCTGTCTTAGGCCAGGTGAATAATATCACATGTATGATAATATGTCTTTACTCTTATCTTTATTGTTGCTTTTTGTCTTTAGAAACCCCTTACCCCACTCATCATGTGCCCTATTCTATGAACAACCACAATGCATAAAACCTAAGTTATTGAAACATATGCTCAATGATGCAGGGAAAATTTACTTGTTCAGAAAAGTTGAGAAGGGATATTGATATCTATTAACTTCTTTCCATGTGATGGGAAGTGGGCTACTATATTCACTGATAACTTATTCAATTCTCACAATATCTCCCATAAATTTTATTCCTTCCATTTTAACAGATGAAGAAACTAAAGTTAATGGAAAGCCATCACCTGTTTCAATTTCAGGTGTTGTTAAAGTCATCTGTCAGTTTGGTTCCCCTGATAAGTGAACATGAGGATGAGATTAGATTCATGAGAGGCATATAGAGGGAAATGCCTGTGAAAATTAAAGGGGAGGGACGCTGGGCTGAAATCTGGGAAAGGAGATGGAAGGAGGGCTTCACAGGAAGAACCTGAGATCACATGTAGTTCTTGAAAAGTCTCATTCAGGTTGGTGTCTTGGGAACTTCCAACCAAAAGAAACTTATCAGAGAAGTCCAACTGCACTAGTCATCTTTATGTTATTGCAATATAAAACATGAAGCAACTAACTTATAATTAGTTCACAGTTTAGGGGGTCAAAGTCTAGATTCCGTGGCCCCCATTGGTTTGACCTCTGGTGAGGGAAGTAGATAGTAGCATATCAGAATGGGAATCTGTATGGGGGGGAAAGGGGGAGAGACAAAGAGAGAGAGAGAGAGAGAGAGAGAGAGAGAAATGAGGTCCCATAATTCCTTCTAAATGCATACCCCCAATCACTTAATCCCCTAAGGTCCTCTTATTACACCCTATTTTTCAAAGGTTCTGCTACCTCCCAATAGTACTACCCTTGGGACCAAGCCTTTAATCACTTACAATGGACCCTTTCTCTGGGGGACACTCAGAACACGCTCAAACCATATCACTGACCCAGTGCTAGTACCCCTCCATGCTGAGTCATAGGTTAGGTGCAGCCCCTAGAAAGCAGAGACTCTTTGAGCTTCAGGTTAGAGCCAAATGTGGAGCAGCGGGAGGATGCTGATCAACTATGATCTTATGAGCAGGTTTTTTGAAGGGCAATCCAGTCATACAACATGATTATAGTTATAATTCAAGCCAAAATCTGCCTGGGCCCAAATTTCTTTTTTATTTGTATAATATACGGGGTTGGTGGCAGGGTTGGTTTCCTGTCAATCAAAATACCTCCTTTAATTACTTCTAAATACAACCTAAGTAAAATTTGTGGGTTTGATATGAAACACTGACTTTGTTTTTGGTCTAAATCCCTCCAAAAGAGAAATTTTGTAGCCTCTAGCCTAAGAGTAAGGACAGAAATGGATCACTTTAGGGTCAGGGTGAGGAGAGAGTTAAAACTTTTCTATGGCCAATCTGTACATTGGACCAATTAACCAGGACATCTCCAGGGAAAGCATTGGCATCAGTATTTTTTAAAGATTCCCGGATGATTTCAATGCACATCCAAGTTGAGAGTTACTGTTGTAAATGGTATGCCTGAGATAAAAGTATAGATATATCTTTGAGCATTCTTCTAAACATCCAATCTCTGTACCAGTCCAACTCTTATCCACTCCAGGGAGTTAATTATTTCAGGAATGTTCCCAGAGGCCACCAAGCTTAGAAATAATTTTTTTTTCATGTGTGTGTGTGTGATAAGACTCCCATATGAGCTTTTCCTATACCTAGTTTATATTCACATTCACATTTCTGCTCTAAGGATATCTTAATTTGAACACATTTGCATGTCTATTAATAAGACAAAAATAAAGATGTAAATTATAACAAGAAAGGACTTCTGGTTCTCTGTCCACAGTGAGTAATGTGGCTTTTGTAAGTATCCAGGACCCTAGGAGCATTGCCATATTCCTCCAAAATCTGAAAGGAGATTGGTTAGGAAGAGAGAATATGAATTGAACTAAATAGAGAGTTAAGATTGGGTATATTTTATTTGTAAGCATATTTTTATCTTCAAATAATATCCCTAAAAGTAAGATATTCATTGAAGGACTTTGAAGAAAAGACAAGGTTGACACATAAAAATAGTATATTTAATATTAATATGAGTTCTTTGTTCAGAAATCTAAGCTGGTTCATATATTTGCCTTTAGTGTGACTTAAACTTATTAAGATGGATACATCAAGGAATAGCCTTTGGTACCTGATCTCCATTGCAGCATTAATTTTGTTGTTGTTGTTATCAAGTAAAAACAAAACAACAACAAAAAAAACCCATCAAGATATTTACTAACTTGAAATGGAGGTGGAACAGTGGAAACTACTGGAGACAGGCAATACTGGAGTGCACTATCTAAGAAAAGTGAAAAATGGTTACAAAATTAGCTGAAAATTATTATTAAAAATTGTCAACAAGTGTTGGCAACTCAAAACAAGTACTCCTCCCTGAACAAAGTCTCTTCTAGGTCTAACTTCAAATTATTACGCTTTTAAAACTTATTCTTTAATAAAGATCATATTCTGCATTGTATTCTACAAGGAATATTCCCATTTATACTACTGGCCTCTGATATGTGAAATCAGTGACATTTCTTGTTTCCCAAGTTTGCTTGTAAAGGGTCATTGTCCTTCTGTCTTGCACAGGGCACAGTTTGTCTCCAACCTCTGTAATAATGCGTACTCCTGCATTTAAACAACACATTCAAGAAGTGATGGCACAGCAAGTGTCAGGACAATGCATTAGCACTTGATTGATCTCAATTTTGTAATCCTATCTGAAGACTGGGAGTTTTCACTTGTGTTTACAGTGCAGACAGTGAAATAGGGCAGACAATGATATGCATTATTTTTTGTTTCATAGTTCTTACACAATATTTTCTTGCATTCGAATAACATTTAAAAATTAAAAAGTACTCTCTATTTTGTAATTTCTTTAGAACTAAAGAACAAATCAAGGAAATAAAACATTGCATCAGTATGATTTAGGAGAAATAGATGTTTAGCATTTATTAAAATTCACATTTTTAAAGAAATTGGCTAGATTCTATAATACATAAAATTTAATGAAATAAGATATTCCCTGTCTTTATATCTTTTCTAGCTATTACTTCTTCCATTTCATGATTATTACTGGAGATAATTTTGTTGTATTGAGTAGGAGACTATTGAAAAGCCACCTGCTCTGCGTGCTAAATATGCTAGGTGTGTCTCTACTTTTGTAAAGAACTTGAAAGTTACTATAATGGGCCTTATCATTTTCCTTCATTGTACCTGTTTTCCCCTTTATTCATTCCTCTCTCTTCCTTTGCTTGCTTCTAGCATACAGTCCCCCAGGGCAGAAAATGTTTTGTAGACATGTAGGAAGGAGTCACTAATTATATTTATAGTTCTGTTTCTTCCGTGTTGTCAAAGAGGCTTAAAAGTATTGCTACAGATCAGGTCAAGGATTAGTGGTGAAAGTCTGAAGAAATCAGGGAGATTGATTTGTCCTGCGCTCAAGAAAGTCTGATGAGTATTCTACTGAGAAAAGTAATCGGATTTGGGCTGTCAAAAGGAGATTGGGCAGATTAAACGGTCACCATGTGCAATGAATTCTGTTCTGTAGAAATGTCCAGACATTTAATTGCTCTTTAGTTGGTAAGCAAAACTGAAACCCTCCTTTTGAGGTGCACAGTTGAGGGTGAAAGAGAAAATTGGGTCTCCATAGATTTAGAGTAGTAAAGCATGAAAATGGAAGAAGGTCAAGATTGGAAGAGCTACTTTACACCTCTATTCCTATTTCTCAAGAGAATGACTTCAGAACACCTTTGGAGAGATATGAAGGCAGAAAGGAAACAGTGTTCTGAGTTCTCACGTTGTTTCTGTACTAGACCATGGCACGAATAGAACAGACCACTAACCAGCTAGGTTAGAAGAGGGACTGGGTGATAGGGTCTATACAAGCCACTCTCTAAATTTCTTTAGTGATGTCTTAAAAATTTACTTGAGTTATAAATATTTCACAACAAAATATTCTGCTTTTGGTGCTTTTTTGCAACAAGATGTAATTCCTGAAATCATATTGATTTTTCACAAAAATAAACTAAAGGAGAATTATCATGTGCTAAGACATAAGACAAGGATACGCACATCTACAACACATTCTAAATGGAAATAATTAGTACTGTTAAAATGACCAGCACCATTTTAATATGCACCTGTATTTTAATTTTGTGAATCTTATTTAGTAAGCTATTCTTTAGACATACAAAAAATTAAATAGAATAATATAACAAATGCCCATAAACCCCACACTCAATATTACAAAATGGCAGTATTTCTTCATTTTTGCCTCAGAGATCATTTAAGAAATAAGGCACTGTTGTCACTGTTGTGTCCCTGTGTACTGCTTCCCCATCCTGTTTCCTTCTCTTCCTCTTTCCTTAGGATTAAACACCATCTTGCATTTTCTGATTGTCATTATCACATATTACAGAGGTCACTGCTTCCAGATTCAAGCCCAGTAGGCTGTAACTTTAGCTCTGCTCACTGCATTTCACGTTCACAGAAATGATATCAGATACCTCTTAGGCATTTCAGACGCTTTAGATCTTGTCATCACAACTGATTTGTGGGACCTTTGACAACCCATTTTAGCCCCAGCCACTGTTTTGTTGACCAACTGTCTTTGGAGACATCAACAATCTTCACACAAGAGCAATCAGAGAGCAAGTCCAGGCACCCTCTCACCTCCTGTGTCACAGTTCCTTGTTGAAGTATGATGTGGTCATAAGCAGGCACAACCTAGAAGTGTGTGTGAGTGGGTGTGAGAGAAGCAAAAGGTTGTGCAGTAAGGCTTTAGCATGGGAGATGAGAGCCTTCTTTCCTCCATTAAGTGGAGAGTCTTTCTTCTAACATCTCAGAAAATAGTCTTAGGAGATACCTATCAGTCTTGCCTAATACCTCAAACTGGACTTTACCTTTATCTCTATCCTTCCTCTTTTTCTGTGTTTCTGTTCCATGGGATTTTATCACTTAATAAAGTACCTGTCTGGTCATAGTTGGGAGGCCAGGTTAAAACAGAGATATTTATCTTGTTCCAGTTCTTTTTGACTTCATCTTTCCACATAAAGCTATCATTGCTACGTGTTTGGAGTAAAAGGGGTATACCTCATTGCTTCTCTTCTTGACCTGAAGTCATTGATTCTATCTTTGCAATCGTTTTCTTGCTAAAAACATCAATGTTACTTTTGTGTTCACCATGAATTTTGTAGCATTAGTTATTCATATATGTCCTGTTATATTTAAAAAATATGAGCATATTCTTTTCAGAGAGACATAGAACATGATAGTCAGGTATGGTGGTGGTACATGTCTGTAACCCAAGAAATTCAGGAGGCTGAGGCAGAAGGATGGTAATTTAGAGGTCCTCCTTGGTAATTTGATAAGACCCTGTATCAAAATGCAAATAAATTAAAAAGTGCTGGGGATATAGTGGTAGAACACTCCTGGATTCAGTTCCAAACACCAGGTTATCTATCTATCTATCTATCTATCTATCTATCTATCTATCTATCTATCTCTTTTTTATCTATCATCTATCTATCCCATAATTCTTTTTCTAAAATATTATTCCCAAATTCCCAGTACTTGGACAACGTTTCTTATGCTTTGAGCCTATTTCCATCCCTACATATAACTCATTTTGGATTTTTTTCCATATATCTCTCTTTCTTCTAAGATTCTGAATGTTAAGGCAGGAATTGTGTCTCATTCATATTTGCAAATAGTATAGTGCCTGGCTCAATTGGCTCTCAGTTAATGAATGTGGAGTATATGACATTTGGTGTGTGCATAGATAAACAGACATAAACATTTTGGGTATTTACATACAATTCCCTTGATTTCCTCCCCGAATTCAGAACACTGTCAGAGGATTGTTGGCAGCTCACTGTTGTGTGGCATGTGTGATTCCTGCTGTTGAAAGCAGCTGTTATAGCCAATGTATTCACCAATGTGCTGGTTTGCCTGAAAAAGGGAATACTCTGCAAATAGCATACTTCCAGTAATTCAAGACATAATTCATAATGGGGACTCTGTAATATCATGAGAAAAGTGTCTCATTAGCAATAAAAGCTATTAATGTCAGTCTTCTTAATGAAGGATTGGAATAGTATCCCTAATTAGGCTGGAAAGGGCAAGAATGATGCAATCAACACTGTGGTTGGAAAGTTAGTAAATGACCGAGAAAAGCTGAAATCTAAAATGCCTCTAAAGCTGACAATTTGGGTAATATGAAAGATAATTTGTATCATTTTATGAGATGGAGAAATAGAAAAAAGAAAGGAAGATGTGTAAGGAAAGTAGATGAGCTTGGATTATGACTGACTTTAATGTTAAATAATATCCATTCACTCAAGAATTAATTATTTAATTTACATTGAACACCTATTATTACCAGGCATTGTGGTAAGCTCTGAGCAAGTTATCTCCTTGAAGAACTTGTGTCATCAAGTTTTCAGGTGATTCAAGTGGAATAATAATTTTTTGTTATGTCAAATAATATAAAGATTTATATTATCAAATAGGCAACACGGGCATCAAATTAAAGAGATGAAATATGATAAAAATAAAATTTGTTTAAAAAAATGCTTGGTTTCTATTGGTATGTTACCCCTTCTCCCCTCCTCCAAATAAAAAAATATTCTTAAGCTACATTAATTCACATATACATAGAAACAAGTGTTGTAGAATGTGTCAATAAAATTAAAATCAATAACTGCATACATTTTTCAATTCACATCTAGGGTACTGTGGCATCAATTCTAGATGCCACATTCTTAGCACTAGATAGTTAACCAGATGAGCTTAATTCTAAGTCACATAAAGAAGCATAAAAGGGTCTAGTCATATTTAGAAGAAACATTAAAGTGTTTGACTTCACTGCCCAATACTAATGTCAGAAGTGAGACCATTTTGGTAGCAATACTAAGGAGGGAGATTTGACACATTTTAAAAATACAATAATCTAAGAATTAAAATCATCTGTGTGAATGAGAACTGTTCACACAAATCCGTATGAGGGAAGCAGTAGAAGATGCTCCTGGCAATAGTGGTGGACTTTATTGCTCGCATAAAATATTAACATTCTAGCAGCCAACAACTTAATTATACTAAATCTGAAAGAAAAAGAAAAGCACAGACGGTTCGATATATATATATATAAATATATTTTTACCAGCTTGAAAACTAAAAAGAAAGAAGGAGATCCATAAAATGACTGTGTGCTCCAATCCTCTGGGCATTTTTTCTTTTGTTTTCAGTTGTGCTGTGGGATAACATTCTTATAGAGAAGAAAAACAGGAAGAAGATCAATTTATAAGGTTGGTTAAAGAAAATGTTGTTATGGTTGCACACAGATAAAAAGGTCATGCTTGAAAATGATTCTATCCTAGGATATTAAAAAAGAGCAGAATTCCTTTAATAAGGGTCTGATAGGTGTATACATTTTAACTCTTTGTAGCCCAGTCGAATTTGCAAAGCTAAATAAATATTTGTGAGGGGATACCACTGATGTTTGCAATTCTTCATACTTAATTCATTTATCTATTTATCCACTTATTCATCAAACAATTGTTAAGAGGCTACTAAGACTAGGAAACAGGGAATATATATAAAAGGTTATGTCTGTGAAATAACTGAAATTATAGCAAGGGAAACAGGAAGTAGTCAAATGATTGGGCTGCAATGTGATAAGTAATGTATCAGAGCGGGGGTGGCCCTAAGTAAGGATGGTCAACTCTGCGTGGGTTTGAGTGGAACATACAGAATTGCTCCTGAAAAACAAAATTCAGATGAAGGAGGGAGGGAAGGCTATTTCAGCATGAGGAAGCCATGTGTACAAGTGCACAAAAGTACAGTACACTAAAACCTAAGTGTTTTCAGGATTCTATAAGTAGGTAATTCAATAAAATAAGAGCAGCAGCAACAAAAACGCTTAACAATTATTTTCTGCTGTCTATGAGCACCCACAATATCCCTGACTATGTATACTATACATATTAGGTAACCAAATTGTAACTTTCTGATGCGATTCTAAATGTATGTAGAGGAAACATCTAAGCTAATCCTATTATAAATAGGGATAATGGATGTGAAGATAGTTTCTATATCTTACTTAAACTGGCAAAACGATAATATTAGCAAACTGAGATGTTATGCATAAATAATATAACACCTAGAACAACTACTAAAAAGGCTATAAGAAAGATATACTCACAAACACTATGGATAAATCAAAATAGAATTCTAAAATAATGTTCACATAACCAACAGCAAGCTAGGAAAAAGATAACAGAGAAATGAAAAGCAGAGAGCAGTCAACAAGAAATAAGATGATAGACTTAATTTCTAACATAGTAATAATTATGTTAATTGTAAATGACTTAAATATGCCAATTAGAAAAAAAGATATTAGTATAATGGACTTCAAAAAGGCCACATAATATATTTTTAATGAGGTACTCTCTTCAGATATTACGATATAGGAAGACTGTAAGAAAAAGGATGAAAAAAGATATATCATGAAAACATTAAGAAAAATAGGACCCAGCTATCCCACTCCTTGGCCTATACCCAAAGGACTTAAAATCAGCATACTACAGAGATACAGCCACATCAATGTTCATTGCTGCTCAATTCACCGTAGCCAGATTGTGGAACCAACCTAGATGCCCTTCAGTTGATGAATGGATAAAGAAACTGTGGCATATATATACAATGGAATATTACTCCGCAATGAAGAATGATAAAATTATGGCATTTGTAGGCAAATGGACAAAATTGGAGAATATCATGCTAAGTGAGATAAGCCAATCTCAAAAAACTAAAGGACGAATGATCTCGCTGATAAGCGGATGAGGACATATAATGGGGGGTGGGAGGGGTTAGCATTAGGTTTAGGGTTAGGTTTAGGGTTAGGGATAAGGAGAGCGGTAAGAATGAAGGAAAGAAGGACTGTATAGAGGGAAAAGAGGGGTGGGAGAGGTGGGGGGGAAGGGAAAAAAAATAAACATCATTGCCCTATGTAAATGTATGATTACACAAATGGTATGCCTTGACTCTATGTACAAATAGAGAAACAACATTTATCCCATTTGTATACAATAAAAAAAAAAAAAAAAGAAAAATAGGAGTGACTGTACTAAAAGTAGACTTTAGAGGAAGGAAAATGAGAAACCGAGAGAGACATTCTAGTCATTCCTTGGTATTTGTGAGCTTATACTTCAAACACGTGCTCTGGATACCAAAACCCTCAGATGTTTTGATCCCTTATAGAAAATGGCCTAGTATTTGCAGATAACCTATTTTCCCATATCCTTTAAATCATCTTTAGATTACTTTTAATACCTACATAGTAAATGTCTTATTGCATTTTTTAGGGAATAATGAAAAGTTTGTACATATTTAGTAAAGACACTTTACAAAAATTATTTTCAGTCTCCTTTTGGTTGAATCCACAGATGTGGAACCTGCAGACAGGAAGGATTGACTGAATATAATGAGAAGAAGGTCAATCCATTAAATCCTAATGGGAC
The DNA here is from genome assembly GCF_902686445.1 of Sciurus carolinensis. NCBI lineage: Eukaryota > Metazoa > Chordata > Mammalia > Rodentia > Sciuridae > Sciurus > Sciurus carolinensis. The sequence goes on along the minus strand of NC_062222.1, from coordinate 71,062,136 downwards.
TGTACCAAACAACAGGCATTAAAAAAAAAAAAAGAAGTGAAGCAACCACTGGTAGAACTGAAAGGAGACATAGAAAACTTGTTATTGTAGCTGGTGCCTTTAAGAGCCTTCTCTCAAAAATCGATGGAAAAGACTACGCAGAGTCAGTAAAGGTCTAGTAGAATTCAACACCATCAACTAGCAGGGTCTAATCGACATGCATATGACACTCCACCCTACAGTAGCAAATATGCTTTCTTTTCAAGTGCCCATAGATCATGGTTGACAGAGACCATATCCTGAGCTTTGAGACAAATCTCAACAAATTCAAAATTATTGACATCATGCCTAGCATGTTTTCTGACCACAATGGAACAAAATAGAAGTCAGTAACAGAAAGAGAAAAGGAAAATTTCCCAAACGCTTGGAAACTAAACAACATCTAAATAATCTGTAGGTCAAAAATAAAGTCTCAGAGGAATTTAACCATGCATTGGACGGAAGGAAAATAAAAATGTAGAATATCAACATTTGTGGGATACAGGTGATTTCTGGGGCCTGACTGATCCTGAAGAGATTGTCCCTCCAAGGACTAGCCAATTCCTAAAATATTATTGGTAAACAACTTGTCTGGGAGTGTGCTTTTCACATGCAAACCAATCCATACCTCAATCACCCCTTCTTTCTCTCACACTCTGTCCACTTGCACTAGTCACCCCAGGGCCAGGGAACCTAGATGGCTAGAAAATAACTATGCCCCACAGCTGGCAAAAATCATTAAATCTAGCCACAATTAAGTCTGCTTATATTGACTGACTTGTTTTTTCCTGCCCCTGCTTTTTTTTTGACGGTGCTGGGGATTGAACCCAGGGCCTTGTGCCTGTCCTCTTGATTACTCACTAACCGTGGTGCTCCCTATCCCTTTTCCCATAGGAAATTTAAGTAACAAACTCTCTTTTCAATGGTCATCTCTGATCTCTTGACCTCCTCATACCTAAACAAGAATCAAACCCAAATTTAAAAAAGTATCCTAACAGGGTATCACAGAGTGGGTCATGGAACTTGAGATTATGATGTACATTTCATTTAGTTTTCTACATGGGGAGTTTTGTTTAATCAAAGATGGACAGAATGTTTGGGAAGTGTTAACCATGCTGGACTTATCAGAGCCAATCCTGAAGGCCTTCATTTAAGGCTTATTGGCATGTACTGGTGACCATATAAAAAAATCACTGACATTATAAAGTTTCACAGTATATAAAAATCTTAACTCTTGTGAACCACACAATCTTATGATAATCCTGTTTTATAGTTAATGGAACTGAAGTTCTGGAAGCTTGTGAATTGCTCAAATTCATGTCATTTAAATTTCAGAAATGTGCCTATTCCTAATTTGGTGTTTTGTATATCTTGGTTTATGTTGTTATATTTATAAGAGTAATGATTCTCAAGAAGGAATAGCAAAACAAACAAACAAGCAAACAAAGCCATGCAGGCTCAAAGTTCAGAATAAATTTTACAAACATGATACTGTTATCAATTTTCATAGTCATTTACCCAAGGGATTCTTAGTATTTTTGGTTAAAATTTTTTTGAGATAATTGTAAATTCATATGGACTCATAAGAAATAAAACAGAGATCCTAGATATCCCTTATCCACTGTTTACCCTAATGATGACAACATGCAAAACTGTACTGTAACAGTATTGACATTGATGGAGGATGTTTCCATTACTACAAGGATCTCTCATTTTACTTTTCTATATCATTCTCTCCTTCACATCCTCTTTAACCACTGGCAGTCACTAATCTCCTTTATTTCTGTATTTTTTCATTATTTTGAGATCATTTATACAAAGATGTACAGGATGTAATCTTTTGGATTTTTTTTTTCCATCATGATGTTCTAGAGATTCAACCAGGTCGCTGTGTTCATTAGTAGTTTGTTCTTCTTATTGCTAAGTAGTATGTCATAGTATGGGTATATCACAAACTGTTTAACAATTCTTACGTTGAAGGACAGTTGAGTTGTCTCCAGGTTTTAACTATTACAAATAAAGCTGCTATAAACATTCAAATACACATTTTTTTTTTTTTTTTTTGTAAATAGAAGCTTTAAATTTCCTAGGATAAATGCCTGGGAGTACAGTGGTTGAGTTGAATATTTGCTTGCTTAGTTAATATAAAATGGTGCCAAACTGTTTCCAGAGTGGCTATACAATTTTTCATATTTACCAGCAATACCTGAGTGATTTGATTTCTCCACCAGTGTTTGACATTGTTACTACTTTTTATTTTAACCATTTTGATAGATACATATTGATGTTCACTGTAGTTTTAATTTGCATTTTCTTAGCGACTAATGATGTTGAACAGGTTTTCATATGCTTATTTGTCATTTGTATATACTCTAAATTGAAATGGACTCTTCAGGTCTTTTATCTATTTTCTAATTGGATTTTTTTTCTGTTTGTTTTGTGAATCCCTTATATATTTTAGGCACCAGTCTTTTATCAAATATGTGGTTTACAAATGCTTTCTTATTCTGTAGCTTGCCTTTTCATTGTCTTCACAGAGATTGTTAGAGAGCAAATGTTTCTGATTTTGCTGGTGTCCAATTTATTGATTTTTCCTTTTATGGAACATGATTTGGTGCTCAGAACTTTGCCTAGGAAAGACCCATAGATTTCTCCTATGGTTTTCCTTCAAGTTCTATAGTTTTACATTTCACATTTAAGCCCATGATCTATTATGTGATAATTTTTGTAGACAGTGTGAGACTTAGCTCCAGGTTCATTTATTCACCTTTGTGTCGGGACAACCAACTGGTGGCGCCATTTGCTAAAATGTGATCTGTCCTCCATTGAATTGCCTTTAAAATTTTGTCAAAATCAATTGGGCATATTTGTGTGCATCTATTTCTGGGTGTTGGCATTTTTGACCTTCAGTCTTTTTCTGTTTATTTTTTACACTTATATCCCTGGAATTAAATGAACCTTTCACAGAGAGTAACAGTTATAAAGATGAACACAAATGAATGTAAATAAAAATATCTACCTTTGGAAAAGATGGATAATTTGTTTTCTATATACTCTTTACTGTTCCTCTTTCCAAATCTTATATAAAATACTTTATACAGACACAGGAGCCTGTATTCCTTGTTTAATATAGAACATCAATTCTGTCATGAGCTCTGAGTGTTGATCATGAATATTAGACATTAAATTATTCACCACTCTTCCTAGAGACGTTTCTCATGGGTTAGAGTAATTAATCCTAATGAGCCGCAAATCAGATGACCTCTAAGGAAAAGAAGGCTTAGAGATATTTCAGCTTCCCCTCACTTGCTATCTAAAGTTACAAGGCCTGCAATGTGCCTTGTATTCTCAACATACATCTTCATGTTGGAGCATTAAGTTGGAGCATTATCTGAAGAATTTTCATTGAATATGCAAAAATAATACTCTACATGTGTAGATATCTGAAAACCCCACATCAATCCAGATCTTCTTCCTCTCATTCCCAAAGAATGACATGTCTTTGAATTTAAAAAAGTCAATATTTCTTAAACCAATTTTGTTGAAAGGTTATTTTCAAATGTTTTTCCTTAGAGGAACTAAGGTGTTTCATAAATAGGCAAGGTAGAAAACATGTTTGGACTGGATTGATAAATGACATCATAAAATTTCCTCAGGGATTAATTTTTATCTTTGGTATCTACCAATTAAGTGACCTGAATCTTTTAGCCAAGGAATTTCATGCTCTGACTTTTAATGTTTGCTTGTGCATTGCAGACCATGATCACAGATTTTCATGCTTTTTTCCCTTGTGGTAAATGCTGCACACAAGGAGCAGAAATGTGGATCAACTCCTGCGTGCACTTGCCCCTCCTTTTTAAATAGAGAGATGGCACTGTCGTTTGCACATAAATTCCTTCTATTGATCAGTCTAACAAAAGGGTTAAATATGAATGCTGCTACATTTTAAAGACAAACAAATCTAGCAATACAGTCTGTTTCCTGTGTTTGAATAAAATGCAATACATCTGGGTTAAAAGGTGCCTTTCAAAAGTAGCATTGGCTTTTAAGACAATCCTTAGTCTTGTTCATCTCTGATAGGTATCAGTGTTATTTGTTTCAGCTCTTGCATTTGAGAGAGTTACTCAAATAGTCATGGCTTCTCTGAGTCCTGACAGACACTAATAAATCAAACGGTATTGATTATATGTCTTCAGGGTGCATAATCACAGATTGCTTCTCTTATCCTAAATCACGGGGCTGGTATTTTAAGTAGAGTATTGGATAAACAAGAGTCCAACTGTGAGTGTATGGACAACTTTGCACATCTTTTCCCCACTGCAAGAAAAAAATCCTGAATTTACATTTTTAATAGTCATTTGGGATGGCAGTTTTGCTTATCTCATTAAACAATGATTATCTCCTGTGTTCTCCAAGTCAATATTTATTTTTTTTCCTGTTATATAGTAAGGAAGGAGAAATATGTTATTACATGATATGTTTGTGTACTACTAAACTAGCATTTGAGAGTATAAGAACATTTCTAAAAAGAAAAGTGAAAAAAATCTGAATTCCTAAAGACTGAGTTCAATTTTAAATTTCTTATAGCAATGTGGCTTTTTTCCGCTTAGCTTGGATTTGAGGTTGTTCGGGTTTTAAGATGAATGCAACCATAGTGAGTCAATATAGTTATTTTGTATTTCACATACAAAGCATTTAATTAGAGAAACAACATATTTTTATTGAGTTAAAAGCAGTGTTTATTGGTAGTGGGGAGAGCTATATGCATCAAAAATCATGACATTCTTAAGTGTTGTCTGTGGCTCCATGCTTCCAGTGTTGTTTTCTGGTTGCCTGGATTATTCATCACCTGTTGTGCCCTAGTTGTGGGTTGGTTCAATCTCTGCACCCATACCACCTTCATCAAAATGTCCTGGTTGCATCTTATTTCACCAGAAGGCTTTCCCTCTCCATTATTTCCCCTCTCCAAATTGGTAGCCAGCTCCTGTGATCAAAAGGACGCAAGTCTTTCTAACATTCTTCTGTACCATATATATATATATATATGTTTCAAGTCACCTTTTAGGAGAAAAACTAAGCCCAAGAGAATGAGACCACATAGGAATTTCAAGTTTGTGGAAGATTCATATGCTGATGATTCCAGTGTGAATAGTTCTCTAAATAGTTTTCATAGGGTTCAGTCTACGTATGACTAATGACCGAGTTTATCCCACTTGGTTTTTATTGCAAAACTTAAGATTACAATCCCAAAATTTAAAAAATAAAATAAAAAAATGTTAAATCTATGACACATTCATTTCATTCTGTTTTATAGTTCTAATATAAGTGGGGTAAATATTACAAGTAGAAACGTACATATGATAGATAATATTTTTAATTAGACCCTCAGTTTTGTGGAGTATCCATTAGGGCACTGGTAATTGTTTTTTTAATGAAATCATTTATAAATTTGGAATAGTTCAGTTATTAATTCTATATATTCCCCAATTTTTGAACACTGATTTATTTGTAAATTTAGACAAATTTCTTGAATTTCTATTTGTTGCAGTTTCTTAGTGTAGGAAGCATGGAAATTTTCATGAAGGGAAGAAACCTAGATATTTGATATTTATGAGTTTTTAAAAGGTCCTCATACGAATGTTACCCAACTACATCTTGTTGAAATGAAAGATGGGCAAAAGCAAGTGTGAGTGCATGTACATGCACACACGCACCAGCAACAAAGAAAGCACACTCCACTTATGTAGGATCTATCAAAATATATAATGCATTCTATTCTCATGTACACCAAATTAGAACAAAGAAAAAAAATTTAAAAAAAGAAAGCATCAGGAAAATTTTAGCCTAGACTAGACTACAAAGTCATCAGCTTTCCAAACTCCAACTCCCAAGCTAATCCTTTTGCAGATGCCCCACTTTGCCGCATTGTAACCTTACTTAAAACATCACCTTTAAACAAAAGTCTCTCTCAGTGTGCGCATCCATCACTCAGCAGCCCTGCAAGGCAGATGGCAAATTTGCATTTAGCTACACCCTGGAAACCCAAGTTTTGTTTTGGTATCAAGTCAATGATTTCCTGTTATTACAGAGTGTGGAGTGCCTATTAACTACAGTGAAGTGTTAACCCAGTTTTAATCATGTTCCCTATTTGGAAAGTTGATTTTATTATCATTGTGTAACATTGTGAAGGATTTCAACTTAATGGATGCTTGTGATTACGATATATAAATTCATTGTTTTCTGTTAATGTTATGTGTAATGCAAATCTCCAAGTCTTCAAATGTCATATTTGCTTTCTCCTCGGATTAAAATTCAGACCGAAGACCAAGAAAATATAAATGTCCAAATGCATTTATCATGTACTTTAGAATAAAATTTGGCTAAGAAATATAAAAATATTTCTTGTCTACAAAATTTTCATCTTCCTATAGTTACTGATGTATTTTTTAGTTTGTTTTTTGTTTTTTTTTTTGTCTGTGTGCTAATCATGGTTTTCCGGTGATCATTCTTCATTTATGGTAATTTTAGAACTTCCATAGATATCAACAAAGCTATGTTCCAGAGCAAATTGTTTTAGTTCTGCTCACTATTAACAAACAATATTAGTAGTCCTCTGTAATAATTTTCTTTTCAGTACTGGGCATTGAACCCAGGACTTCATGAATGCATGGCAAGCACTCTATCACTGAGCTATATCCCAGCCCCTCTAGTAATTCCATTGTTGCTTTGTGTATAGTTGGTTACTGTAAGGCATTAGTCATAAATTGGTGCCCCTTGAACTGCAGACTGTTTTATTTTGCCAACTCGTTGTTCTTTATTTTTTATTCAATTTGTGTGCTTTCATGTGAACATATACATTTCAGTTTTGCTGTAAACCCAAGCAACAAATTTTATATGTAACCTATTTATTTTAAATGCCTATACATGGCTGACATTTAAATTTGTCACATTGGCTAAGTGATCATAAGAAGGATAAGTGAGAAAAATTGAAATTGGCAAAAAAAAAAAAAAGACAAACATTGCATGCAAATATGGCTTAGGGGTTGAATCGTTTCTCAGTAGAAACCATTGTGAAGAATAAAAACCATCAAACCATCTATTCTTTGTGAGATGTGCTGGATCTATTCAACTGCTATTAGGAAAAGTGATGATGACCCTTAAAATCTTTAATTGTGAGGCTAGATATCAATCTCTCATAGGGTTTGAATATGAGGTGTTCCCCAAAATTTCATGTGTGAGACAATGCAATAGTGCTCGGAGGTGAAATGATTAGATTATGAGAGTTGTAAACTAAATGGTAGATTGAGCCACTGATATGGATTAACTGGGCTAACTGTGGAGGGGTAGGGTGTGACTGCAGGAGGTAGATCACTGGGGGCATGCCTTTGGGGTTTGTGTTTTGTCCCTGGTGAACTGAGCTCTCTCTGCTTCCTGATTGCCATGTCCTAAGCTGCTTTCTTCCTCCACACCTTTCTGTTATGATGTTCTGCCTCACCTTAGACCCAGAGGAAAGGAGCTGTGGCCTGAGACCTCTGAAACTCTAAGTGCCAAATAAACTTTTCTGCCTCAAAACTGTTCTTGTCAGGTCTTTTGGTCACGGTGTCACAAATGTTGACTGAAACACCACCAAAGTCGAAAGCTTATCAGCTTACTGTACATTCCCAAAACAGCTAGGAATCTGTAGTAGGAATTAAAATCAAGCATGGCAAAAGTGAGGTGAATGAGATTATTGCTGTACATTACTGTCAGTTCTATAGGTTCCAGGCATAGTTGAATCTGTACAACATCAAAGCAGGGAGAGACTGCAAGTGTTGATAATGCACTTTCTTAGGAGAGTTCTTCACCCATAAAGATGAAATGGATCTCTTTTGGGGTATAGATGCTGCTAGAAGGTATATAATGAGGTGGCAAACAGTATGCAAGATGAGATGTCAAAGCTTTGAAAGACCAGTTCAAACTTCCATCGGACAAATGCAAATTTGGATTGGAAATTTAAATCTCCTTTATTTCAAACAAATTTTCAGGTTAGGATGATTTTATAGTTTTCTGAGTTTGTGTGCAGTGGGATAGAAAAATATCTTCATTCATTGCCATAGCCCTACATATGAAGGCAAAAGTGAATATTCATGACTTAAATCCTAAGAACACTACAGTGATGTTTTGGTGTTAAAATTTGTGTTTAAGCTTCTTTTTCATTTGTAAAATTGTGGTTAAGTATACATTTTAGCTATATTTAAATGTACAGTTCTGTAGCATTAAGTATATTTATATTATGGTGTGACCATAACTGCTATCCACCATCAGAACTGTTTCATCTTCCCCACAGAAACTCTGTGCCTCAATATATAATAATTGCTTATTCCTCCGTTTCCCCAGCCTCTGGCAACTATTGTTGTACTTTCTGTCTCTATGAATGTGACTACATCACATAAGTGTAATCATATAATGCTTCTTCTATTATGAGTGGTTTATTTTAGTTAGCACAATGTTTCCAAGGTTCAACTCACAGAGCATGTATCAGAATTTCCTTCCTTTTCAAGGCAGAATAATATGCCATGGTATGGCTATGTCTAATTTTGCCTATCTAGTCATATGTTGATGAACACTGGGTTGTTTCTAGCTTTCAGTTATTGTGCCATGCTGCTATGAACTTGGATGTACAAATAGCTCTTTAAGACCCTGCTTCAATTCTTTTGAGCATATTTAATTCCAAAAGTAAAGTGTCCAGGTCATGTGGCAATTCTATTTTTAATTTTTGGAAGGGCAATCATACCATTTTACATAGTGGCTATATCATTTACATTTCTGTCATCAGTGCCCAAGGGTTCTAATTTCTGCACTTCCTTGCCAACACTTACTGTTTTCTGTTTTTTTGACCAAAGTCATCCTAATGGGTGTTAGGTGGTGCCTCACTGTCATTTTGATTTGCATTTGCCAAATTATTATGTGATGAACACTTTTTAATGTGTTTATTAGCTAAATATATATCTTCTTTGGAAAAATGTCTGCTCAAGTCCTTTGTCCATTTTTTTGTGGTGGTTTTGTTGTTGAGCTGTGGGAGTGCATTACATATTCTGCATATCAATCCTTTATTAGATACATGATATGCAAATGTTTTCTCCCATTTCGTAGGCTGCCTTTTTAGGCTGTTGATAATGATCTTTGATAAATAAGAGATTTTAGTTTTGATAAAGTTCATGTATTTTTCTTTCTTAAATATATTTTTGATGTCTCTCAAGATATTATTGCCAAATATAATGACATAAAGATTCATCCTATGTTTTCTTCTAAGAGGTTTATAGTTATAGTTTTTACTTTTAGGTCTTGGTTCATTTTGAGTTAATTTTTGTATATAGTATAAGGAAAGTGTTCAATTTCATTTTTTATTTTTGCATGTGGATATTCAATTTCTGCAACATAACTTGCTGAATACTTTTCATTTCTAAAGGAAAATTTTAGTCTATATTATGCCCTGTTGTCAAGTTTAATGTGAAACTATCTTAGTGTACCCTATACAGGAATTTCTGGATAAACACACAGACACAAACGTACATGTTAATAAGCATATAAAGCCCCAAGAACTGTGTTTGCATGGGGAAGACATGGCAAACAAGACATCACTGGGTGTATAGGCATCACTAAACTTTAGAGAAGATTTTCTGAACATTATAAAGGTTCAGAAATTCATGTGGGGGTTAGAGAAAGCAAAGATAAGCACCTTGCTTTAGTATTATGGTTTACTCTCTATTGTACATTTTTGTAATCATGAGTGAAAACAATTATTTGAGGAATCACAGTATTTTGAAAGCATAATGACAGCAGACCACAGACTGCTATTATAGGATCCCATGTCTATTTACCACCAAGTCTGTAAATCACATTTTATGATTGAGTATGAAATTTACTTGAAATAAACTCATGATAATTTTTCCTTTGTCAGCTTTTATAATAATTTAAGAGTACTTTTATACACCTTTGATTAGAATTTTACTCTGATCATATAATTTAACTATGAATAAATATTTGATAGATTGAATATTTTACAAATATTGTATGAATTTAAACTCCTTCTAGTGAGGAAACTCAGGTGAAATCTAACCAAATTTACTGCTAGTCTGATTTTTTGGGACTAACTGACACTTCTAGGCTTAATCACTAACTTTTTACTCAATTTTATGTGGCTATGAATTTGTTGTTCATAATTAAATATACTAAAAAAATGAAGATAATTTAATAGAAAAAATAGCACAGCCATATGAAAGGGAAGTTTCTCTTCCAACTTTATTGAGTTATGAGCAATATGTTACTATTTCAAGACATACATTTTGAATCTAATGGACTGAAAAAAATGTTACAAATAAGGAGTGTGATGTATATGTTGCCCATTATTTAGAGTAAAAATTTGGGAAAAACAGAACAAGAACACATAATTCAGAGGTTTGATTCAGGCTTTGTGTCATTTGATCTGTGAATAAAAAAATATCAGGAAGAATATTAATCCAGGGAATCAAACCATTTAATTACAATATTCATTTTAAATATTGTATGGAAAACTCAAACTAATCTAAGAATTCTAGAAATATACAATAAAAATATTTTGAAGATTCTTCACTATTGTCTGCTAGTTTCATAGGGTCCTTTTTATTTTCAACTACTTCATTTAAATAACATGTTGATTATTTCCAGCAGCATAGATTATTTAGTTGCTTTTAATAAAACTAGTACTTGCCAAGTTTCAGTCACCTTTCTTCATTCTTTCTCAACATATTAATGCATATCTGTTCAATAGTTGTTATTTTTGGTTGTTCTTACAAAGGTTTATTGCATTGTAATGGTTTCTCACCAAAATGATAAGTTCATAAACTAAATGTAGTAATAAAACTCCACCAAATTTTAAGCCACCATAAGAGTATGTCTAGCAGGTGGTGTTGATTGATTTATGTAACATCTCTATGCCAGACATTATGTTAACTTCTTGGAATAAAGGTTGTATTAGTCAATGTGGAATGCTGTAACAAAATACCATAGACTGGATGACTTACACAATAGATACTTATTTTCTTACAATTCTGGAGGGCTGGAAATTTGAAATTAGGATTCCAGCATGGTGGAGTTCAGGAGCTGTTTTCCCACTGACTTGCAGACAGCTGTCTTCTGTTGTACTTGTGTGACTTCCTCAGTGTATGTGCCAGGAGGAAGAGAGGGAAGTCTTAACATTTCTCCATCTTCATACAAGGACGCTTATCCCATCATGAAGACACCAGGCTCATGACCTCATCTAAGCCTAATTGCCTTGCAAAGGTCTTCCCTACAAAAAGCATAGCATTTGGAAGTATGGCTTCAACATATAAATTTTTATTCAGAGAGCACAGATATTCAGTAAATAACATTGGTTAAGAAATTTTAACTTAAGAGATACAGATAAGAAAGCAAACAAAATATTTTGTAATATGTTTTAGTATTTCTTTTAGAAACTTTAAAAAGAATATCATAAATTTCTTAATGTTTTGGTTGAACTTGTATTCATATTCACACGTATTGAAAACAAAGAATAATTTTATTAATTTTATTTTAAAAATTTTGTTTAGTTATACACAAAAGTAGAAAGAATTTTTACATATCATGTATACATGAAGTATAACTTTCAATTTTTATGAATGTACATGATGTGGAGTTACACTAGTCCTTCATAGTATTCATATATGAACTTAGGCAAGTTATGTCTGATTCATTCTCTTTCCCATTCTCATTCCACTTCCCTTCTTCCAACTTTACCATGACCAATCTGATGAAACCATCCCCACTATGCCTATTGTGAGTCAGCATCTGCATATCAGAGAGAACATTTGGGCTTTGAGTTTTGGGGATGGGTTTATTTCACTTAACATGATACTCTCCAGTTCCATCCATTTACTGGCATATGCCATAATTTCATTCTTCTTTATGGTTGAGTAATATTCCATTATGTATATGTACCACATTTTCTTTATCCATTCATTTGTTGAAGGACATCTAGGTTGGTTCCATAGCTTAGATTTTGTGAATTGAGTTGCTATAAACACTGACATGACTAAGTCATTATAGTATTCTGATTTTAAATCCTTTGGGTATATGCCAAGTAGTGGGATAACTGGTTCAAATGGTGATTCCATTCCGAGTTTTCTGTGGAATCTCCATACTGCTTTCCAGAGTGACAGCACCAATTTGCAGTCCCACCAGCCATGTATGAGTGTACCACCATTTTCCCAACATCCTGCCCAACATTTATTGTTACTTGTATTCTTGATAATTGACATTCTGACTGGAGTGAGATGAAATCTCAGTATAGTTTCAATTTGCATTTCTTGCATTGCTAGTGATATTGAACATTTTTCGTATATTTATTGATTGATCATAATTCTTCTGTGAAGTGCTTGTTTAGTTCCATAGCCCATTTATTGATTGGGTTATTATTATTATTATTATTATTATTAATATCTTGCTGTTAATTTTTTTTGTTCTTTGTATGTCCTGGAAATTAATGCTGTATCTGATGTGGAGGTGGCCAAGATTTTCTTCCATTCTGTAGGCACTCTGTTTGTGTTCTTGATTGTTTTCCTTTGCTATGAAGTTTTCTAGTTTGATACTACTATTGATTCTTGATTTTACTTCTTACACTTTGGAGTCTTGTTGAGGAATTCGGTTCCTAAGCCAACATGATGGAGAGTTGGGCCTACTTTTTCTTCTAGTAGATATAGGGTCTCTGGTCTAATGCCTAAGTGCTTGATTCACTTTGAGTTGAGTTTTGTGCAGGGAGAGAGAGTGGAGTCTTATTTCATTTTGTTACATATGGATTTCCAATTTTCCGGGCACTATTTCCCCAGTGTGTGTGTGCTTTATTTTTATTTTTATTTTTTATTATTCATTTATTTATTTTTTACAGACTGCATTTTGATTCATTGTACACAAATGGGGTACATCTTTTCTATGGTTGTGCAGATGTAGATTCATATCATTTGTGTAATCATACATGTACATAGGGTAATGATGTCTGTCTCATTCCACCATTTTTCATACTGCCCCCCTCATTTCCTTCTGGCACCTTCATTGTGTGAGATAACTATCTTTATGTGGGGTTGTCTCCGTGTCTTCTATTCTATACCTTTGGTCTTCATGTCTGTTTTGGTATCCATACCATGCTGTTGTTATTGCGATAGCTCTATAGTATAATTTAAGTTCTGGTATTATGATACCTTCTCCTTCACTCTTCTTGCTAAGGTTTGCTTTGCCTATTCTGGGTCTCTTATTTTTCCAAATTAATTTCATGACTGCTTGTTCTATTTCTATGAAGAATGTCATTGTAACCTTAAAAGGAATTGCATTAAATTTGTATAGCCCTTTTGACAATATTAATTCTGCCTATTTAAGAACATGGGAGATATTTCCATCTTCTAAGATCTTCTTTAAGTTCATGAAGAACAATTTCTGACTTTAAAATATAAAAGTCAAATTTTGTAAGGGAGTTTTTTTTTTTTTCATTCTTTATGGGATTACACAGCTATCACTGATGAAGTTAATTTCTCCCATAGAGCTGTGTTTGGCTACTCATGAAGAGGTCAGAATAAGGTAATTTATTTTATAATACAGTACAAAGGTTTTTGTTTTTTTTTTAAGTTCTTTAGGACACTGGTTTTAGTTAGTATTGAACATCTTTCCTTTTGTATCTTTCAGGAGTGTAAAGAAAATTGAAATGGAGTATTTAATGCTTTTTATAATTCCCAATAATTGTGTAGTCAACATGGGTTCATAATTCACAGAAGGAATTGAAGAATAAGTCGAGGGTCAGTTTAAAATTTGGTTTCCTGTAGAATATGTAAAGTTTTCCCTGAATTAACTCTAGGACCCCTCATATAAATAACTAAAGCCAGATAACATAACAATGAAGGTAAGCATGTAACACAACCTCGAGAATACTAGAAAGTAATTCAGTTGCTTGAAATAGAGGAAATGTTTGAATTCTAAAAATTCAGAGCAATGGAAGAATGAACTAAGTGAGTTTAAATCTTACAACTGAGGGTTTACAACAAGATAGACTTCTGGATTATAGATTTAGAGATTACTAAGTATCTGGTTGTGCTTCAGAAAAAATTCTGTGATCTTGTCTTATCTCGGTTGCCATTTTCGAAATAAAAAAATTATCTGCTGTGTTTACTAAAACACGAAATAAATAATTCAGTCAATTCTTGATCACTAATGTGCTGCTTCTGGGAATTTTCTGTTCTTCTCTTTCATTTTCATTTAATCTATACTTCCCATCTTTTAACAATTGGGCATTTGTTACTTACTTTATTAGAGTGGTTACTAAAGAAGAAAAAATAGATTCTAAACAAGATGTCTTTATTTTATGTAGGTTTTTAAAAATTGTTGGTTAAGATTTGAGGTTGTTGGTTGAGGGAATAGTGTTGGGATGCTACCTGGGTTTCCCACGGGCAACATCAGAGGGAATGGACCCAAGTGAGTTGCAGAATGTATGTTAGATGCTGATACTGCATCTTCCAGGAATGATGACTTTGGCCTCTGTTATTGCTTTAAAAAATTAGTATTCTTTATAACATACCTTTGGCAATAAAACATGACTCAAGAGCTCTACCTTCTTCCCAAACAATGCATTAAATGCCTTAACTCAGACCTTTACCCTTTTAACTTCAATGCTATCATTGTTCAGTGTTTTAATTGTACTGTTTTTTGACTTCCTATAAGTAGCGATTATTATTACTAATGTAGAAGCTAAAATGTATTTAGATTTCCATAGCAACTTCTTTAAGTTCTTGCATCTCAAGCCTTCATTATTTCTTTAGAACTCTTTTTTGCTGAGGTACATACATAGTAGCTATTTCATCAGAGATCTGTGAATGATAAGTACTTCAGACTTGCTATGCAGGAAAATATTTTGATTTTATTTTTCTCCATAAATGATAGTTTAACTGAATATATAGTTTAACACTCTTTTTTATCAGCATTTTGAATTGTCTTTTGGTAAGTATTGTTTATGATTTGCTATCAATCTAGTTGACATTCCTTTGTAGATAATTGGTATTTTCTCTCAGATATTTTGTAAGATACTCTGTCTTTGAGGTTCTCCAGCTCATTAGGTGCACATCACATTTGTTTATTCTACTTGGAATTTGGAGTGCTTTTTCAGTCAAAGAAAGACTTCTGTCTTTCTTAATTCAGGAAAATTTCAGTCATTTCTCTAAGTATGTATATATATATATATATATATTTTTTTTTTTTTTGTTATTCTTTATATTTTCTGCATTGGGAATGCCTATCCTACATTTCTTGGAGTAACTGATTCTATTACCCATGTCACTTAGTCTTTGAATATCTCCTATCCATTTTTCCCTCTATCTGCATTTAGGTAATTATTTTAAATTCGTTTGAACTCACTGTTTTTCTTTAATGATATTTGGTCAACTCTTCTATCTATCCATTGAATTATTTATTTCCATGAACCTGATATCACTTTTAGCATGAAAAACATTTTTTAAAGTCTTTTTTTTTTTTTTTTTTTCATTTGCCACTCTTTACCTCCTGGCTTCTATTCCTACCTTTTACAGATGACTAATTTCAATTTTGGGGTGCATATTCCCCCATTGCTTTAGCTGACTTTTTCAAAGAGTTTTATTTTTGCATGATCTTTGTGAGTCAGCCTTCAGGAGAAGCGTCTTTCATGGGAGTAGATGGTATTCTGCATTAAGGAAGTTCGCCATTGTTATTGAACTCAGGACAGGCAGATCTTCCCACAGAAAAACCAACATCTGAGCGATGAGTGCTGGAGAGAAACAAAGACTTTTTTTTTAGTGACCAAATAAAGTAGAAAAAAAAAAATCAACTTTTCAACTCCAGGGGATTGAGGGGCTACAGATGTAGGATAGGAATAATGAGGGAGGGAGAGAGACTAATAAAGGGGAGGAATATTCATGTCTTTTCTGGGAATAGGAAGAGATGTTCCACAAACTTGGTTGTTAACTTTTTTCATTTCTTGCATGGTCTGGTGCTTCTAGTCTAGTCTAGTCTGACATATATCTTTATCCTAAAAGGGGTGGGGGAGGGGAGAGAGAGGTTGTGGGGGGAGGGAGAGAGAGGGGAGAAGTAAGTATGGGTCCAGTCAACTTTATATCAGTTTTTTAACAAAAACATTTCTCAAGTGATCAGCATGTCTACTTGCAGGGCTGAATACCTCTCCAGTCTCCCATCCAACATCGGCAGGCCCAAGTGAAGAAGCAGTGTTGCCAGCAAAAGCAGCTTTCAGGGAGGTCCCTGAAGAGTAACCAAGTCAACCATTATCATCATAATCCTCGCCGAAGACACATTATCTATAGCAAAGCCAGTGGGGGAGACTGATAATGTAATGCCAGCCCTGTGACCTCTAAAGTTATTGAACTTTTCAGTCAATTAAGAGAAAGTGAGCAAGAGGGACTATTTAGTTGCGTCTTAGGTAATATTATCAGTTGTTTCAATTTTGCCTCTGCAGAGGCCTCAAAGGCCATGTGGACAGGTTCACCCTGATGGCTCACAAACATTTAAAATTCAGTTTCTCAGAAAGACCATCATCTCCTCCACTCCAAATTTGATTGTCTAGGTAATAACAATAACCACCCTCCTGGTTTCTTTCCATTCAGTATTGCATTCCTCCATACTCCTACATGACAATGAGATGAATTTTAAAAAGTCTTATATTCTTGTGTGCCCCTGTTGAAAACCCCTCAAAAGTCCAAAATCATTTCCATTGTTTATGAAGCTTTCATCTGAACGGATCCTGCTTTTTATCTTCAATTTCATTTTTTATCTTATGCTTTTGACTACGATGTTTTCAATTTTCTATGCAGGGCATATTCTCTGAAACCTCTGGCCATTTGCATCTTATTCTTTATACTTGAAGCAGTCCCTGCTCACTTTTGATAACTATTCTTTATCCTTTAGGTTTGACTTGAAAGTTAAAGTTAAGTAAGTGGCCCCTTGGTGTCTTACCATCATATATTCTCTACAGCAATGCTGCTTACTGCCTGCCTACCCTCTCTCCTGTAGGCATCATCAGAGCAAAGACTATTCGAATATATTTCACAGTTGTGTCAGTAGATATTAACCCAATAAATACTAACACAACATAGTTCATTATCATTATCATGAAATAGTGGATCAAATGGTGCCTTATTTTCTTGACCATTCAATTTAACAGTTCAATCTTACTATCCCTCTCCCTTGCTTTACTTTTTTATAGAAGAATCATTACCTAATTATATATACATATATATATTATATATATATATATGTATTTTACTTAATTCATTACCTTCCCCCTCTACAAGTGTGGAGCTTATGCTGTAGATGATGCATAGAAGAAAACCGACAGATTTATTTATAGTTTTACATATCAGTGATTAGAAGAATTCTGTATAACTCCTAGCTTTGCACATTGGTGCCTTCCAAAGAACATGTTCATATCTGGCCCTACATCTTTGTTTCGGGATGCTAGGTGAATTGGCACAGTGAGTGATGAGAACATTTCTGGAAGGCATTCCTGCAATGGGGTAGCTAGCAATAACTCATCCTTACACAGAAATGACTGTAAAGCTCACACATGTCCTGCTAAATCTAAACAAAATCTCCCCTCAAGTTTCTCCATTATTTTACTCCACTGCAATGCAACCTGACATCAGAGGGAAAATAGTAGAAGGTGTATCAGTCAACTTTGTGTTACTGTAGTGAAATATTTGAGGCAATGAGCTTTTAAAGAGAAAATGCTTATTTTGTTCCTGATTCTGGAGGTTCCAGTCCAAGATTGGGGGTTCTATCACTTTGGATCTCTGGCAAGATTAGGGTCCCCACCATTTTGGATCTCCTCACACATCAGCAGGAGAGTGTGGGGGAACAAAGTGCTTTCATCATGTGCCATGAAGCAGAAAAAGAGTAAGACTGGGATCCCACAATCCCCTTTGAGGGCATGTCCCTAATCAGCCGAGGACCTCCCACAAGATTCCACCACCTTCTAATAGCAACATCTTGGAGATGACAACTTTAACACACAGACCTTTGGGGAGCACTATACATATCCAAACCGTTGAAGAGGATAAGTTAAGATGGAAAGAGGCAGCATTCTTGCCTAATAGTGGTCAACATTTTTTTTACTTTGTAAATTTTACAAAATTTGTGATCATGTGACTACATTGTTAGGGACCTTGGTAAGATTTGCACAAGTAAGGGTTCTTAGGCTTAGCTGCATTCATTTCAAGGTAAACCACTGACTGTGAAACTATCCCAGTTGAAGTGGAGATGGCAAGGTTGGTGGCTAGAACTGGTCCAGAGAAATCCATCTATCCCTCCCTTCCATTCCTGAGAAGATGCTAAGAATCCCCTTTTCTCTGAGCACAGTCAAAAACAACTACTATACCATTTTACTTTCTGATATCCTTTCCTTTATACCTTAGGAACTAGATTGTCAGTAAGGCACATTCATTTTTCAAATATGGCCACAAAGCACAATTGCTTTCAGCATAAATGCTTGATTATATTTTTAAGACTAGTTCTGTCATTTATTATCAAAAGGATAATTCAAATCTTTACTCCTGATCTGGTGGAAAATAGCCAGACTTCCAAAATCATTTTAAAACAAAGCAGCAAAGACTCTCTCTTGACAGAGAAATGCATCAGTGTGGAATGCTACTGTGAAGGCAGAGAAAGGCAGTGTTGTCGGGCTGCGATTATAGATGTATTACCTCCGGCTGCCGAACCATCAAACCAGGAAGCAGCGATCGGGTTGCACAATTTAAATGCTTGCCCATATGAGCACAATTTGGTAAGCAATGTAGGAAAGTTTCCAGTCATAATCAAGTAATATTATTCTAGAAGAAATGATTTCAAGACTCTATGTGCAAACTTTAGGCCTCTTAACACAGAAACTGCTTTCAGATTTAGTGATATCCAGCCTCCTGCTGTAACCTTGTAGGCACACAGAGGAAGGATTCGAAAATCAGCCCTTATCCAAAAATGAAGGGGTTTTTGTAAGTGAATCGTGGTAGGTAGTATGTAGTTTAATTCCTATGAAGAGTATTGTTTCTTTTTTGTTGTTTTAATTTTAAATATAGTATGTAGTCTAATCTTTGTCAAGGTTCATAGAAAATAATGACAAAGCTCAAACACATGGTTAATGTATTTCTTCTTTTTGGTGGTCATCTGTTTATTTATAGGTTGTTTTTAAATCAGTTCTTTATAGTTATACATGAAGTTGAAATTCACAGTGGCATGTTTATATAGGCAGGATAGTTTGGTCAATTTCATTCCATCATTTTTCCCATCCTTTTCCCTCTCCCTTGATTCCTTTTCTCTACTTCACTAATCTCTTTTCATTTTAATGCCCCCGCACACACACTTTTTTACCCTTGTATAGGTTTAGCTTCAACTTATGAGAAAAAACATTGAACCCTTGACTTTTTGAGCCTGGGTTATATCATTTAGCACGACATTCTACAGTTTCATCCATTTAGTAGCAAATGCCATAATTTCATTCTTCTTTATGGCTGACTAATACTCCATTGTGTGTATATACCACATTTTCTGTATCCATTCATTTGTTGATGGGTATCTGGGCTAGTTCCATAGTTTGGTTATTGTGAATTGCACTGCTATAAACATTGATGTGGGTGCATCCCTCTGGTATACTGATTTTAGATCTTTTGGATATATATATTGAGGAATGGGATAACTGGATCATATGATGGCTCCATTTCTAGTTTTTGAGGAATTTCCATACTGCTTTCCAAAGTGGTTGTACTAATTTAAAGTCCCAGCAAGAAAGTATGAGTATACCTTTCCCTTACATTCTTGCTAGCATTTATTATTGTTTGTATTCTTGATCATTGCCATTCTGAGATGAAATCTCAATGTAGTTTAAATTTGCATTTCCCTGATTGCTAGACATGTTGAATATTTTTTCATATATTTGTTGGCCATTGTATTTCTTCTTTCAAGAAGTGTCCCATTTATTAATTAGGTTATTTGGTGTTTTGTCTTAGGTTTTTTTGAATGTATTTTCAGATATCAATCCCCTGTCTGAGGAGCAGGTGGAAAAGATCTTCTCTCATTCTGTGGGTTCTGTCTTCACACTCATAATTGTTTTCTTTGCTGTGCAGAAGTTTTTTAATTTGATGCCATCACACGTAATGATTCTTGGTTTTATTTCTTGAACTTTAGGGATCTTGTAAAGGAAGTTGGTGCCTGCACCAATATGTTGGAATATTGGCTAAAAGTTGCAGAGTTTCTGGTCTAATTCCTAATTCTTTGATCCACTTTGAGTTGACTTTTGTACAGGGTGAGAGATAGGGATCTACTTTCATTCTTATAGACAATGCATGACTAATTTAAAGAGTATATAAAAGCAAATCTTATTTTTGATGCCAGACTATGGGGGAAACTAATGAAGTATTTTAAAGAACTTAGAAATTTTAGATTGTTTTCTGAGTCTTAATGAAGTAAAATCCAGATATAATAGATGTAATTATCTGTGAAGAGTAAATCTGTGGCCAAAAGTAAGGGAACAACTAAACCCCTGATAAAAGTGAACTGGAGAGAGTAATTTATGGGGAAAGGATGAGAATGGGATTTTACTTTGGGAAAGGAAAATTCAACAATGATTCCATGATCTGTATGGAGAAGGTGGTACAGTGATGGACCTTAGACACAGACATAGCACTGTCAAAGGTACTGATGTTGACAGGGGTCATCTTTTACCTTTTAATTTTAACCTTTTCCAAATTAAATTTATGGCATGAGATTGAGTTTTAATTCTCAGTTCTAAAAATTGGTACTGCCAGTCTTCCCTATTTGTCCTTTTACAAAAATAGTTGACTCTCGTTTTTTTAACTTTTACACACATTTTAGGATCAACTAATTTTTACAAGCAAGTTCTTCTAGGATTTTGAATGGAATTATGTTGAATTTATATTTGAAAGAATCAACATTGTAACAATTTTTGGTTTCCTACTCCATGAACATAGCATATTTCTCTATGTATTTAGGTCTTTAATTTCTCTCAAGCTTTCAGCATAGAAGTATAGATTTATTAACCTAAGTAGTACATGTTTCAGGATGCTGTTGTAAATAATCTATTTAAATTTAATTTTCCAATATTGATAATTTATAGAAATACAATCAAGTTTCATATATCGCTTTCTGTCCTACATCATCGATGATCCATTATTTCTTTCTCTTTCTTTTATTGCATTGATTAGGACATCCAATAAAATATTTTGTGAGAATAAAGTGAATATCCTTACCTCATTCCTGAGGTTAGGATGATGCATTCAGTTTTTAGCTATTAAAAAGAATGTAAGTCACAGATTTTGTGTTAGATGTTCTTTATCAATTGAAATAGTTTCCAACTTTTCCTAGTTCCTTGATGATTTTTTAATCATGAATGGTGGTTAAATGTGTGAAGAAATCCTTCTGCATTTATAGAGATGATCATAAACATCTTCTCACTTATTCTGTTTGATGAATGAATTTGATGGATTTTCAGGTTAAACCAATTCTTGCTCTATTGTGGTAAACCATACTTGGTCAAAATGCTTGTATATATTTCAGTATATATCTGCAAACATATGTAATTTTCTACTTATGTAAACATAATTATAGAAAATGTTTATATATCACATACATTTGTAAATATTGCATATATACACATTTGTATATATTGCATATACTTTTGTGTACTGTTGGTCTCAATTGCTGATTTTTATTAAGGGTAGTTTGTGAATATGTTCATGAGGCATATTAGCTTGTAGTTTTCTTATCCTGTCTTAGTCTACCTTTAGTGTTGGTTTCTTCTGGTCTCACAGAATTAGTAAATTTCTCTCCTCTATTATCTTTCAAAGAGTATAGGTAGGATTAGATTTTTTTCACCTTAAGTGTGTAATATAATCAGCAGTTGTGTCATCTGAACCTGGTGTGTGTGTGTGTGTGTGTGTGTGTGTGTGTGTGATTACAAATTTAATTACTTTAAAGATAAAAGGAATTTTTAATTTTCTTTTTCCCTTTGTTTGGATAATTTGTATCTTTCAAGGTATTTGTCTATTTCATTTACATAGTTGAATTTATTGCTTTTCTTGATACTTGATCAATCTAGCTAGAACTTTATCAATTTAGTAGTCTTTTAAACTTAGCTTTTATTGATTTTCTGTATTGCTTTATATTTCTCTTCAAGTTTTGCTCTTTGACTTCCTTTCTTTAACTTATTTGGTAATTCTTTTTCTAGCTTCTTAAGGTGGGATGATAGAAATCAGCAATAATATAAGATCAGCATGATATAAGACTTAAGCACATTTCACTCATACTTCATAAATATTTAAAATTGGTATTTTTGTGAAAAGCATTTCTAAATATTTTTTTAAAGTTTTCTTTGACATATTAATGATTAAGACGTATATTTCTGTCTTCAGTGAAATTTTTGTCACCAAATAGGATTACAATTTTTTGTAGCAGATTGAGTTGGTGTAGTATATTCTTGGTTATCAAAAACACTTATATAACTTTGGGATTTTTAAAAGGTGTGGAAAAGCATGATGCATGCTATTATCTCAGTCACACAAAGTGGGATCTTGTGTCTGTGTATGCCTGGCCTGGAGGGACATGCCCAGTTAAGATATTTGTGACTGGGTAACTTTTTTCTTTGCTTGCATTTTTGTTCTTCCTGTACTGCACGTATTAACTTGTAAAAAATAAACGCTATTTCAAAAACCTGAGAAAAAGAAGCATATTGGTAATTTCCCAATATTTGGATACTTCCTATACATATTTATTTACTGTTTTCCAGCTTAATTTCATTTTCAATGGAGAACATTATTTACATAATTTTAAACCTTCAAAATCAAATTTTGAGAGACCAATATTAATATAAACTTGGATTTGCCTATTCTACCTTTAATTTTATTAGTATAGAGAAATAGATGTATTATGTTTATATTTATATTCATTATATTTTATATTATTTTATTTGTTCTATTATATTTTATATTATATTTATTATATTTTATATTTATTTTATACTTGAAATTCTCTTTTTTCTCTTCTTTTTTTGGGTACTGGGGATTGAACTCAGGGGCACTCTACCTCTGAGTCACATCCCCAGCCCTATTTTGTACTTTATTTAGAGTCAGGGAGTCAGGGTCTCACTGAGTTGCTTAGGGCCTCCCTAAGTTGCTGAGGCTGGTTTTGAGATTCTCCTGTCTCAGCCTCCTGAGCCACTAGGATTACAGGAATGTACCAACAACCCCAGCCTCTATGTCCTTGTAATTGACTCTTTCATTATCACAAAATATTCTTATAAGTGGTAACATTTCTAATCTAAAAATATATTTTTACTGATATTAATATAACACTTCAGCTTTCTTAAGACTATTGTTCTGTATTTTACTATTATGCTATTTTAAATTTCCGTATTTTTATATTTCAAGTTTATCTCTTCTTAACAGCATATAAATTTGTTTTTATCCAATTTAATTTTTAATTTTTTAGCCTATTTCACTTAATATAATCATTGATGTGGGTTTAATTACATTATCTTGCTATTTCTTTTCTTTTTATTTCAAATGTTCCTTGCTTCTTTTTTTTTTATTCTTTTGGACTAATAAAGTATATTTTATTACTCCATGTCATCTCCTCTATATTTTTTAACTTGATCACTTTCCTATTTGTTAATTGGTTGCTTTAAAGATTATAGCATTGATTAAATTTTTTTTTACTTGTTCTAATTTGTTGTACAGGACAGTAGAATACATTTATACATTTTGATAGATCATACATAAATGGGTTGTAATCTCTCATTTTTCTGATTATACATGTTGCAGGATCACATTGGTCATGCAGTCATACATGTACAGGAGGTAATAATGTCTGTTTCACTCTACTATTATTCCTCCCCCAGGGCTTTCCCCTCCCTTCACTCCCCTCTACCTAATGTAAAGTAACTCTCTTCTTCCCTAGTACTCCCCATTGTGAATCAGCTTCCACATACAGTGTTGATTTTTATTCAATTACAATCCTATACACCTGTTTTAGTGAAATATGGAAAGTCTTCAGGGGTCAGTGTTCATTTACCCAGTCCCCTTTTGTGACTGTTCTCATGCATCTACTTCTAGATGTTACAAATCACTTAATACATTGTTATTACTGTGATTAAATTGCTACTGACTCATCTTTTAGAGAAAGGAAGAAGTCTGCAGAAAGTCATTCATATCTGTTTTCAACTTTTAATTACAGTGTTCCTCATTCCCTGTGCATTTGTTTTCATCCATTGTCTTTTTTCCAGTCTGAAGAACTGTCTTTAATGCATTTTCAGTGAAGTTCTGCTAGTGATAAATTATTTTTTTTCCTTAAAATATCTTTATTTCATCTTCACTTGTGAAGGATATATTTGTTGAACATAGACTGCCTGGTTGGCACTTTTCTTCCAGTGTGTTGAAGAGATTATTCCATTGTCATCTGGCTTGCCTTGCTCCTGATATATAGTCATTGATATGGGTATTATTGTTCCTGTGTGTGTAATGTGTCTTTTTTCTCTGTTGCTTTCAAAAGCTTTCTCTTGTCTTTGGTTTTCAGAAATTTGATTCTTGAAAGGCTGGATGTGGTTTTCTTTGTATTTTGCATGAGTTATTTGAGATTTTTGAATCTTTCTATTTATACTTATGACAGATTTGAAAAATGTTTTCCCATTGCATCTTCAATTATTGGTCTTGTCCTAGTCCATTTTTGTGTAAGTAAAATGACATGTTTGTTAATATGCTTGATATTTTCCCATAGATCACTGGGTATATTTTTAATTTTTAACATCCTTTTTCTTGGTTTTCTAATATTTCTTATTTCTGTATGTAATCAAGAATATCAGTTGAGTCCAAAACATCTGTCTCTCTCTGCCACAATTCACAGATATGTCTCCTGTTTGTTCAGAGATCAAAATAGAGCTAGACCCCAGAAGATTGTGCTGTTCTTCTCGTCTCCTTTCCTGGGCTGCAACCTCTTAATTGTTTTCTTTTAGTATTCTTTTTAATATTATAAGTGTAAATAAGTGATGGAATAAGGAGTGTCCAAAGAATTTTACACATGCAGAGAGAAACAAAGAAGTGATTAGGACAGCTGCAGAAAACATTACAGTGAAAAAGAACAATTTCATCCAGTGTTGTCATTGTTATAATTAAAAAAAAAAAATCTGGACATAACTCTTTTGTAATCTGGATTCAGTTCTTACTAGTACCAAGTGTTGAAATTCAGCCAGCATATGCTGGGACAACTTCAGTTGCTGAAACCTTGGAAACTTAAATACATAATGGTGTACAGATGCTGCCTCCAAACCCTGTTGCTCTCGGGGAACAGAAAGTTCTAGGATTTACCAGCCCTTCATGCTGAGAGTCTGCAACTACATTAATCTAACAATTTAAGAGTTAAAATTTGAGTTGGCAGAGGGACTGCAGGGACCTATTGGATAATACAGTTGGTGTCTTATGCCATACACACAGATAAATTTTCATTGTTTTCAGTGGTTAAATATTTCTAATAGTACCCCTAATTACACTCCCACTGTGATTAGCTTTCTAGGTATTCACAGAGTGGCGACGAACTCATTATCTTTCAGTTGATTGAGCTCATTGGAAAACTAGAATAAATACATTTCAGGTGTTTGCAGGGAGAACTGCCTTATTTTTCTACCATTTAATATTCTTGATAGTTGAGAGTACCCATCATCTTAACCTAGGATTATCTGTTATGAAATCCGTCAACTTCTCACTTTAGACACAAAAGTTTATTCCCAAATAAAGCCAGAACATCAAAGAGATCTAGCATGAATTGTTTCGTCCCTTTCATGAATTACCTCTAA
Organism: Sciurus carolinensis; assembly: GCF_902686445.1. Lineage (NCBI taxonomy): Eukaryota > Metazoa > Chordata > Mammalia > Rodentia > Sciuridae > Sciurus > Sciurus carolinensis. Next base: position 71,036,212 of record NC_062222.1, on the reverse strand, counting down.
GTTGCAATTGGTAGTTTACAATTAGTCTGCACTGAAAGATGTTTTGAGAAAAAACACTCAAATTTAACTTGCTATCTTCATCAGAATTTAGGGCAGAAATTCTTTCTAGGGTTTAGTAGAGAGGCATAGTTTTCATTCTTGACTGTTACTGGTTCGTTTTCATGTAACAAAAACTGTATTGAATGACTAATTGTGTTTCTCTTACTGCTTTAATCAGTAACAATCTCAGAGCCAAAATCGTTTTCTACTTTTAACAAATGTTCATTCTATCTTTATCTCATTTTCTATTTTAGAAATTCCATGACAAATATCTTTATGAAACTTCTCTTACTATTTTTAAACAAGGATGAGTACAAATGTATAAATAAATATATAAATAAAACTCAATAAAATTTCCATTAATTTTTTATGTTCATAAAGCTGGAAACTAATAGCTACATTGCAAGAGTAGAAGGCTCATATTCTGTGAAGTTTCATTGTTAACAGAGGTCTGCATATTGCATGTTATTGATTCAAAGATGCACATTTATTGTTGATCCCTACATTTTCTACATTTTACAATAGCATCTTGTATTGAATATAGTATTCATATGTGACTGTGGATGATGAGGAAAAAGGAAGAAATTATGTTTGTTTGTTTTGCAAACTAACTTCAGTCTTGCCTGCTCTATTATTCTTCAGAATCTTCACTCCCAGTCCCCCTTCCTTTCTGTTTGGTAAATCTGATGTAATTTTCAAGGCTAAGCACAGGTATTGCTCCTTCCAATTGTTTTCATTGGAAGTGATTCAGTAATTTATTTAACAAATATTCACTCAGTGCTAATAACACACGAAATTTTATTCAAAATACTTGAGAATGCATAGATGAAAAACAACTGCGGCCTTCAAGGATTTAACCAATGTGAATAAGTCGTGTCATATTGAACATCTGATTTGATAACAAAACTCCCTTAAATCTAGAAGTTCATGATAGTATGTGAAGAAGTGAGAAAGTTTATTATTTTATGACTTCATTTTGTTTATCAGAGTTAGTAAGATGGTCCTTCATATATAATTTCTTCCAAAAAACTTAGATAACATATTTCTTTACCTACTTTCTGATACATTAGAAGTGGAATTAAGTGACTAACTGGAGATTGACATTTTCTTTAGAATGTATGGGAATTTTTACTTTTTTGTAACAGAGATTGAATCCAGGTATGCTTAACCACTGAGCAACATCCCCAGCCCTTTCCATATTTTATTTAGAGACAGGGTCTCACTACGTTGCTTTAGAGTCTTGCTAAGTTGCTGAGACTGGCTTTAAACTCAAGATCCTCCTTCCTCAGCAGAATCTCTGGGATTATAGGCATGTGCCAATGTACTGGCATCTGGATTCATGATGTTGAATACTGTCTTTGGAAAACCTCTTGTACTGTGGAGGTTCTCTTACTAAATTTTGTTTAATCTTACTTAGAAGGGCTACAAGTTGTTACACTGAAATTGGGCCCTTGGACTTAGCTTTCCACTGGTGTCTTTATTTAGCTTCTCAATACATGAAAGTAGCCCATTAAAATAAACCTAGTTCTCTTGTTTGATAATTGTGCTGCTAAAACAGCAATAGTTATGTGTCTGTTTTTTTCTTGTTAGAAGAAAGTCCTTGAAAACATTTCACTTATGTGGCAGAAAAAGTTTTCTTGAAAGATATTCTTCTACAGTTTTCCTTTCATGAATATTTCCAAGTTTTAGTTATTCCACATACTTTAATGCTACTACCAAGTTTTAGATGATGCTATTTCTCCTCTATTACAGCTCTCAAAGGATAATTCTTCCAAAATGAGAGCTAAGAACCAATTCATAATCCTGGTGCAAGATTTCATCTCCTGGGATGTAGTAATCAAAGCTGTTATCATTTATGGTCTTGCCAGATTTCCTTCTTTACACTTATTTGTCCATCTGGCATTATACTCCCAAGCTTTTACCATTTATGAATCATTGGCAATATTCTCAATCTTTATGACTCACTAGGAATCTTTTCCAGGGTTCTCAGCATTTAAAAGATATTTTCCTATTTTACCTTCTTTCATTTTAACATGGACAGTTGGCACATATGCCTCTTCTTACAGTAATTTCAGAAATGGATGCCAGATTAGTGATTCTTATATTTAAATCATTTACACATGCATTCTTTTGCTCTGAAACCTCACAAATGAAAGTATCTTTTATGTCTGTTTTTAACCAGTAAGGATGTGAAATTTAAACAGTGTGAACTTCTCTGGACAAGGCATTAGAATGAAAAAAATTTTTTTTCTGGTTCTGTGGTAAGATTGTGAATGTTCTTTTCTTTTAGATAAATTGTATTTTCTTAGTATATCTTGAAAAGGATATTTAATAGCTTTAAATGTTATTTTCCTCGTTGCAAATATTTACACCTTGGAGACTTAGAATTCTTTTTAAATTTTATTTTATTGTGGTAAGAACACTTAACATGATCTACCTTCTTAAAAATTTAAGTGCACAATGCATTATTGTCTACAGGTACAATGTTGTACAGCAGATCTCTAGAGCACATTCATATTGCTTAAATGAAACTTTTTAGCTGCTGATTAGTAAATTCCCATTTCCCACTATCCCAGACACTGTCAACAACCATTTTACTCTTGCATTCTAGTATAATATTTGACTATTTTAAAAACTTCTTGTAAGTAGAATCGGGCAGAATTCATCTTTCTGTTATTGGCTTATTTTACTTAGCTTAATGTCCTCAAATTTCACCCATGTTGCAAAATTTCCTTCTTTTTAAAGGATGAATAGTCTTCTATTGTATCCATATACACATTTTCTTTACCTGTTTATCTGTCATTGGGCATTTCGGCTCTGAACATCTTTGATTTTGTGACTAGTACTGCAGTAAATGTGGCAATGCTAATACATCTTTGGGCCCCTAATTCCATTCTTTTGGATAAATATTCAGCAGTGAGATTGCTAGATCATGGGGGAAGTTCTGATAATTTTTTGAGGGACCTGCATTCTGTTTTTCAAAACTGCTGTGCCATTTTGGGTTCCCACCAATAGCAATCTACATCCTAACTAACATTTACCTGCTTTTTTGTTGTTTTGATAATAGCTACTAAGAAGGGTATGGAGTGATATCTCATTGTGGTTTTATTTGCATGACCCTGAAGATTAGTGATTTTGGACATCTTTTCATTTATCTGTTTGACCACTTCTGTGTTTTCTTTGGGAAAATATCTATTCATACTAAAATGGTTACTATAGTGAAGTATACTAACACATCTATCATCTTAGTACAAGGTTATTTGATGTGCAAAAGTAATTTTGATAGCAACTAAAATCTACTGCTTGCCAAATATTCCTAATACAATTTTATTAACTGCAGTTCTTTTGTTATTCATTCCATCTCTAGATTTGGTTATCCTGTGTGTCTACTACTTGATATCTTTTGACTTACATCTTCCCATTTTCTCTCTCCCCACCAAAACCATTTTTGTATTCTCTATCTCTGCATATTTGACCATTCTAGTATTTTTAAAAATTACTTGTATATTGAGATTGTGTAATATTTTTCTTTCTGGTCTGGTTTATTTCACTGAGCACAATGTCCTCCAGATCTAATCCAGATATTGCCATTTTATTAATTGTTTTCTCTCCATTACAAAAAGAAAAGAAATAAAGAGTATTTAGGAGGGTATAAAGTAAAGGGAACCTTAATCCACCATTGGGGAATAGATATTCCCTGTGGGATTTTCACAAATGGCACTTATTATGTTTTGAGTTTATTTTTTTCTATTCCTAATTTGTTGAGAATTTTATATGAAAACATGTTGAATTTCATCAATGCTTTTTCTTCATCTGTTGTGCTTTATGTTAGTCTATATTCTGTTGATATGGTGAACCACATTAACTGGTCTTTACATGTTGAACTGTCCTCACATCCCAGGGATAAAATCCTCTTGTTCTTGATGTGCGATCTTTTGAATGTGCTGTTCAATTTGTTTTGCTAATGTTTTGTGGAGGAATTTTGCATGTATATTCACAAGAGATGTTGGTCTGCTGTTTTTTGTGGTGCCTTTTTCTGGCTTTGGTGTCTGGTAATGTTGGTCTCAAATGAGTTTGGAAGTGTTTCTTCCTCTTTAATACTTTGGAAGAGCTTGAGCGGAATAGGACTTTATTCTTTAAATGTTTAATAGACTTCATTAGTGAAGGTATCTGGCTCTGGGCTTTTTGATAACTGGTAGATATTTGATAGCTAATTCAGTCTTTCTGCTTGTATAGACTTCCTACTTCTTCATGATTGAGTTTTGGTAGGTTGTATATTTCTAGGAACTTATCCATTCCTTTTAGTTTTTATTCAGTGAGTTGACGTATATCCAGTGACTTCATAGTAGCCTCTTATGATCCTTTTATATGTATGACATCAGTTATGATGTTTCCGTTTCATATTTATTAAGCCTTTTCTACTTTTTAATAATGTAGTTAAGAGCATGTCAATTTTATTTATCTTCTAAAAATACCCAGTCTTAATTTAGTTAATTTTAAACATTTGTTTCCCTCTTTTCTATTATAGTTTATTTATCCTCTAATCTCTGTTATTATTTTCCTTTTGTTAATCTAGGCCTCATTTTTTTTTTTTCTTTTTCTAGCTCCTTGAGGTGTATATATATATATTTAGGCTGCTTTCTTTTTTTGGGGGGGTATGGTGGGGACCAGGGATTGAACTCAGGGGCACTCAACCACTGAGCCATATCTCCAGCCCTATTTTGTATTTGATTTAGAGACAGGGTCTCACTGGGTCGCCTCAGCACCTCACTTTTGCTGAGGCTGGCTTTGAATTCGTGATCCTACTGTGCCTCAGTCACTCAAGTTGCTGGGATTACAGGCCTGTGCCAACGCACCTGGCTCTTTTTTTTTAACATAGGATTTTATTGCAACAAACTTCCCTCTGGGCACTTTTAATGGTCTGAATGTCTGTGTTCCCCTTTCACAAGATGATATATTGAAACCTAATCCCAAGTATGATGGTATTGGGAGATTTGGCATTTGGGAGATAACTGTCATGAGGGTGGAGGACTTATGAATGGGATTAGTGAATCTAAAGCGAATATTTTTATACACAACATAGAGTTCGATCTTATGTTTTTATTCATTCAGCATTTTCTATCTTTCGAAAGTTTAAGCCATTTATATTTAAAGTTATTATTGATGGGGAAAGACTTGCTATAGTCATTTTATTAATTGTTTTCTGTTAGTCTTGTAGCTCTTTTGCATTTTCCTCTCTTAATTTCTTTTTGCATTCTGTTTGTTGTATTGATGTGCGTTGATTTTTTTATTTTATTTTGTGTAACTTATATAGGTTTTCAATGTGTGTGTACCTTGGGGCTTATATAAAATGTCTCATAGTTGTAACTGTCTCTTTTAAGGTAGTATCACCTTAAGTTCAATCCAATCGACTATATTTTGTCTCTCCCTCACCATTTATGTTATGTTGTTGCAATGTACACAATATATTCATATTGTTATCTTTTAACATAATTTTTAGTTACAGCTATTTCTTACTTTCATCTTTTCATTTTTTGTAGAATTGAAATAATTGAATTAATTGAATAATTGAAATAACTGAATAATTCAGAAATAGAATTGAATGTACTAACACAGAATTCATTATACTAACACAGAATTCTGTGTCCTTTACCTATTTACCTTAACCAGTGAGTTTCTTATTGTGTTATGCTATTTGGTGTCTTTCATTTTAACTTGAAGAACTTCTTTTAGCATTTCTTGTAAGGCAGGTCTTAAAATGATGACTTTGTCAGATTTTGTCTACAAGTCTTTATTACTCCTTAATTTTCGAAGGGCATTTTTTTCCAGATATACTATTCTTTTAAAAAAGTAAATTTGGCAGTCGCGGAGTGAGCTGGCGGGTGAGCCAGGCCACCTATATCTCGGAGATAGGTGGCCTGCAGCTATTGCGCCCAGCCAGCAGGCCAAGGACAGACATCATAACTGAGTGACCCCGCCTGACCCCTGTACCTAGCTCGGTGCCATCACTGGTTGGTTGTAGTCGTGGAGCGAGCTGGCGGGCTGGTCAGGCTGCTTGCATCGCAGAGGTTGCAGTTGGGCACCCAAGATGCCTGCCTTGCAGAACTGGGCAGCGGATAGCCAACCCGCCCAACCACCAGGCCAAAAACAGACGCCACCACTGAACAACCCCTCCCGACCACCATGCCGAGGTTTGTCACCATCACGGAGTTAGCCAGAGGCTTCTTTATAGGCTGGTTCAGGCATTTTGAATTACTCCTGAGGGCGTGGCCATCATCACTGGAAGGGCAACTCCCTTCCTGAGACAACTACAGGAGACTAGAGGACCTTTGACAAGACCCAGGAGCCAAGAAGAGGAGGTATTGAGAGACTCGGGACCAAAAGAGCCACGGGGGAATATACCCCACCTGAAGGCCACCACCCCTAGAAGGCCAGCTTCCTAGTGGAGCACCACGTTATCAAGTTCCTCCGAGACTTCAGGCTACTGAAGGCTAAGTGGTGAGTTATTGGAAATCTACAGAGACAATATTAGTCAATAGAGGAAATCTGCAATATCCCAGAATTTCACTATTAGAGGGGTAGATACCTGAACAATATGAGAAAAACAAGGGAAGAAAATGTCCCAAACAAACCTAGATGGTATAGCAATAAAATCCAATGACAGCATGGCAGAAGAAATGTCAGAAAGGGAGTTCAGAATGTACATAATCAAAATGATCAGGGAAGCAAATGAGGAGATGAAAGAGCAAATGCAGGCATTGAAGGATGAAATGAAAGGGCAAATGCAGGCATTGAATGATTGCACCAAAAACGGTTAAAAGAGCAAATACAGGAAGCAAAAGATCATTTCAATAAAGAGTTAGAGATATTGAAAAAAAAAAAAAAAAAGAAATCCTTGAGGTGAAGGAAACAACAAACCAAATTAAAAACTCCATAGAAAGTATGACCAATAGGATAGAACACCTGGAAGACAGAACCTCAGATATCAAGGACAAAATATTTAATCTTGAAAACAAAGTTCACCAAACAGAGAAGATGGTAAGAAATCAGGAACAGAATCTGCAAGAACTATGGGATATCATGAAAAGGCCAAATTTAAGAATTATTGGGATTGAGGAAGGCTTAGAGAAACAAAACAAAGGAATGAACAATCTATTCAATAAAATAATATCAGGAAATTTCCCAAATCTGAAGAATGAAATGAAAAATCAAGTACAAGAGGCTTATAGGACTCCAAATACACAAAATTACAATAGACCAACACCAAGGCACATTATATTGAAAATACCTAACATTAAAAATAAAGACAGAATTTTAAAGGCTGTGAGAGAAGAGAATCAAATTACCTTCAGGGGGAAACCAATATGGATATCAGCATATTTTCAATCTAGACTCTAAAAGCTAGAAGGGCCTGCAACAGCATTTATGAAGCTCTGAAATAAAATGGATGCCAACCAAGAATCTTATACCCAGCAAAATTTACCTTCAGATTTGACTATGAAATAAGATCCTTCCATGATAAACAAAGCTAAAAGAATTTACAAAAGAAAGCTGGCATTACAGAACATTCTCAGCAAAATATTCCATGAGGAAGAGATGAAAAACAATGATGTAAATCAGCAAAGGGAGGAACTACCCTAAAGGAACAACCAAAAAAGGAGAAATCAAGTTGTGTCAAAGAAAAAAAAAAAAATGAGCCAAATGACTGGGAATACAAATCATATCTTAATAATAACCCTGAGTTTTAATGGCCTGAACTCATCAATCAAAAGACATAGACTGGAAGATTGGATTAAAAAGAAAGATCCAACAATTTCCTGCCTGCAAGAGACTCACCTCATAGAAAAGGATACCCATAGACTAAAGGTGAAAGGATAGGGGAAAACATACCATGCACATGGACTCAGCAAAAAAGCTGGAGTATCCATCCTCCTTTCAGATAATGTGAACTTCAAGCCAAAGTTAGTCAGAGGCATAAAGAAGGACATTTCATACTGCTTAAGGGAAGCATAAATCAGTAAGATATAACAATCATAAACATCTATGCCCCAAACAGTGGCTCATCCATGTACACCAAACAAATCCTTCTCAATGCCACAAATCACATAGTCCACAACACAATAATACTAGGTGATTTTAACACACCTCTCTCACCACTGGACAGATCCTCCAAACAAAAATTGAACAAAGAAATCATAGATATCAAAAGCATAATAATTTAGACGTAATGGACATTTATAGAATATACCATTCAACAAAGAGCAAATACACTTTCTTCTCAGCAGCACATGGATCATTCTCTAAAATAGACCATATATTATGCCACAAAGCTACTGTTAGCAAATACAAGAAGATAGAGATAATACTTTGTATTCTATCAGATCATAATGGATTGAAATTAGAAATAAATGACAGAATAAAAAACAGAAACTACTCCAACACCTGGAGATTAAATTACATGCTATTGAATGATGAATGGATAACAGAAGATATCAGGAAGAAAATTAAAAAATTCTTAGAGGTAAATGATAACAAAGGAACAACGTATCAAAATATCTGGGACACTATGAAAGCAGTTCTTGGAGAAAAATTTATTTCATGGAGTGCATTCAATAAAAGAAGGAAAAAAATCAACAAATAAATGACTTAACACTACAGCTCAAAGTCCTAGAAAAAGAAGACAGAGCAACACCAAAAGTAGTAGAACACAGGAAATAGTTAATATCAGAGCTGAAATCAATGAAATTGAAACAAAAGAAACAATACAAAAAATTGACAAAATAAATAGTTGGTTCTTCAAAAAAATAAACAAAATTGATAAACCCTTAGCCACACTAACAAAGAGAAGAAGAGAGAAAACCCAAATTACTAAAATTTGGAATGAACAAGGAAATATCACAACAGACATGATTGAAATACAAAACATAATTAGAAGCTATTTTGAAAATCTATATTCCAACAAAATAGAAAATCTCAAAGACATCAACAGGTTTCTAGAGACATATGAATTACCTAAACTGAACCAGGAGGACATACACAATTTTAAATAGATCAATTTCAAGTAATGAAATAGAAGAAGTCATCAAAAGCCTACCAACAAAGAAAAGCCCGGGACCAGATGGGTTCTCAGCTGAGTTCTACAAAACCTTTAAAGAAGAGCTCATTCCAATACTTCTCCAAGTATTTCATGAAATACAAGAGGAGGGAACCCTCCCAAACTCATTCTATGAAGCCAATATCATCCTGATACCTAAACTAGACATAGACACTTCGAGGAAAGAAAATTTCAGATCAATATCCTTAATGAACATTGATGCAAAAATTCTCAACAAAATCTTAGCAAATCACATACAAAAATATATTAAAAAGATAGTGCACCACGATCAAGTGGGTTTTATCCCAGGGATGCAAGGTTGGTTCAACATCCAGATATCAATAAATGTCATTCACCATATCAACCGACTTAAAGTCAAGAATCACATGATTATTTCAGTAGATGCAGAAAAAGCATTTGATAAAATACAGCATCCCTTCATGCTCAAAATGCTGGAAAAAATTGGGATAGTGGGAATATTCCTTAACATTGTAAAGGCCATCTATGCGAAGCCCATGGCCAATATCATTCTAAATGGTGAAAAACTGAAAGCATTCCTCCTAAAAACTGGAACCAAGGCAAGGATTCCCTCTTTTCCCACTTTTATTCAACATTGTCCTCAAAACTCTAGCCAGAGCACTTAGACAGACCAAGGAAATTAAAGGGATATGAATTGGAAAAGAAGAACTTAAACTATCCCTATTTGCTGATGACATGATTATATATTTAGAAGAACCAGAAAATTCCACCAGAAAACTTTTAGAACTCATAAGTGAATTCAGTAAAGTAGCAGGATATAAGGTTAATGCACATAAATCCCATGCATTTTTATACATAAGTGATGAATCTTCAGAAAGAGAAGTTAGGAAAACTACCCCATTCACAATTGCTTTGAAAAAAAAAAATACTTGGGAATCAATCTAACAATAGAGGTGAAAGTCCTGTACAATGAGAACTAAAGAACACTAAAGATAGAAATTAAAGAAAACCTTAGAAGATGGAAAGATCTCCCAAGTTCTTGGATAGGCCATACTACCAAAAGTGCTATACAGATTCAATGCAATTCCAGTTAAAATATCAATAATGTATCTTACAGAAATAGAGCAAGCAATCATGAAATTCATCTGGAAGAATAAAAAACCCAGAATAGCTAAAGCAATCCTTAACAGGAAGAGCAAAGTAGGGGGTATCGCAATACCAGAACTTCAACTATACTACCAAGCAATAGTAACAAAAACGGCATAGTATTGGCACCAAAATAGACAGGTAGATCAATGGTACAGAATAGAGGACATGGACACAAACCCAAATAAATACAATTTTCTCATATTAGTCAAAGGTGCTAGAAATATGAAATGGAGAAAAGATAGCCTCTTCAACAAATGGTGCTGGGAGAATTGGAAATTCATATGCAACAGAATGAAACTAAACCCCTATCTCTCACCCTGCACAAAAATCAACTCACAATGGATCAAGGACCTTGAAATCAGACCAGAGACCCTGCAACTTATAGAAGAAAAAGTAGGTCCAAATCTTCACCTTGTTGGCTTAGGATCAGACTTCCTTAACAGGACTCCCATAGCACAAGAAATAAAGCAAGAATCAATAACTGCGACAGATTCAAACTAAATAGCTTTCTCTCAAGAAAGGAAACTATCAGCAATGCAAAGAGATAGCTTACAAAGTGGGAGAAAATCTTTGCCATTCATACTTCAGATAGAGCACTAATTTCCAGAATATATAAAGAACTCAAAAAACTCTACATCAAGAATACAAATAACCCAATCAACAAATGGGCTAAGGATATGAACAGACACTTCACAGAAGAAGATCTACAAGCAATAAACAAACATATGAAAAAATGTTCACCATCTTTAGTAATAAGAGAAATGCAAATCAAAACTATACTAAGATTCCATCTCACCCCAATTAGAATGGCGATTATCAAGAACACAAGCAACAATAGATGTTGGCGAGGATGTGGGGAAAAAGGTACACTCATACATTGCTGGTGGGGCTGCAAATTAGTGTAGCCACTCTGGAAAGCAGTGTGGAGATTCCTTAGAAAACTTGGAATGGAACCACCATTTGACCCAGCTATCCCACTCCTTGGCCTATACCCAAAGGACTTAAAATCAGCATACTACAGAGATACAGCCACAACAATGTTCATTGTTGGTCAATTCACAATAGCCAGATTGTGGAACCAACCTAGATGCCCTTCAATTGATGAATGGATAAAGAAACTGTGGTATATATATATACCATGGAATAGTACTCAGCCATAAAGAATAATAAAATTATGGCATTCGCAGGCAAATGGATGAAATTGGAGAATATCATGCTAAGTGAGATAAGCCAATCTTAAAAAACCAAAGGACGAATGATCTCACTGATAAGCGGATGATGACACATATAAGGGGTGGGAAGAGGGCAAGAATGGAGGAAGTAGGGACTCTATAGAGGGATAAGAGGGGTGGGAGGGGTGAGGGGGAGAAAAAAATAACAGAATGAATCAAAAACTATTACCCTAGTTCAAATGTATTTTTTACACAAATGGTATGCCTCTACTTCATGTACAGAGAAACAAGATGTATCCCATTTGTTTAGTATAAAAATGAATTTAAAAAATAAATTTTATTTTTTAGGATAGTTGAAAGTTAAAACAAATTCGAGCGAAAGGTGAAGAGGTTTTCCATGTACCCCCCACCACATGTGCATAGCCTTCCCCATTAGCAACATCTCCCACAGAGTGACACATTTGTTAAAATTTGAACTTACATTGACACATCATTAGCACCCCAAGTCCCTAATTTACATGAACATTCACTCTTGGTGTTATATATGTATGTTTGTATTATGTTTGGATCTAGAAATGTTCCCTAGAAAATTTGTGTTTTGAAAGTCTGATTCCCAATACAGGAAGGTTCAGAAGTGGGATTTTAGGTAATGATAAAAGCTGTAACCCCATAGGTGGATTAATCCATTTGAAGGAATAATAACTTGAATGGCCTAGTGGGTGGTAACTGTAGGCAGGGATGTGTGGCTGGAGAAAGTAGGTCACTGGAGGCATGCCCTTGGGATTATATGTTGCCCTGACTGCTCACGTGTGTGTGTGCTCTCTTTCTCTCTTTACTTCCTGCTTGCCATGAGTTCTTCCTCATCTTGGGCCTAGAGCAAAGGAATCAGCTAACCATGGACTAATGCTGTGAAACCATGAACCCCAAATTAATTTTTCTCCCTCTAGTTTGGTCTTGTCAGATATTTTGGTTACAATGATGAAAAGACAAGAGAGCTATTGCCTAGCAGTTATTTTCTTCCAACACTTTGAATACATTATTTCATTCCCTTCTGATTTGTAAGATTTCCTCTAAAAAATATGCTGAGAATCTTTGGAGGTTTCCCTGCATGTGACAACTCACTTTTGTTGTTTTCAGAATTCTCTTTTGGCTTTTGTTAATTTGAATATAATGTGTCTTGTGTGTGGATTTCTTTGGGCACAACTTATGTGTTGAACTTTGGACTTCTTGGATTTGGATGTCTATTTTCTTTTCCAGATTTGGGAAGTTGTTAGTTTTTTTGTTTTTGTTTTTTTTTTTTTTTGGTAAAACCTTTCTGGTTTTCCTTCTCCTTCTTCATAATTCACATATTGGTCCACTTGATGGTATTCTGTATATCTCTTATACTTTCTTCATTAACTTTCATTTTTTTCTTGCTCCTTGGATGAATTATTTCCAGTGATCTCTCTTTAAGGTCTCTGATGCTTTCCTTGACTCCATCTAGTCTGTTGTTTAATCCCTGGTAGTGAATTATTCAGCTCAATTATTATTTTCTTCAATTCATGATTTCTGTGTGGTACTAAGATATTTTCTATTTCTGTTGAAATTCTCACTTTGTTCATGCATTATTCTCTTGACTTTGGTGAACAACTTCTTGAGAGTTATTTTGAATTCTCTGTTAAGCAAGTAATATTGTTTTATTAGGATCAATTCAATTTTTGGAGATTTAGCTTGTTCCTTTGTTTGGAACATCTTTGCCTGATTCTTCATTTTTTCTTGATTCTCTGTGTTGGTTTCTGTATTCTAGACAAAGTAGCACCTTCTCCCAGCTTCCACTGATTGACCTCATAAAGGAAAAGATCCTCACCATTCAACCAGGCTAGAGATTCTGGGGACCTCTATGAATTCTTTGCCTCTCCAGGAGGAAGCAGGCGGGTATAGGTTTTGCCTGTTTACTATGTAATGATTCAGGGAAGAAGCTGTGGCATCCACTGTCCCAACTGCCATCTCTATTCTCCCCTTGGTGGAACGATTCTTTCCTAGCCTCTGACCTGTCAGAGTCCTGAGAACTATGAGACATGCTGGTTATTTAGACTTCTTGACAAGTTGGGCTATCATATGTGCAGTTCAGTTCTTTCTCTCTCCAGTGGGTAGCTGATGCTAGATTTTTCATCTGCTCTCTCAATACTAAGCAGAGAGGAGCCTAAACATGATGTCTACCAGTCGAAGCCATTTTTCTCTATTCTGCCTCACGCGGCTGGGCTATGCCAGTCCCTTCAAGGCTGGAGACTGGCAAGGCAAAATCCAGTCCTCTGAACACCTTCTCAGAAAGTTGGGGGCCTACACATGTGAACCACTCCCTTCCTTCCCCTCGGAGAAGCTGGGAGGTGTGTGTGTGTATTGGGGGGGGGGTCTATTCTTGATCATATGACTCCAGGATTCTGGAGAGAATATGTCCCAAATATCCCTATTGGATCTGGGATGAGTCTGTTTTTACATTCATCCAGGGTGCATGAACATTTCAGTTAGTTTCTAGATTTCTCACCAAGGGAATTTTTCTGTGAATCATTGCCTAATTGATGTGTTTGTTGGGGAGAAGAAGCATTGGGACTTCTTACTCCACTGTATTCTTTAAGGAATTCTACACATGAAATTTAGTCCCTGAAAAATATTGCTAGTGATTAAAAATAATTAAAAGAAGGTTACCTAGGTGCAAGTAAGGATTATGACTAATATATATTGTTTCAGACATAAGAATATATAATATATAATTACTTCACATTGTTTTTGAAGAGAAGTATAAGTGGATAAGCAAAGCATTATTACCTTAATTATATGATTAGAGCTCATAACTTCATAAGAAATAATATACTAGTTGCACAAAAATGCTAAAGTTATGAACAAAGAAGTCAGACACACAAAGACATTTAAATTATAATTTGATTAAAATGTAAGTGTATAACTTGATAGTGATCAAACACCAAATTAAAAAATAAAACTTCATATTGTATCAAAATTTGATTAAAAAAATTTAAAAATATGTAATTTTAGCATGATTTTAGAAAATAGTTATATTGAACACTGCTGGTAGAACTACAATTTTATTTTTTCTGGAGGTTAATTTGGCATGACATCTCAAAAGTGTCACTCTATTTCTAATACTCTATAAATATTATTTCTCAAAATGTATTCTATGTAACCAACTCCTCCATATTCTTATGTATATTTCTTATATAATAACATGTTAATTGCATGTTATAATTATCAGTGGACATTCAAAATAATAGAGATCTCCATAAATAACATATAAAACATATTATGTTACAGTTAAGCTACTCCTCTCTTGGTGTTACCCATTTCAGTTATGGGGGAGTTAACTTGCTTGGGTTAAAGTCTTGGGATAATCCTTATATTGTCTCTTTCCTTACTCTCACATAGGGTCAATCTCCAAGTTACTTCTTGATATCTGTAGCTGAGATCCTTTCTTTGTAACATGGTTTAGGAAAATATCATAATTTAGTAACAAAAACTTCACTAAATTGGATGTGAGAACACCTGAATTCACAGATTACCAGCAATTGTATTTGAGTCAGCTCTTGGAGTATTCTAAATCTCATTTAGTTACAGGCATCTTATTGATTTTGCAAAGTTGCTTTGATGGTAGAACAAGATAATAAGTGAGAGAATGCTGTATATGTTTCACAAATTGTGTGTCCTGGTTTACACTCACCTGTGGCTACTCAGTGCAAGGTAGAGAGAGCAGTAGACAGAGGCTGAGTGTTCCAGTGCAGCCATAAACTGCCTTGTGTCTCTGTCTGCAGTGAGGAACTGAGATTCATTGCCTCAGTAGAAGAATTTACAGGGAAAAGAGGGAAAGATTTGATATAGAAAATAAATGAAGGGCACAATAGTAACCTCATCTAAAACAATAAAGAAGCCATGGTCATTAAACTGGTGAACTGCATCAGGAAGTTAAAGAGCATACTTGTCTACACTACACGTGATGCACAAATGGGAGTGTCAGATGTTGGCTCAGAGAGAAGAAATACAGAGCAGAAAGGATGGATATAAACATCTTTTTTGTTGTTCAACTGGTGAAAAGAATTCTCTTCAGGGTTACAAGATTTGTTTTAATGTGCATGTGGACATTAGGTGATAGCTATTTGTGGAAAATAGCATAGGAGAGACTTTTATATGGGATAAAACAAGAAAGTGAAAGTTGTATCTAATATACTTATCTAGTCTCTGAAATAAAGAGTTATAATAATGCCTCACAGTGTTTTGATTACTTTGTTATTGTTTAGAGTTGAGCCGTCCTATCAGACCAGTTCTTTAACAACAACTGAAAGATGTATAGCCTTCCTTCTTTTTGTTGGTATATGCTATTCTGATAAATGTTCTTAAAAGGCATTTTGGAATATTTGTTAATAGAGTCTTTGAATTCTGAATCACAGACTATCATTAATTATCTATATTTTTCAAATTGGAAAACTTTAGTCCAATATGGTTTAGTGAGTTCTTTGACTAAATTTATTTAGCAAAAATATATAATTGGCTATAGTGAATACATATATTGTGATGTTTTCCAAAACTATTTTCACTAAGCTCAGATGAAATGGAGGCTCCAAACAGAAACACAGAGCTGTTCTCTAAATGCAGTTGTCATATGGCCTAACAAGTTTGATTAGCTCCATTAGCAGGAATGCCCTGCAGGAAGCTTCAGATCAAAAACATTAAAAACCTGGATTGTCAACAAACTCTTAGTCCTCTCTGGGCCTGGTAGCCAATTTAGAAATTGTTTTGTCTCAAGTAATTGGATTTACTGGGGTTACTGTATCAGTATCATATCAGAACTATGCTGCTTTCTCTTTAGCTGCATGTAACAGAACTTCAGTGCTGACCTTACTGTTCTGTTTTGATGGAATATTCTGGATTCCTATTGAAATCATTGCTTGGTAATGAGAAAAAGCATTGTAAGGCACTGGATATAGCTAATGAGACTCTATTTTATTTTTATTCTTAGCTGAATTAATAAAAAGTTCAAGAGAAGGAATAAAACATCTCTGCTCATAATACCATATTTGATTCTTATATTGCTTGTATTCCTTAGAAGTCAGTGTTTTATAGCTTAATACTCTTTACAGAAGTCAAAAAGAGCCAGATTGAGTTGGTTACATTGCTTTCTATATGCCATTCTTAGGTAAAACTTTCCAGATATTTAACAGATCATAATCTCAGAGTTACAAATGATTTTAAAGATTACTTTCAAATAAAAGTTGTTTGATTTATAATGTGATCCTCCCCAGATTTAATTAGAGGTTTGCTCTTGGTCTTAATGAGAAATCTGAACAAAAACATTTCCCATAATACTAGTGGGTAATAATAACATTTCTGTGGAGATCCTGAATGCACTTAATTAAGTGAATGTATGTTAATCACCTCGATACTTATAAAAAAGATATACTCATTTATCACTGTCCCCTTTTCCCTAATATTGAGCCAGTTCTGCCTTCATGACAAAGAATCTTTTGTACCACAAATCCACATTCATTTAAATTCCCAAAGCAGTCTTCATTAAGTTATGCTGTCAAAAACCTCTAAATAATTCAAAAGAATTAAATCTATAGATTTCTTTCTTTTGCCTCCTTTATTCATGCTCCTTCCTTCCACTCTCACTTCCTTGAAAGACAGTGGCAGATTAGTTAAGCACGAATATTCATTTGAAATTCTTATAGCCTTTCTCAATTAGTAGGTTGTGCTGATATAAGTGTTCCCTAATGTCCACAGTTGTAGTGGACACCATCAATCTGCCACATTGGACAGACTTGACTTACATGAAAGAAAAAGTTGGGCAAAATGTAGTGTACTTGCTTCTCTATGTGCTGAATATCATAACCTAGAGGAGAGAGTTTGAGTTCTTTTGCTTTCCCTCCAAGTTTTCTGTGTTTTGAATATGTCTGCCATTAAATTCAGGTCTTAGCTCATTTCCACCAGTTTGCTAAATGTCTGCCTCATGATCAATTTGTGTCTCATGTGAGTTGTTTGGCTTGGCATTTCTCCACCTTTTGCACCCACATCCTTTCTCACTATTGACCTCCTTCCTGACTTAGAGGTCCAAGGCAAGTGGCACATCCTCCAGTGGACATTTCTGTCCACAGAAGACTCAGAGTCCTACCTTTTCTCTGAGTCCCTATGGTACTGAACTGTGCCACTTCTTTGTCACGTGTCATTACTACCTTATGATGTTGGTGCTCTTCTTATCATTTACATTAAGCATCTTCCATACCAAATCTTTGTCCAGGGTTCCCGTCACAGCGAATTTTCCCACCATCCAAATAAGTGTTCAGGTGTATACTTGCGACTCTCCCATCTTCCTCACCAGCTGCCCTCTCCACATGTCTCCTCGCCATCTCAGTATCTCTATCTTCTATGATTTCTTGACATCTTCAATTCCTTTGCTGAAAGTGTGATCACCTTTAGACTGGACTACTATTAATGGCTTTCTATAACTGGTCAGATTCCAGGATTGCTCACATTGAATCCATTCTTCATCATGTTAACCAGAATATTTATGCCTCATGTGGCAGAAATGAGACCATTTTACTTTCTTGCTCAGAACTTTTCAATGGTTCTTAAATGCCATTAAAATAAAGTCCAGATTTCCTAGCATGGCATACGAAATATTTTATGAAGTAGGGCCCACCCAGCTTTATATCTAGGAATGCTCTAGCTTTCACTCAAAACTCTTGGTATACTGAGTCAAACACGGATATTAATGAAAGTGGAATGAGACTTTTCCTGTTGTTTTAGAATTTCAACTAAAGCCTCAAAGTTGAGTGGTATGTAGTAGATACCCATTACTTCTCAAAGGAGCTGCTATACTTCTAGAGGACTTTTATAGTAGCAAAATGAGCGTGTGACTCATTTTCCACAGCTTACCTCTATACTATACAAGAGAAAATTTTTAAAAATCAAAAGATAATTTTTTAGAAAGTAGAATTTCTAGTGTTAGATGATACTGTGGATGGGACCACATCCTCTTCCTCAAGCTACATGAAGAGTCTTGACAGCATCACTCATGGACATTGGTGGTGTCTGAAAGAGGAGAACCCCAAGCCCACAACCTTTCTGGATATTCACTGTAATATGAATTGATACTTGAGTCTGTGAGAATACTGAAGCTGAGTGTTGAGAGAATTTCTGAGAAAGTTCTTCCCCAGGGATTGAAAACATATGTGAACATGGAGCCTGATAGCTTTTATCCCTCTGGTGAATTCTATTTTTCATTTATATGACCTGGAATTTTTGATATCTGGAAGTAAAATTAATTTTGGATCTGTAAATGACTGAACAAGGGTGGAATTGGCTCAGGATGGCAATAAGAGGCTAGAACCAGAGAGGATCCAATGTAACTAGTTAAACTCAGCCATGGGAGAAAAATTGTATGCTTCCTGTTTGTGCCTCACCAAATGCAGTTCATTCAGCAAACCACTTACACCCTAAGTACTCCTTGCTCTCTCTAATCTTCCCACATTTATACATGAATTTCCCCACCTGGATATTTCCCACACTACCTCTTCCTCTCTTTTTGCTTGGACGGCTAATGTGACTTTTTCCAATGTTCATTTTGCAGGAACATTTCCTTATTCTTTTGTATCAGTTCCCTCCCCATGAGCTCTCCAGTCCTTCCCTCTCATAATAGTGTTTAATTGTTCCTGTCCTTTTCTAACTAAGTTCTCTGAGAGCAGGGAATCTCTCTTATTAGCTTCTTTATCTAGTAGAGGACACATGCATAACAGATACCCAATAAAAAATCACAAGCTTTTAACTTTGGGTTTCCCTTGTTTTGGGTAATGTGTCATACCTAGGAATAAATCTAAAAACATCAGTATGCAGAGGAGTACTGCTGATGTGTTTTTGCTCACTATGGGCATCAGACACTTGATGGTTTTAAACAGGCAAAGCCCCAATTCCTATAAATACTGGTGAGTTTCTTTCTTTTTTATATTTTTGGTTGAGGGACTCAAACCTAGGGCCTGAAACAAGCTAAGCATTCACTCTGCTACTGCATTCCCACTGGTGAGTTTCTCTATCTCTAATTTTTTGAAGGGACAGAAGGATTTGTTGAGAATAGCTGAACTTAAATTCCGGAATGAACACTGTGTACAATTTACCCCACATTTATCTTATTATGGATGTACAATGGCTTGTAATTGTAAACGGATATTTCCATAAGTTTAAAATTAACCAAGTTAACAGACATCTTTCTGGTTTATATACCTCTTTTCCTTCACTTTTCCCAATTATGCTGATGTTCACCTATGTGTCTTCTGACGTTACTTTCCTAGGGGTTCTGTGCTGGGTGGTCATTGCATCATTTGGGATTCACCGTAGCTGAATATTATAGAGAACCTAAAATAACAGTTAAATAGTATAGAGTTTTATTTTTTCCATTGCAAAATAAGTCCAGAGACAGAGCACTGGGTAGATTTGGTGGCTATGTGGTCACTAGGGACTCAGACTTTTCTCAATTTCTATTCTTCCATCCTTGCATGGGTCTCTGTCTTCAAGGTCATTTTAGAGTCCTGAAAGCTTTTTGAAGTTTCAGCCATCATGCCCAAATTAGAGATCACAGGAAGAAGAAGAAAAGGAGAAACAATGGGGACTTTTCTTCCAATGGAAACAGCTATCTTTAATCCCTCCCAGGAGTCTCTCCTAATGCTTCTGCTTATGTCTAACTGGCCAGAACTCAGTCACATGGCAGTTGCCTGCTCTATGGCAGCTAGAATAAGCTATCTTTCATCCAAAACTGGAGTTAATTATCTTCAGAAATCCTTTTGGCGGCACCTGTCTGGCTTTGCCAGGGGTGAAGTCTTACATCATTTACGTTTTTGTCAGTTATTTTACCTCATGTTCCCCTTAAATAAGAAATCTCTACCTATTGATTTCCACAAAATGCCACACTTCTCTCTAAACTGCCCTGAACATCCATGCTGACTGCTTTGTTTGTACACAGAGGATTCATTTCATTGTTGGCTTGGCCTCACTGCTCTGTGTTCCCACGGCCAACCTCATTCTTCTTGGAGAGTGAGACAAAGGACAGGCCTTTATTTTGCTTCGTTTCAGTTAAATTCACCACTTCCTTGTCAGGTTATGAGTTGAAAAATCAAGACTGACTTTGAGACAGTTTGGTATTTCCTGGCTGAAGGATGGGTGGATGTGGGTGTTTCTCACTTGTGCCCCAATATGTGCAGCAGACTGGGACTCAGTGGTGTCAGGTGCTCTGCCTGCTGCTCTGTTTCCTGAGTGAGCCACTTCTTCCTCCCCTGCTGATCCTCTTCTGGCACATTTGACACAGTCCCTTCAGTACTTGCTGCTGGCTTCATGAAGGCATCCTTAACAGTGCAAGCTCCTGATGCTCCACCCGTGCCACATGCAGCCCTGAGTTTATAAAACTTTACTCCAAGACTTGGTAACTACGTTGAATTACCAAGTAGACAGTATAAATGTAAACTACATGAAAAACAGGACTTCCCCATTGCCTAAAGAACACCTCTTAAGACACCCAATCTTCCAGAGTGTGTCCTCTATTGTTGCTGTACGTTAAGTTCTTTTTATATGAGAGTAGAACAGAGCACCTTAGTAGAAACCTCTTCATTAAACCAACCGGGGCTAGTTTTACTCCCATCAGATTCCAACAGTTTATTTCTCTTTGTTTGAGCTACTTGCAGTAGGGTAACACCCAAGAGTATAGAGTCATATGTGACATTCCAAGTTTCACGGAAGGGTGCAGAGTAGACACTCCAACCTTCTTCACCAGTGTGAATTTATTCTATGGATTGTCATGTGGCTAATGTTTCTCTCTCTTCCAGACATGCAACACACACACACACTCACACACACACACACACACAACCCTATCAAAGACAAATAGTAACGTGGTAAACACATTACTGGAGACTTTTGGACAAACTTCACTGTAGAAGTCTGTGTGGAACTTTACCACTGAGGGGGCCAGGGGTCATTTTCCATCTGATACAGGGCAGCTGTTTGTTTCAATAGTGAGCAGCATTGGAGGGAATCTAGCTTTGTGCTGCCTGTGCACAGCCATTTGTTTCTTTTGTTAGTTTAATGGAAAATTAATTTGGAAGTGAGGATCTAGGATACAGTAAGAAAAATTGATGACTCTTGAAATATGTTGTTGGGGAAAATTTTGTTTTCTCTACAGCTTAGAAAGAATCTAGAGACTCCAAATGGGAGAGGTAGAACTGAATTGATCTTACGTAGTTTTTCCATCCTATGGATGGGTGTGTATTGTAGGAGACTATTTTATCCACCCCATGAAACAGCTTCCAGATTAAAAAATAAAACTTGATATGTGATTAACCTTTTTTTTTTAAATAGTGTTACTGAACCCAAGTCCACCTTTTTACCACATAATAGGCCGATTAAGTCAAGAGACAAGGTGTTGAGATAAGAAAGGCAACTTCATGAGAGTAGTCAGGTAGACAAGAAGATGGAGTACTCTTGTCACAAAGTCCATCTTAGGTGATTTAAAATATGCAGGTGACTGATGGTTGCTCCCAGACTGGTGTGTGCTTTCTCCCAGTGCGTGGACCAGATCATGCAGATCTGATTCTAATCTCCTAAATGTGAGTTGCTTTTTAGTCCTACAGATCTCAAGAACAAAGTTCATTATTTCCTCAGACTACTGTTGTCATCAATTAGCTTGCCCACATGCAGTTCCTGACACGTTACACAATGTACAAGCTGGGGGCAGGGATAGATGCCCCAAGGTCCTCTCACTGATCATTTTTTTTTTTTTTTTTTATTTATTTATTTTTTTTTTTTTACGTTTACATAGGGTAATGATGTTTATTATATTTTTCCCCTCCCCCCCACCCCTCCCACCCCTCCCACCCCTCCCACCCCTCTTTTCCCTCTACACAGTCCTTCTTTCCTTCATTCTTACTGCTCTCCTTAGCCTAACTCTAAACCTAACCCTAAACCTAATGCTAGCCCCTCCCACCCCCCATTATATGTCCTCATCCGCTTATCAGCGAGATCATTCGTCCTTTAGTTTTTTGAGATTGGCTTATCTCACTTAGCATGATATTCTCCAATTTCGACCATTTGCCTACAAATGCCATAATTTTATCATTCTTCATTGCAGAGTAATATTCCATTGTATAAATATGCCACAGTTTCTTTATCCATTCATCAACTGAAGGACATCTAGGTTGGTTCCACAATCTGGCTATGGTGAATTGAGCAGCAATGAACATTGATGTGGCTGTATCTCTGTAGTATGCTGATTTTAAGTCCTTTGGGTATAGGCCAAGGAGTGGGATAGCTGGGTCAAATGGTGTTTCCATTCCAAGCTTTCTGAGGAATCTCCACACTGCTTTCCAGAGTGGTTGCACTAATTTGCAACCCCACCAGCAATGTATGAGTGTTCCTTTTTCACCACATCCTCGCCAACACCTATTGTTGCTTGTATTCTTGATAATCGCCATTCTAATTGGGGTGAGATGAAATCTTAGGGTAGTTTTGATTTGCATTTCCCTTATTACTAGGGATGTTGAACATTTTTTCATATATCTGGTGATTACTTGTACATCTTCTTCTGTGAAGTGTCTGTTCATTTCCTTAGCCCATTTGTTGATTGGATTATTTGTATTCTTCGTGTAGAGTTTTTTGAGTTCTTTATAGATTCTGGAAATTAGCGCTCTATCTGAGGTATGGTTGGCAAAGATATTCTCCCACTCTGTAGGCTCTCTCTTCACATTTCTGATAGTTTCCTTTGCTGAGAGAAAGCTTTTTAGTTTGAATCTATCCCAGTTGTTTATTCTTGCTTTTATTTCTTGTGCTATGGGAGTCCTGTTAAGGAAATCTGATCCTGAGCCAACAAGTTGAAGATTTGGACCTACTTTTTCTTCTATAAGATGCAGGGTCTCTGGTCTGATTCCGAGGTCCTTGATCCATTTTGAGTTGAGTTTTGTGTAGGGTGAGAGATAGGGGTTTAGTTTCATTCTATTGCATATAGTTTTCCAGTTTTCCCAGCACCATTTGTTGAAGAGGCTATCTTTTCTCCATTGCATATTGTTGGAACCTTTGTCTAGTATGAGAAAATTGTATTTATTTGGGTTTGTGTCCATGTCCTCTATTCTGTACCATTGATCTACCTGTCTATTTTGGTACCAATACCATGCCGTTTTTGTTACTATTGCTTTGTAGTAGAGTTGAAGATCTGGTATTGCCATACCCCCTGCTTCGCTCTTGCTACTGAGGATTGCTTTAGCTATTCTAGGTTTTTTATTCTTCCAGATGAATTTCATAATTGCTTGCTCTATTTCTGCGAGGTACATCATTGGGATTTTAATTGGAATTGCATTGAATCTGTATAGAACTTTAGGTAGTATAGCCATTTTGACGATATTAATTCTGCCTATCCAGGAACATGGGAGATCTTTCCATCTTCTAAGGTTTTCTTGAATTTCTTTCTTTAGTGTTCTGTAGTTCTCATTGTAGAAGTCTTTCACCTCTTTTGTGAGATTGATTCCCAAGTATTTTATTTTTTTCGATGCTATTGTGAATGGAGTAGTTTTCCTAATTTCTCTTTCTGAAGATTCATCACTTATGTATAAAAATGCATTGGATTTATGAGCATTGATCTTGTAACCTGCTACTTTACTGAATTCACTTATGAGTTCTAAAAGTTTTCTGGTGGAATTTCCAGGTTCCTCTAAATATATAATCATGTCATCAGCGAACAGGGATAGTTTGAGTTCTTCTTTTCCTATTCGTATCCCTTTAATTTCTTTGGTTTGTCTGATTGCTCTGGCTAGAGTCTCAAGGACGATGTTGAATAGAAGCGGTGAAAGAGGGCATCCCTGCCTTGTTCCAGTTTTTAGGGGGAACGCTTTCAGTTTTTCACCATTTAGAATGATATTAGCCATGGGCTTAGCGTGGATGGCCTTTATAATGTTTAGGAATGTTCCCATTACCCCAATTTTTTCTAGTGTTTTGAGCATGAAGGGATGCTGTATTTTATCAAATGCTTTTTCTGCATCTATTGAAATAATCATGTGATTCTTAACTTTAAGTCTGTTGATATGGTGAATGACATTTATTGATTTCCGAATGTTGAACCAACCTTGCATCCCTGGGATAAAACCCACTTGATCGTGGTGCACTATCTTTTTAATATATATTTGTATGCGATTTGCTAAAATTTTGTTGAGAATTTTTGCATCGATGTTCATTAAGGATATTGGTCTGAAATTTTCTTTCCTTGATGTGTCTCTGTCTGGTTTAGGTATCAGGGTGATATTGGCTTCATAGAACGAGTTTGGTAGGGTTCCCTCCTCTTCTATTTCATGGAATAGTTTGAGGAGTATTGGAATGAGCTCTTCTTTAAAGGTTTTATAGAACTCGGCTGAGAACCCATCTGGTCCTGGGCTTTTCTTTGTTGGTAGGCTTTTGATGACCTCTTCTATTTCATTGCTTGAAATTGGTTTATTTAAGTTGTGTATGTCCTCCTCGTTCAGTTTAGGTAGTTCATATGTCTCTAGAAATTTGTTGATGTCTTCAAGGTTTTCTGTTTTGTTGGAGTATAGATTTTCGAAATAGCTTCTAATTATGTTTTGTATTTCACTCGTGTCTGTTGTGATGTTTCCTTGTTCATTCCGAATTTTAGTAATTTGAGTTTTCTCCCTTTTTCTCTTTGTTAGTGTGGCTAAGGGTTTATCAATTTTATTTATTTTTTCAAAGAACCAACTATTTATTTTATTAATTTTTCCGATTGTTTCTTTTGTTTCGATTTCGTTGATTTCGGCTCTGATTTTAACTATTTCCTGTCTTCTACTACTTTTGGTATTGGTCTGCTCTTCTTTTTCTAGTGCTTTGAGCTGTAGTGTTAACTCGTTTATTTGTTGATTTCTACTTCTTTTTTTGAATGCACCCCATGAAATAAATCTTCCTCTAAGTACTGCTTTCATAGTGTCCCAGAGATTTTGATATGATGTGTCTTTGTTCTCGTTTACTTCTAAGAATTTTTTAATTTCCCTCCTGATGTCTTCTGTTATCCATTCATCATATAATAGTGTATTATTTAGTCTCCAGGTATTGGAGAAGTTTCTGTTTTTTATTCTGTCATTTATTTCTAATTTCAATCCATTATGATCTGATAGAGTACAAGGTAGTATCTCTATCTTCTTGTATTTACTAACAGTAGCTTTGTGGCATAAAATATGGTCTATTTTAGAGAAGGATCCATGTGCTGCTGAGAAGAAAGTGTATTCGTTCTTTGTTGGATGGTATATTCTATATATGTCCGTTAAGTCTAAATTGCTGATTGTGTTGTTGAGATCTATAGTTTCTTTATTCAATTTTTGTTTGGACGATCTATCCAGTGGTGAGAGAGGTGTGTTAAAATCGCCTAGTATTATTGTGTTGTGGTCTATTTGATTTCTGGAATTGAGAAGGATTTGTTTGACGTACGTGGATGAGCCAATGTTCGGGGCATAGATATTTATGATTGTTATGTCTTGCTGATTTATGCTTCCCTTAAGCAGCATGTAGTGTCCTTCTTTATCCCTTCTGACTAGTTTTGGTTTGAAGTCCACATTATCTGAGATGAGGATGGATACTCCAGCTTTTTTGCTGTGTCCGTGTGCATGGTATGTTTTTCCCCATCCTTTCACCTTTAGTCTATGGGTGTCTCTTTCTATGAGATGTGTCTCTTGCAGGCAGCATATTGTTGGATTTTTCTTTTTAATCCAATCTGCCAGTCTGTGTCTTTTGATTGATGAATTCAGGCCATTAACATTCAGGGTTATTATTGTGATATGATTTGTATTCCCAGTCAATTGACTCATATTTGTTTTTGACATGATTCGGTTTCTCCTTTATTTGGCTATTCCTTTAGGCTAGCGCCTCCTGTTGCTGATTTGCATCGTTGTTTTTCATCTCTTCCTCATGGAATATTTTGCTGAGAATGTTCTGTAATGCTGGCTTTCTTTTTGTAAATTCCTTTAGCTTTTGTTTATCATGGAAGGATCTTATTTCATCGTCAAATTTGAAGGTAAGTTTTGCTGGGTATAAGATTCTTGGTTGGCATCCATTTTCTTTCAGGGCTTGGTATATGTTGTTCCAGGCCCTTCTAGCTTTTAGGGTCTGGATTGAAAATCTGCTGATATTCTTATTGGTTTCCCTCTGAATGTAATTTGATTCTTTTCTCTCGCGGCCTTTAAAATTCTGTCTTTATTTTGTATGTTAGGTATTTTCATAATAATGTGCCTTGGTGTGGGTCTGTTGTAATTTTGTATGTTTGGAGTTCTATAAGCCTCTTGTACTTGGTTTTCCATTTCGTTCTTCAGATTTGGGAAATTTTCTGTTATTATTTCATTGAATAGATTGTTCATTCCTTTGGTTTGTTTCTCTAAGCCTTCCTCAATCCCAATAATTCTCAAATTTGGCCTTTTCATGATATCCCATAGTTCTTGGAGATTCTGTTCATGATTTCTTACCATCTTCTCTGTTTGTTCCACTTTGTTTTCAAGGTTAAATATTTTGTCTTCAATGTCTGAGGTTCTGTCTTCCAGGTGTTCTATCCTATTGGTTATGCTTTCTATGGAGTTTTTAACTTGGTTTATTGTTTCCTTCATTTCAAGGATTTCAGTTTGGTTTTTTTTCAGTATCTCTAACTCTTTATTGAAATGATCTCTTGCTTCCCGTATTTGGTCTTTTAACTGTTGATTGGTGCGATCATTTAATGCCTGCATTTGCTCTTTCATCTCCTCCTTCAATGCCTGCATTTGCTCTTTCATCTCCTCATTAGCTTCCCTGATCGTTTTAATTACGTACATTCTGAACTCCCTTTCTGACATTTCTTCTGCTCTGCTGTCATTGGGTTTTATTGATGTAGTATCTAGGTTTGTTTGGGACATTTTCTTCCCTTGTTTTCTCATAATGGTCAGTTGTCAGTGGGACCCTGAGATATTGCAGTTTTCCACTATTGGCTTATAGTGTCCCAGTAGATTTCCAGTGTATCACCTCCCAGCCTTCAGTAGCCTGATGTCTTGGAGGAATCTGATAAAGCAGCTCATTCGAAGAATACTGCCCCTAGCCCCCTACTGGTTCCACGTTTTGGAACTGGCTCTGTGCGGAAATGCTCTCACTGTGGGCCTGCACCGTGCAGCTGGCTGTGTGGGAAGAGCCCACTGCCGGAGTGTGGAAGACTACCTTGGGAAGACTCAAGCTGCCCTGCCCGGCTCTGCTAAGCCACCTCTATCTGGGCCTGCCACCCGGGCTGAGCTTTACCCAGTGGGCAGACTCACCCGTGGCTCCACTTCAGTTCGAGTCTCTCAATGCCTCCCCTTCTTAACTCCTGGGTTGTGGAGCGACCAGAGGTGCAGTCTCCCTCTAGGCCGCCATCTTGGATCGCCCCGTGAAGAGAGCCCGCAGCCGGAGTGGGCAGAGCCGCCTGAAGAGGTCTCCAGCTGCCCTGCCCTTATCCCTGAGGCTGACTGCAGATCGAGCTCTCCGCTGGTTCTTTGCAGGAGTACACTGCACTGCAGGGGCTCCGGGACTCGGAGCGTGCTCTGTTCAGACAGGCTCTCACTAGCGGGCCAGTTCCGTTCCGAGAACCTGGAGAAGCTGGCTGTGTGGGCGGGGCCCACCGCCGGAGTGCGCAGGACTGCCTGTGGATGACTCTAGCTGCCCTGCCCGGCTCCGATAAGCCACCTCTATCTGGGCCTGCCACCCGGGCCGAGCTTTACCCAGTGGGCAGACTCACCCGTGGCTCCACTTCAGTCCGAGTCTCTCAATGCCTCCCCTTCTTAACTCCTGGGTTCTGGAGCGACCGGGGGTGCAGTCTCCCTCTAGGCCGCCATCTTGGATCGCCCCGTGAAGAGAGCCTGCAGCCGGAGTGGGCAGTGCCGCCTGAAGAGGTCTCCTGCTGTCCTGCCCTTATCCCTGAGGCTGACTGCAGATCGAGGCTCTCCGCTGGTTCTTTGCAGGAGTACACTGCCTCTCACTGATCATTGAACTCATGATAATGAAAGAAAAAATTCTCTACCCAATTTTCCTGGAAGACAAGAATCAGAAGAAGTTAAACAGGGACTCAGTCATGAGATCTGATCTCAATGCTCGGCTCCAAAAGGACTTATTTTTAGAGTAGTTTTAGGTTCACAGTAAAATTACATGGAAAGTGCAGAGAATTTTTAAGCACGTCTGTATGACTTTTAAAGTGAAATGTTAATTCCTGCTCTTGCCACAAAATTATAATGGAATTCACTTTGCTATTAGAATTTAGTGCCCTTTAAGTTAACTTACTATTGACCTTTGGGGATAATCATTTTACTGGTACAGAATGACTTAAATATAACAGTGTTCTCTTCCCCAAATATTGTATATTATTTGCTGACCCATCATGCTGTTTTTGGATTGAAACAATGCACCCATAATGTGAAAGGAGATGGCTTAATTCAAATAAAATCTATTTGATGAGTGAATCAAGTGAAAGTAATTTAGTTATCTGTAAATATCATGACTCAACTTAAATAATTGGGTATGCAATGAATGGGAATATAATGACTCTGCTATTGTGGAAGGCTTTTGTTGCCTGGGTTACTCCAGCAGTAGTAACTATAATCTGGATACTCCTTTATTTACCTAAATAACGGTTACTAACTCTGGTATTATAAAATGTTCTTATGCTCATGAGTTTTGAGAAGTTGTCCTGGAGGTTCCATTTATTACTAGGAAGTAAATGTTAGTGCCAAGCTTCTTAGTAGGTTCCAAAGCTTACTCTGAGAGCTTGGAAATTTCCATTCCACCATTTCATTATGCATGGATTGAGAAGTACTCTTTAGGGAACTTTTTTTCATCTAATAGGATAGCAACTTGCATTTTTCAAAAATGCAAACTTGATAATTCTCTTGAGTGTTTGTATGTGTATTTGTGTGGCTGAAGGGAGAAATATTCATGAAAATTAGTTTGTAAAATGTTGAATGATAATTTTTTGTTTGTTTTCCCCTTCAAACTAGTATGTTAAATTTTTTTGTGCCTGATATATAGGTATAGATATACATAATATGTATATATATGGTATATATTACATATATATTTTTCTTTTTTCTCAACTTTTTCTAAAATTTTATAATGATTTTTCTTCTTACAGGAAATAAATCTGGATAAAACTGTCAGATAAATATTTTATAAATATTTACCTGGGGTGGAGAATACTTTTCAAAGTCTAAAAGTTTTTGTGAACTAGGTAGACATGTGCTTTGTATTCCTTCTTCCTATGATTCATTGGCCAGCTCTGCACTGAAGGAGTTTGACCAATACTGCTTTAGGTATGGTTAGATGAAGTGAGGTGTATGTATGGTCAAGTCTCGAAGGTGCTTATAGTCTGATGGGTGGGTAGATTTTTAAATCAACTATTATAGTCCTGTGTAATACAATTTGTTAGAGGTATGCTTAGTAAGAACATAGGTCAGATGGGTTCAAGAAGGATTCTAGGAATGGTAGAGAAGTAGGCTGCCTTTGAGCTGAGTTTGGAAACAGTAAATGGGAATTAGCTTGAAATTGGGAAGGAAAAAAATGCATTGAGGAGCATCTGAGACAGTGTGTATGTGTAAATAATTTTTACTCTGTTCATGTTGACCAGGGTTAAAAAGAATGTGAAGGAGTAAAGGGAGAAACCACAGAGCAGTGGGTGCCTGGGCATGAAGGGGTGCATGTGTGAGTGAGGGACTCTGAATGATAAGGTGAAAGTCATAGGGATATACAGAAGGAGTTTTAAGCAGAGAAGAGAAATGATATTCACATTTTAGAACCATCATTTGGGCAATAATTAGTAAAAGAAGTTGGAAGCAGCCCAGACTGAGAGAAAGGCATCTAATTATGATGGTACTGCAAAATCCAGAGGAAAAGAGATGAGGATTTTAACTTAGGGAAGAAATAGTAGGAGTAGCGGGGAAGAAACAGATTAAAAAGACTTGAAGTTCATGTCTCTAATACATCTCCTGCATCCCTGGGTGAACAAGTAGGTCTGTGGTACTAGTATCTCAAATCAGAAATGCAGAGACAAGATGAGATTTTGGGGGAAAGATTGTGTTTTGTTTTGAATGTGTTCAGATAAAGTGACAATGGCATGTTCATCATGGAGCATCCACTCCAAGCCGAAGTCCGGAAA
The DNA here is from genome assembly GCF_902686445.1 of Sciurus carolinensis. Lineage (NCBI taxonomy): Eukaryota > Metazoa > Chordata > Mammalia > Rodentia > Sciuridae > Sciurus > Sciurus carolinensis. The sequence continues at coordinate 71,005,596 of NC_062222.1, read as the reverse complement.
TTCTGAGCCAAAGAAATGGATTTGGGAGTCATCAGTCTCTGTGTGGAAACCAAAGTTGTTGGTGTCAATAAGGAAATAAAACCTCTTGGAAATCTTGACATTTATGAGGTGCGTGCAAGATAGTGAATACTAATGGTCTTCAGCATGTAGTTTTGCCATCTGCATTATCTTTATATACTTATCTCCTAAATGGCTAAGTTCTATATAGTTTCTCCTCATTTTTTATTGTGGTAACACATACATAAGATAAAATTTATCATCCTCACAGGTATTTTTAAGTGTCCAGCTCAGAGATATTAAATGCATTTAAAAGATGCAAGCATCACCAAAACGCAGATCCCAAACTCTTTTTGTCTTATAAATCTGAAACTATACCCATTAAACAGTGACTTCCCACTGATTCCCCCACCCTAGCCCTTGGAAACCATTGTTATATCTTCTATCTCTATAATTTTGTCTACTCAAAGTACTTCAAATAAATGGTATCACATGCAATTTTTATGTATGTGATTGACTTATTTTTCTCTAAGTGTAATGTTTCCAAGATTCATCTGTGTTGTGGCATGTGTCAGAATTTCTTTCTTTTTAAAAGCCAATATTTCAGCATGTGTGTGTGTGTGTGTGTGTGTGTGTGTGTGAGAGAGAGAGAGAGAGAGAGAGAGAAAGAGAGAGAGAGTATGTGTGTGTGTGCTTTCACTTTTATCTATTGTGAATAATGCTGCTATGAACATGAAGCCACAAAAATCTCTTCAAGGTCTTGCTTTCAGTTCTTTTGGGTATTTACCCAGAAGCTTAAATATTTCTGAGAATTTTATTTTAAGTTTCTGAGAAACCACCATACTGTTTTTTACATAATTTTTCATTCCTATTAACATTGTATTAGAGTTACAATTCTATAATCCTCACCAGCAATTTTTTTTCTTTTTGTTTTTAAATACTAGCCATCCTAATGGTTGTAAGATGGTAGCTCATTATAGTGTTGATTTACATTTCCTTAATTATTATTAGTAATGTCGATCATCTTTTCATTTGGTTATTAACTATGCAAAAATATTTTGGGAGAAAAGTTTATTGAAGTCCTCTGCATGTTTTTGAATCACTTTTTGTTTTGAGTTTTAGGGGTTCCCTATACGTCACTGGCTCTTTGCGGTGCCAAATCCGCGGGTATTTGTCACCACCTGCAGCAACAATTTGTGCGGGTCTTTATGGGTGGTGGACTGGAAACTGAGCTACTTCTATTTCTGAGCTGCTTCCTTCCTTGCTATAGAGGATAGAGGAAATGAGACTTACTTGCTTTGAGAGGAGAGAGAGAGGCTTTGCATAAGAGAGAAAGAGAGACTTTGCTTAAGAGAGAGAGACTACACTCTCAGAGATCTATATCTTCTTAGTTCTGCTGCTTCTTCTTAAAGGTGTGTCCTGCATCCTGTGAACTAAGGGTGCGTCTATCTGAGGTGCTTCTTAGTGATGCCTCCCGCATACTGCGATCTGCCTATCTGTGATCTAGAGGTGTGTTCTCAGTTCTCCGCTCTGTGATCTGCCTTCCCCCGCTGCCTGCTGCTTCTCTCTGCGAGCTGCTTCTATCTGCTTGCTGCCTTTTCTTCTTCCTTTCTGCTAGTGGCTTCTGCTCTGCTTCTTTCTGCTAGCTGTTGCTCTTACTCTTGCGCCCCCGCCCACTGCCTGCTTATATTCCCTCCAGGAGGTGGAAGGCGGGGCCACGCCAATTGAGATCAGGTGAGGAGCCAGCTGCCCTATCACGGAAAGGTTAAAACGAGCAGGCCCGAGCAGGCACGCTTGGGAACCCCTGTGTGCGTGGACTTAACTGAATACGGCCAGTGATAAATCACCTGAGTGTGCTTATGTCAATTAACCTCCTCACTGCCGATGTGATCAAAGCAACCTCTGACTGGCTGCCAAGCGCCATCCTGGCGCCGTCCACATGGCATAGCCCCCAACACCTATATGTTTTAGAAATTAACCTCTTATCAGATACATGATTTGTAAAATATTTTCTCCCATTCAATGAATTGCTTTTTTACTCTGATAATAAATTTTGATGCCAAATTTTAAATATTTTCATGATGTCCAGTTTGTTTATATTTTTCTTTAGTTGCTTGTGCCTTTAGTGTTAGATTCAAGAAACCCTTACCAAATACAAAATCATGATGTTTTCAACTTATGTTTTCTTCTGAGAGTTTTATTGCTTTTAGGTTTTACACTGAAGTCTTTAATCTATTTTCATTTAATTTTCGTGTATGGTAATAGGAAAGAGTTCAGCTCCAATCTTTTGCATATAGATGTATAGTTTTCTCAGCACCATTTATGAAAAGACTGTATTTTTCCCATTGAAGGTTCTTGATGCCCTTGTCAAATATCACTTTACCACACAAGGATGGGTTTATTTCTGGGTGCTTTGCTACTCCCTTGGACTTGATGTCTGTCTTTTTGGTGGTACCATTCTGTTTTGATTACTATAGCTTTGTGTTATATTTTTAAATCAGAGTGTGAATCCTCCAGCTTTGTTCTTCATTTTCATTATTGTTTTGATGATTTCAAGTTTCTTGGCATTCCATATGAATTTTAGCATTCATTTTTCTATTTTTGCACAGAGTCGCATTGGAGGCTGGGGTCGTGACTCAGTAGTAGAGCACTCAATGGTTGAGAATGTGTGAGGCTCTGGATTTGAGTCTCAGCAAATAAAGGTATTGTGTCCATCTGAAAAATATTTTTTAAAAAAGTTCCATTTAGAATTTTGATAGGGATTGTGTTGAGATTGCTTTGTGTATTCTGGACATTGGAATGTTAAAATATTAAGTCTTTAAACCCATGAACATAGGTGTGCTTCAATTTATTTAAGTCTTCTTTAACTTCTTTTGTCAATGTTTTTTTGGTTTTCATTGTACATATCTTTTACCTCCTTGATTAATTTAATTCTTTTTTTTTTTATTGTAAACAAATGGGATACATGTTGTTTCTCTGTCTGTACATGGCGTAAAGGCATACCATTTGTGTAATCATAAATTTACATAGGGTAATGTTGTTTGATTCATTCTGCCATTTTTTCCCTTCCCCCCCACCCCTGCCACCCCTCCCCTCCATCTATACAGTCCTTCCTTCCTCCATTCCTGCCCCCCTCCCTAAACCCAACTCCAACCCCAACACTAACCCTTCCCACCCCCCATTATGTGTCATCATCCACTTATTAGCGATATCATTCTTCCTTTGGTTTTTTGAGATTGGCTTATCTCACTTAGCATGATATTCTCCAGTTTCATCCATTTGCCTGTAAATGCCATAATTTTATCATTCTTTATGGCTGAGTAATATTCCATTGTATATATATATATATACCACATTTTCTTTATCCATTCATCAATTGAAGGACATCTAGGTTGGTTCCAAAATCTGGCTATTGTGAATTGAGCAGCTATGAACATTGATGTGGCTGTATCTCTGTAATATGCTGATTTTAAGTCCTTTGGGTATAGGCCAAGGAGTGGGATAGCTGGGTCAAATGGTGGTTCCATTCCAAGTTTTCTAAGGAGTCTCCACACTGCTTTCCAGAGTGGCTGCACTAATTTGCAGCCCCACCAGCAATGTAAGAGTGTACCTTTCTCCCCACATCCTCGCCAACACCTGTTGTTGCTTGTATTCTTGATAATCGCCATTCTAATTGGGGTGAGATGGAATCTTAGGGTGGTTTTGATTTGCATTTCTCTTACTACTAGAGATGTTGAACATTTTTCCATATGTTTGTTGATTGCTTGTATATCTTCTTCTGTGAAGTGTCTATTCATTTCTTTAGCCCATTTGTCAATTGGATTATTTACATTCTTGGTGTAGAGTTTTTAGAGTTCTTTATATATTCTGGAGATTAGCGCTCTATCTGAAGTATGATTGGCGAAGATTTTCTCCCACTCTGTAGGCTCTTTCTTCACATTGCTGATAGTTTCCTTTGCTGAGAGAAAGCTTTTTAGTTTGAATCTATCCCAGTTATTAATTCTTGCTTTTATTTCTTGTGCTATGGGAGTCCTGTTGAGGAAGTGTGGTCCTAAGCTGACATGTTGAAGCTCTGGACCTACTTTTTCTTCTATAATCTGCAGGGTCTCTGGTCTGATTCCGAGATACTTAATCCATTTTGAGTTTAGTTTTGTACATGGTGAGAGATATGGGTTTAGTTTCATTCTGTTGCATATGGATTTCCAATTCTCCCAGCACCATTTGTTGAAGAGGCTATCTTTTCTCCATTGCATATTTTTGGCCCCTTTGTCTAGTATGAGAAAATTATATTTATTTGGGTTTGTGTCCGTGTCCTCTATTCTGTACCATTGATCCACCTTTCTATTTTGGTACCAATACCATGCTGTTTTTGTTACTATTGCTTTGTAGTAGAGTTGAAGATCTGGTATTGGGATACCCCCTGCTTCACTCTTTCTGCCAAGGATTGCTTTAGCTATTCTGGGTTTTTTATTCTTCCAGATGAATTTCATAATTGCTTGCTCTATTTCTGTAAGGTACATCATTGGGATTTTAATTGGAATTGCATTGAATCTGTATAGCACTTTTGGTAGTATGGCCATTTTGACAATATTAATTCTTCCTATCCAAGAACGTGGGAGATCTTTCCATCTTCTAAGGTTTTCTTGAATTTCTTTCTTTAGTGTTCTGTAGTTCTCATTGTAGAGGTCTTTCACCTCTTTTGTGAGATTGATTCCCAAGTATTTTATTTTTTTCGAAGCTATTGTGAATAGGGTAGTTTTCCTAATTTCTCTTTCTGAAGATTCATCGCTTATGTATAAAAATGCCTTAGATTTATGTGCATTGATCTTATATCCTGCTACTTTACTGAATTCACTTATGAGATCTAAAAGTTTTCTAGGTGGAATTTCCTGGTTCCTCTAAGTATACAATCATATCATCAGCAAATAGGGATAGTTTGAGTTCTTCTTTTCCTATTCGTATCCCTTTAATTTCTTTGGTCTGTCTAATTGCTCTGGCTAGAGTTTCAAGGACGATATTGAATAGAAGTGGTGAAAGAGGGCATCCCTGCCTTGTTCCAGTTTTTAGAGGGAATGCTTTCAGTTTTTCACCATTTAGAATGATATAAGCCATGGGTTTAGCGTAGATGGCCTTTACAATGTTAAGGAATGTTCCCACTACCCCTATTTTTTCTAGTGTTTTGAGCATGAAGGGGTGCTGTATTTTATCAAATGCTTTTTCTGCATCTATCGAAATAATCATGTGATTCTTGACTTTAAGTCTATTGATATGGTGAATTACATTTATTGATTTCCTGATGTTGAACCAACCTTGCATCCCTGGGATGAAACCCACTTGATCATGGTGCACTATCTTTTTAATATGTTTTTGTATGCGATTTGCTAAAATTTTGTTGAGAATTTTTGCGTCGATGTTCATTAAGGATATTGGTCTGAAATTTTCTTTCCTTGATGTGTCTCTGTCTGGTTTAGGAATCAGGGTAATATTGGCTTCATAGAATGAGTTTGGGAGAGTTCCCTCCTCTTCTATTTTCTGGAATACTTTGAGAAGTATTGGAATGAGCTCTTCTTTAAAAGTTTTGTAGAACTCGGCTGAGAACCCATCTGGTCCTGGACTTTTCTTTGTTGGTAGTCTTTTGATGACTTCTTCTGTTTCATTACTTGAAATTGGTCTATTTAAATTGTGTATGTCCTCCTCGTTCAGTTTAGGCAATTCATATGTCTCTAGAAACCTGTTGATGTCTTTGAGATTTTCTATTTTGTTGGAATATAGATTTTCAAAATAGCTTCTAATTATGTTTTGTATTTCAATCGTGTCTGTTGTGATATTTCCTTGTTCATTCTGAATTTTAGTGATTTGGGTTTTCTCTCGTCTTCTCTTTGTTAGTGTGGCTAAAGCTTTATCAATTTTGTTTATTTTTTCGAAGAACCAACTATTCATTTTGTCAATTTTTTGTATTGTTTCTTTTGTTTCAATTTCGTTGATTTCAGCTCTCAGTTTAACTATTTCCTGTCTTCTACTACTTTTGGTGTTGGTCTGTTCTTCTTTTTCTAGGGCTTTGAGCTGTAGTGTTAGATCATTTATTTTTTGAGTTTTACTTCTTTCATTAAATGCGCTCCATGAAATAAATCTTCCTCTAAGTACTGCTTTCATAGTGTCCCAGAGATTTTGATATGATGTTTCTTTGTTCTCGTTTACCTCTAAGAATTTTTTAATTTCCTTCCTAATATCTTCTGTTATCCATTCATCATATAGTAGCATATTGTTTAATCTCCAGGTGTTGGAGTAGTTTCTGTTTTTTACTCTTTCATTAATTTTTAACTTCAATCCATTATGATCTGATAGAATACAAGGTAGTGTCTCTATCTTCTTAGATTTGCTGACATTAGCTTTGTGGCATAATATATGGTCTATTTTAGAGAAGGATCCATGTGCTGCTGAGAAGAAAGTGTATTCACTCTTGGTTGGATGGTATATTCTATAAATGTCTGTTAAGTCTAAATTATTATGCTTTTGATATCTATGGTTTCTTTGTTCAATTTTTGTTTGGAAGATCTGTCCAGTGGTGAAAGAGGCGTGTTAAAATCACCTAGTATTATTGTGTTATGGTCTATTTGGTTTCTAAAATTGAGAAGGATTTGTTTAACATACATGGATGAGTCACTGTTTGGGGCATAGATATTTATGATTGTTATATCTTGCTGATTTATGCTTCCCTTAAGCAGTATGAAATGTCCTTCTTTATCCCTTCTGACTAACATTGGTTTGAAGTCCACATTATCTGAAATGAGGATGGATACTCCAGCTTTTTTGCTGAGTCCATGTGCATGGTATGTTTTTCTCCATCCTTTCACCTTTAGTCTATGGGTATCTCTTTCCATGAGGTGAGTCTCTTGCAGGCAACATATTGTTGGATCTTTCTTTTTAATCCAATCTGCCAGTCTATGTCTTTTGATTGATGAATTCAGGCCATTAACATTCAGGGTTATTATTGAGATATGATTTGTATTCCCGGTCATTTGGTTCATATTTAAAATTTTTGACACATCTTGGTTCCTCCTTTATTTGACAGTTCCTTTAGGATAATTCCTCCCTTTGCTGATTTGCTTCTTTGTTTTTTATCTCTTCCTCATGAAATATTTTGCTGAGAATGTTCTGTAATGCTGGCTTTCTTTTTGTAAATTCTTTTAGCTTTTGTTTATCGTGGAATGATCTTATTTCATCATCAAATTTGAAGGTAAGTTTTGCTGGGTACAAGATTCTTGGTTGGCATCCATTTTCTTTCAGAGCTTGAAAAATGTTGTTCCAGGCCCTTCTAGCTTTTAGGGTCTGGATTGAAAAATCTGCTGATATCCGTATTGGTTTCCCCTTGAATGTAATTTGGTTCTTTTCTCTCACAGCCTTTAAAATTCTGTCTTTATTTTGTATGTTAGGTATTTTCATTATAATGTGCCTTGGTGTGGATCTGTTGTAATTTTGTGTATTTGGAGTCCTTTAAGTCTCTTGGACTTGATTTTCCATTTCATTCTTCAGATTTGGGAAATCTGATATTATTTCTTCAAATAGATTGTTCATTCCTTTGGTTTGTTTCTCTAAGCCTTCCTCAATCCCAATAATTCTCAAATTTGGCCTTTTCATGATATCCCATAGTTCTTGGAGATTCTGTTCATGATTTCTCACCATCTTCTCTGTTTGTTCAACTTTGTTTTCGAGTTTAAATATTTTGTCTTCAATATCTGAAGTTCTGTCTTCCAGCTGTTCTATCCTATTGGTTATGCTTTCTATGGAGTTCTTAATTTGGTTTATTGTTTCCTTCATTTCAAGGATTTCTGTTTGGTTTTTTTTCAATATCTCTAACTTCTTTATTGAAATGATCTTTTGCTTCCTGAATTTGCTCTTTTAACTGTCGATTGGTGCGATCGTTCAATGCCTGCATTTGCTCTTTCATCTCATCATTTGCTTCCCTAATCATTTTAATTATGTACATTCTGAACTCCCTTTCTGTCATTTCTTCTGCCATGCTGTCGTTGGATTTTATTGATGTAACATCTAGATTTGTTTGGGGCATTTTCTTCCCTTATTTTCTCATATTGTTCAGGAATCAGTGGGTCATTAAGATATTGCAGATTTCCTCTATTGACTTATAATGTCCCTGAAGATTGCTAGTATAGTCCCCTCTTATCCTTCAGTAGTCTGAAGTCTTGGAGGAAGGTTGATAATGCAGAGCTTCCACGAAGAAGCTGCCTCTCTAGGGATGGTGACCCTCAGGTGGCGTATATTCCCTGCTAGTGGGCAGAGGTGCCTCCACTTGTTGACCAATGGTCATCCAATGGGGAACTAGACTGCGGGCTGAGGCAAGGCCTGTTTGTGCCTGTGTCTCTGGTTTTACCGTCCCTGTGGGAAAACCTCCCCCGGCCGGGAAGACTCACTCAGTGGGGATGTCTCGCTGGTCAGTTGCCCTCCTAGAGGTTCCCCTCAATCTACAACTACCGCCTGGGCTGGGCTGTCTTCCTCTGCAACGTTCCCAGGGGCCCGGACCTACCTCCTGGGCCTGGGAGCCTCACCCTTCGCAGGCGAGTCTCCTTAGGCTGCCTCTCCTCAGAGAATCTGCCCGCAGCCCTGGAAACTTCGCTCTGCCCCTAGGCATGTCTCGGTGCAGCTCTTCCAGCAAGAAGCCGCCTAAGTCCTGGGACCCTGCTCTGCACCAATCGCCTGGCTATGCAGCCCCTCCTCTGAGCCACCACCTGGAGCCCCGTACAATAGCTCCGAGACCCAGAGACCCGCCACACACCTCCTCCTCCCGACAGCCACCCGGTTTCCGACACAGTCACTAGGAGTCCAAACAACTCACTTCGGGTCTCCTCCTCCCGCCAACCACCCGAAGCCCTAGGCAGTCACTCCAAGTCCAAGTGACCCGCCCTGTTCCTCCTCCTCCTCCTTGGGGTAGCCCCCCGGGTGTTCAGGAGCGGTAGTTCCGAGACCAAGTGACTCACCACGCTCCTCCTCCAGGCAGGCCACCGGTGTTCAGGAGCGGTTGCTTTTAGTCCAATCAACTCACCACTCGCCTCCTCCTCTGGCAACCACCTGTGGCTCTGATGCAGTCACTCCTAGACCAAGCGTCCCACCGCTCTCCTCCTCCAGGCAGGCCACCAGTGTTCTGGAGCAGTTGTTCTGAGTTCAAACAGCTCGCCACGCAGCTCCTCCTCTGGCAACTGCCTGTGGCTCTGATGCAGTCACTCCTAGGTCAAGCGACCCGCCGGGCTTCTCCTCTTCCTCCGGGCAGCCCCCCGGTGTTCAGAAGCGGTCGTTCTGGGTCTAAACAGCTCGCCATGCAGCTCCTCCTCAGGCAGCCGCCCGGAGCCCCAGTGGTTGCTCGAGTCCAAGCGCTGTGCTGAGCCGCCTCCTCTACGATGCTCCCAGTTGTCCGTGTTTACCGCTACAGCGGGGGGAGGGGCGTCTCGCTGAGCAACTCCACTTCACAAATTCCCTGCGTTCCGGGGCTACCGCCCCATCCGGGATGCCTCCCCAACGGGAGAGACTCACCCGGTGGCTTTGAGTTGGTCCCAAGTCTCTCACTATCTCCTCTTTTGAATCTTGCGTCCTGGAGCAACGTGAAATGCAACCGCCCTCTAGTCCGCCATCTTGGCCCCCCCGAATTGATTTCAATGACTGTTCTAATTTAATTCTTAAGTGTTGTTTTTTTCTCCTCTTGCTGAGGATCAAACCCAGGGCCTCATGCAGGCTGAGGAAGTGCTGTGCCACTGACTACATCTACAGACGTATTTCATTCTTTTTGATATTATTATAAGTTGAATTATTTTAATTTACTTTTTAGATTGTTCTGTTAGAGTTTTTCCTGTGTATATTATTTATTTATTTATTCATTTATTATTTATTTATTTATTTTTATTTCTACAGACTGCATTTTGATTCATTGTACACAAATGGGGTACAACTTTTCATTTCAATGGTTGTACATAAGGTAGATTCACACCATTCATGTAATCATACATGTACATAGGGTAATAATGTCTGTCTCAGTCCACTATCTTTCCTTCTCCCATCTCCTCCCAACCCATTTTCACTACACCATCCAAAATTCCTCCATTCTTCTCTTGACTCCCCTGCCAACCCCTCATTATGTATCATCATCCACTTATCAGAGAAAACATTTAGCCTTTGGTTTTTAGGGCTAAGCTAATTTCACTTAGCCTGATATTCTGCAACTCCATCCATTTACCAGAAAATGCCATAATTTTATTCTTCTTTATGGCTGCATAATATTCCATTGTGTATCTATACCACAGTTTCTTTATCCATTCATCAATGGAAGGGCATCTATGTTGGTTCCACAATCTAGCTATTGTGAATTGAGCAGCTATGAACACTGATGTGGCTGCATCACTACAGTATGCTGATTTTTAAGTCCTTTGGGTATAAACTGAGGAGTGGGATAGCTGGGTCAAATGGTGGTTCCATTTCAAGTTTTCTGAGGAATCTCCATACTGCTTTCCAGAGTGGCTGCACCAATTTGCAGCCCCACCAGCAATGTAAAAGTGTGCCTTTTCCCCCACATCCATGCAGGCATTTATTATTGCTTGTGTTCTTGATAATAATCATTCTAATGAGAGTTAGATGAAATCTTAAGGTGGTTTTAACTTGCATTTCTCTAATTACTAGAAATGATAAGCACTTTCACATGTACTTGTTGATCATCTGTATATATTCTTCTGTGAAGTGTTTGCCCAGTTCCTTAGCCCACATATTGCTTGGGTTCTTTGTATTTTTGGTGTAAACTTTTTTAAGTTCTTTATAAATTTTGAAAAGTAGTGCTCTGTCCCACACTGTAGGCTCTCTTTTCACATTATTGATTGCTTACTTTGCTGAGAAAAAGCTTTTTAGTTTGAATTCATCCCATTTATTGATTCTTGCTTTTATTACTTGTGCTCTGGGGGTCTTGTTTGGAAGTCTGGTCCTAAGACACCATGATGAAGATTTGGGCCTACTTTTTCTTCTTTTGGTTAAGGACCTAATTCCTAGATCCTTGATCCATTTTGAGTTGATTTTTGTACAAGGCGAAAGATAGGGGTTTAATTTCATTTTACTGCCTATGGATTTCCAGTTTTGCCAGCACCATTTGTTGAAGAGGCTATCTTTTCTCCATTGTATATTTTTGTCTCATTTGTCTAGTATGAGATAACTGTACCTATGTGGATTTATCTCTGTGTATTCTATTCTGTACCATTGGTCTACCTGTCTGTTTTGGTGCCAGTACCATGCCGCTTTTGTTACTATTGCTCTATAGAAGAATTTAAGGTCTGGTATTGTGATACCTCTTGCATCACTCTTCCTGCCCAGGATTGCTTTGGCAATTCTGGGTTTTTTGTTCTTCCAGATGAATTTCATGAATGCTTTCTCTATTTCTATGAGGAATGTCATTGGGATGTTAATTGGAATTGTATTAAATCTGTATAGTGCCTTTGGGAGTATGGTCATTTTGATAATATTAATTCTGCCTATCCAAGAACACTGGAGATCTTTCCATCTTCTAAGATTTTATTTAATTTCTTTCTTTAGTGTTCTGTAGTTTTCATTGTAGTCTTCAGGGTTCTGTAGTTTTCTTTCACCTCTTTTGTTTGATTGATTCCCAAGTATTTAATTTTTTTCTTGAGGCTATTGAGAATTGGGTAGTTTCCCTAATTTCTCTTTCAGAGGTTCATCACAGATGTGTACAAATTCATTAGATTTATGCATGTTGATTTTATATCCTGCTATTTTGCTGAATTCATTTACTAGTTCTAGAAGTTTTCTGGTGGAATTTTTTTGCATCCCCTAAAAATAGAATCATATTGTCAGCAAATAGTGATAGCTTGAGTTCTTCTTTTCCTATTCCTATCACTTTAATTTCTTTGGTCTGTCTAATTGCTCTGGCTAGTTTTTCAAGCACGATGTTGAGTAGAAGTGGTGAAGGAGGGATCCCTGTCTTGTTCCAGTTTTTCTCCATTAAGAATGATGTTGCCCATGGGCTTAGCATAGATAACCTTTACAATGTTGAGGTATGTTCCTACTATCCCTATTTTTTCTACTGTTTTAAGCATGAAGGGTGTTGTATTTTATCAAATGCTTTCTCTGCATCTATTGAAATAATAATATAATTCTTAACCTGAAGTCTATTGAAGTAATGAATTATATTTATTGATTTCTGGATGTCAAACCAAACTTGCATCCCTGGGATGAACCACACTTAATTGCAGTGCACGATCTTCCTAATAAGTTTTTGTATGCAACTTGCCAGAATTTTCTTAAGGACTTTTGTGTCTATGTTCATCAGAGATTTTAGTCTAAAGTTTTCTTTCCTTGATGTGTCTTTGTCTGGTTTTGGTATCAGAGTGAAACGAGCTTCACAGAAAGAGTTTGGAAGCGTTCCCTCCTTTTCTATTTCATGGAATACTTTGAGGAGTATTGGTATAAGTTCCTCTTTGAAGGTCTTGCAGAACTCAGCTGAGAATCTATCTGATCCTGGGCTTTTCTTGGTTGGTAGGCTTTTGATGGCTTCTTCTATTTTGGTGCTTGAAATTGATCTGTTTAAATTGTGTATGTTCTCCTGATTCAGTTTGGGAGGATCATATGTCTCTGGAAATTTGTTGACATCTTTGAGATTTTCTATTTTGTTGGAGTATAGATTTTAAAAGTAACTTCTAAGTTTGTTATGTATTTCAATGGTGTCTATCGTGATATTTCATCACGAATTTTAGTAATTTGAGTTTTTTCTCTCCTCTGCATTAGTGTGGCTAAGGGTTTATCAATTTTGTTTATTTTTTCAAAGAACCAACTTTTTGTTTTTTCAATTTTTGGAATTGTTTCTTTTATTTTGATTTCATTGATTTCAACTCTTGATTTTAATTATTTCCTGTCTTCTACTCCTTCTTCTGTTGTTCTGTTCTTCTTTATCTAGGGTTTAATATATAATGTTGGGTCATTTAGTTGTTGACTTTTTATTCTTTTCTTGAATGTGCTCCATGCAATGGATTTTCCCCTTAGTACTGCTTTCATAGTGCACCAGAGATTTTGATATGTTATATCATTGCTCTCATTTACCACTAAGAAGTTTTTTTGTTTTTTTTTTTTTTATCTCCTCCCTGATGTTTTTGGCTATCCATGCTTCATTCAATAGCATATTACTTAGTCTCCAGGTTTTGGAGTAGTTTCTCTTTTTTATTTTATCATTGATTTCTAATACCATTCCATTATGATCTGATAGAATACAAGGTAGTATCTCTATTTTTTGTTTTTACTAAGGGCTGCTTTGTGACATAATATGTGGTCTGTTTTAGAGAAGGATCCACATGGTGCTGAGAAGAAAGTGTATTCACTCATTGATGGATGGAATGTTCTATATGTCTGTTAAGGCTATGTTATTGAGTTCTATGGTTTCTTTGTTTGGAAGATCTATCTAGTGACAGTGGTGTATTAAAATCACACACACAGAATTTTTGTGTTGTGGTCTATTTGTTTCCTGGAATTGAGAAGGATTTGTTTGACATACATGGATGTGCCATTGTTTGGGGCATAAATATTTACGATTGTTATGTCTTCCTGATTTATGGCTCCCTTAAGCAGTATAAAATGTCCTTCTTTATCCCTTCTGACTAACTTTGTTTTGAGGTCCACTTTAATTGATATAAGGATGAAAACCCCCACTTTTTTACTCAGTCCGTGTGTGGTATTTTTTTCCCATTCTTTCACCTTCAGTCTGTGGATGTCTTTTTCAGTGAGATGAATCTCTTTAAGGCAGCATATTGTTGGGCCTTTCTTTTTAATCCAATCTGCCAGTCTATGTCTTTTGACTGATGAGTTTAGGCCATTAAACTATTTTATTATTATTGAGATATGATTTGTATTCCCAGTCATTTTGGCTTATTTTTGGTTTTTAATTGACTTGGTTTCTCCTTTGATTGACTTTTCCTTTAGTGTAATTCCTTTGCTGACCTACATTGCTGTTTTTCATTTCCTCCTCATGGAATATTTTGCTGAGAATGTTCTGTAGTGCAGGCTTTCTATTTGTAAATTCTTTTAACTTGTTTATCATGGAAGGATTTTATTTCTTCTTGAAATCTGAAGGATAGTTTTGCTGGGTAAGATTCTTGGTTGGCACCCATGTTCTGTTAGAACTTGAAATATGTTGTTACAGGCCCTTCTGGCTTTTAGGGTCTGGGTTGAGAAATCTGGTGATATCTATATTAGTTTCCCCATATATGTAATCTGATGCTTTTCTCTCGCAGCCTTTAAAATTATATCTTTATTTTGGATGTTAGGCATTTTCATTATAATGTGACTTGGTGTGGATCTGCTGTAATTTTGTGCATTTGGATTCCTGTAAGCCTCTTGTAGTTAATTTTGCATTTCATTATTTAGGTCTGGGACATTTTCTGATATTATTTCATTGAATAAGTTGTTCATTCATTTGGTTTGTATCTCTCTGCCTTCCTCAATTTTGATAATTCTTAAGTTTGGTCTTTTCATTATATTCCATAGTTCTTGGAGGTTCCATTCATGATTTCTTACCATTTTCTCAGTGTAGTCATCTTTATTTTCAAGATTAACTATTTTGTCTTCATTGTCTGAGATTCTGTCTTCCAAGTGATCTAGTCTGTTGGTGATGCTTTCCTTTGAGTTTTCTATTTAGTTTATTATTTCCTTCATTTCAAGGATTTCTGTTTGTTTTTCTTTTCAGAATCTCTATCTCTTTATTGAAATGATCTTTTGCTTCCTGAAGTTGCTCTTTTAATTAGTTATTGGAGCGATAGTTTATTGCCTGCATTTGCTCTCTTATCTCAGTCTTTGCTTCATAAATCATTTTAATTATGTATATTCTGAACTCCTGTTCTAACATTTCTTCTACCATGCTGTCATTGGATTCTATTAATCTAGAATCTTTGTTTGAAACACTGATTCCCCCTCTGTTTTTTCATGTTGTTCATGTATCTTCCCCTCTAGCAGTGCAGATCTTGGTTATTGCAGTTTCCCTCCTATAAGCTTATAGTGACCCTGTAGATTTCCAAAACCTCCTCTTTAAGGAGGACATCAATATTAGCAGCACCCAGTACAGACAATGTGCAGTCCTAAACCAAGTAGCCCCCATGAAGGTGTTAACAGTATTGTCATAATAAACAGAGAGAATGAGTTCCATTATTATCTACAGTATAACCAATAGATTTGCAATGAGGTCTACAGTTTCTAATTGTGGATAAAGAGGATGGGGAGGGGCATAGGATGTAACTGTTAATGGTATAAGAAAAGAGTATATAGAAGTACTAGATTGTAGGTAGAGCAAAAGCAGAATCTAAGAAAGTTGGTTGTTAGCATGAGAAAAGGGAGAAAGAGATTCTGAGGCAACAGGTAATCAAAAGGACAATAGAGTGAGAACTAAAAGAAATAAAAACCTAACAATTTTCAAAACAGTGAAAATAAAATCTACACTATAATAGTCATATACTATTCAAACTCCCAGTCTTTAGTAACTTGATGCATGAGAAGTACCTGACAATGAGCTTCCAGTCTCTAGCAGGCATCTCAGGATGGGATTTTCCCCCACCTAAAGATGGCAACTTCTGCTTCCAGGATAATCCATGATGGCTGCACTGGCTTCTAAATGTGTTGGCAAATGGGGAGTTGCAGTGCTGAGGCATGGTCGCTGAATCTGTGTGGGGCGTGGTTGGTCAGGCTGGGGAGGTCCTAGAGGCAAGGTGTGGTTAGTTGGGCTGGGAGTCCTGCAGGTCCTGGTTATTGTCCCAAAATGGTGGCAGCCATGTGTGGCCAAACCTGTGTGTACTATGTCAATGGACTTCCAGGCAACAGCAGGCAGCAGGAGATACACTGTCAGTCTGTGGGTGGTCTGTAGGTTACCTGCAGAGGACCAGCAAGTGGATCTCGGGCAGTGGGTGAAACGCAGGTGAATGACAGGTGATGGGCAGGCAAGAGGCAGGCAAATGGGCAAATGGAAGATGATAAGTGACAGTCAGTGAGTGATCTGCACTCAAAAAGTAGGCAATATGCTTGCATAGGAAAGGTGATCACAGTGAACAAATGGGGGTAAACAGCAGGGGATTGATGAACAGTAAAGACTGCCTCACAGAGAGACAGATTTTCCTCTGCTTGAAACCTGAGTTATGGAGTGACAAGAAATGCAGCCTCCCTCTAGTCTGTCATCTTGGATCCATCTGTATTTTTCATATCTTGCTATTTGTTGAGTTTTTGTTTATATGTTTGAATAATTTTTTATGTAAAAATCTAGTTTTGAAGGAAAAGGTGGAAAGAAGTGGTAGTAAGGAAAGAGAAGAAAGACTGGATGAAAACTGATATTTTTAGAATTGAATATTTCTGAAGCTTTGACACAAAAGGGAATATAAAATAACACACTGGATCCTTTTCCCATAAATGTTGGGATCAAATCTGATTTACTTTAGGACTACCCAAAAGTAGTCCAAATAACCTCCATAATCTATTTTGAGCATCATTGTTTTTGAGAGTTTCCATAAATACCCATTTCACAGTGGGCTTTTTGCCTATACTGGGACAATCCTGCATACTTAGGGTACACTTGTAAATATCTAACTATTCAAATGTCTTTAGGAATCACACTGAATTTTCAGATCTGCATAGTTATTCATCCAGGGCTTTGGTTATTAAGGAAAAATATATGGTAGAATTCATACGCAAGACATGTGAGAATGTTTATTTAAGAATTTTATACTACCAGGCACCATATATAAGAGTGGTCCTAGTGTACAAGAGAAATGTGTTGAAACAATAAAAACATTAATTTATGAGTTTATCTCAAATATCCCATATTTTTCTGCCTTTCCTTAGTCTTTTTACTTTACATAAGTGTTCTTAGCTCTCAGTTAATTCTCTTTTACATTACTTGTATATTGCTTTTATGACTCCATGTCCTTAAAGTTGCGCAATCTAACTTATTTCTTGTGAGATTTTTAATCATGTTTACAAGTTGATTCATACTATGCATAATCTAAACTCCTTCCAAAAACCATATTGGATTATTAATTTTCCTCTTCAAATTTTTTTTGCTTTTACTAACATTTATAAATAAATTTATAAAACTTTTTTAAAGCTCTTTATCTTAGCAAAACTACAAGAAGGAATGATTAACCATGCTCTGCTAAAATAAGTCTCCTTAATAAGAAGAAATAGTTGAAAAAAAGAAGAGGGTGGCTAATTAAAGTAATGGTCATGTCTTTAAACAAGATAATTGAGAGAAAGCATGCAGAAGGTGGAAATGGTTCAGTGAAAGCATAATCTTGAGACTGGTAATTGGAAAGTGCAATTTACTTTTCCTTCTGAATTTAATTTCATCAGACAGTCTCCTGTGCAAAACCATCCACTGAATTGTCAGTCACCAACTTCATACTTCTCTCTTACTGGAGTGATTTGACTTCCTTTCTATGATTAGCAGATGGAATGCTCATTTAACTAATGAATTAATATTATGGAAAAATATCATCTAAAGAGTAGAGCTCTCCCTTGAGTCCTGGTAAGAGATCAATGATGAATGACCATTCAGCACACATCCCAAGTTCTTTTGAATAATTTTTATTAATAGAAATTAAAAGATATAGAAACAGTACCAAGACTAAGTCTCCCTGCTTCTCATGCATTTTAGAACAAAAAATAGAGATCTAGCAGCATGAAGTATCAGACTCTAAGAGAGGGACCCTGGCTGTGAAGTTAATAAACACCAATTTTGGGGAAAACTAGCCTCTGAGCTGGCCATAGAGGATCAGGGCACCATAGAGGATCAGCTTGTAGCTCTTTGGCCCTGGCCCTGTTTTTCCACATCAGCAGCAGATTGGAGCACTAGATTTTTCATAGATTCCAGCCTGTTGGTGGCAGTTCTGTGCATTGGTGACCTGGAGTCTGACTGATTGGATCTAGCACTCAGCTTGAGCAGTTTCTTTGTTGTTGTAGATAACTTTCTCTCTGAGCAGTAAGCTTGTAGCAATCAGTCTTGGACAAATAACCCTTCCTCTCTGTCCCTTCCTATAATCTTCTGAAGTACCCGAATAATTATATAGCAAGAACTGAGAGAAAAGAATTCTAGGAACATCACAGTCCCTTCCGTATGGAACTGCGAGTCACAGAGGGACAGCTTTACAAGACAGATGAGACATTATTTTCAAAGAAATTTCATGTTGGTTTAAAGCATTCTTCTTTAAGAAAGTGTTTGTATTTTTTGCTTTGTAACACTAGCTCTTCTAGAGCCCTAGGTATAAGTAAACCCATTTTCTAAGCAATTTAAAGTTTATATAAGTAAAGTTATTGGGTATTGATTAAATGCTAGGCACACAATGGGGGCACTGTCATGCTTATGTTACAGATAATAAAATGGAGACTCTGAGAAATTAAGTAATTTACCCAAGGTAACATAGATAATAAGTGGTCAAACTAGACTTCAAGCACAAACTGGTATACTTGGATGCAAAGTTTGATAAAGTCATAGCTTGTGAAACTACAAAGCCCATACCTAGATTGTGTTGATTTCGGGGGTGTTACATGACAGTGACTTTTATCTCTTGATCTCTTCCTGAATTCCTATAATATGATATGTTGACCAAGACTTGAAATTCAAATCTATTTCATTTTATACAAAAATCACTTACACAGAGAGTTGATTAATAAATACTGAGGACTTCCTAGGGGAATTAAAGGAGGGGTTTACATAAATGCTACACAAACGACTTTGTTAACATAGCTGTTACCATTTAAAAAATACCCACCCTTTATCACTGTGAAGAATTTCTGCCCATTCCAGTCTTACTGAATGTATTGACTTCTTTCTTCTATTTTGTTTTGCCTCTTCATTTTCTACAAATCTCTTGCAGGAGTAAGCAAGCAAGAAAAACTTCTTTCCTTCCTTTTTAATTTTTTTAAATAAAGCAACTTACCTCTTTCTCTGAGGCTCTCATGGCAGTTAGTCAAGGACCTCATTATCTCTAGCAACCCCTTCCCTTCCACCTCAAAAAACACACTAAAAGAGGAATATAAACTTTCTTCCCTATATAATCAGTAGATAGAAAACTCAATTAACCATTGGTTTGGGGACCTGATACCCTATATCAATCCTCATCTCTGCAAAGATATGTATGCTACTCTGCCTGCCAGACTAGAAAGTCCAGGAAGGAGAGGAAGAGACTGGAGAGGGAAGGAAGGGGACTGGGTGCAGAAGGGGCCTTTTTTCCCCTCTTTTAATCTTCATGTTCTGGGGGCTTGCTTTGCATGTGGACTTTTGAAATGCAAATTGTGAGTTTCTTTTTAGAAATGCCTGTCTTCATTCACTGTCTTTAAACTCCTTATCTCCACAAGCTTTCCTTCTGCTTTAACTCACGTAATGACCTCAAAAAATCAAAAAAATGTGTGGGAGGAGGTAACTCAGGGGTCGGGGAACAATGTTAAATGCCTTCCTTTATCCATCTTATATGCTACAATTCAAAGAATTATCAAAGAAATGTTTTCTTAAACCAGTTTTGATAGAAGAGAAGGAAGACATAGTTGAAATGTCTAGCATTTATATCTTGCCAGCTTCTTTTCCCAAAAAGATGCTTTTTTAAATACTAGGAGAAAAGTTCAGATTACTAATTTATAAAATAAGGACCTTGCTTTGGAGAGTTGTAGAATCCATTTCTTATTTATTATTGTGGATGATGGTCTTAGACTGAGTGGTAATTGTTAAATTAGCTGTGCTCATCCTTCACATTCAATGTATTTGTCAGTTTATGGGTTAGTCAGCTGTGTGTTACTGTAACAAAATAACTGAGATAATCATCTTAAAAGAGGAGGAGTTTATTTTGGCTCATGGTTTCAGAGGGCTCTGTTCATGTTTGGTCATCTGCATTGCTTCTGGGCCTGTGGTGAGGCAGTACATCATGGCAGAGAACATGTGGTAGCATGAGCTGCTTACCTTACAGTAGCTGGGAAGTAAAAGGGAGAGAAGAAGGGAATAGGGCCCCAATAACCCCTTCAAAGGCATAACCCTAGTGATCTAACTTCCTCCCAGTAGACCTCTTAAAGTTCCACAACTTCCCAATAGTGACACAGATCTGAGACTAAGCTTTGAGCGCATGGGCCTTTGGGAACATTTATCCAAACTATTACAGGTTATAAAGAATTAATTTTGGTTTGGTTGGCTTATTTCCTTAGAGTAAATTATTAGAGGATGTGCGAAACTTTTTTCTAAAATTTTTTATTCAGCATAATCAGATAATGAGGAATTTGTAGTTCATCATATATAAAATGTGAAATAGTGATTGTCTCAGAAATATAATGAGGTTTTATAAAACCAAATTTCAGTTAATTTCTATAACAAAAAATCAATTGCTAATTATGCTAGCTCCTGTAGATTCTTAAATAAATATAAAATGTATTAAACAGTCTTTGTTCATAGGGTGTTCAGAACCTGAGGGAAGCACACAACTGATCTCATCTGTGTGCACATTGGTACTCAAAAATGCTCAAAGAGCATGAGAACTAAGAGATTCATTTGCACAGTGTAGAGATGAGAAATTGGAGGGTACACTTAGAAAATGGCTAGTAGCCTAGTATGGCTGGAATCTAGTTTATGATGGGGCTGGTGGTAGGAGATAAGACTGAAAAGGTAAACCATGGCTTAATTGCTAGATAGGAGGCATAAAATACAATGCTAAACAGTAGGCACTTAATCCAAAAGTCAGTGTTTCACTAATTACTATGTTTGATAGACTTTGAATTTTCCCCCAAAATACTATGTACAAATAAGACTGAGAAATGTTGCATATCTCCTCTCAGGCATTCACAAAACATACTTGTGCATTAAAGGGTGAGAACAATCTTAAAGACCATTTAATCTTGTTTGATCAAGTGTTTCCCAAATATTCTTAACCGCAGAGCCTTTTTTCTTAGGATCTTTATTAACACATTGAGAGAAACCTTTGTTTTGTGCAACACAGTTTGGAAAAACTTCTTCCTTTGGAAATGGATGTTTAAGCTGCATGATTTTAGATCTACATTTTAGGAAAGAAAAAGAATATAATCTTTCTTTGATTCAGTCAATCCATGTAATTCAAGAACTTTTAGCATGTTGGGGCTGCCATTATTAAAAATAATTATTATTGTTTTGGGTGTATTCAGAAGTGTGGATTAATAAATACTTCTGGTTGATAATGTTATGGATAATAGATTTCAGTATCCTAATATATCAGATTTCTATGGAGTACTTGACTTTATTTATGACAAAATTAAATACCTACGTATCACTGACAAGGTGGTATTACCTAAATAAAAAATAAAAAGATTCTAGTAACCAGTTTCTTTGATATATTTATTTATTGGAGAAAAAGGGAAAAAAAAAGATTTGCTTAAAGAAATGCAAACAGATTCCATTGTCCTTAAGAGAGAAGACAACCTAGAATAAAGAGGACATTTTGGTAGTTTTGAAACAGATGTTCCTTTTATGTACAGGAAATTGTCTTTTTTGGTGATTTAAGTAAGTTTGTTTATTGCTTAAATTTGTTTTAGTGACATATAAAGTGGTTCAATTCTGAGCAAAATAGAAACAGTCCTTAAAATCTCACTTATGAGGTTGGGGGAGATAGCTCAGTGGTAGGGGGCTTACTTAGCATGTAAGAGGCCCTGGGTTGCATCCCCAGCACCAAAAAACAAACAAACAACAACGACAAATGCAATCTTATTTGAAGCCTATAAAAAAATCTTGCATTTTTAGAATGAACTTTTATACAAAGTCAGGTCAGTATATTATGACATCTAGTATTCTAGTATTCTAATCATTTCTATTTGAACAATAAAACACCAGCACTCCTGTTGAGTAACTATTATACTAGGCCTCATTAGAAGAATAGTATATGATATTGGTAAAAACTACTTAAAATATAGCAGCTACATATAAAAATATCTTCAGATAACATAGCTATAAGGTAATCAGGTTCTCAATCCTAATTTCTAGTGCTTACATTTTGGGGAATCTATGGTGCTTTTGGGCATATTCTTATAGGATGGCTCTTTCAACCATTTGGCTGACTACTTCCCTTTTCTCAGCTCTTCAAAAGCAGATAATATACCTTGCTGGAATGAGGGTATTCATGAACTGATTCTTAAGGGTAAGTAGGAATGTGTCAAGGGCCCAAGGTGGGTAGGTTTGATACACCCTTTGATTGGTGTGCAGGGTGTATATATGTGTATATGAGTTAAATATTGACCTATAAATGTAGGCAGGTCACAATCATGGAGGACTTTGTATATAGTTCTGCAGTGTTTGCCAAGGACCAGTGAGTTGGGAAAAAAGTGATCTGAATTTTAGATAGATCATTCTGATAGCAGTGTGCAAGATTGATGGTACGGAAAAGTGGAGTGAGACTGAAAGCAGGGAAAATTGTTAGTGGACTATAGTGATGTTATGAGCATATATGTTCATTTATATTTCCCTATATATTGTATAATATTGCATATTTGAAATAAATGCTAACATTTGGAAGATCTATGTAACTAAATAAATGTTGTTGAATGACTAATTTATAATTTTACACAGTCATGTGTATTTTCATTTCACTGGTTATTTATGAGCTCTATGAAGTTCACTTATGAACCTGTTAGTGAAATTTTTTATCTCTGATACTGTGTTTTTAAAAATAAATTTTAACATTTCTACTTGATTTTTCATTATTTCTTTGGTAAATTCCATGTATTCCTGCATGTCTTCTACCTTTTCACTAGATTGTTTTGTACATTGATCATAGTTATTTTGAACTTCTTATCTGACAGTTCTGGACTTTATCTGGAATATCAAAGACTGGTTCTGTTGTTCAATTTCTATCTTTTTGTTTTAAGTTGTGGTTAAATAGATAACATAGAATTTATTCTCTTAATTCATTTTAAAGTATACAGTACAGTATTTTTAATTGTATGCATGTTATGGTTTGGATGTGAGGTGTTCCCCAAATTGAGACAATGCAAGAAGGTTTAGAAGAGAAATTATTGGGTTATGAGAGCCTTAACTCAATTGGTAAATGAATCACGATTGGAATGAGTGGTAATTGAAGGCAGGTGGGGTGTGGCTTTGGGGTATATGTTTTATATCTGGTGAGTGGAATCTCTGCTTCCTGATCATCATCTGAGCTGCTTCCCTTGTCACACTCTCCTGCCACAGTGTGGTGTTCTGCCTCAGTTAGAACCCTGAGGAATGGAGCCTGTTGTCCATGGACTGAGACTTCTGAAACCATGAACCCTCAAATAAACTTTTCCTCTCTTCACACTTTTCTTTGTCAGGTCTTTCGGTCACACCAGTGAAAGCTGACTAAAACAAGGCACAATTTTGGACAGTAGTCCTCTAGAACGTTTTTAACCTGCCTGATGAAAACATTATTGAATAGCAACTTGTCATTTCCTCCTCCCTCAGCCCCTGGCAACTGCTATTCTACTATGCTTCTATATGTTTGAATACTACGAATGCCTCATGTAAGTGGAATCACACAGAATTTGTCCTTTTCATACTGCCTTATTTCACAGTTTCATTTTGTCTGTGTTGTGACATATGATGAAATTTTCTTCTTTATGGTATACTATTACTTTTATTCTTTTCTTTCCTTTTTTTTTTTTTTTTGTGGTACTGGGGATTAAACTTAGGTCTCATCATGCTAGGCAAGCGCTCTACCTCTCAGCTACATCCCCAGGAAAAATTTTCTTCTTTATGGCTGAATAAAATTTCATTATATGCATTATCATTTATTCTTTATTCTTTCATTTGGGATGTTTCTACCTCTTGGCTATATTGAGTAATGTTGCAATAAACATGGAAGTACACATATCTCTTCAACTGATTTTAGTTTCTCTGGGTAAATACACAGAAGTGGGATTGCTGAATCATATGATGAATGTATTTTTAAATTATTGAGGAATTTTCATACGACTTTCAACAGAAGATTGCATAATTTTATATTCCCTCAAGAGTACATAAGGTCTTCAATTTTCCTATAGACTTGCTAACACTTGTTATTTTTCATTTATAAATTTATTTTTATAGTGGTCATCCTAATAGGTGTGAGGTGATACTCATTGTGGTCCTTTGCATTTCCCTGATGAGCTCTTTTGTATAGAGCAGTTGACCATCTGTAAGTCTTCTTTTTTTCTTTTAAGAAATGTCTATTCAAGCAGTTTGTATGTTTTTGAAATCTGTCTTCCTCTTCTTCTTCCTCTTCTTCTTCTTCTTCTTCTTCTTCTTCTTCTTCTTCTTCTTCTTCTTCTTCTTCCTCCTTCTTCCTCCTCCTCCTCCTCCTCCTCGTCATCATCATCCATCATCATCCTCTTATTGTAATTGAATTATGGGAGTTCCTCATATATTGTGAATATTAACTCATTGGAGGATATATGGTTTGTGTGTATTTTCTCTCAATCTGAAGGTTATCTTTTCACTGTTTTATTTATTTATTTTGCTGTACAGAAGCTTTTCAGTTTGGCATTATCCCACTTCTCTATTTTTGCTTTAGAATGTACTCAGAAGTCATTGACAAGACCATTGTCATGAGGCTTTTCCTGTTTCTTCTAGGCATTTTATAATTTTGGTTCTTATGTATATGTTTTTAAATCAGTTTGAGTTGTTCTGTGTGTGTGTGTGTGTGTGTGTGTGTGTGTGTGTGTGAGAGAGAGAGATAGAGAGAGAGAGAGAGGTGTGTAGGAATCTTTTTGTATGTGTACATATAGTTTTCCCAGCACCATTCTTTAAAAGACTCTCCTTCTCCCATGGTGTGTTCTTGAAGATTTGTTGACAATATGTGCAAGGATTTATTTCTGGTCTATTTCAGTTTACTTTATTAGTCTGTATGTCTGTCTTTATGACAGTACCATACTGTTTTTATTGCTGTAGACTATAATGTGTTTTGAAATCAGAGATTGAATTACCTCTGATTTTGTTCTTTTTCAAGTTTGTTTTGGCCATTAGGGGTCCTTTGTGGTTTCGAATGAACTTTAGGATTGCTTTGTCAAAAATTTCTGTAAAGAAGACGATTGGAATTTTTATAGGGTTCGCATTGAATTTGTAGATTGCTTTGGGAATTTTAATGATAATAAGACTTCCACTTCATAACGTGAGATCTCTTTCTGTTTGTGTTTTCTTTAATTTCTTTCAACAATATTTTATAATTTTCAGTGTACAAGTCTTTTGTCTTTTTAGTTAAGTTTATTCATATTTTTATTTCTGATACTATTATAAATGGATTTTTAAAAATTTTTCAAATTGTTTAGTGTACAAAAACAAGTGATTCTTCTTGATTTTATATTTTGCAACTTCACTAAATTTGTTTATTACTTCCAACAGGTTTGTGGTTTCTGTAGTATTTTATAACTATCATGTATGCCATATATAAGCAGATTTAATTTAATTTCTTTTTTTCTGATTTCCTTACTTCTTTATTTTTTAAGTTTTTTATTTTATTTTATTTTATAGTAGTTGTATATGGACATAATACCTTGATTTTATTTATTTACTTTTATGTGGTACTGAGGATCGAACCCAGTACCTCATAGGTGTAAGGCAAGTATTCTACTACTGAGCTACAACCCCACTGTCCTTATTTCTTTTTCTTGTCTAATTGTTCTAACACTACCAGAACTATGTTGGATAGAAGTGTCAAGAGTGAGCATTTCTACTTTATTCTTGATCTTAGAACAAAACCTTTTAGAATTTCAGCATTACATAAGGGAGGACAGCATTAACCACAGGCTTTTCATATATGACCTTGATTATTTTGAGGTAATTATCTTTTATTATTGGTTTATAGAAATGTTTATCCTAAAAAATATTGAATTTTGTTAAATGCTTTTTCTGTCTCTATTGAGATGATCATGTGGTTTTTATTCTTTGTTGTGCTAATATGGTATATATTGGGGCAGTTTTGGTCACTCCTGCTTTCTTTTGGTAAACATTTGAGTGGAATTTCTTTCTTCTTTTTTGTAATACTTTCACTTTCAGTCAATGTGTGTACTTAAACCTAAAACATCTTTCAGAGAGCATAAAGTTTGGTCTGGTTTTGATTCTCTTTAAAATCCATTCAGTTACTTCATATTTTGAATACAGTTAATCCATTTACATTTAAATGAATTCTTGATAGCAAAGACTTACTATTTCAGTTTTATAATTGTTTTCTATATGTCTTGTAGTCTTTGTCTGTTTTCTCTTTTTTTGTATTTCTTTGATTTATTGTAATGACATTTTTATTCCTTTCTAATTGTCATAGTTCACCTGGTACATTCTCTTTGTAGTTACCCTGGGGCTTACATAAAATATACATACATTGATTGCCAGTTTGGGGGTTTCAAAACTTTTCATATATCATTTTATCTTTCAAAGACTCTGCTGAGAAATCAACTGATAGTCTTATAGATATTCCTTGGTATGTCGTGAGTCGCTTTTCTGTTTTTGCTTTTAAAATTCTCTTTTGCTTTAATTTTTTAAAATTTGATTATGATGATTTCAGTGTGTGCTTTCAAAGTTTTTATATTTGGGATTCATTTTGATTCATGCACATGGAAGTCTGTTTCTTCCCTAGGTTTGAGAAGTTTTCATCATTATTTCTTTAAGATTTCTACCTCTTTTCCTCTGACATTCCCATAATGCAGATATTTCTCTGTTTGCTGCTATTCTGTAAATCTTTTAATTTTCTTTATACTTTTATTTTTTTCTTATTATTTCCTATTACTGGATAATTTCAAATGTCTAGTCTTCAATTTTGCTGGTTCTTCTGTTTGATCGAGTCTGTTGTTAACCTCCTTTAGTAAAATTTTCAGCTCAGTTTTTGCATTATTCAGTTTCAAAATTTGTTTGGTTCTTTTCTATATTTTATACCACTTTGGTTATAATCTCATTTGTTTATGCACAGTTTTTCTTAACTCACTGAACATCTTCGTGACAGTGCTTTTAAATATTTTGACAGGGAATTCCTTTTTTAATTTTCTTTTTTTTTTTTTTTAAGTTGTCAATGGATCTTTTCTTTTATTTATTTATATGTGGTGCTGAGTCTCCCACCCAGAGTCTTGCACACGCCAGGTAAGCACTCTTCCACTGATCCACAACTCCAGCACCAGGGAATTCTTATACTTCATTTTCTTTAGGGTCAGTTTATGGAGATTTATTTTTTTCCTTTGATTGGATCATTTCCCCGGTTTCTTTCTCACTGTAGTATTTTGTTAATATTCATGCATTGAAAACAACAACAAAACCAAAAAATAAAACAAGCAACAACAATAGCAACAACAACAAAACACTAACCAACTCTCCCACATACAGCAAAATGCGATTTCCCCAATCAGGTTTGCTAGATATCCTGGATTCTCTGAAATGTTTTTTGTGAATGTTTCCCCTGGACTTGTGGGTGTAAGTTTTTTTTTTTCTTTATTGTAAACAAATGGGATATATGTTATTTCTCTATTTGTACATGGAGTCAAGGCATACCATTTGTGTAATCATAAATTTACATAGGGTAATGTTGTTTGATTCATTCTGTTATTTTTTTTCCACTTCCCCCCCAACCCCACACCCCTCTTTTCCCTCTATACAGTCCTTCCTTCCTCCATTCTTACTACCCTCCTTATCCCTAACCCTAAACCAAACCCTAACCCTAACGCTAACCCCTCCCACCCCCCATTATATATCCTCATCCGCTAATCAGTGAGATCATTTGTCCTTTAGTTTTTTGAGATTGGCTTATCTCTCTTAGCATAATATTCTCCAATTTCAACCATTTGCCTGCAAATGCCATAATTTTATCATTCTTCATGGCGGAGTAATATTCCATTGTATATATATGCCACAGTTTCTTTATCCATTCATCAACTGAAGGGCATTTAGGTTGGTTCCACAATCTGGCTATGGTGAATTGAGCAGCAATGAACATTGTTGTGGCTGTATCTCTGTAGTATGCTGATTTTAAGACCTTTGGGTATAGGACAAGGAGTGGGATAGCTGGGTCAAATGGTGTTTTTATTCCAAGCTTTCTGAGGAATCTCCATACTGCTTTCCAGAGTGGCTGCACTAATTTGCAACCCCGCCAGCAACGTATGAGTGTATCTTTTTCCTCACATCTTCGCCAACACCTATTGTTGCTTGTGTTCTTGATAATCGCCATTCTAATTGGGGTGAGATGAAATCTTAGGGTAGTTTTGATTTGCATTTCCCTTATTACTAGGGATGTTGAACATTTTTTCATATATCTGTTGATTGCTTGTACATCTTCTTTTGTGAAGTGTCCATTTCCTTAGCCTATTTGTTGATTGGATTATTTGTATTCTTGGTGTAGAGTTTTTTGAGTTCTTTATAGATTCTGGAAATTAGAGCTCTATTTGAAGTAGGAGTGGCAAAGATATTCTCCCACTCTGTAGGCTCTCTCTTCACATTACTGATAGTTTCCTTTGCTGAGAGAAAGCTTTTTAGTTTGAATCTATCCCAGTTGTTCATTCTTGCTTTTATTTCTTGTGCTATGGGAGTCAGGTTAAGGAAGTCTGATCCTAAGCCAACAAGTTGAAGATTTGGACCTACTTTTTCTTCTATAATCTGCAGGGTCTCTGGTGTGATTCCAAGGTCCTTGATCCATTTTGAGTTGAGTTTTGTGCAGGGTGAGAGATAGGGGTTTAATTTCACCTCTGTTGCATATGGTTTTCCAGTTTTCCAGCACCATTTGTTGAAGAGGCTATCTTTTCTCCATTGCATATTTTTGGCCCCTTTGTCTAGTATGAGAAAATTGTATTTATTTGAGTTTGTGTCCATGTCCTCTATTCTGTACCATTGATCTACCTGTCTATTTTGGTACCAATACCATGCCGTTATTGTTACTATTGCTTTGTAATAGAGTTGAAGATCTGGTATTGCCATACCCCCTGCTTCGCTCTTTCTACTGAGGATTGCTTTAGCTATTTTGGGCTTTTTCTTCTTCCAGATGAATTTCATAATTGCTTGCTCTATTATTGTAAGGTACATCATTGGGATTTTAATTGGAATTGCATTGAATCTGTATAGCACTTTAGGTAGTATAGCCATTTTGACAATATTAATTCTGCCTATCCAGGAACATAGGAGATATTTCCATCTTCTAAGGTGTTCTTTAATTTCTTTCTTTGGTGTTCTGTAGTTCTCATTGTAGAGGTCTTTCACCTCTTTTGTGAGATTGATTCCCAAGTATTTTATCTTTTTCGAGGCTATTGTGAATGGGGTAGTTTTCCTAATTTCTCTTTCTGAAGATTCATCACTTATGTATAAAAATGCATTGGATTTATGAGCATTGATCTTGTAACCTGCTACTTTACTGAATTCACTTATGAGTTCTAAAAGTTTTCTGATGGAATTTCCAGATTCCTCTAAATATATAATCATGTCATCAGCGAACAGGGATAGTTTGAGTTCTTCTTTTCCATTTCATATCCCTTTAATTTCTTTGGTTTGTCTAATTGCTCTGGTTAGATTCTCAAGGACAATGTTGAATAGAAGTGGTGAAAGAGGACATACCTGCATTGTTCCAGTTTTTAGGGGGAATGCTTTCAGTATTTCACCATTTAGAATGATAATGGCCATGGGCTTAGTGTAGATGGCCTTTACAATGTTAAGGAATGTTCCCACTATCCCTATTTTTTCTAGTGTTTTGAG
This sequence comes from Sciurus carolinensis, assembly GCF_902686445.1. Lineage (NCBI taxonomy): Eukaryota > Metazoa > Chordata > Mammalia > Rodentia > Sciuridae > Sciurus > Sciurus carolinensis. Next base: position 70,975,907 of record NC_062222.1, on the reverse strand, counting down.
CATGAAGGGATGCTGTATTTTATCGAATGCTTTTTCTGATTTTATTGAAATAATCATGTGATTCTTAACTTTAAGTCTGTTTATATGGTGAATGACATTTATTGATTTCGGGATGTTGAACCAACCTTGCATCCCTGGGATAAAACCCACTTGATCATGGTGCACTATCTTTTTAATATATTTTTGTATGCAATTTGCTAAAATTTTGTTGAGAATTTTTGTGTCGAAGTTCATTAAGGATATTGGTCTGAAATTTTCTTTCTTCGAAGTGTCTCTGTCTGGTTTAGGTATCAGGGTGATATTGGCTTCATAGAATGAGTTTGGGAGGGTTCCCTCCTCTTCTATTTCTTGGAATACTTTGCGGAGTATTGGAATGAGCTCTTCTTTAAAGGTTTTGTAGAACTCAGCAGAGAACCCATCTGGTCCCAAACTTTTCTTTGTTGATAGGCTTTTGATGACCTCTTCTATTTCATTGCTTGAAATTGATTTATTTAAGTTGTGTATGTCCTCCTCGTTCAGTGTAGGTAGTTCATATGTCTCTAGAAAGTTGTTGATGTCTTCAAGGTTTTCTGTTTTGTTGGAGTATAGGTTTTCAAAATAGCTTCTAATTATGTTTTGTATTTCACTCGTGTCTGTTGTGATATTTCCTTGTTCATTCCAAATTTTAGTAATTTGAGTTTTCTCCCTCTTTCTCTTTGTTTGTGTGGCTAAGGGTTTATCAATTTTGTTTATTTTTTCAAAGAACCAACTGTTTATTTTGTTAATTTTTCTGATTGTTTCTTTTGTTTCAATTTTGTTGATTTGGGCTCTGATTTTAACTATTTCCTGTCTTTTACTACTTTTGGTGTTGGTCTGCTCTTCTTTTTCTAGTGCTTTGAGCTGTAGTGTTAATTCATTTATTTGTTGATTTCTACTTCTTTTGTTGAATGCGCCCTATGCAATAAATCGTCCTCTAAGTACTGCTTTCATAGTGTCCCAGAGATTTTGATATGATGTCTTTGTTCTCGTTTACTTCTAAGAATTTTTTTATTTCCCTCCTGATGTCTTCTGTTATCCATTCATCATGTAATCGCATATTCTCCAGGTGTTGGCGTAGTTTCTGTTTTTTATTCTGTCATTTATTTCTAATTTCAATCCATTATTATCTGATAGAGTACAAGGTAGTATCTCTATCTTCTTGTATTTGCTAACAGTAGCTTTGTGGCATAAAATATGGTCTATTTTAGAGAAGGATCCATGTGCTGCTGAGAAGAAAGTGTATTCGTTCTTTGTTGGATGGTATATTCTATATATTTCCGTTAAGTCTAAATTATTGATTGTGTTATTGAGATCTAGGGTTTCTTTATTCAATTTTAGTTTGGAAGATCTATCCAGTGGTGAGAGAGGTGTGTTAAAATCACCTAGTATTATTGTGTTGTGGTCTATTTGATTTCTGAAATTGAGAAGGATTTGTTTGATGTACATGGATGAGCCAGTGTTTGGAGCATAGATATTTATGATTGTCATGTCTTGCTGATTTATCTTCCCTTAAGCAGTATGTAATGTCCTTCTTTATCCCTTCTGACGAGTTTTGGCTTGAAGTCCACATTATCTGAAATGAGGATGGATACTACAGCTTTTCTGCTGTGTCCATGTGCATGGTATGCTTTTTCCCATCCTTTCACCTTTAGTCTGTGGGTATCTCTTTCTATGAGATGAGTCTCTTGCAGGCAGCATATTGTTGGATTTTTCTTTTTAATCCAATCTGCCAGTCTATGTCTTTTGATTGATGAATTCAGGCCATTAACATTCAGTGTTATTATTGTGATATGATTTGTATTCCCAGTCATTTGGCTCATTTTTTTTTTTTTTGACATGATTTGGTTTCTCCTTTATTTGGCTATTCCTTTAGGCTAGTTCCTCCCGTTGCTGATTTGCATCGTTGTTTTTCATCTCTTCCTCATGGAATATTTTGCTGAGAATGTTCTGTAATGCCAGCTTTCTTTTTGTAAATTCCTTTAGCTTTTGTTTATCATGGAAGGATCTTATTTCATCATCAAATCTGAACGTAAGTTTTGCTGGGTATAAGATTCTTGGTTGGCATCCGTTTTCTTTCAGGGCTTGGTAAATGTTGTTCCAGGCCCTTCCAGCTTTTAGGGTCTGGATTGAAAAATCTGCTGATATTCTTATTGTTTTCTCCCTGAATGTAATTTGATTCTTTTCTCTTGCGGCCTTTAAATGTCTGTCTTTATTTTGTATGTTAGGTATTTTCATAATAATGTGCCTTGGTGTGCGTCTGTTGTAATTTTGTGTATTTGGTGTCCTATAAGCCTCTTGTACTTGATTTTTCATTTCATTCTTCAGATTTGGGAAATTTTCTGATATTATTTCATTGAATAGATTGTTCATTCCTTTGGTTTGTTTCTCCAAACCTTCCTCAATCCCAATAATTCTTAAATTTGACCTTTTCATGATATCCCATAATTCTTGCAGATTCTGTTCATGATTTCTTACCATCTTCTCTGTTTGGTCAACTTTGTTTTCAAGATTAAATATTTTGTGTTCAGTGTCTGAGGTTCTGTCTTCCAGGTGTTCTATCCTATTGGTTATGCTTTCTATGGAGTTCTTAATTTGGTTTATTGTTTCCTTCATTTCAAGGATTTCTGTTTTTTTTTTTTTTTTTTTTTTTTTTCAGTATCTCTAACTCTTTATTGAAATGATCTCTTGCTTCCCATATTTGGTCTTTTAACTGTTGATTGGTGCGATCATTTAATGCCTGCATTTGCTCTTTCATCTCCTCCTTCAATGCCTGCATTTGCTCTTTCATCTCCTCGTTTGCTTCCCTGATTGTTCTAATTATGTAAATTCTGAATTCCCTTTCTGACATTTCTTCTGCTGTGCTGTCATTGGGTTTTATTGATATTGTATCTAGGTTTGTTTGGGACATTTTCTTCCCTTGTTTCTCATATTGGTCAGATGTCAGTGGGACTCTGAGATATTGCAGATTTCCGCTATTGACTTATAGTGTCCCTTTAGATCCAGTGTATCACTTCCCAGCCTTCAGTTGCCTGAATCCTGGGAGGAACTTGATAATGCAGTGCTTCCGAAGAAAGCTGCCCCTTGCCCGCTAATGGTTCCAGGGTTTGGAGCTGGCTCTGTGCGGAAAGGCTCTCACTGGGCGATCTGCTCTGAGAAGCTAGCCTTGAAAGGCACCTCCCGCCAGAGGGAACCAGGCTGCTTCGGGAAGTCCTTGGCTGCCCTATCCTGGTCCCTGCAGCCACCTGCGGGCTGGAGCTTACCTCTGGTTCTGGGACTTGGAGCTGGTTCTGTGCAGAAAGGCTCTCACTGGGTGGCCTGCTCCGAGAAGCTGGCCATGTGGGAGGAGCCCACCGCGGGAGTGAGCAGGGCTACCTCGGAAAACTGTAGCTGCCCTGTCCTGCTCTGATAAGCCACTCCTATCCGGGCCTGCCACCCAGGCCGAGCTTCACCCGGTGGGGGAGACTCACCTCGTGGCTCTATTTTAGTCCGAGTCTCTCAATGCCTCCCCTTCTTGAGTCCTGGGTTCTGGAGCGACTGGAGATGTAGTCACCCTCTATTCCACCATCTTGGATCGCCGGGTGTAAGTTTCTAATTAGAGAAATTTGCATTTCTCTTCTTTCTTTCTTCTTCCTCTCTCTCTTTCTTTTTTGGGGAGCTCAAGCTCTTGTTCATGCTCTTGTTTGCACTGGTGTCTTTTGGTTGCACTGTGAGTCCTCTGAAAGAGCAATATGTTACCATACTCTTTTTTGTTCTCAGTGACACAAGACATCTAGAATATACTAAATTTCATCTTTTGTTGAGTTAGGTATGACAAAAACCAGTTCCTTGGGCAGCCCATGAAAAATGGCACTGTTGGATACATGCTCTACTCTACTCTTTCCCTGCATAGGGAGAACCCACACTGACTTCTGTCTCCTGTACTACAGACCCTCTGGAGGAAGAGGAAAGGACTGTTGAGGGAATGTTATAAATGTTTCTATTGGCTTCATTTCATACTTACCTGGCTACACAAACCTATTAATAGTTTTTTTTAACCAAGAAAACAGAGATAATATCTCTTTGTACAATAAACTTGCAGACATACTGTATCACACCTTTTGTGTGCAAACCTAGCATTTACAGGAAAGAGGAAGCTTCAAACCACAATGTCTTCTGCAGACATCCTGCCTGCTGGTACCATTTGTAAAAATCTTTCTGACAGGAAGTGAATCTTAATTATAGCAAGCATTATGTTTTGGATGTGAGGTATCCCCTCAAAACTCACATGTGAGCAATGCAGGAAGGTTCAGAGGAGAAATGATTGGGCTGTAAGAATTTTAACCCAATTAGTGAATTATTCCATGATGGGATTAATTGAAGTGGTAATGTATGGCTGGAGGAGGTAGGAATTGGGGCATGGCTATGGGATATATGTTTTGTATCTGGCAAGTGAAGTCTCTCTCTGCTTCCTGATAATGCCAGCTGCTCCCCTCTGCAACACTCTTCCACCATGATGTTCTGCCTTACCTTGAGCCCTGAGGAATAGAGCCGGCCTTCAGTGGACTAAGACCTCTGAAACCATAAGCCCTCAAATAAACTTTTCCTCCTTTAAAATTGTTCTGGTCAGATCTCTTAGTCACAGCAGTGAAGAAACTGACTAAAACAGCAAGGGTCTGCTGGGTGGGAGGGGGGGTCTCTGGCCTGCTTCAAAGTGATCTTGTGATGTTCTATTGCCCTAGTCAACCTCAATCTTATGCAGGGCTTGTATACCTAGATCACAGAGGTGGGGCTTTCTAGCTTTCTTGTCCCTCCTTCCTGTGATAGATAACCACAGTCTGGGACCTGTGTTGGTATCTTGTAGGAGTTAGCTTCCTAACCCCAGCAGTAGCAGGACTCCACTCATTTTGAGATAGATTCCTTGAAGCAGGATGGTTTCTTGCCCTCCTCAATGAATAGGTATTTTCTTTCTACTCTTTTCCCAATGCATAGGGTCATTGACTAGGCTGTGAAAGCTGTCGTAATTTTGCCTCAGTTCCAGCTATTTCATGTTTTTGTTTCTTAGATAAGAAAGGTCCAGGGAAACAGGAAGGTATTTATATCTTTTTTCTCCATCAGCATTTGACCATGCTCTGAAGTCCTGTGTCATTGAGGTTGGTTACTTCTGGTCTCCTGCATTGCACTAATCTTTCTGGAGAGTACCCAGAGGAAGCAAGGAAAAGGTTCACAAGTCAGTGTAAACTGCCCAGCTATTTCAGTCTGACATGGTAGCTCACCCTTGCCCTGGAATCATTAAACATTTAAACCCATTTGATCAGTGGTCAGCTCTTATTCCTACTTTCCTCCCACAGGTAAAAAGATACTTTCTGTGTTCTGTTTTGGAGAGACTAATCTCCATTTAGAATTCAATTTGTCTAGTTGACTTGTGAGTTTAGTTATCTAAAAGGATAAAAGTATTATTTTATATTTTATCTGAATTTTTATTATTGTTAAGTTGGGAGTAATTTTCTCTCCAGTTTTTTACATTTTGAGACCAGTGGATTTTAATGTAAGAGATCATGAAAAAATATTGATATGATTTCAAGTTGACATTGCAGCTTACTTTTAAGGCCTAGTGTTTGTTCAATATGGAGAATATTCCTTTTCTGTAAAGGCTCTTCAAATACTCTTCCCTTTTCAACTTACTTATCTGTGTGAGGCTGAATTTTCTTCCATGTGCTTCAACAACAACAACAAAGCATATCACAACAAATTTAATTAAGCAAACATGAGAACCCAGATGTCTTCTATTAAGCTAGACATCAAAAACATTTACAAAACAGTAAAACAATGCCCTTCTTCTCATCATTTTTTATTTTGGAAACTGTAGTTTAAATAAATAACATTACTTATGTTTGTATAAAATGGATTCATTATTTTCTAGGAAATTAGTATTTAATCAAATAATAAAATAACTGTATTTAAAAATATTTAATAGAATAACAATATTTCAAAATAGTAAAGATTTTGAAATTTTTCATATTTGAATTTTTCTAATATGGTAAATATATATAGATATAAACTACATAAATAATATCTCTTTAGGATTCTCAATAATTTTTAAGAATATTAAGAGTTCTGGGAATAGGAATATTTGAGGACCATTGAAACAGATAAGTTCAATGGCAGCACACTTATATGACTGGAGCTCAGGAAAGAGATATGAGTCAGTGACATCGCTCAGAAGTCAACTGTGCCATGGTTTATAGAGATGATCATGGGTATGGATAGGGAAAGGGAAGAAACAATTAGGAGAATCCAGCAAGTAGAGTTTGAAGAGAAAGGGATGGTCTAACTGCATCAGTAAGTGCCTCTGGGAAGAAAATGTCCCTTGGGTCTTCACTGTGACATATTTTGGATGTGATGAAGTCACAGTCAATAACTCCTCCAAATCCCACAAGCCATTTGATTCTTCCTATACACTATGAAGTTCTCACATCTTAATTTCATTTATCATCCCCCAATATTAAGTCCACATTTAAGTGAACTAAGTGAACTGATTGAAACACTTCCTAGACATTCAAGCTAATATGTTAAATCAGATTTTTATTCAAGGAAACCAGATTAATACATCTGTTTTCCTAAAAACCCTGACATTTTTATGAACTAGATTTCAGGCAAGAAGAATTGGTATTTTAATTATACATTCCACGAACTACCATTATGCCATTTTTTCAGTGACAATGGAATTATTACTATCTTCGAATTCAGTTAGTTTATGGAATCAGTTACCAATTCTGTCTTTTGAGGTTCTGTTTTCATGCTCCAAATGCAAAAAACATTTGCTATAGCCCAGGTGTGAGGGGTCTTATATAAATTGGGATTTTTAGGATGAGGAAATTGAAGGTCATATAACTGTTGAAGGTGTTGAGGGAACGAAATCAAGGAAGCTGCTTCTGACAATTTTATGAAGCTTGGAAAGTAAGCATACCAGAATATTATCAGGTCCCTGCTTGCAAATCTCAAGCCTCTCCTGCCTCTGGAGAATAATGGCCTCTCCTTTCTCAATTCTCAGTGATTGAAAGGTCTAATTGGAAACACGAAAGAGGATTCTGGCAACGGTGGTTTCCAGCTTTCTCTTTGTGATACAGGGAGAATGTTAGAAGATGGAAGTGGTAAGGCCTAGTTGATCATAAATAGTTTAGTACTGAGCCTGAAGTGCTGGGTCACAGCAGGAGACCTGGTACAGTTCAGAGCCTGAGAAGATACACTAGAGTCAACAGGCAGAGACTGAAAGTCAGGAAAAAGACCTGGAGAGCATTATGGTTTAAAGACATGACTTCATGTTGAGGTTCAAGCCAGGCAGAAGCAAAACGATTAACTGAAGCCCTTCAAGATCTACCCCAGTCCCCTCTCTCCCTTCTTAGCTTTCTGGCCTAGTCCAAGCACTCTTGTATGTATGGCTTTTTTAGATTCCTCCTAAGACTACAGTTTTGCTTCCTTCTGCCTGGGATGCTTTGCTGCCTCTTACCACAAGGCAACCTTCATCTTATTTTGTAGATCTTAGTTCAGAAGACTTGTCAGATATCCTGATACTGTTGTATTTAAAATGTTCCAAACCCTCTCAACAGGGCTTTTACTTTCCATTGAGCTTCTAACACAATGAACAATTTCCTACTTTGAATTATTTGTTTGGATAAGTTTGCAATTAAATATAAATAAATTTACCAAAAAAGTCCTCAAGGAAGAAACGTATTAGAGCTGGGAAAGCTACTTTGTTAGCAGACCAGTAGGGGAGATAGTTGAGTCATGTGACTTTCCGGGATCCAATAAATCAGACATTTTTGTATTGATAAAACACAGATGCCCATGTTCATAAGCATAATCTTCCCTTTGTTCATGTCTGTGTATTAGTACTGTATTCTTAGTTGGGAGCTTCAGAAGTTTACTGCCATAGTGCCTGTTACACTTGGATACATCAATGACCATATGGTCAAAATTCTTAAATTGCCAATTTGTTTACTAGTTCATCTCACAAATGTTTACATATATCTACTAGCTCTCCAAATTTTCAAGTACTCCATTATCAGCGTTGGCTTTGCAGTGTGATTAGATGTGACTACCATTCTGCTTTGATGCTCTTGTCTACCAGTCTATATCATCAAGACTATGGCTTGATATGATAGTTCATCTTATTTACATTCCCTTATGGACACAAACACAAATAAATGCTGTTAACTACTGTATAATTCTTTAAAGATAATTCCCTATTTGTTGTCATATATTTATACCATTTAGGTTGATGGGAATTTGGTTTATAATATTGCTGGTAGTGAGGGCAGAACTTCCATTTGTGTTACAAACCAAGTGTGTAATGGACTTTTATTATGTGTATTTATTTCTTGAGACATGGTTCCATACATGGTAGAGTCAATCCATTGAATAAAGATTATAATAATAAAGATTATCCTTCTATAGAGACTAGATTCCGTTTTTCCTGATTAACTGGACCTCTTTATAGATTATGCTTATTCACAGAATCAGGTTTGTGTGTGTGTATACACACCTACTACTACATACACACACACGCAGTATGATCTGATAAACTCAATCTTATTTGGTATTATTTCACCTTCATCTTCCTTTTTTTTTCCCTTCTTAATTCCTGAAGTCAGTGACCAAGTCCTATATATTCTATCTTCACCAAGTTTCCTAGAAAATCCTTTCACATTTGTAGCTCTGTAGTATTAATTGAAGTCCTCTAGATTGTAGGGAACATTCCTCAAGTGTATTTGATGGCAGTTGCTGATACCACGGTTTAAAAAAACCTAACAGTCTGGATGGAGAAACTGAGGAAATGGTAGAAACTCGCCATGGATTGTAGGCCTTTGCAGTTACTGAGGCTGAGCTATGAGCTGAGGGAAAGCCTCGCTCAACAGTCATCACAGCAAGCTATAGGGTGGTTCTGTTAAGTTTTAACAAGTATCTTAACCTGATTGGAAATGTGCCTATATATGTCTTGTACAATCATAAGTAAAATTAGATCGGTGCCTTCCAAGCCTGGTCTCCGATGTCTGTGTTTACTGGGAGACCTCACCATCCTCACCCTCAGTGGGACCCCCGTCCCAAATACCTACACCAGATGATGTTTTTCATGGATGGTTCCAACAGATTTTAAACTCTTTTCCTCAGTCTGTTTCTATTCTTCGATTTGTGTCTGAGCTTCCTCCTCACTGGGTGGGTAATCTGGATGAGTTGCACAGTCTCTCTGAGATTCAGATTACACTTTTGGAAAACAGGCACAATCACACCAGTTTCTTGTTGTTGTGAAGATTAAGTGAGTTAGTTTATATAAATGAATAACACCTAGTAACTTCAATAAGTGGAAAGAGAAAGAATTGTCTGTTATAATCTACCTTTCCAGCTGGGATCTTTTTTCATTTTCTCAAATAAAGTCCCTGTGGGAGTGGATCAGACTTTTCATTATTCCCAAACATGCTCCGTGTTTACCTGCTGACATCCAACTCAGGGTTTAAAGTCCAGCTTAAATGCCACCTGAACCCACAGCCCTCACTAAGTCTAGTATTTGGAAATTTCTTTTTTCTCTGCCTCTCTTAGAGGCAGTCCTTGTCCTTGATATACTCTGTCTGCATTATAGCATTCCAATTGTCCCCTAAGTTGTCTGCAGTATCCTTTTATTACTCACAGAAAATGAGATGCTAGGAGACAAGTGCATTTAAATCTTTCATCCTAAGATCCAATAGACAAAAAGTAGATATCCCCCTTTGCTTTAGGATGGAGAGGTAATTCATTTCTAAGACACAATTCTATGATGACTACTCTTCACCCAACCCTCCCCACCCACCATCAGTGCCAGAGGAAGCAGTCAGCCTGTTGTCTAGAGCTTTATTTTTCTGTATCCAATCTCACCTGTTGCCTTCTTGATATCTCCTAAGCCCTATCTTTCCCCTTACTCCCATTATTCCCACTCACCTGGGAAATCTCTACCAAATGGGGGAATAGCCAAACAATACATAGCACTTTTTTATGTATCTGATATCCTCATATTAGATCTTTATGGGCAATACTGTCTTTTATTTTATAATTCTTATTTATTATCAACTTCTTGAGGATATGAACACAGTTACATTTTCCACAGTGCCTCCTTAGTATCTTGCAAATAAAACATGCTAAATAATAAATGCATAGAATCAATTAGGATTATAATTTATATTTTGAAGATGGTCATTGTGTATAGCATGGAATCATTTCATTGTTGCTGTTCTATGATTTACATATTTTTTCCAGTTAAACACTTGGTCTTGACCCAGAACTTTTTGATAAAAATACACTTACTTTCTGAACGGTACTTCATATTATTAGCACCAGATAGAAAAAAAATACCATACCTGATGTAGTCATTTCCTTTCTATTCCCTACTCATTCAGACTGAGATAGGTGGTGACAATCTCATCTAGGAAGGTCATGGGTTGAGGGGTGGAACTATAAGACAATGGCATAAGGAAAATGTTAGGTGACTTACAAAGTCCTCTTCATGGGAATCCTGCTGAAGTACCACAGGTAGTTCAAATACTGTCTTTGATTATCCTGTCACTTGTTTTTGCTGCTTTCCTAGTCAAGCTGTATGTACACACTTTTAGTAACACAGAGTACTTCTCTGGAGGGGCTAACTATGTCAGGTTTCAAATAAGAATGTTTGAAACTTATGCTAATTTTAGCCAGCATTCTGGCTCAACTGTGGTATCTGTAATGACTAATAAGCTAAGTGAAAATCCATCATGAAAAATTAGCTAAGTGAAATGGCAAGATGATGATAATAATAATAATGAAAACTAACACAGTGACTAAACAACTTACTGTTTTCATGTTAGCAAGGAAGCAATTTGTTGATAGTTTTCTCAGTTTAAGACAAAATTATGGATTATATTGCATATTTATCTTTTTCTCACAATTAAATTTTGTGTTCTTTCTTTCTGAAGCTTCTTTATTTCCTCTGTGTGTGTGTATGTGTGTGTGTGTGTGTGCATCCATGCATGTGTTCATTGCTTACCTTGCTAAGGATTTTTGAGAATTTAGGGATTGGGATTCTTTCAAATAATTGCATAGCATACAAGTTAAGACTTGCATTCTTGGCTGCATTCTTCACAGATATAAAGCATTGGGAAATTAAACCATGTTTCTTTGAACTTATAAAGTCCTTTGTGTATTTGTATCTGCATGTACTAGTTAGAACTTGTGGACTTTGTATATATACCCAAGGAAGGGAAACCTTTTAAAAAAGAAAGACAAGACATATTTGGACTCATTCTCACATAAATGCTCTAAATTAATAAAAGATTTTTAAATGTCAACATTGTACATTATGTCACGTATTTTAATTTAGTGTGAAGTTGAGGAGAATAGACAAAGCATATCCAGTTAAAGGTTATCTGCTTTCAAAAGGGTTTGAGTAATTGGCCTGAGGAGGGCCATGGCTCCAAGTATTGGGAGTGATGTCACCAGAGTAAAATCTTTGCTATTTTCATATTTTGGGGGAGTCGTAGTCATTATCTCTTTTCCTGAATCTTGGATTCTAAGATGAATTCTTTAGTTGACATCTCAGCTCACAAATTTAAAGAATGTGGTCAGTTTTCCATTAGGATAGTAGGTATGTTTGGAAAAATAGATGTACCTTAAAGCAGAAGAAACCTATGCTACTCTATATAGTAATCAATATGGTCTTTCACTTTAAAATATGAACCAATTTTAAGTATCACTTTAAAATATCAATATAAGTATCACTATATATTTAAGAAATGCAAATGGCACAAAAGGTAATGATCAAGTAAAAAAACCAGAAAAATGAAACCAGGAAGAAACAAAAGTAATCCAGGGAACTGAAAAACAAATAAGCAAAAATAAATAAATAAGTCATTTCTTGATTTATAATTTATATCCTTAGAGAATTTGTGAAGAAATATGTCATGAAGCAGAAACAATTTTTTTAAATATCAATTATAGATTAACAAAATATTCTTGGAATTTAAAAATTATGATTGTCTCTCAACAGTAACAAATGTCAGTAGACAGTTTTGGAAAATAAAATTAATGAATTATTCAGAATGTAAAGAAAGAGAATATTATGAGAAGTTTAAGAGATAGTAAGCATTAACGTGGAAAGTCTTACACACATTCAAAGAGGAAAGAGCAGAGAAAAAGAAATAAGAAGAGAACATTTCTTAGCTCTGAAGAAAGGCCATCTATTTTCAGATTAAAATTATCTACTAAGGTAAATTCTATTGAATGTATTTTAGAAACATAATTCTGTGAAATTCATCAATGAGAAAGATAAAAATTTCTTTAAATTTCTAGACATAAAAAAGTACATACAAATGAATAATAATCAGATTAACATCAAACTCTTTATTCATCAATAACATAATATGTTGAGTTCTTAGGGAATATGATTTTGTACCTGAAATTCCACACTAAACCAAACTATCAATCAGAGATAAGGGAACAGTAAAGTAAAAACATTTAGAAAGTCTACTACTAACTTCTTCTGGGGCAGAAGAGGGGGAAATACTTGAGTATTATTCTGGGGGGGGAGAGAGAGAGAGAGAGAGAGAGAGAGAGAGAGAGAGAGAGAGAGAGAGAGAAAGAGAAAGAGAGAGAGAAGAAGAGTTTGTAGTACCAGGGAGCAAAAGAACTATGGAAAAATATCCCAAGATGACAGATGTACAGGAAATTTTAGAATGAATCAACTCAAATTAAAACAGATTAATCAAATAACATTAAAACAGAAGTTTTCTTTAAGAGTAACTTTCAGAAAAACTGGATACAATATTCTCAGTGGATAATATGATTAAAATACCTAAAAGTTTTAAAATATAGTAAATAGAACCAACCTAGATGCCCTTCCACAGCTGAATGGAAAAAGAAACTGTGGTATATGTATACAATGGAATATTATTCAGTCATAAAGAATAATATTATGGCATTTGCAAATAAATGGATGGAATTGGAGAATATCATACTAAGTGAAATAAGCCAATCCCCAAAATAACCAAAGGCTAAATGTTTTCCCTGATAAGTGGATGATGATATATAATGGGGGTTGGGTGTTGGGGAGTGAAAGAAGAATGGAGGAATTTTAGATTATGTAGAAGGAAATGAGAGGGAGAGGGGATATGAAAAATGGTGGAATGAGACAGACATCATTACCCTGTGTATATGAATGGTAAGAATCTACATCATGTACAACCATAGAAATGAAATGATGTACCCCACTTGTGTACAATGAATCAAAATGCAGTCTGTAAAAAATAAATAAATAATTAAAAAAATAAAATCTTTGAAACATCAAAAAATATAGTGAATAGAAATATTTCTTGCATTAAGAGAACAAATTGAAATTCAATTTAATAAATACAAGAAAATCGAATCCAAAATAGGAAAAAAACAAAAACTGTAGATGATTTCAACATCTAAAAAGTGAAATGAAAGATTTACAGTTAATAGTAATTGCATAATTGTAATGGTGTTAAGTGCTATTTCTTGGTTTCTAACTTTACCATAAGCACTAAATGCAAAGTAGACTTCCAGAATGGGATGCAAGTGTTGTAAACCTTGACTATATTCAGGAGGTATTGTAGCTGACAGGTGTCGGGAGAGAGAGGATTAGTGTAGTGGTGCGTATTATGATGTTAACACTAGCTAAAGGTGAAAGAGCAAGAAAGAAGTCAAAGTATGTCAGCTTCTAGGGTTAATCAATGCAAGGACTAAAATTAAAAATGCAGTCAGTACACCTCGATAATGAAGGAAGGGAGAGGGATAATGGGAGCTGTACATGGGAACTGATCCTTTCTTAGCAGAGTCAGTTGATACCAACACATAGAATAAGTGCATAAATTGATTAACTATGATGGTTAATGTTATGATGGCTACCCAGATATTTGGTCAAACATTATTCTGGGTGTTTCTGTGAAGGTATCTTTGGATGAGATTAACATTTAAATTAGTAGACTGGAGCAGATTGCCTTCCCTAATAAGAGTGTACCTATCCAATCAATGGAAAGCCAGAAAAAACAAAAAAGGGTCAACCCTCCTCTGAGTAAGAGGGGATTCTTATGAGTCATGATCTTTGACTGGGACATTGGCTCTTTCCTTCATTTGGGCTTAACCTGAAACACTGGTTTGTCCTGATTCTCATGTCTGCTGGCCCTCAAGTGGAAGTATGAAACATCGCTCTCCGGGGCCTCCAGCTTCCCAACTCACCTGGCAGCTCTCAGGACTTGTCAGTCTTCATAACTGCCTGAAACAACTTCGGACACTAAACCAGTCTGTGTGTATGTGAATGAATATATATACAAGGGTGTGTATGTGTATGTGTTTGTGTGTGTATTTTTTTCCCCTATTGATTCTGTTTCCCTGGAGAACCCTGCCTAATGCACTAAGAAATATGGCTATATGGATATAAACATATCCTTTAGAATCATGGTAATATTTGAAGATTCAATAACCAAAATGGAAACTTCTAAAGAATGGGATTCAGAGAAAAGATTTGGGTAGAGAAACTAGACTTTCCTGCTATTATAATTTCTCATCATTATAAATATGTATTACTTTTATAAAAATATGAAAATGCCAAATCTCAAGAAATATATCATTTAAGATTATGAATCTTATTTCTAACTCTTTGAAAGATCTTTTAATGTTTTAAAAATAGTAGCATGAAATTCACCCAATTTGCATTCTGAATTTGTCATATCATAAAAATACATACACTGTGACTTTGAGAAAAATGCACAATTCAAAGCAGTGAGCTTGAATTTAAAAGACACAGGCTTAATTAGATGCTTTAATAAACCTGGATAAATAAACATTTCTAAAGGTGTTAAGTATTCATTTCTCCTAAGTAAATTATCTATTCTGTAGCTATATAAAGTTTGAATACATTGCTTCTGTTATTGAATCATATTGTAGAGAAATACAATGAAGTAATTGTTATATGTAATTGGAATGTGGCAAGAGAGTTGATCCCAAGGAGATGCAAATTTCAGGATGTTTTTGCTGTGCCATTAAATATTATGCATCATAGTTAGCATAGTACTATGGAAAACTTGTACAAAAAGGTAAGTCTGAAACCAGCAGGGGAAACATGAATTAACAACATATAAGTAAGCATTAGACTAGGATGCATCAAAGGAGATTGAAAAGCCATAAAAAGGGGCAGTGGACTGTCAATATACATATTTCTCATATGATACTTCTGTAAGGTAGCATTCTGTCCAGAATGTTTGCGTTTGACCTTCTAGAGTTCATGAAGAAACTGGGAAAACTAATTCCTTTGTGAATCTGGAAGTCTAGAATTGTTAGATTCCTTGTACTACATGTACTACATAATAGCTCAGGGACAGACGTGCCCATGAGAATTGCAAATTATCTGGATAGCTGTCACCCACTTTAGGCACTCCTGAGCCACAGAGTGGAGTTCAGTTAAAATAAGCAAATAAAACCTTAGAGAAATCTCAGTGTCACTCCAGCCCTTGGAACTTGAATTTATAATACACATAAATACAGGATCAGATCTTCTAAGCAGGAAACACCTCTGAAAGAGTTAATAGTTCATACCTTCTCACTAAATTGACTATTCTGTAGAGGGAGACTGATTTTGAGTAAGTTGCTTCTCCTATTAAATTGCATTGTATCTAAGTGCTATAAAGATTCACTTCTATAAATTGATGGCTGTATGGGACCAGGGGAAGTGTAACAATTGTTGTCCCAAGGAGAGGATATCTGTTAAGAATGGTTTACTTTAAATCCAGGACTGACTGGTTAGGAACAAGCAAAATTGCAAATGAAAGGAATTTATTATGACATTGTCTTATACCCTTGACTCTGCCTGACTTAGGTTGCATAAATTCATCCAGTTCCAGCTTGCACACATAATGCTTTTGGTACACAGCTGATACTACTTAGTCTTCTTGCATCTGGCCACAATGCCAATTAGCCATGATCCCAGAGAGTCAGGTGTTAGCAAATCTTACTGTATTCAAAACCATTCTCTAAGAAGCTATTGAATCTGTTATAAGCAAAATGATATGATTTTGGGTGAAGAGATTTTTCTAAATATGGACAATAAAAGCGGAATTTTAACTGCAAAAGTATGGCATTGAAGAGTCTTCCTGAACACAGCCAACAATTATGTGTGTGATAGATTACAGTCCATATCACTCATCACTCATTTATTCCCAAATTTCTTCTGTCAGTACCTTCTACTTCCTTAGCTAAAGTCTTATGCCCTTTCTGATTTGAAAGGACAAAGTGAAATTTGATATGAAAAGAAAACTGTTTGAATAGGCAAGCATGGCAGCATTGATTTTGCTTCACTGTGATATATCTGTTCTGGGTAGAATGGTCACATGGTCTAATCAAAATTCATCTTGAATGCAAGATCCATTGAGAATTTGACAACTATTGTAAAGAAAAATATTGCTTTGCAAATATCACTGTCTCCATCTCCTCTTGCTTTTGCATATTATTTCTTAAATATTCTTAAATCCATCTACATTTAAAATGGGTATTTAAGAAGAAACTGTAAGAAATTTTAAGAAATGAAAAGACCATAAAACAATAGGTAAATTAGTGTGAAATTTTAACCAGTGAATCTACGTGAACAAATAAGGTTTTTGTCTTGGAACTGTGGTGGTTCCTTACACCCTCTCCTCCGCCTTCTCCTCCTCATTAGCATGACTTCTCATCCAGACAGAAGAATTGGTGACTATCCCTACTCTAGGAGATGAACTTCTTTGATATTCTCTGAATTTTTCTCTTGTCTATCAATCTTTCTTTTCTTTTCTCATTTTTAAACCTTATTTTCATGCCATTTATGGTGGAGATGCACAGACCTGAAAACTAAAAATATTTTATTGGCATCAACTAATTAACCATATTAATTAAGCAACTACTGGCAGTTTATTAGTGCCTTTCCCTAAGGCACAGATTCCCAAACTTGAGTTCTGGGTTCATAGTTAACTGTGAAAGTAATATTTTTCATTGAAAAGCTTTCTATAATTCAAAGTTTTTAGAATCTGAAATAACCCATTTCTATTATAAAAGCTTACAGGCTAACTAAAACATAATTTGTTTTTGGCTGGGGGTACATTAATTCATTGAGGTAAGACAAATTATCTCACATAGCTCAGAAGCTCAGATTATATGTATTTTGGGAATACAATTTTATTGCATATTTAGTCAATAATGTCTTTGCATAATAAAATTGAGAAAATGTATTAATTATTTCCTAGTATAACTTGCCTTGGTAATACCATAATTTAAAATATGAAGTCAGATGTAAAAGGGATAGTAAAAAATAAAAATGTGGATATATAACTATATATATATGCTTTTCAAACACTATTGTATGGAGAGCAAAGTAGGGGATGCTGAACATAAATCTTTGGATTTTCTTATTCATATTTCAATCAGAACTGCTCCAAATGCATCTGCATTTTCTTACATGCATAGGATATCCATAGTATTTGGAAACATTTAGCATTTTATTTTTGTAGATTTAAGATGTCCTTGATGACATTGTATTCATTGATGTCTCCAGATCTTGTGAATAATTTGTAGCATTAGGTGTCTGGATAAGTACTGAATAAAGAGATTATTGAGAGGTATGAACACTAGAAATTAAATTTCTTTTAGAAGCTCCAATTTGTCTTTGATTCCCAGAAGCAAGAGCGAGGTTCTGGGGCATTGATTTTCTCTTTTTTAAAAAATTTTTATTAATTTTTAAATTTTTTCTAATTAGTAGTGCATGACAGTAGAATGTATTCAGACATTTTGATAGATCTTATATAAATGGAGTATAATTTCTCACTTTTCTGATTGTACATATTGTAGGATCATATTAGTCACGCAATCATATGTGTACATGAGGTAATAGTGTCTGTTTCACTTTACTATCATGTCTGTTCCTTCTCAAATGTTCATTGGTAAATGGTTTTGCAAAAAGTATTTCTCAAAATCACTGTGGTCAATGAAGATAGAAGGGAGTCAGTGAAATAGAAGAAAGGGATAAAGGGGGAGAGAGGAGGAACCGGAAAAGGGAGGAACTGAGAAACTAAATTGACCAAATTGATATGTATATGAATATACTACAGTGAATCTCACCTTTCTGTATATCTATGAAGCAAAAAGTTAACAAAACAATAAATAAATAGAAGGAAGACCAGTACAGGAGGGGGAGCAGGGGAGGGAGGAAGAGAAGGAAAGTAGAAGTTCTGGGAAGGAAAGGGAGGAAATTATATTCTATGCATGTCTGTATTTGTCAGAATGAATCCCAGTATTAGATATAACTAAAAAGCACTAATAAAAACTTTTTTTAAAATGAGAGAAATATACATGTATTGCCAATGAAAATGTGACTTTCTCAACCAAAATTGAAAAAAAAATCACTATGATCAATTCCAAATGAAAAATATAGATGGAGCTATGGAAAATGTGTAATAATGCAAGTGATTTATTATTTTGAAAAAAAAGTCATGTTTTCAAAGATGCCTACTTCAAATAAAGTATAATCATAGTTCATTAGATGTTGATTGAGAAAACCCAGTTGCTTGTTGAGGCGCAGAGTTATGGATGGAATTCCCTACTCCTGTTTTATTTTAGAATAAGAACTGAGACATGAAAATGTAAGCAGATTCCTTCTCTTCAGTAAACTTCTTGTATCTCTGTCTGGTCTTACCCTCTTGCCAAGGTATTTCTGTGTGTATCCTTTTTCATTCATAAAGAGGGATCGCCTATTAAGGTGATTTTTAAAAATCACATTTCTTTATATGATATGCAACATGGGTAAGAATGCCAAAGCTGAATCCCCTGCTATCTCCTTTTTTCAGTGTTCTTTGAAACAGTGGTTGTTTAATTCATTAAATTCTAAGGTCACTTTAAAAATTAGGAAATACTACTTAAAAGCAATAATGGAAACACAAATCAGTTTCAGAATAGCTGAACTGTCATTCCTAAGTACATGAGCATCACCTAGACATCCCCTTTCTTATCTTTTCTGTTTTTTTTCTCTCAGTACTGGGGATTGATTTCAGAAGCTCTCTACCACAGCTGCATCCCCAGACCTTTTCCTAGTTTATTCTGAGACAGGGTTTCCTTCGTTGCCCAGGCTGGGCTCAAACTTGTAATCCTGCTGCCTCAGTCTTCTGAATAATTGAGATTAAAATTGTACACCACCATACCTGACCACATGACCTAACTTAAGATTTGAAGTATCTTTAGTTTCCTGAGTGAAAATAAAAAATGTTTTGTAGTCTTACATTTTTGTTAACATTTTTAATTTTGGGGGTAAATATATTTATAGAGAAGTTATAAAGGCAGTTCAGGGTTCCTGTGTACCCATTTTCCTCCAATGTTAATATTTTTATATACTTATGATATGTTTGTCAAGATTGAACTTAATATCATTACATTACTATAAATTAAATGGGAAAATTTATTTAGATTTCCCTAACTGCCTTTAATGTTCTCTTTATTTTTGATGATCCATCTAAAGATACCACATTGCAGTTATTTGATGTTTCGTTAGTGTCCTCTCATCTATATGGGTTTGTAGGCTTGTTTCTTAAGACTTTAACAGTTTTATAGAATACTTGTTAACCTCATCTTAAAAAGCAAACAGAAATCACTGTATTTTTAAAGGTGTAGTATAAAACTGGGTTTCAACATTCTTCAACATTCTCTAAACTGTAGTTATCAATGATTTCAGATAGAGACACTTCATGTCCAAACTTAATGGATGATCTAAGCCAAGTACTAGATGATTAATAAATGCTGGGAAACAAGTTAGAAGATTTGAGTTCCATCACTAAAAGCAAGGTAATCTTGAGTACCCCCTGAGATAAAATAAGATTCATTTCTTATTAAGCAAAATGTCACAAATTAACTAATTTAAAGAGATAAGAACTGATGGGAAAATACTAAGATCTGTAAGGACCTCTAGTGAAATTTATCAAGAACAATATTTTGTTTGTCTACAAGCTTTTGTTTAAACCAAATATTCAAAGAAGATTTCGTTTATAATTTTATGGATCCAAATTCTTTTGCACTAAGAGAAATGTGTTTTTTTAAATTTGTTTTTGTGTGTGTGTGTGTGTTGGTGGGTTAATTACTTTATTCTCAGCTATGTTCATTTTTCTTCAGGAATGTTTACTCCTTTTCACAAATACACACATAACAGAAGGCGGTTTTCTATTTAAAGTTGTAGAACCCAAGAAATTCTACTCAAAAAGGAAAAAAAAAAGCTGTCCCTTGAAAAATAATTATTTGACAATTGTTAAAGTCTATTCGCAGAAAATAATGAATTAAAAAGTATCTTATAATACTAATAAAAAGAACTTGCATGTGGAGAGCATCCTGGCCCACACATAATATACGAGACAGGGAGCTCCATCCAGTGGTCTCCTTCATTCATGGGATGTCTTTAAAAAACCTGTTAGGATAGCCAAGGTTTTATTACTATCACTGCCACTCTCTTAAACTATAGTCTGTGAAGCTATGGCATTTTTCACAAAATTGAACACTTGCCAATGGCAGATGGGCAACATTTTTGTTAACATGAAAACCAGTCATTGATTAAGAAACACTCTGTTGGTGATAATGTGGCATTTTGCCTAAGTAAAAGGAATGATTTCCTTAATGGGACCAAGGACTGGATAAAATAAAGTCCTGGGTCAGTATCATTCAATAGGCCATTTCACATATGATCCACAGCAAGAATCAATTCAATTTAACATTAATTAAGAAAACAGAGTAACACTTTCCCACATTTTAATAATAACTAAGTTCATAGTTCATATTACCTTAATCTTTTTCTATGATGGGTATACCTAAAGTTTACATTAGCACATGCAAATTGATAAAAAAAGAAGCCTAGGAAATCATGTCTTCAAATATACCGTGTTTCAGGCCCTTAAATTATTTGCTTTCAATTCAGTGGAGCCTAGGTCTGATGACTTTGTTTTCCCCCTTGCACAAGTTTTTCTATTAAGAATGGCTATTCACTTTATGTGATTCCTTGTTCATTCTTAGATAAGGGTTTTATATTCTGTCAATTAATACCCTGTGTAAGAATTTTAACTAAATACTCTCTATCATATCCTGGAATTCTGCAGGACATGTATAGAACAGGATTTACTCACTGAAGTTGGACAAGTACTGGGGCAGTTGATAACCTATAGAAGTCACTGATAAGGAAATCCATCTGATACGAAGGTTTCAAGACTCTCTGGTCACAATCCAATTGGCAGTGGGGATTACATGAAGTAGTATATTTTAGCCAGAGGTTCCAGTTCAATCAATCACAGGAAATTCTGTGGACTGGGAGCTACACTTACACTGAAAATTAGTTTAGCAGACAGTTGTATCTAGAAAGATTGTACTTGGACTTAAAGACCCCAGTTATTAATATATCAGGTAGTATTTGTTAGCTGGGAACTGACAACAAAGGACTAAGGCAGAAGCAACTCAGGTATAAGACCTGATTTGCATGGGACACAAATGACAAGAAGTTAGGAATTGATACAAAAAACCAAAGGCTGAATGTTCTCTCTGGCATGTGGATGCTAACACACAATAAGGGGTGAGATCAGGGAAGAACAGAAGTTCATTGGATTAGACAAAGGGGAATGAAGGGAAAGGAGGGGGAATGAGAACAGGAAAGACATTGGAATGAATTGGACATAACTTTCCCATGTTTATATATGAATACACCACCAGTGAAACTCCACATCATGCACAACCACGAGAATGGGAAGTTATACTCCATGTATGTCTAATATGTCAAAATGCACTCTACTATCATGTACATCTAAAAATAATAAATAATAATTATTACAAGATGAAGGTAGGGATTGAGAAGAAGTTAAGAATCCATTTTTTACATTTCTTGTGCATGTGTTGGCTCAGGACCTTTGCGAGACAGACATCAAAGTGGGGTTAAAAGTTCAAGGATATTATGAGAAGAAATGACTGTGTGAGAGAAAAATGAGAGGGGGGGGATGCAAAAGTCTGGGATCTGACCCCTGACTGAAGGGAATGGGAGTGAAGATTGGGAAGAAGCCCCTTAGTCTGCCATGCACCCTAGTAAAGATTCTGCAAAACTGTTGAGGAATTCTCAAGTCAGTACTATTACCAAAAGCCTCCTACTCCTCCTAAGAGGGAGCCTGCCCAGGTATGCTCATGGTATTATCATTGGTTTGGAGTAGACTTGAAAAGCATGAACTCGGTGTTCATGTAAAAATGGATTTCAGAGCAAAGCAGGTGGGACTCTCAGTCAGTTAATCTCCCTTTAGGAGGAAAACTAAGAAATGCACTGACCAACCCTATGTATTTCATGAAGAATGATTTGATATACAGCCCCAAATCATAAAATTTCACTCTGACCTGAATTAGCTTTAGACACTTGGGTTGGAATTGATTCTATAAGGGAGAATCAAGTAATACTGTGTAAAGAGAATGATGTAGAAGAACCAGTTTTTAAATTTGGCTGCTATTTAGGGGTGTCAAGAATTTCTGAGTTTTGGTTTTCTATATGTATATAGACAGTTCACAGATTAAATGGATTTTCTATTTTGAAATGTGTCATCAGTATTATTTAAGAAGTACAAAACCTCCCTTCTAAACAAGGGCAAGTTCTTTTCTACCAGTTTTCAACCCAATGTTAATATGTTCTGTTTAGTATTTTTGCATATAATCACTTTTTTCTTGTATCCCTTCATAAGATACTTTCTCTAGATTTGCATTTTTCCATGAAAGCAGACTCAGACTATTTAAAGTATACAGTGATAGTGAAATACTCCTATTCTGTACAGCAGACTCTTATCAGAAATAGTTTGACGATCACTGTTTAACTTAGCAGTGCCTACTAATTCTCACATATTCTGATGGCCACTATAATAAAATATTTGTTATTTAAATCTTAATAAAGACCAGTGTCAAGAGAGATTTCAATATGATTTGTTTTTAAAGGATATCAACTTTCCTTGACTTGTCACATTTTATCATATTACATGGGAAGAATATTGAAAGAATGTGGTTTCCAAAAATGAAGAAGTGGTCACATTAGCATAATAATGCCCAGAACTGGATTGAATAATAATGATAGCAAATGTCTTCTGTTGACTTTTGGTTTACACAGTTGCAGTGTGAAGTTATAAACTGTATATGGGATGAAACTTTTTAAAACCCAGGGTTAGGAAAATATGTCATTTTGCATTATGGTTCCCACTGACACCTGTATTGCTAAATTTATCTTCTTACTTAGTATATTTTCCTGTTTAAAATTTTGTTTCTGCTCTTTTTTAATTTACATAGCTTATTCCTTTTCTCTCTCTCTCTTTCTCCATTTATTTAAGTACATAATTAGATTCAATAAACTAGTAATGAAGTCTAAAAGTTAACCACCTAGTCCTCAGAAAGATTAATTTCAGGGTTTTGTTGATGAAGTAAGTATCTGCACCTTAGCAGACTGAAAAGAAGGATTGGTTAAAAAGGTATGAAAACCAGTTTTGAGAAGTTTAGTTGATACAGACACCTTACAGAATGTTGTTCTAAGACTGCCTTTATTTTCACATCTTCTCTGTCTCTCGACATTCTTCTCCGAGTCTGGATAATAATGATTTTCTACCCACACACTTTTTTTTTTTTCCTTTTCCCTCATCCCTCAAAAGAGCTCTAAAGATTTATTTTACTTCTAGTCAATTTGGAGAAACAGACAAAGGAGACATATAATAATACAGAAATACATTTTAGAATTTTTCCTGAATAGAACAGACACTCAATGAAGATGTTTTAATTTATGCTGTGGAAGCATGAACCCTGGCATACTAGTTTGTAGCTCAGTTTGAGTGGTACAAAATTTCTAACAAACAGCTATTAAAATATGAAGTATTGGAAAAGAAGGTGATTTTAACTGTCCATCACTTGTAATTTTGCCTCAATGCTACTTATCTCATTTGTGATGCAATTAACTCTGTCATACGTTTTCCATTTTATCCTTGAATAAGAATAATATCTTTGATATCTGATTATAGACAGTGTTCATAAGAGACCCCAATGACAGTATCCTGTCCTGGTTTTGTTCAGTTCTTTACAGACATGAGGCTTTGTTTTTTGTTGAGAAAAATGTGACCTGTTCATTTTTGTTGTCTCTAGAAGGAAATTAGTGGTTGCTTGGCAACCAGTTGCCCATCAGCTTCCTAAAGCAGGAGAAGTTGCCAGGTAAATTAGCTGATATTTTGTTTCAGAAAAGATTGGTCCTATCAAAACACAGTCTTGGCTTGAAAAAATTACCCTAGAAGACAAAGAAAATAAGGAAATAACCCTATCTTTTCTCTTATTCTGCTATCAAAATATGGACAGTTCTGTATTTATTGGTAAATAGGCCCTGCTCTGATCCACATGAGTGTTCCCTGACCTCCTTCAATCCCTTGACCTCATTCATTCCTTCTATATTCACAGGATTAGGATATGGAATGATGAACTCTCCTCTAGGACTCAATTGCAGCAACTCTGGTTATTAAATATTTTTGATATATTCCTGGAAATGACTATGCCATAGAGTTCAATTTTAGTTTTTATCAGAGTAATTGGTAGAACAGATAAAGTATGAAATAATAGAAATGATATGAGCCTATGAATAAAGAAACTGTTCTAACTTCATGACTAACTAGCTCAGTGACATTGATATGGTCTATTATGTCAATATCTGGAACACAAAGGATTGTATTTTGTGATATATAGAGTTAAGGTCAGTACAAATATTTTAAATGATTTTAGGTAACAATCTCAATCTTTCAAGTTAAATTCCTTCTTAACTTAGAAAATATGAACTGTTTAGAAAAAATAAAACTCAAATTGTAGTACGAATGGGTAGCATAAGAAGCAACAAAATAAACAGACCCTGATAGCAGAGGTAGCATAAACCTTTGAGAGAAAACTTCTGTAGGCAGTAGAATAAAGAGAAAAAAATACGAGTGTTAGTTGTTGTAGATTGTTTTTTCTTGGGAGTATGTCACTCTGAGGTGATTTTATTATTTGATTTATTAAGAACTAATTATAAAATTATAAACTTTGTGGATAAAAATTTAATCAAGTGATAGATAGTATAGTGACTTTCTTCCAGAAGTGTGAGATGGTGTATTTAATGGCTTCTATATCCTGTCAAGAAACCTAGAAACAGAATAGTGTATCTTTTCATTATAAATGTTGGAAATTCCCTCTTGATTAATTTACTTAAAGTAATAGTAATAATAAAGTTATATTTAAGAGACGGGAGGTTATAAATTAGCAAAATGAGGAGATGGAGAGCTTCAAGTCTTTGTTTCTCTATGAAAGTCCAGTAACTGGCTGAATCAGCCTTATGGGAGCTATGTCACAGTCAAAAGCCTAGAGCCGCCAAATATAGGTGCAATCAACAAAAAGGTACCAGACTGGGATATAGGTCACTTGGTAGAGTGCTTGCCTTGCAAGCACAAGGCCCTGGGTTCAATCCCCAGCACTGAAAAAAAAAAAAAAAAAAAAAGGGTCCCAACTTCTAAATGGCAGGAAATTCCAGGGCATATTAACTTACTCTTGCTCCACCTACTCCCCAGTGCAGTGTGGTCTTGGTCTGGAGGAGAGAGAAGCCTGGTTCCTAGATCCTTGCCTTAAACAGGAGGAAGCAAAGCAGATCTTATTTGGAAAGTTTTAACATGCCTGGGAATGTCTGAAGGACTGGTAGTTTTGTTATTGCCAGAAGGAAATTGGCACTGTTTGACTAACTCAGATCTCAAGTGGGGAAGAGCAGCAGGGACTTCTTATGAAAGCTGCAGGGACACTACAGAACTGCAGATACTCTGAGGCAAAAAAATTATAGGTAAAGACATACACCAAACCATCCAAGACCCTAAAGAGAAGCTGGGATTATGCTCTTTGGGAAATTAAGACATTCCAGAGTGGTGATGTGCATAAGGAGTTGAGAAATTACATGTGGGTCCAGACAAGAATTCCTACTCAGAAAAAATCTGAGGAGACATCATCCCCTCACCTGGGACTGATCTCTAGGCTCATAGTCAGTCTAGCTAATCAGTGAAGGGTATTCGTCGTACAGAATAAGTCTGCAAATCCAGAGTGATGTGACTGTTTCTTCCATATGCCCCATTTTCAGCAGCAATAACATCAACAAAAACAATATATCACAAGGTACATAAAGGATCAGAAAAAACACAACTTATTCAAAGAAAAACAAAATAAATTGGCAGAAACTTTCCCTAAGTGACATTGGACTTACTATGCAAAGAATTTAAAATAACCATATTAAATAAACTCAAAGACATTAAAGAAAGCTTGGATAAAGAACTAAAAACTAGGAAATTGATATATCAACAAAATTAGAATATTAACAAAGAGAAAGAAACTATAAAAAGAAAATTACTGAAAAATACTGTAAGTCAATTGAAAATTTTACTGGAGGAGTTCAATAGCAGATTTGAGCAGGGAAAAGAAAGGATCTGCAACTCCAGGACAGAACAATTGAAATGCTTCAGTCTGAGGAGGGAGTAGAATGAAGGAAGACTGACGAAAGCAAACAGTCTAAGGAACTTATGTGGCACTATCAAAGTCAACCAAAGTGCACATTGTAGGATTCAAAGAATGAGATGACAGGAAGAAAAGAGCGGAGATACGATTGAAAATATAATGGCTAAAAACTTGACAAAAGTGATGAAGTACACAGAGGCATAAATCCAAGAAGAAACTCGAAGAACTCTTGGATGACTCCTAAGAGACCCATATCGAGACACATTATAAACCGTTAAAACGTAAAGACAGAATACTAAAACAGCAAGAGAGAAGTTACCTACTAAGTGTAAAGAATCCTCAATAAGATTAACAGTGGATTTCTTATCAGAAAATTTGCATACTATAAAGCAGATTATATATATATATATATATATATATATATATATATAAATGCCAAAAACACTAAAAGAAAAAGCCATATCTATCATCTATTTAACATGCTAAAAATGCTAATATACATATGTTAATATATATTTTATTATATATATATATATATATATGATAAATGTGTCCTTTAGAAATGAAGGAGAAATCAAGACATTTCAGAATAAATAAAAGCTTACATGAGGGAGTTCATTACCGCTAGATGTGTCCTATGCAAAATGCTAAAGAGAGTCCTTCAATTGCTGAGAAATCTTTGTTACTGATTCAAACTCATTTTTAATCTATCTCTTCAGACTCTTTATATCTTAATGCTTTTGTTTCTTCATGCCTTAGTCTTGGTAGGTTGTACATTTTTAAGAATTTACTTCTTTTAAGTTATCCAATTTATTAGTATAAATTTTTTTATAGTCTCTTAGCTTCCTTTGTATTTCTGTGGTATCTTTTGTACTATCTCTTACTTCATTTCTGATTTAATATATTTGCATCTATTTCCTTAAGTTTTGCCTATTTTGTTTATCACTAAAATCACAACTCTTAATTTGGTTGAATGAATCATTCAGATTGAAATGAAAGGATGCTACATAGTAACTTGAAGTCATATGAAGATATAAAGGTCTTCAGTAAAAGTAAATATATGGAAAAATATGAAAACCAGTATTATTACAATTTTGGTTTATAATAACACTTTTTTCTAACAGAATTTATAAGACAAAAGCATAAAAATAATTATAAATCTATGCTAGTGAGCACACAATATGTGAGGATATAATTGCTGACATCAACAATCTGAAGAAAGACAGATGAAGTTTCATAGGAATGATATTTTTCTATTCAATCGAGCTTAAGTTGGTATAAACTAAATTACGTTGTTTAAACTTTGGGATGTTGTATATAATCCCCTTGGTAACCATGAAGAAAATAACTACAGAATGTACATAAAAGGAGATGAGAAAGAAATAAAAACTTGTCATGATTCCACCCACATAAGGAAATTTGAATAATAAAATCCATAAGACAAAAGATAGAATAGTGATTATGAGGGCTTTAGAGGACAGGGCACTATGGTGTTACTGTAAAAAGAATGCAGAGCTTCATTTTGAAATGATGAAGTTCTGGAGTTGGTCAGTGGCAATGGTTGCCTACTAATGTGAATATAGTTTATGCCACTATTTTGTGTACTTAAAATGGTTAAAATAGTAAATTTTGTTACTTACGTTTCATCACAATTAAAACAGGAAAAAAGGATACAAACGACATGAAATGATGAGGGACCTAATTTAAGAGAATTATTTCTTGAATATTTATTATGAGTGCCACTGGGCTGACTACTTTACATATAAATAGCTCATTAACTCAATTCAATAACTCCATCCCAGTAAACTAATAACTAAATCAAGACACAAAAAGTTAAATATTTAGCTTAAAAATAATGCAGGATAGTGAAAAGCATGGAATTTATAGCTGCATTGGCCTATGTAAGAACACATTCCCTCTGTAATTTCATAGAAAAGGGAAAGAAATTAAAAGGGAGTGTTCAGGAATTTTATGATGAAATATGAGATTAATATATGTTATTGGAGTATGTACAGAAACAAAGTTATAGTATGTCATTAGAAATTCTATATGTATATGGAATAGTAGTTATAAAATACTCTAATGTTCTATAAATAAGGGAAAATGACTTATTAATAGAATTGATTTTACTCAAGGCAACTCTAATTCATTATTTGAACTTAGGGAGTTCATTTCTTACTGTGGCAGAGGATCTCATATACTCACACAAATATGTGCTGTCTTCTTCTTCCTGTATATAGAGCTAAATTATATTCCTAACTTCTCTTTGCAACAAGGAGTTATTATGTGATCGAGTTTCTAACTGATGGACTGTAAAATGTATTGTGTATTTGTCTGACCTCAAAAATCTTTCCAGCAATGTTCTCCATTTCTCTAGCCCTTCAGTTGTTAAGAATAGAGATGATATCTGATGTACTCTTGAAAGTCACCAAAATGGCAGAAGGATAAGGATATTCTATCTATTTGCTCATTTACTTTATATTTTCAATGATTGATAAATACATTTCTGTTGTGTTTCAGCCTGTATAAACTTGTGGTCTTTTCTGAATAGGTATCAGCCTATTCTAACTAATGGTTATTATAATAATATCAATAATAATTGCTAGTATTCTATTTGTTATTAGATTATATTCTGTGTTCTGTTTATAATCAGAATTAAAAAAAGGTTAAAATATTGGCAAGGTAGCATAATAGAAGTTTTTAGCAATTATCTCCCTATGGAAACATTCATTTGAATAGCTATCAATGCATAAATGCATTTGTGAGAGCTAAGGAATCAAAGTGAGAGATTAAAGCACCTGAATGAAGCACAGAAATAATAAAAAATGTATTGAAGAGAATGGGAGTTCCACATTAGCTGCACTATCCCTTCCCTGATCCTATGCAGCACATAGATGGAAATATCTTCTACATGGAATAAGAGAAAGAAGCGAGCACCCAACTTTCTTTGCCATGAATCTTAGAACCAAGCTGGTCTGAGTGACCCTTGTGACAAACCTTCATGGTCCCAACTTCCAGACTGAACCTATGGACTCAAAACCTAGGACAGCTCCTGTGGACTTAGACCTTGAGCCTGCTATAGTGCTAGACGAGGCCCAGGGACCCAGACTCTAGGCAAACCCCAGCGAACCAACACACCAGACCCACTTCAATGCCAGGCAGCCCCTGTGGACTCAGGCTTTAAGTTACTCGACCAACACTATAGATCACTATAGACCAAATGGCCTAGTAGGCATATACAGAGCTTTCACTCAACAGCTTAATAGATATTCTTCTCAAACACAAAAGGAACATTCTCCAGGGTTAATCACACGGTAGGTCACAAAACATATTTTAACTTTAGGATGATAAATATAATACCAAGTATATTTTTAACTACAATCGAATGAAACTGGAAATTAATAACAGAAAAACAAAAATACTCTCTACACATTAAAAAAATCCAGAAAATAAAATTTTAAAAATATTTGAAAACAAATGAAAACAAAAACACAGCATACCAACACACATGGAATGGGGGCTGGGGAGTAGCTCATTGGTAGAGTACTTGTTCAGCATGCACAAAGTTCTGAATTCAATCCGTACACCTCCCTCACACACATACCCCAAAACCAAACACTTATGGAATACAGCAAAAGCAGTACTAAGGTAAATATACAGTGCTAAATATCAATATTGAAAAAAGATAAAAGATCTCAAACAACTTAACATTGCATCTTAAGGAACTAGAAAAAGAATAGCAAAAGTCCAATGCTGGCAGAAGGAAAGAAAAAAAGAATAAATGGCAGAGCATAAATAAATGAAAAAGACACTAGTAAAGTAACAGAAAAACAAAAATTGCAGGTTAGTTTTTAGGAAAGCCAAACAAAATGAAGAAATTCTTACTTGTATTAAAAAAAGAAACTTCTCAAATAAAATAAAAAATGAAAGATACTTAAGAAACAAACAAAATGATCATAGGGCACTATTAGTCTCTTTAGTAAGTGGTATTTAAAAACTGATCATCCACATGCAAAAAATGAAATTGGATCCTTATCTTATACCATACATAAGAAACATTCAAATACATTAAAGACTTAAGCAGAAAACTGTATAACTCTTAGGGGGAAAAAAATAGAGGAGAGGAGCTCCTTGAAACTCCTTGATAATGGCCTTGGCAATGATTTCTTTTTTAAAAATCACACCCAAATCTCACACAACAAAAACGAAAACGAATAAGTGTACTATATTTAAACAAAACAACTGAACTACAAAAGGAAATAATCAATGACATGAAAATAGAATTAATTTCTTTTCTCAGATTGGAGGAAAATACTTGCAAAAATATATCTGATTAGAAGTTAATATCAAAATACAGACAGAAATCGCAAAACTCAATATGAAAGGAAAGAAATAACCCAATTAAATAATGGGCAAAAGACCTGAATATTCAATTTTCCAAAGAAGATACACAAATGGTCAAGAGAAATATAAAAAGATGCTCAACATCACTACTGATCGGGGAAATGCGAATCCACAATGAGATATCAGCTCATACCTATTCAGGTGGCTACTATCAAAAACAGAAAACAAGTATTGGTCAGGGCATGGAGGAAATGAAACCCTTGTGCGTGATTGGTGGGAATGCATATTGTTTCAACTAGGAAACAATATGGAGATTCCTTTAAAAATTAAAAATAAGACTACCACATGACTCAGCAATTTCTCTGCTAGGTATACCCAAAGGGAGTGAAATAAGCAACTTGTAGAAACATCTTGTTTATCATATTCACTGCCACATTATTCACAGTAGCCAAGATATGGAAACAAGCTAAGTGTCCACTGATTGTTTAATTCATAAAGAAATTGTAGTATATATAAAATGAAATATTATTCATCCTTAAAAATGGAAATACTACATTTGTGTTGAGTTGTATTAATTAAATAAGCTAGAAGTAGGAAGAAATATGCTGCATGCATGATCTCATGTACATGTGGAATTTTAAAAAAAAAATTCAAGTACATAGGAACTTGGAGTAGCATTGTGGTTACCCAGAGTGAGGAGAGGAAATGGGGGCAGTAAGTCAAAAGATATCATAGTTATATAAGATAAGCAAGTCTACAAACTATGTCAGGAGTTGGATATGTTAATTAGCTAGGCTGTAGTAATAATTTCACATATATGAAAATATCACATCATACATCTTAAATATTGCTGTGTTCTAAATGTGTGTGTCCCTCCAAATTAATATGCTGAAATCTAATCACCAATGTGATCATATCAGGAGGTCAAATCTTTGGAAGGTGATTAGCAATTGATTCCCTTATGAATGTGGCACCAAAGATGTGCCTTGTCCTTCCACAATGTGAGATCACAAGTGGAAGGCACCACATCTGAATCAGAAAATGGCCCCTCAGCAGTTTGTTGTGTCTTGATCTTGGATAGATCTGAGTCTCTAGAACTATGAGAAACTGATTGCTGTGTTTCTAAGCTACCTAGCATATTGTACTTTGTTTTAGAAGCTAGAATGGAGTAAGGCAAATATGTAAAATTTTTGTCAATTATGACTCAGTAAAACTGGGAAATAAAGAATATCTTTCATTAAAATACAGACATCAAAAACCAAAACTTTGGTTAAAACAATAAAAGTTTTAGCTATGATTATCAAATGGAGATAATAAAGTTCTGAGTTTTGTGAGATAATATAAAATAGGATGAAAATGCAAAAAAAAAAAAAAACTAACATGAAAGTCTATGAGATTGAATTTATCTCTAATCACTGAGAGGTCAAATCCTTGAAAAGAGGGACTGTGATTAATTCACTTGTTTTTTCTAGTTCTCAGCAAAGTTTCTTGCACCCAGTGGTCTTTAATAAATGTTTAAATGACTGAATGAAGGAAGGAACTAATGATCTCTTCATATGACCTTGAACAAAATATTTATTGGTAAAATAAGATTTTTGTTTTTAAAAGTATCCAAATCACCTCAAAATTGTGGTGAGTGTACTGAGAAAATATTGTTTTATTTTGGAAAACATTTTGCTTAGAGCTAATAACATCTTAAACAAATAAATTTAGAGGGAGTAAAGAAATTGTATGTAATCATATTCATGCTTCTAAATTATAGTGCTGTGTGGATCTGTCACCCCAAGTCTGGACAAATCAATATTTGATCAAAGAGAGTACTCTTTCCTTATGCCATCTTTGTTATAAGATTGAATATTTTTTGTCAAAAAATTAGGTTAATTATGTTTTTCTTTACAATGACATTTAATATCTTTGCCTACCTAATAATTTTCAGCTGAGTAGTTTATGATTATGTATGTCAACATACTTTGCATAAAAATTACAAATCAAGATTGATAAACAATAAAATGACTAGTTTTATGCAATGTTTATGGATATAAAGGGACATTTACTCACTTGTGTATATTCAGTTTGCAAAGCATCTGCCAAAATGTTGTACTAGTTGTAATTTGAATAGACATTAGGTTTTCTAGTTCCACTGAATTTTCTTGTTGAAAGTTTTCATAAGAAGCTAACAGATGCTTAATTTGCTAATATGTCACAAAGAAAAACAAGCCAGAATTATGAGGTGATGGATTCACCTCTTTTGTTTCATTGCTTTTGAAGTACTGAAAATAAAAACAAACTTGCAGAAGTAAAAACCTACTATAATCATGCATCATGAGGGGATGCATCATTAGCCAATCTCATCTTTGTGGGACCATCATAGCGTGTACTTACATAAATCTAGATGGTGTAGGGCAATCACTCAATAGGGTATCTTGATACAATCATGAGACGTGGTAAGCATGAGATGTAGGAGGCTTTTGCTGGCATGACAAGACATAGTTTTTTTACAGTACACCTTCTTTTTACAGGTAGAAGGAGTACACTCCAAAATACTGATGAAAGTATAGGATAGTAAATACTTAAACCAGTAACATAGTAATTTATTATCATTATGAAGAATTATGTGTTGTACATAATTAAATGCACTATACTTTTGTATGACTGGAAGTCTAGAGGTGTGTTCATCAGTAGACCTACAAAAATGTGAGTGATGTTTTGTGCTGCAATATTACAACAGCTACAATGTCACTAGGTGATAGGAATTTTTCAATTCCACTATGATCTTATGGGACCACCACCGTATATGTGGTCTTTGGTTGTCTGAAATATCATTAATTGGTACCTGACTGTATTTTGTGAAATTTTGAAGAGGTATACTGTTATAGTTTGGATGTGAGGTGTCTCCTAAAAGCTCACGAGACAATACAGGAAGATTCAGAGGAGAAATGATTGGATTGTAAGAGTCTTAACCGAATCAGTGAATTACTCCCTGATGGAATTAATTGAAGTGGTAGGGTGTGTCTGGAAGGAGTGACTCATTGGAGGCATGGCTATGGGGTGTACTCTTTGTATCTGGAGAGTGGAGTCTCTCCTCTCTTTCTTCTTCCTGATAACGTGAGCCACTTCCTTCTGCCATGCTCTTCCACCATGATGTTCTGCCTCACCTCCAGCCCAGAGGAATGGAGTTGACCTTCCATGGACCAAGACCTCTGAGAGCCCTCAAATAAACCTTTCCTCCTCTATAATTGTGCTGGTCAGATCATTTAGTCACAGCAGCAAAATAACTGACTAAAACATATGCCCTTTTCAAGAAATTATTTCTCGATCAAGGCCAAAAAGTCAGTTAATAAATTAATGAACGCATTTCTTTTGAGATTATTGGTTTCTTTTAATATATTTGAGTTTTTATATTGATATTTCTGTTTTTCATCACAGTCATTTTCATCTCTAGAAGTTGAAATCAAGTGTCTCTTTATATCTTTCATGTCTCTGAGAGTCAATTCTTTTTCTAACTTTTTGAACAGATATAATGCAGCAACTTTTATTGTCTTTGTCTACTAATTCTCTCAAATTGTGTAATTTCTAGGTCAGTTTCAATGACTGACTTTCCCCCTACTCGTTAGGAATGAAATGCACTTGCTTGTTTACATGCTTCCTAATTTTTTTATTGAATGCCATATGTTCTGAATTTTATCTTGTTAGGTGCCGGATATGTTAGTATTTCTAAAGTTGCTGTTGAGTCTTATTGTGGTACACCGTGAAGTTTCTTGGAAATGGTATGATCTCGAGTCTTTCTCTTAAGCATTGTTAAGTAGAATTAGAGCTATACTTGTTCCAGAGCTATTTCTGCCATCACTATTGAGGCAGAATCCTACAAGTACTAGTCTCAGTGTCCTGTGAATTCTAAAGTTTTCTACTTTGGTTGGTGGGACCAGTGTGAATTCAGGCATTTTTGGATGTTTCTTTTCCTGGCCTAGGGTAGTTTCATCACATTCTTGGTGAAGATCAGGGACTAAAAGGATTGGGGGGAACTTCCTCAAACTTTAGGATTTCCTATTTTGCAGTTCTCTTCTTCTTTCTATTTATGTGGACTCTGGCTGCCTTGGTCTCCTTGGCCTTACTTTGTCTAACCAGATGTAGGTTCTCCCTGACTGAATCATGACCTGTAAAGTTCTTGTCAGACACTAAGATGAGCCATTGTAGGGTTTACTTTGTTTCCCATGTCTTAGGAATCATTGGTTTTCATTTTCTGATGTCTAGTATTTTCCCAGAAAGAATAGTAAAGCTATACCTTGTCCCTCCATTTGTTCTGGAAGAGACAGTTCTTCTGGTGTTAATGAAAATACTAGAATTAAATTATTTTGGAGAGTATCTCGGAGACACCAAGTAGTGAAAAGAGCTCTAGACCTAAAGGTTGAAGATCCAGATTCTGAGGATCTGAATTTTCTTGTCCTGAAATCTTTGACTCATGTGTCATGGGACAAGAGCACAGAAGAGAGGCATTTCATTAATTCTAATTAGAACCAGCCCTTCAGTGTAACTTTTAAGAAACATAAGTCTATTCATGATATTTCTCTGTTTAAATCTCTCAAATGATTCCCATCATAAAAGGGGGGAGGAATGAAGATCTCTAATTTATAACTTGTGACTGACAGCAGGCTGTGGATTTGCTCTGCAGGTAGTTGTAGGATTGGCTTGGGAGAGGGTGACAAGAAATGAGCAGGACAGTTCTGTGAGAGATATATTCTAAGACTTGCCTAAAATTTCCCAATCACAAATACTTCCAAAGTAAGTCAAGGACGACAAAATGGAAAAAAAAAATAGCTGCAATTAAGAACTCAGCTGTCAGAAGATTTGCAATTTCAAAGAAATTAAATTTTAATTTAGAACAATCTAGATCAGTGTATCACAGATCTTCAGGGTTGCTCTCCAATAGTCCTGGGAAAGATAATTAAAACCACAAAATAATGTCTCCATTATGTTACTTATTTAACGGAGAGAGAGTGTCAAGATCAAGTTCTCCATGAGTGGCTAGGATAACTTCTGAAAAACTCTTCCTAGAGTACACTGGATTTCTGCCAACCAGTTGACACTTCCTAAGACTGATTATAGGTTCACTTTTAAATGAGAAAAGTTTAGCCAACAGACTATCAATGATTATAGATCATTTTCTAATTGCAGAATATTGTACCAGTTGGGGCATTACAAAGAAAAGAGAAACCACAGTCTTGTTTCAACATACATTTTTGGAAGCATAACATATTCATGTGACATATAATGTAGCAAAGTAAGTACTCATATAGCATAGATGGAAATATTTTGTCTGGTTCTAACATAATTAGAAACACGTCATTCCTTCTCACATAATGATTATATCATTAACAGTTTTCTAGACACAGATGAAGCCAAAAACCTGACTTGTAGAAATCTCAGGTTAGTAAATTCTGAACCCCATAGAATATCAAGTGTAATGAACATGCTTTTTCTCTCTCTTAAAATTGTGGGCAGAATTTAGTCCAAGGGCTAATTTTTCACTATAGGCCTAACCTTCTCATAAAAATTTCATTTATAATATATTCTTCAACTCAGGCCAATATGAATGCAAATTATTTTTATAATGCTTTGGGCTATTGCTATGAAAACATATTTGGAGGATAAATTTAGAGCAATATTAGATTCTGTGGCATTTTTTGCCAATAATGTGACAAATGATAAATATTTGTATGTGGAAGACAAATATACACATTTGACAATGGTAAAATGTGCTCAGAATATACATTATAAAATATGACACAATGAATACAGGGTCTGCTCATTGATCTGATTATATAAGAGCACATTGCCATTTTAAGGAGCATGATTTCTAGGTGAATGGAACTGCCAATATTCCTTGGTAGTTGGGAGTATCACATGTCCACATACATAATTTGATACTGAAATTTGCTAATAAGTACCAATGGTGATTTCTTATAGATGCAAAAAAATCTTGCATTTTATTCTAATAATATGATTCTCCATCTAACGAAGAACTGTCTATGCCTATGGAATGTTAAAACACCTGTATTGTTTTGGTCCTTTAGGAAGGCTGGTGACCTTAAGTCTAAAATGTATCCAGTACATAAAACATATAAAGTGTTCAGGCCCAAGTTACTGAATATAAAAGAAGTAAGTAAATCTGGATCTGTTTTAACATGATTTCCATATGAAGGGAAATAGTATTCTTTAAAATTAAGCAATGCAAAGTTATGTATTTTAAAAAAAATTGGGGGGGATATACTTGTTCTTTGTACCACTTATCCAATTCTTTCTGTGGTTTATATTTCAATAGGCTCTTCCTTTCTTAGTAGTAATCTAGCAGCTGCTAGGTTCCTGTTAATGAGTTCATTTGGATGCATGCTTTTTCTTCAGTGAACACATTCCAAGCTTATTCTTCATGAAATAAATCTTCTAATTTTACTAGCCTATATTGGTTGTGGTGGTTGCTGATACAACTTCTTGAAATATGCTACTTGACAATTTCAGATTAATACAGATTGAATTGCATGTGATGACATTTGCAGTCAGTTTTCCATTAGCTCATATTTATAATTTTACAATGGTAATGGAATAGTCCAGCAGGCTCCAAAAAAATTATGCTTCATTTTAAAACTTCCTTGTTAATATTAACAAGACAGATTTTCAAATGGTTAATTAGTACTTCATCTAGAAGCCAGTTCTTTATTTAGGCAGAGTCCTGAAAGTATCTGCCTACATAGGTCTTCCCTACCCAGACTGGCTAACTCCTATACTATCTTAAGGACTCAATTCAGGCAATCCTTTTCCTGAAGACTTCACTTCTGCTCACATCCAGGTACAGCTTTTATGCCATTCTGTGGTGTGTTCCTCATAACATAATCTGCCCTCTACCATGATTACCTGTTTACATGTCTGAACAGCATTAGCCATTTAGGAAGCGGATTATTTGGGCATAATGACATGTCTTTCTAATATAGGGCCCCCCAAATTTGGTTCTGGTAAGCAATTAATAAAAGGTTGCTTAATGAAAATGACAGAATTTTACAAAGTTGTAAGGCTGGTGAGTATCCATGTATTTTTTGATATCAATTAGTTATATTTTT
Organism: Sciurus carolinensis; assembly: GCF_902686445.1. Lineage (NCBI taxonomy): Eukaryota > Metazoa > Chordata > Mammalia > Rodentia > Sciuridae > Sciurus > Sciurus carolinensis. The sequence goes on along the minus strand of NC_062222.1, from coordinate 70,937,889 downwards.
GTTCATTGAATATATTTTAGCAGAATTGGTTGGCAGAAAACCTTTATAAAAGAGTATTTCTGGCTGACTGTCATTTAATCACTTTGGATCTTTCTCTTTTTTTTTTTTTTTTTTTTTAACCAAGATAATAATCCCCAAATTATCAGAGTGCCACTTGTCAACACTAATTCTGTAAATTATTCTTGTGGTGTCTCAGTGTGCTCAAATGATCTTGAATGGTTTTCTGGGTCTTAGAAGATTTATAGTCTTGAAGTGATAACTTACAACTTAAAAGCTATGATTTGAAATATACAAAATCATATTATGAGCTTATATAGAATAGCTACTCCTCAGGAAATCATATGTATATTTATGAGGTTGATATTCTGAAGCTCTGTGTTTCTAATAATAGAACATATAAGATTCAAAATGCTGAATGTAAAATTACAAGTGTGTTTCTATATACTGTTCTAGATGTAGTAATGACCCATTAAACCAAACTAATTTGGTAAGATTGAACCATTAACAGAAAGGGAAGTATCAAGTCTTTCATTTTAAAAAGTGCTGGCTGAGCGAATGTGCTACTTATAACTCTGAGGAATAAGGGAAGAACATTAAATACTTACCATATGCCAGTACTTTACATATATCATCCAATTTAAGCCTTACAATAAGGCTTTTTGCACAAATTGCTAGCCCCATTTTATAACTGAGAAAATTGAACATCAGAGAGATTATGTTTCTTGTTTAAAGTTGCAGAGTTAATCCCTGCTACTATAAATAAATAAATAAAAACAAAAAAACGAGGAAAATGGCATGTTAAAGGCACTCAGCACTCTCTTACCTTATTCCATCCATGACATAGTCCTTTACGAACTTCGGTTAAAGTTTAAAATATAGGGAGGACAAAAGCCAGTAGCTAATGACCCCAAGTAGATGAAGATGGGAGTTCCTGAGGATCCACTTGCTGGAAATTCACCCCCTTAGCAATGACAGAGAGAAAGTTGCAACACACCTTTTATGGTCACTCCATCGACAAGGATCCCTTGCATAGGCCACTCCTACATTTTTTCAGATAGCACAGTATTGATAAGTCTGGAAAAGTAATCACAGATAGTACCCCTTGTATATTCTGTCTACATCATATCTGCCTGAACTACCAGAGGGCCCCACTCAAGTTAGGTCTACAGAGAATACAGGTGTCAACATAGTAAGCACTGAGTCAAAAATCCACCAATCTCAGCCTAAGAAGCCATAGGAAAACTACAATATGAGGTCTACTTGGAATCAAACTTGACACTACCCACCAAACGAAGGTCTCAGGGCTCATGGTCAGGAGAAAGCTGCTCACTAAGAAAAACCTCACATAAAAGTGGGAGAGATATCCATCCTTTTAGGTGTGTAAATGTCAACATGAAAAGACAAGATACTTGAAAAAATAAGGCAAAATAACTCCTCCCAAAGTTTATGACTCTAGTAACTGAACCCAAAGATATCAAAATACATGAAATGCTGGCCAAAGAATTCAAGGATGATACAAAAAAAAAAAAAAAAAAAAAAAAAAAAAAAAAAAAAAACTCTGCTGAATAAATTAAGAAAGACAATACAGGCTATGAAAGAGAAATTCAATAAAGTGAGTTTCTGAAAAAAAAAACAAATGGAAATCTTGGAAATGAAAAGTCAAAAACTCAATTGATAATCTTACTAATAGAAGAGATCAAGAAGAAAAAAGAATATTAGGGTTGGAATACAGAGTAGATGAACTAGCATATTTGGACAGTAATGATGAAAAAAATTTTTAAAAACTCTGAACAGAACATACAAGATCTCTGGGACAACACTTGAAGACCAAACATTCAAATCAGGTTTAGAAGGAGTTGAACATAGACAACAGTAGAAAATCTTTTCCTATTGAACAATATACATTTGAAAAAACAGTGGGTCACTGAAGAAATCATGGGAAAATTTTAAAAAATTCTTAGAATCAAATGGAAATGGAAACAGAACCTAAAGGAACTTAAGGGAAAGCAGTTATATGAGGGAAGTTTTATAGCTTTCAGTTTTTCAGAAAAACAGAGAGATATCAAATAAATAACCCAATAATGCCTTAAGCCTTTCTTTCTTAAGCTCTTAGCGAAACAAGAGCAAGCTGAACCCAAAACCAGTAGAATGGAAGAAGTAATAAAGATCACAGTAGAGAAAAATGAAATATAATTTTTAAAAATACAAAAGATAAATGAAACAAAGGATTCTTTGAAAAAATAAACAAAATCAACAAACCATTAGCCAAACTAACCAAAAGAAAGAGAGAAGAGGTTCAAGCAAATAAAATTAAAGTTGAAAAGGGGACGATTACAACAGGTACAACTGAAATCCAGAAGATCGCTAGGGAATGTTTTGAAAAATTATATGCCAATAAATTGGAAAATCTGTGGGAAATAAACATGTTTTTAGATATATATGACCTACCAACATTGAACTAAGAGGATACAAAAAAAATCTAAAAAAATCAATCAGAAGCATTCAGATTGAAGCAGTGATAAAAAATCTTGAACAAAGAAAATCTCAGGACTGGACAGAGTCACCGTTAAATTTTAACACACTTTTAAAGAAGAACTAATACCAATGCTCCTCAAACTATTCCTTTAAGTAGAGAAGGAAGGAATTGTTCCAAATTCATTCTACAAAGCCAATATTACCCCCATACCAAATCCTAATAAGGACACAACTGCAACAATAACAACAACAAAAGGAAACTGTGGACTATTATCACTGAAGAATGTGGTAGCAAGATCACTCAATAAAATTTTTGCAAATCAAATTCAGCATCACATTAAACATGGTCCATATACCATGATCAAGTGAGTTTCATTCCAGGGATTCAAAGTTAGTTCAACATATGCAAATCAAGGCATGTAATTCAACACATAAGTAGAATCAAGGATACTATCACATGATCATCTCAATAGATGCAGGAAAAGGATCATACCACAACATATTAAAAGGCTATATATGGCAAACCCAGAGCCAAAATCATGCTAAATAGCAAAAAACTGAAAGCATCTACTCTAAAATCAGGAATGAGACAACTTAGTCCACTCATCACTCTTAGTCAATATAGTACTGAAAATTTTAGTCAGATAAATAAGGCAAAAGATGGAAAGGAAATGGATACAAATAGGAAAGCAGGAAGTAAAATTGTTCCTGTTGGCAGATAATATGGTTCTATACCTAGAATACCCTACAGAGTGTACCAAAAGTCTCAATATGATAAACAAATTCAGCAAGATAGCAGTATATAGAATCAATATGCAAATATTGGTAGCTTTCCTGTACAGCAATATTGAAATGAATGAATGGGAAATAATTATTCACAGTAGCATCAAAAATATACAGAGAAAGGGATTTTATTTTGCTACATGTGGATTTTCAACTTTCCCAGCACCATTTATTGAATAGGCTATCTTTTCTCCAGTGAATGCTTTTTGGCACCTTTGTCTAGTATGAGATAACTGTATTTATGTGGGTTTGCCTCTGTAACTTCTATTCTGTATTATTGGTCTACGTGTCTGTTTTGGTGCCAATACCATGCCATTTTTTTTACTATGGCTCTGTAGTATAGTTTAAGATCTGATATTGTGATACCTCCTGCTTCACTCTTCAAGCTAAGGATCACTTTGGCTATTCTGGGTTTTATTTTTCCAAATGAATTTCATGACTGCTTTTTCTAGTTCTATGAAAAATGTCATTGAGATTTTAATTGGAATTGCATTAAATCTGTAATACAATTTTGGTAGTGGCAATTTTGACAATATTAATTCTGCCTATGCAGGAGCATGGGAGGTCTTTCCTTTTTCTAATTTTTTTCTGCATAAAACTCAGGTCAAAGTGGATTAAAGACTTAGGCACTAGACCAGAGACTCTGGGACTAACAGAAAAAAATGTAGGCCCAAATCTTCATCAGGTTGGTTTAGGATCTGACTTCCTTAACAAGATTTCTAAAACACAAGAAGTAAAATCAAGAATCAATAAATGGGATTTTATCAACCTAAAAAGCTTCTTCTCAGCAAAGGAAACAATCAATAAGGTGAAGAGAGAGCCTACAGAATGGGAGAAAATCTTTACCACATGCACCTCAGAGAACATTAATCTCCAGGATATATAAAGAACTCAAAAAATTTAATACCAGAAAACCAAATAAGCTTATCAATAAATGGACTTAGGAACTCAGCAGACACTTCACAGAAGAAGAAATACAATTGATCAGCAAATATATGAAAAAATGCTCAACTTCTTTAGCAATTAGAGAAATGAAAATCAAGATTTCATCTCACCCCAGTGAGAATGGCAATTATCAAGAATACAAACAACAATAAAGGATGTGGGAAAAGAGGTACACTCATACATTGCTGGCAGGACTGCTAATTGGTGCAACCATCCTGGAAAGCAGTATGGAGATTGCTCAGAAAACTTGGAATGGACCCACCATTTGACCCAGCTATCCCACTCCTCAGTTATACCCAAAGGACTTAAAATCAGCATATTAAAGTGATACAGCCACATCAATATTTATAGCAGCGCAATTCACAATAGCTAAACTATGGAACCAACCTAGATGCCCTTCAACAGATGAATGGATAAAGAAACTGTGGTATATATACACAATGAAATATTACTCAGCCATAAAGAAGAATGAAATCATGGTATTTGCTGGTAAATGGATGGATCTGGAAGATATAATGCTAAGTGAAATAAGTCAATCCCAAAAAACCAAAGGTCAAATGTTTTATCTGATATGCAGATACTAATTCACACAATGGGATGGGGGAGTGCTAGCAAAGAATAGAGTTACTTTAGATTAGGTAGAGGGAAGTGAAGGGAAGGAGGGGTGTGGGGATAGGAAGGATAGTAGAATGAATCAGACATTATTACCCCATGTACATATATAACTGTATGACCAGTGGGGTTCCACATCATGTATAACCAGAGGAATGAAAAATTATAGTTCATTTTATATGATGTATCAAAGTTCGTTCTACTGTCATACATAACTAATTAAAACAAATAAAAATTTTAAAAATATACAAAGAAATAAACTAACAAAAGAAGTGAAAGACTCCTACAATGAAAATTATAAAACACTGAGGAAAGAAATTAAAGACACTAGAAGATGGAAAGACATTCCATTTTCATAGATTGGGAGGCTTAATATTGTTAAAAATGGCCACACTACCCAAAGGGTTCTATACATTTACTGCAATCTTCATCAAAGTATTAATGATATATTTTACCAGAACTAGCAAAAGAATTCCTAAAATTCACATGGAAGCACAAAATATCCTGAATTACTAATGCAATCCTGAGTGAAAGAGCAATTTTGGAGGCATCAAAATACCTGATTTTAAAATTTACTACAGGGCTGTGGTTGTAGCTCAGTGGTAAAGTGCTTGCCTACCATGTATGAGGCACTGGGTTTGAATCTCAGCACCACATATAAATAAATAAAATAAAGATCCATCAACGACCAAAAAATATTTTTAAAATGTACTACAGAAACATTGTAACAAAAAGTAGAATGTATTGGTATAAAATTGATGCATAGATTAGTGGAATAGACTAAAGGACTTAGATAAATAAATCTATGCACCTATAGCCACTTGATTTTTGATACAGGTGCCCAAAACATACACTGGAGGAAAGATAACCTCTTGGATAAATGTACTTTCACCTGTGGCAGATTGAAACTAGATCCTTATCTCTTACCCTGTACACAAACCAACTCAAAATGAATCAGAAACATTAATGAAATATCTGACATTTAGAAAGTAGTGGAAGAAAAGATAGGGGAAATACTTCAAGATACAGGTACATGCATTGATTTCCTAAACAGGATTTTAATAGCTTAGGAAATTAAAGCAAGAATCGACAAATGGGATTATATCAAATTAAAAAGCTTCTGTACAGCAAAGCAAACAACCAACACAGAGAAAAGACAACCTACAGAATTGAAGAAATTCTCTTCATCTGATAGAGGATTAACATTCAGAATACATAAAGAACTCAAAAAATTAACACCAAAGAACAAGTAACCCAATCAATACATGTGCAAATGAATTGAACAGACTTTTCTTAAAAAAAAAGAACAAAGTTCAATAAATATATGAAAAAAATGCTCAACATATTTAACCATCAGGGAAATGCAAATCAAAACTACATTGAGATTCCATCTCACTCTAGTCAGAACGGCTATTATAAGAAAACAAAAAATGATAAATGCTGGTGTGGCATAGCAAAAAAGAAACCTTTATACGCTGTTGTTGGGAATGTAAATTAGTGCAGCTACTATGGAAAACAGTATGGAAGGTTCACAAAAATCTGAAAATGAAACTATCATCTTATTCAATTATACCACACCTGGGTTTATAACCGAAGGAAATGAAGGTGGCATACAAAAAAGACATCTGCTTGCCTGTGTTTATTGTGGCAATATTCACAACAACCATTCTATGGAATCAGCCTAGATGCCCATCGATGGATGAATGGATGAAGAAAATATTATATATATATTGTGTGGGTATATATATATACACACATATATATATATACACATATATACCCATATATATATATATACCCATATAAAATTGATGCATAGATTAATGGAATAGACTATATATATACACATATATATATACACACACATATATATACACATATATATATATACACATATATACCCATACATATATGTCTATATATACATATATATATATACACATATATACCCATACAATGGCCATAGAGAAGAACAAAATTATGCCATTTGCAGCGAAATGGATGGAACTGGAGATCATCATGTTAAGAAAAGTAAGAGAGAATCAGAAAGGCAAATATTGCATCTTTTCTGTCATATGCAGAATCTAGAAAAAACATTTGACATGCAAATAGAAAGAAACTATTGAGGAAGAGGAAGGGACCCCAGAGAAGGGAAGAAAGTAAGAGAGTAGAAGGGAGGGTGGATATGATCAAAGTGCATGCATGAAATTGTCACAAGGAGCCAGGTGCAGTGGCCCATGCCTTTAATCTCTGTGGCTCTCCAGGAGGCTGAGGCAGGAGGGCTGCCAAGTTCAAAGCCAGTCTTAGTAACTTAGTGAAGCCCAAACAACTTATTAAGACCCTGTCTCAAAATAAGAAATAAAAAAGGGCTGGGACGTGGCTCAGTGGTTAAGCCATCTGGATCCAACACCTGGTACCAAAAAAGAAAAAAACAATGCCACAAGGAAATCCATTACACCTCATGATTATAATAAAAGATAAAAATGGAAAAAACAGTTGCAGAGTTAGTGATGAAGACTGGACTTAAAATGAGATATACCTGAGAAAAACTAGGTATGTCTGAAATTCGATATAGTAATTAGCAAGTTTAACCTGTGTACTAAGTGTTTTTGTGATGATTGTGTAAAGAAATATATTATTAATAAAAAAGAGTTCATAGTTATTACAAAAGGGCTTATACTATTATTATGTTTAAACTTTGATATAGACAGGTTTCTAAAGAATAATTTGCACACATTTCTTTTATATCCTTTTTTTCCAATAAAATGACTAATTTAAGCATTGATACTGCTTTTCCTGTGGTGCTTGCACAAAGGTAAACTAATGAGTCTAATTAAGGTTTTCTTAAATATAAGCAGTTTTCTTCCTTCCAGTAGAATTTATCAGGAGATAAAAATCAGGTACAAAAAACATTTGTACCATTTTTCAGTTGGTGTAAATGAATAAAATCGAGAACAGGAGGTATTTGATTTGAGAATGGACAGCTGCTAAACTTTTGGAAGCTTTTTAAATAGGATGCAAAAGTACAAAATGACAAAGGAAAATACCTTTCAATACAACATCTGAGGACCGCTGGCAGTGTACATTTTGTTTTTCTATGGAAAACAGTTAATATATATGCTACGTGTAATGAATGTTTTCACAAGATGCCAAGTGAATATAGACACAACTGGTTCATGATAAAATATAGTTCTAAAGTTATAGATGAAAAAGACAATGTTTCAAATCAACTCATGTTTCCACAGAGCTATGGGGTTGTCACATTAGCATTGATAATTTATACCTTACCACCATTTGTAATTACAATGTTGCTAGTCACCATTTCCTAATCATTTCTGCAAGTGATACAATAATTTATTATGTTAAATAGAATTTTTTAAAAACATTTTTATTAGCTATTGATGGACCTTTATTTTATTTACTTATTTATATGCAATGCTGAGAATCAAACCCAGTGCCTCACACACGCTATGCAAATGCTCTACCACTGAGTCATAATCCCAGCCCTCAAATAGAATTTGTAGAAGAAGTGTTTGATCTGAGGAAGGGAGCCTTAGTACTAAATCTATGTCTCAGGATTGACTTGAGAAAGGTGATCCCAATGGCATAGCTGCTCTACATTTATAAACTTTGATTATTTAAAATTTAACTTGTGCATGTGACAACTCCCAAGAGTATGTGGAAAAACAATACCAAGGAGTAACCTTTTTCCTCCCATCATCCCCATCTCCTAGCTCTATTCCCAAGAGACAAACCATTACAATTGAGTCTCTTCCCAGATTTCCTATTTTAAACGAAGGAATTTCTGGAATATTCTGCAATGCATATTTCCCCAAGGGAAACATTTTGTGCACTTTTGTTTTCTATCTTGCACCTTTGGAGTACAGGAAGAATGAAAAATTAAAGTTACCTGGCAATTCTGTCATCACATACTTAATGTGATATGTAAGTTGTTGGCATCTTTGCCCTCTGTGGCCCAAGCTGCCTAAGAGCTCCCATAATAGCAGCAGAATGAATGACAGGCCAGATTCTGTGGCATGTGTTTAATTATCAGGCAGCTAACACAAGAAAAGAGCATAAGTCTTTGTGCTTGATGAAGGTTCTGTATATGTATCATTATATTGCCCTTTTACCAGTGAGGTGATTCAAACAGAAAATTCTGCATATTTGTGTATCTTTTTTACATAGTTTCCATGCCTGGAGAGTGATTGAGGTCCTCTATTACATGAATGGAGAAAATTCTTGTCTTTAGTTTCTCTGTGAAGCAGAGGTCTGCTTCTGCCTTGCCTTTTTAAGTCATGATGGGGCTATATAGTTTAAGGTAAAATTCTTATTTTTAAAAATAAAGTTCTACTGTGGTATAATTGACATGCCACATTCTTAAAATTTTAGAATCCACAGTTTGATAGGTTTTGACATAAGTATATACTGTGACATCATTACCACCCACAATCAATATAACAGATGAACAAAGCTGTTACCTCAAAAGTGTTCCCATGCCCTTTGTCATCTCTTTCTTCATCCTTCCCCAGCTTTAAACAGTCATTCACTAATCCATTTTCTGCCGCTATCAATTAGTTGGCATGTTTTTAAAATTTTATATTAATGGAATCACACAGTATATGTATTTTTTTTATCTGAATTCTTTCACTTGGCATAATTATTTCAAGATTCATCCACACTTGTATTCATTGTTATATATAATATAATATATATTACATATATAATACATATATATTACATATATATAATATACACACATACATATACACCTATTTATTGTAAATTGTAATCCATTGCATAAATGTATTACAATTTGTTTATTCTCTCTCTTGGGACATTTGAATTAGTTCCAATTGGGGACTCCTGAAAATAAAGACTGAGCGAACGTCCCTGTTTGAGTCTGCATGGATGTGTGCTTTTCTTTTTTCTTGGTTAAATACTGAGCAGGAGGATAGTTAAGTCATATGGTAGGTGTATATTTAACTTTTTAAAGGAACCGCCAAACTTTTTTTGAAGTGGTCATACCATTTTACTTTCCACCAACAATGTATGAGAGTTCTGGTTCTATAACACTGTGCCAACCTTAGATGTGGTCAGTGTTTTAAATTTTAAGTATTTAAATAGGTGTATAGTGATGGTTCATTATTTTAAATTTGCTTTTCTCTAATGAGTCACTAAGTTGAATATCCTTTCTTGTGTTTTTCATTTGAAACTTTTAGTAAAATGTCTGTTCAAACTATTGTTCTACTTTAAAATAGGTTATTTTCTTATTACTGAGTTTTGAGAATTTTTTAATACATTCTAGATATAAGTCTTCAGTCAGGTATTTGATTGGATCATAGTTTTCCCAGTCCCTATCTTTTAATTTTCTTTACAGTGTATTTTAAAGAACAGACATTCTTAATTTTGGTGAAGTCCAATTTGTACATTCTAAGAGTTTTATAGATTATGCTACTTGTATCACAAACTACACATATTTAAAGTATATAAAGTATATAGTTTCAATATAATGAAAATATCTGTTAATTACCAGAATATACCATATCCATTACACCAAAAAGTGTTCCTGTGCCTAACTCAAGGTCATAAATATATTATCTCTTATATTTTCTTTTAGAAGTCTTATAATTTCAGAGTTTATATACATAACACATTCTAAATTAATTTTTTACATTTATGTTTATGATACATTTTGAGCAGTTTTCTGTTTTATTGCTAATGCTACCCTATTTTGATTACTTTGTCTTTACAATTATTACTGTAGGTCCTCCAGTTTAATTCTTCTTTTCTAAAGTTGCTTTGGCTATTTTAAATTCTTTGCATTTATACTTGAATTTAGAATCCGATTGTCAGTCTCTCCAGAAAGGTATCCCATAATTTTGATTGGGATTGCATGGAAACTACAGAAAAACTTAGAGAAATGTTACATTAATATTGAGTTTTTTATTCCATGAATATGGCACCATTTCCCTCATCTTTCTTAGCACATCTTTAATTTCAGCAATACTTTCTGATTTTCAGTGTACAAGTCTTGTATATCTTTTGTCAGATTTACCTCTAAGTATTTCTTATATTTTCACTTGATTGTAAACAAAATTTAAAGAACTTCAATATCTTATTGTCCTTTGCTAGCACATAGATCAATATATTTGGAGAGTGGATTCTTTACCCTTGCTAAACTCATCAATTAGTTCCAGTAGTTTCTTTTAGAATATATAGTATTTTCTACAGGCTTCATATCATCTGCTAATAAGGATAGTGCACTTCTTCCTTTCTATTTTATTGTCTTTTCATTACTTTTCTTGCTTTACTGCACAGCCTAGAACTTTGAATACAAATTTTAGCATAAATGCCTCATTCCAGAACTAATTATGGCAAAATACACATAGAATAAAATTGACCATTTAAAAATGGTATAGTTCAGTGGCATTAAGTACATTCACATTGTTATGCATCATCCAGTTCCAGAATGTTTTGCCTTCCTCCACTGACATTCTGTACCCAGGGCACTAACTACTTCACCCCCACTTCCTGACAGTCACAGTTCTACTTTCTATTTCTATACGTCTGGTCAATCTTGGTACCTCATGCAAATAGAGTCATATGATATCTGTCCTTTTGTAACAGGTTCATTCTTCTTCTACAACGTCTTCAAATAATATTCTATTATATGTACACACACACACACACACACACACACACACACACACACAGTAGTTCCACAGTACTAACATGGGACTAAATCCAAAACTCCCTGAAAATACCAGAATCCATGAATGCTCAAATTTCTTATATAAAATGGCAGAGTAGGGCTGGGACTGTAGCTCAGTGGCAGAGTGCTCACCAAGCACGCATGAGGCACTGAGTTTGAACCTTAGCACTACATAAAAATAAATAAATAAAGGTATTGTGTCCATCTACAACTAAAAAGATATTTTTAAATAGTGGCACAGTACCTATTTACCTATGCACATCCTCTTGCTTTCTTTAAATCATCTGAAGGTTACTTATAATACCTGTTGCTACATAAATACCATGTAAATAATATCATACGGTATTGTTTATTGAATAATGACAAGAAAAAAGTCTATACATATTTTGTACAGATATAATTTCTTCCTGAATATATTCAATGTGAGGTGGTTGAAAGCAAAGATGCAGAGTCTACAGATAAGAAGGCTGATGGTGCCACGTTAGTTTATCTTTCTATGTTTTCAGGGACACTTGGGTCGCTTCCACCTTCTGACTATTTGAATAATGTTGCTATGAACACAAATGTGCAAGTATCTCTTTGACACCTTGCTTTGAATTCTTTTGAATATCCACCAGAAATGGAATTGTTCAACTATATATTAATTTTATTTTAAAATTTTTGAGGAACAGCCATAATGACTAAATAATTTCACACTCCCATGGATAGTGTGTAAAGATTTCAATTTCTTTACATTCTCAGTAATACTTTCCTTTGTCTTTTTTTTTTTTAAATAATTGGTGTGAAGTATTATTTCATTGTGATTTTGATTTGCACTTCCCTAATGATATATGATATTGAGCATCTTTTCCTGAGCTTGTTGGCATTCAACAAAAGACTTTTAAGGAAATGTCTACTTATTTCCTTTGCCCATTTTTAAAGTCAGGTTGTTTGTTGTTACTGCTGAGTTATAGGAGTTTTTAACATTCTGAATATAAACCTCTTATCAGATATATGATTTGAAACTATTTTGTTCCATTTGGTAGGTTGCCTTTTCACCTGATCTATTGTGTCCTTCAAAGCATACAAGTTTTTAGTTCTGATGTTTTCCAATTTATTTGTTCTTGCTTTTGTTGCCTGTGCTTTTGGTGTAATATCCAAGAAATCATTGTCAAATTTAATGCCATGAAGCTTTTTTTCTGCTTTCTTCTATGTGGTTATAGTTACGGTTCTTCCATATAAGTATTTGATCAATTTTGAGTTAAGTTCTTTGTACAATGTAAGGTAAGAGTCCAAATTCATTCTTTTGCAAGTGGAAATCCAATTTTCTAAGTACCATATGTCGAAAAAATCATTTGACCATATATACTCAAAGGTTCATTCCTGGTTTCTTTGTTTTATAAAACACTTTTTATTTCACCTGTAATTTTTAAAATACACTATCATTCCAGTTTGATACTGCTTTAAAGGTTAAAGATGTCATCCCACTGTTTTCTTGCTCACATTGTCTCTGATGAAAATTTTATAGACATTCTCATTTTTTTATTCTGAACTTATTGTATCTTTTTTTTTGACTACTTTTAATAAGATCGCCTCTGACTTAGGATGATTCTATTCACTATTTCTTTTTCTTTTTTTTTTTTTACAATGGTGTGAAAGTAAAGCAATATACATTTGGTGGAAACTATATTTCAAATTTTGAATTTTAATCTTTTCCCTGGCTAGGCATATGAGATACTCTGTTGCAATTTTGGGCCCTAGTGAGTCACACTTCTGTTAGCTGTGAGATCATAAGGGTACAACCAGTATTCTGTAGTGTAGTGTGTCACTACGGTCTGATATTCATTAAGTTAGGTGTATTAAATGCATTGTTCTATTTAATGGTATTTTGAACTTAAGATGAGTTTATTGTGATACAATCTCACAGAAAGTTCAGAAGTGAAAGCACCCAGAAACCACTCCGGACACAGGAACTCACAAAAGAAACTACTAGCAGACAAGCAGACTGTCTGCTCTTAAGGGCAAAAGAGAGAGAAAGAGCGAGAGAGTGAGAGAGAAAAGAGAGCAAATAGCAGGGGAATTACCCTTAAATAGTGAAAGCCCGCAGGCTAATTGGACCAATAATTGACAAGAAAGTAAATAATCTAGATTACAAAATGGTATGTGAGGAGGGGACAGAATTGGGAGAAATAGCTACAGCCTTGTTCTTTACAAGAAGCATCTTGTTTTATTTTCTCTATCACTGTTTGATATGTCTCTATATTTGATATATAGCTTTCTTTTTTCCCACCCCTCTCTTTCTGTATAGTGTCAGGAGTTGAAACCAGGCCTTAGGCATGCTAGGCGAGTGCTCTACCATTAAATTATACTCTTTTCTTTCTTTCTTTCTTTCTTTCTTTCTTTCTTTCTTTCTTTCTTTCTTTCTTTCTTTCTTTCTTTCTTTCTTTCTTTTGTGTGATTTGAATTAGTGGAGTTCCTTGAATCTATGGACTTATAAAATTTTCATCAGATTTGGAAATTTTCCATTTATAATTTCCTTAAGTATTTTTTTCTGTCAGCCTACATTTTTCCTTCAAGTACTCTAATTATATCTCTATTAGCCTGTTTGAAGTTTTCTCACAGCTTGCTGCTGCTTTGTCCATTTTTCTTTTCAGTCTTCCCCTCCCCCCGATTCTGATTTATTTTGATAGTTTCTATTGCTATGTCTTCATAACAATCATGTCTTCACTAAATTCTTATTTTGAAATGTTCAGTTTATTGTTTATCCTATTGGGTATATTCTTCATCTCAGATGTAGTTGTTTTCACCATTAGGAATTTGATTTGTGTCTTCTTTATATCTCTATGCTACTACATTTTTCAAATGAGAAGACTGATACACACAGATAAGAAACTTGCTTGAGATTTGGGAGTTATTAAGAAGTGTGGATACAAATCCAGACATCCTGGGTATAGTGACTTCACATTTAATTGTTAGTTGTACTCTCATATTTAATAGGCATTATTTTGCCACATTAATCTTTTATTTAGAACCATTCTTGGCATATGAAAAGGACAGAACAATTGTTCATTGTTTTGGTAAAGTGTTGACAACCTGCAGAACTTTCTCAAGATTGAAAATTCAATTCAGATCAGAATTCTTAAAAATTGATCCCTCCATAATTGATCCCTTGATCCCTCCATAATTTTTCTTAAAGCTTTCCCTATCCCTTAGCACAGTACAGGAAAACGTTTTCTCTTATGCATTTCCATTCATCTTGTTCCTATTTCTCTAAGACATTACAAAATTATGTATATGTCTCTGAATGCTGAAAAGAAGGTAAGCTGCACAGTGGGTCAAGTAAAGTTTCAGGGCACAGACAGCTTGCCGATTAGTCCACGGATGTTGCTTAGTTGTTGCTAAAGAAGCACCTCACTAGCGGCCAGCTGGAAGAATAAGTAACCTGACTTCTTACCACAGGAAATGTACCACTGATAGAAGTTGAGAAGTCTTCAGGGGCTAGGTGTGTTTTCATGAGGTTTTTGGTTATGTTGCATAAGGTGGCACAACTCCAGGGGGTGCCCTTCATAGCAATTTTTTTGAATAATAACTCCTTAGAATTATGAAGTCCACAATTCTCACAATGGATACGGCCACCTTTCAGGTGGGTTGTAGATTCAGGTGATCTAAACTTCAGCTCATTTGGAGGTGTGGTCATTAATTCTCCAGCAGGATACATGGAGGTCTGGTGATTCCATGGTAGGCTCTACAGATCCTTCATCTCCTCCAAGCTCAACTGCTTTCTCCCTTCTTGTTTACTGAATCTCTCTTCCTTAGACCATGGGGAATTTTTAGTCTGCCTCAAGGACAGGAAATTTAGCTAATTCATTGATTTTCTTCTTTGCCTCAAGTTCCCTTAGAGGTTGGGCTTTTGAAACTTGAAAACATTTACATTCACTACAGTAGTTAATCTTCCTTGAGGCTTGAATGTTAAAAGATCATATTATTCCATTAGTGGAAGGGAGAGTCTGAAATATTAGAAAAGAAAGAATTTACTGCTATTTCAAATATATTCATCTCCTTAACTGGACTATGAATTCTGTAAAACTAAGGAACATGCTTTTATAAATCAAAGGAATGGGTTTGAATACCATACAGGTTTGGTCAAGCTAAACTGTCAAATCTTTGCATTTCTCATTAGTGTCCTAAGCCAGAGGAAATTCTGTTCTATTATTTCATGCATTCTGAACACTTTTATTTCTGAAAATGTGTTGTATACTTGACTGATAATTCATTTCTGTGGCACAGAGGTGATTTATTTCATAAGATTAATATTAGCTTCCCTAATTTTAGAAATGATTATATTGACTTACCCTTTAACCTGATTATAACATAACCATTTATACTGACTCTTATTCCAAGCTGAGAATGTATGTCTGAATTCTAAGTACTAGGTAAAAGAATCTTATTCTTTACTGTTAAATTGTCACACTTTTCCTGTGCTAAAATTACCTATTTTCAGAGGTGCCTAGGCAATGATATTTAAACACTATTAGAGGTGGTAAATGGAAGTATGAATTTGATATTATATGCTTGGATTTAGAGTTCATACCTAAAATGAAATTTAATGTAAGTAATGTGCAAATTAAGTATGTAAAACTGTAATTAATAGCCATCACCTGCTGGCTATAGATAGAAAGCAACACATTAAAAACCTCATTTGCACATATTCTTTTTAATAGTTAAGAAGTTTAGATTCACACTCTGTAGATCTACATTCTAGTTTTAGTTGTATTACTTCATTTTGTGGCTCTGAGAAAATATTTAAATCCTCCAGTTACCTGTTTTTTTTTTTGTTGTTTTTTTTTGTCTTTATAAAGAGTTGATTGAATTTGATCTGTTGTGGGCTTGCAATTTTTCCATCATTGTCAATTCAGGAAAAAATCTTCAAAACAAATAAAAACGATCAATTATGCATATAGTTTATCCAGAATGGCAATGTTTGAAAGTGTATATAAGATTTATTTTGTTATTTCTGTAAACAGGAATTTCTGAATATACAATAAAGTGCCACTAGGAAGGAATATTGAGACTGGCTATGTTTGTTTTTGAAATTCTTATATTTTTCTTCCCTATTCACCCTCTAAACCACTTAATTGAAAATGTGGTATGTCACATACTTTAGTATTTAAAATGTGACTTTTTCATTGCAAATGGAGGAAAGGACAGCAATGGTTTTAATTTAAAATCTACTTCCCAGTCTTTTTGTTCTGGAAAGGATGAATTTCATCAGCTACTTTTCTCCTCCTGATAGTGGCTATTGAAGTCCTTTACATTTTATTTAGAAAACAACCTGCCTCTCACACACTGCCACCTGCTGGACGTTTCCTCCTGTATCCCACACTGAATCAGTCTTTTCAAACTCCTTGCCTAGCAATTTTCATCAGTTCATTCCTTTCTACTATTGAGACTCACATCTTCAACAAGTGATTTCTGAGAGTTGGAAAACAGTAAGCAGAATTTAAGCCTTTGTAGACCTTATTCTTGATAGTAGATTGTGAGTCACACCAAAGAGTCAGAGGGGCCAAATGTGGTCAGTAGATTCCAGAATGTACATCAATATACTCTATTATCTTTAGGATTCCTTCCAGCTCATAAATTTCTCATTTCACAGACATCACTACCCTATGTACATGTATGATTACATGAATGGTATGAATCTACATTGTGTACAACCATAGAAATGAAATGATGTACCCCATTTGTGTACAATGAATCAAAATGCAATCTGTAAAAAATTAAAAAAAGAATAAGTAACTTAAAAATTTCTCATTTCATGATGGATTATCAGACACAAAATTTTTATTATTCTTTCTGTTTGCCTTGGGCATTAATTTCTGCTAGAATCCTGTGGAATAAATCCATGGGAATTATTTTAGATTGGAATAAACTCTTCTTGGATACCATCTTGGTGGAATCTAATGAGAAAATTAGGAAATAGTATTTTGGAATATTCATAGAGCGTTTGCTACAATATACCCAGAAATGTTCAAGGATTTATTAGACATTTCTTTGAAAACTTCTTGATTGTCAAATTAAGACAGGCTGTTTTTAATTTCAGGACTATTATTTCTCTTGTATAAATGGTATATTATGAATTGTAATGCTTCTAATTGGGATTTTTATAGAACCCTATCTATCATGCCCAACATTGGAAAAATATCATCTTCCTAATCTCCCTGATATTTAGCAACATATTGGCAGAAAATAAGTCTGAAACCCAGGGAATTTATTTAGATCAATAATGGGAATGAAAAGAAATCTCAAGCTTTTCAGTCCAGTCTCAGAAATTCATCACACAGATGTGTTTCTTTCTGCACATTATCATACATTGTTTTATGCAAATTATAGTTCATACCACGTAAGTTTAAAATTTACACAACTATCATCAAATAGTATGCACATTCGTTGAGAATAGCACTGATGCAAATGCCATGGATTTGCTTAGCTCAGGATGCAATATACTTGATGTCTGTCCAGTCATGTTGAAAGACTAATAGATCTGCCTTTGCCTGCCTTTGCCTGCCTTTGCCACTGCAGACTGGCCATCTGCTGAGATGGCTTAGGTAATGGGTTTGGTCATATTCAGAACTATTATACCTGCTTGGCTTAGAAATACATTTATGCCAAAGCACAGTGTGTGTGTGTCTGTTTAAATAATAAGTTTGAATTTTATATTTAACTTCCCAGTAATTTGACTAAAGTCAAGAATGATGTATCTGATTACTTTTAGTATTTGCTAATTAATAAATTGTATTCTCACTAGGAGGGGTATTATTTCTTCTGGGAAAAATACATGATCTCTTCAATCCCTGACTTGAAGGCTAACTTAATAGAAAGTTCCCAGTCCTTTGTGACATTCCTGCCAGGCATTCTGCTTTCAGAAAGTGGTACTTTCAGATTAAGTTGAAATATTGGCATACTGTCTGACAATTGCTACTAATTTCATTTTTAATGGAAAAAATTTAACTAAAACGGGATATTGATTGAATTTTGAAACTATATTTCCTTGGAAGAGGCTTGTCTCATTTATTACAAATTAGAAGCTACTTGGCTGACTGCTACACCTATCAATTTCCTCTCTAAATGTATTCAACAGAATTAATGAAATAAGAATGCTAAATTTCAAGTTTATGATACACTCTTGCCAAGTCATTCAATTTAAGTCTTTTATTTGGGGTTTTTATTTTAGTAAGAAATAAAATTTTAAAAAATCTAATACATATCTGAAAATCTCTTAAACTATTAATATGATAACTTTCAATGCTTTTTTAAAAAATATACGCATGTGGTTTTCCTCTTAATTTTTCTTTGCATATATGTAATTTATCTTAATACTCAATATTGCTTCAAAATGCAAGAGTTGTAGAAAATGTGTAATTCTTTATTCTTACATAAGCCTATTTATTAATCTATAAACGTACTCATTTTTATAGTAATGATTATGTTTCATCACGTCATAACAAAATACCTGAAATAAGCTAACTATATAAAGAAAAGAGATCTCTCTGGTTCAGTTTTGAAGGCTGACAGTCCAAATACTCTGGCATGGGCTCTTATGAGGGTCTCATGGTAAATGACAGCTCAGAACTAGAGGTAGTGCAGGAAGAAGAATCACGTCTCAAAACATCAAACAAGAGAGTGACTTATATTTCAGGGTCAGATTTTTATAACAAATTGATTTTATGAGAACTGACAGGAGACCAGTATACGTTTCTGAGGGCAGTATCCCCAGGGACCTAAGGGCTTCCCACCAGGCCTCACCTCTTAAAGTTTCCACACCCTCTCCCACCACTGCATTGGGAACCAAGCTCCCACCAAATGCAAATGTGGAGGTTAATGGTATCCAAACTATAGCAATAAATACAATGAGTGGAAATTTTTTTCCCCAGAGATAGCAGGAAAATTCATTTTGGGGGTCTATATTCCTATATCAGAAATAGAACAGGAAACTAAGAATCCAAAAAGAAAGCAAATATGGTATATATGAAATTTGGAGAACTACTTTGGTCTAAAACTTTATTCATTGATCATGTAATGATGTAATGGCATTTTATTTTCTGGGAACAAAGGGAAATAACAAAACAGGACAATTATTCTTAAGCAAGGTAGACCAATACACTCTTATCTATCCTCTGATAGGTTTGCAAATATACATTGGGGAATGATAAATAAGTAAAACCTTTTACAAAGGTCTTTTTTCTAAGGAACCCTTGAAGATTTCTCTTTTGATAAGTATATTCCTCTAATTTGTTTATGAAGAGATTAGATCCTTTGTCTGCAAAAACAATTAAAAGGAAACATAGTGTTATTTCACCAGAGTTCAAGTTCTCATGAATTTTTACCATGATGGAGAATATAATTAATTTTCACTAAGGACCTAAAATCATATACTGGAAAAATAACAGAAAATTGGACATGCTCTTGTTGCCAAGAATGAACTAGATTAAACATGCCCCAATGTAGCTAAACTGTAGTCAGGAAATACACTTTCTGTCACCCAATCCTCAATCTCAAAGCTGGAAATATCAGCTTTAGGGCCCAGAACCACTTTTATGACTGACATTCCCCAAATTTGGGCAAAAAGTTCAAAAGAGCCTGTTTGGTAACTATGTTTTTGAATTTACATTTTGTAGAAATTCAGCATATGTGTAATATTTTATCAGTTCTGTTTCTTGATTTGCCCTAGAATTTTCATCTCATTATTTTGCAAATTAAAATGTGGTATCTTCCCTTCCCTCATAGTTCAGAGAAAATAACCTGGAGGTTGAGGACATGAGTGGGTAACAGGAGTTGAGGAACATCTTAGAGGCAAGGGCTGAGGGAAGAACTTGTCAAGAGGAGATAGACTGTCATGACTAAATGACATGTGAGCTTTTAATTTATTTTGTTTTTAAATAAAATGTGACTTTTTACTGAAGTTTTTGAGGAGGCCTACGATGAATAGCATCCTTCACTTATGTTCTAAAACAGTAGGCGATAATTAAAGTAGTAAAGAGGAGCAGGATATTTCTATTCACTGATAGAGGTCAGATTGAACATGTGGTTTTAGGATTGGGGGCCAAATAAACTTGATAATCCTGAAGTTCAAGAATGGATTAGATTTCCTGGCTCAGTGAAAGGAGGAAAAGCCCAGGGTAGACAGAGACACAGAGGAGGGTCTGAAACCCTGTTCCTCATGAGCAGCCCACTCCCTTGAGAAAGATGGACAGTGCTTGCCAGGGGTATTATAGTTCAGTCTTCCCTAATCTGCTTCCTTGGAGTAAAGGTTGGTGAGAGGCCAGCCTATGCTGAGGAATGACCTTTCTTCATGGCAACTTGGAGTGGGAAAATATTATCCCTCTCTCAAATCAATTTATAAAGAAAAGCACGGTCAGATCATAGTGAACCCTCTGTAAAATAATAAGACTTAAATTTTAAAGGAAAGGATATTTTTAAAGAATTTTGAGAACATAAGAGAAATAGATTGGATGTTGAGAAAGATTATTTTGGAATTATATACTATAGAGGAAGATCCCTGGGGTTGGGGGTTAGTGGAGAGAACAGACTGACTGAAGCAAGTGGGTTATTCAAGAAGTTTCTGTCCCCACTGTATCTTAGCTAGATTCATGAGTGTCTCAACTAAGATGACTGAGGAAAGATTAAGAAAAGTACCCTATTGGGGCATCCACAAGATAAATGTAGGATCATGGTAATCATAACTCAAACACTTTTCTTGTTTTAACTTGTTCTCTGGGTCTTGCTACATGTACAGATTTATGTCAAAGTATGACTATTTCTAGGGCTGTTTCAATTCTCTGAATAAAAAGTAGTTAAAAAAAGAAAATTATCCATGTACCTCAGAGTACTGTATAAAGGAGTAACTGAAAAGGATCATAATAAAACACATCATCATAGCAAATATTTTAATTCTTATGTTGACAATCATAGAGTGTTGACACTTGAGTTGTCTTGTCATCTGAGATGACATTCTTTATATAGAATCCTCAGTTTAATTATTGCCTATTACTACGACACCTGTCAGCAGACATTGATGGGGTCCTCATACTGAAAACATTAAATACAGGCAAATATTTATTTTTTTCCCAGAGAAAGCATTTCAAATGCCATTTTAGTGATTAAATTAGGGAGCCAGGGATTAAGAGATGTGAACCTTAATTGGTTTGTTAATAAGTAATTACTCTTTTCACAAAACTTTCCATATAAAATTTAAATGCAAACAATATAGAAGAGGACCAAAGTATAAAGAAAAAAGTATTTAAAATTTACAGCCAAGAAATAACTAAATTTGATATCATTTCAAACATCTTTCTATATATATGCATAGATAGATTTTATAAAAAGTGCTTTTACAGCAGGCATGGTGGTACATGCCTATCATCCCAGGGATTTGGGAAGCTGAAGCAGGAGGATTCAAGGTTCAAGGCCAGCTTCAGCCATTTAGCAAGACTCTATCACAAAATAAACAAAAAACATAAAGGGCTGGGGATGAGATTCAGTGCTTAAGCACCCATGGGTTCAGTCCCCAGTACAAAAAAAAAAAAGTATGTTTAGAAAAATAAATGGATTATATATACTCACTTTTTAGCATTAAATTTAATTTTAGGTACATTTAACGGAAGTAAGTGTCTGTGAAACAGAAGGAATTGCTGAATTATCTGAAGCAAGACATCAGATAAATGTCTACCACAAGAAAGATTTAGTTTTTAAATATCTTCTTGAAGCTACAAAACTCCATAAAGTTTAGAATACCCATTTATTTCTTTGTTCGTCTGTATTTAATAACACTTCCCCACTTTAGACAGTACCAGAAAGGTGAAGAAATCAGATGGCAGGTTCACATGTTGTCCTACTTTCCTGCTTGGGCATATGTGCACCTTGACATTTCTGCCTGAATCCCTTATGATTATTTTTAAACCTTTGTAATTTTGTTATTTTCCTAAAGATATCTTTGAGTTACTTGTTTCGCATCAGGTTTTTGTATCCTATTTCCTAGGGACTCTTTCTAATTCAGGTAACGGTCCACTTTTATTTCTTGGTACATAGTGAGCCATTTTGACTCCAGGTTCGATTTTTGAGTTTGATAATCTTTTCCTCTGTAGTTTGACCGCCCACTCCATTACACTTCTTTTGTTTTCCACATTGTGATCACCAGTTATCTATCAGAACACTTTATCTCTTTCATATCTATCATCCTCTTAGTAATTGCTATTTTATTTTGTATGTTATCTCTGTACTTAGTTGTTTTTTTGTTTTTTCTTTTTGTCCCTCATTGTTGCCTTTCTGTTTCTTTTTGAGCTCTGTCAGCTCATTTGTTCATCTTAAAAGACATAGACATAGCATACTGTTTGAATTACTTTTTTAATCATATTGAATGATCTGTCTAAATTTTTCATCTGTTTTCTCTGTGACATTTTTTCAAAGCTTTTATGCATAAGTTCTAGAATAATTCCTTTCTGCTTGTTAACTCACTTAGTGAGACCAGTTATCTGCTGAAAAATAACGAGGGAAGGCGTGGCAGCAGGCGATGCTGAAGAGACACAGGCATTGAGGTTTTGTTCTGATCCTCTGACCGAAAGAGGAGCTTGGTTATCTCCCCCACTGTGCATGGAAAGTATGACTAATATGGCTCTTTTCTGTCTCTTTGATTCCCCTTGTTTGCAGTGATGTCCACATGTTAGATCCTCAAATGTTTCCAAAATGAACTTCTTTTTTGAACTAGTAAAGCCAAAGAAGATGAGATTTTTACATAAATTATTCTTAACTCTCATTTCAAACACACACACACAAACACACCATCTGTATCATGTATAGCTCACAAGAATGTCGGGCAGAAGACAGAGTGGCAGTTGAGAGAGAGCCCAACATATTTCCTAATTGCTTTAATATTTATGAATGTGCATTCATCCCAATTGTTGCACACAGGCTGACTGGAAAGTGATGATAATTTGGAAGCTTCTTTCTCCTTTCCAGAGCTTGATTTCTAGCTCTGTGTAACTTGCAGTTAATGAAGTCACACATCGAAGGCCAGCAGTGCCTAGCAACACATTACTCTTAATTCCCAGAGAGCCTCATATGCCCAGAGCAGCCAAGACAAACTAATAATGGTTTGCTTTAGGTTCAGTTTTAACGGGTTGATATGGAACTTGATTGTTGTCTTAAAGGGAGGAGGAAAAGACAGATCCCAGGATGGTCTGTCACCACTCTGGAGAGGAAGTTTCCCCTCCTGAATGATCAAGTGATCCTGAATTTTCATGTCAGTCAAAACTGCCTTTAAAAGGAATTTGTCTAGCTAGGTCACATCCCTCTGTTTAACTTTCCTTTCTCTCATTCCACAATTAGCAATTATATTTTGGGGAAATGTGATTAGAAGCAACATGCTATGAGATAAAAAGCCTGGATGGAGAGTGGCTTCTCCAGGAAATTGTTACTGACAGCTTCATAAAGTAGAGAAATTTATTTTTGTTTCCTGCCAATCAAAGTAATATGTGCCAGTTGTGGAAAATCTCATCAATACCCGAATGAATCAGGGAGAAAATCACATTCATCCACTTTCTCACTCTTTTTGGAAATAGCTGCTTTAACATTTTGTTATATTTCTGCTCAGTCTGTTCCTACGTGCATGTCTTATACATTGAGATTATACTGTCTGTGCAACTCAATTCTAACTTTTTCACTGAACACTACTTTATCAACATCTTTCCACATTATATGCTCTTAGGAAACATAATTTGTAATCACTGAGTAACTATCTAAATAAATGAATATATCATAATTTATTCAGTTCCCCTATTGTTGGTATTTATGTTACATCTACTTTTTTTTGCTATTGTAAATAACATTGCAATGAAAAGTTGAGGGGGAGCATAAATATTTGCCTTAGTGTTAGTATTTTTTTTTTCTTATGGCAGATTTCTGACTTACTGGCTCAAGGAGTATAAATATTTTAAGCATTATGCCAAATATTTATTATTCAGGTTTGACACACGTTTATTTTAACTTTCTAACTTGTCTTTGTGATTTAGCATTTGTTGTTAGAAGGATTTGTGTGTCTCTAAAATGTCATTAGACTCCCAAATATAGGGCAGTTCATCAGTACCGTTTAGAGATGTGTGTGTCTGTGTGTGTGTGCATGCATATGTATACCTGTGTATGTATGCATGTAATGAGTAAACTAGTGTTTGCCTGTCTCTGTGAAGTATCAGTTCTGTGAGGTGTTAAAGCATGTACTGAGGGGAAAAAATGGTTTATGTTCAAATAAATACAGCGGTTACTGGCTTAACTGCTGCTACATTTGCCCTGTCTGCCTATTTGTCCAAGGCTAACATCAGCCTGAAAAGAGCATCAGTGAATTGTATCAAACTGGAATAGAATCTCTGACTTAGTTCTTAGAAGCAAATATGCCACAGGACTGGCAACCCAAAATATAGCTCTTTCAAATGGCGAATGCTTTTGGTAGTCTATATGAAGTGCAAGCAAACAAATGTTGAATGGCTCATCTTGCATGGGAAGGCATAGAAGGGAGATAGTTATGTTTGAAGGCTGCTACATCTCTTTCAGGTCAGTGGCTCACTCAAATTAATTGTATCAAATCCCAAGAGCCTAGGAGATCAAACCGAGATCCACAAACTGTCTGTATATATTTTTCATATTCTTTTTCACATACTAGTTTGGAAAGAATCACAATTTCATCAAAAGAAAAACAGATATTAATCAGTGATCTCCCTATTTTATTTTCCCATGTAATAAAAGTGATTTGGTGTCCTAAGTGGACAATAGAGAAGATCCAGGATGTTGTTTGTTATTTAAAGAGGTTTCTTCTCAGTCGGTAATATTTTTACTTCTCTTTGGTTCTCTGGAATGGTGCATTTCTTTATACTTTGATGTAAGTGTATCTAGGTCTCTAATGTAGTTTAATGGTTAGAAAAGACGGTGTCGGCATTTGTGATGGTCTTGCTTCTTTCTTCAGGGAACTATTTGGAAGCAGTTTTTGGTTATTTGCAAGATCTTACACTGATGATGGCTGCCAAGAAATGAAAGGCATTATTATTTATCCAGAAAACCTGTGAAGTATTTATCCAGAAAATTGGAGAAGTTCTTATGTTGAATATAGTCTTATTCTTCCTGAAAAGGGAAGATAAATATTTGTTAAATAATTCAATGTAACACCCATTTGTAAAGGTCACGTGAAAATTAATCAGACCTTTGTTTTAATCAGAAACACTTCTTACTTATTTAGAAAACATTTGCATTAGCTACAGAAACTAAAAAGTATTCTTCTTGTTTATGTTGCTAAAGTAGTTTCTAGGGTTCAAGCATTGGGAAATAACAAGGTGGTTAATAAATGTTTCATAAAGAAGGAAAACTATAGTGGAGATAATGGAAAGTTCTCCAATAAAAATTATAGGGAAGGGAATTATGCTCAATCTTTTTTCTTCACAGGATAAGATTTGTTTCTCTTTAATTTCCTGTTTTATCCTAGTTTGGCATTTTGGAGATATACAGAATAGGTCTAATTCTTCTCCCAGTAATAGCCCTTTATCCATTTGAGAATAGCATAGAATCGTCCATTTATATTTGTTCAAAATATTTCTTTAATACCACATACACATACATGTAACATTTGCCAAGTGTATTTGTCCTTACATGCATTTTTTATAGTTCATAATAATAGACAAATGAGATTGTATTTTATTTTTTATTTTTATTTTGGCAATGCTAGGTATAGAACCCAGGGCCTTGTGTATTCTAGGCAAGCATGCTAACACTGAGCTATAGCCTCAGCAACAAATGATATTATTTTAGATAATTACCTTGGAAATAATTTTTATGTCTTTTCAATAAATAGGACAACATACATGTATGAACAGATATTTCCACCCATTTTTGTGAGTCAAAGTGAAATTACAGGAGTCTGGAATAGATATTCTCCTGAAGGCCCTTCTTTTCTTGTTGGCCCTTCCTGAAAACTATTAACCTCCCCATTTCAGTCCTGAGAAATGCATTGACTCACTGAAATTTCTTTTGGAATTTGAAGTCTAGGAGTGCCCAACGCTGCTTTTGCCTACCTCGAGTCTACCTGTCTTTATAAATGTCAGAATATGCAGTTTAGAGACATATTGTAAGGTATGCTTTTTTGCAAATCATCCCACAGATGTGGACAGTAGTTTCCACAGAATCAGACAAACTGCTGCTTATTTTTGTGAAACCCAGTCCAACACTCCTTTCATCCACTCACTGTCCTTATTTTATTATACTAAATTCATTAAAAAATCTTCAAACATTTCTGGACTTCATAAGGCTGCAATCAACGCCCAACATTTATTTTGAGGACAGGCGGTGTTTAAAGGAAATGTGATCTCTAAACAGGGCTTCGAAGTTAAATAATACATGTAAGGCATTGGGTTGTTTTTAAATAATTTATGTTGTAATAATCAGAAGGAAGAAGGTCATCTGAAATCAGAAGTAGAGGTAAATGATAGCTCACACACCTGTGAATCAAAAAATGAGAGATTACTGAGAAAAGATACATTTACATTCTTAAAAATAGAACTTAGAGAATCAATTGTCTTTAGGTCAAATTTATATGATTGCAATTATCATTGTAATCTTACATATGACTCTTAAATGCCAAAAATTAGTTGGGCTAATTATTGATCTCAATTAAAAATTAAAAAAGGATTTAGCACTCTTGTATAACATCAATGTTGATTTCCTCACCAACTCTAGGACATATAGTCCTTGATGGTAAGTTAATCCTCCTCACTCATGGAAACTGTGGAAAGTCCCCCTAGCTTAGCCCCACTCCAAGAACTCTGGGAAGTATGGGAAACACAGGGTTGAGAAGAGGTTAAGACTATAGACCACAGAACCAAATTGCTTAGTGTCAAAGCCTGGTTCAGTCACTTGAGAGGTACCAGTCTTCAGGTAAATAACAGCTTCAATTCATCAATAAAAGAACTAATAATGGTTCCTGTCTTACTGCATTTTGGTATGAGAAATAGATGGATTGATATCTGTTAATCATACAGAGTGTTGCCTATAGTTAGTGTTATATAGATATTTGTTAAAGAAAATCAAATGAGGGGACCAGGGGATTCTATTCTGTTTGAAAAAGGTTTGAATGTAAATGTGCTGACCTGGCAAAGTGAAAATTAGAAAACCGAGAGGAATTAATAGAATAGTGCTCTGGCTCATGAAGAAAGTTTCTTTCTAGTGCAGTTAGGGAGGCTGGCATATAAAATTAACAGTATCTTTCAATACATATGTAAAAGAGCTATACACTTGGTACTGAGAGAAAAAAAATGACCAAGCAGAAGTGTTATTGAAGAGACATTTGGGCCTTATGGGATGGAATCTGTCAAGAACAAAGAAATGAGGGAAGAATATGTACAAATGGCAGAGGTACAAAGAACACTGACTGTGAAATGAGGTTTGGTTCAGATTTTAGGGCAAGAAGAGTGATGGAAAATAAGGCTGGTAAGTAGAATGGGGGTGAGGGTATAATTGTTCATATTTTGTCCTACCAAGGAATTTTGAATTTACCTTGCAGGTAATGGGAAGGTTGAAGGTTCTTTTCAAGAATTTATGTGGAAAGAAATTTCCAGATGTAGAGAATTAATTGATACCTCCCTATAACTTTTCTCAGTCACTTCAGTTACCCATGCTTGTAATCTATGTTTCATATTTAAACTGCCAAAGAGAAGGAGGGGATTTTTTTTTTTGCAAATTGCATTTTAAAAATATCATTTAAAATCACTTCACATATTTGCAAATATTGATTTTTTCTGCCTAAAAATTAAAAAAAATAATTTTGGCATTTTTTTCTATTTTGAAAAACTATGTTAATTAAATAAGTTCAGATACATTCAAAGGAAATTATCTACTTTTTTTTCTTTAAAGCACTTACATTTTTTTTTCCCCAGAAGAAGAAAGCACTGTTGGTCAGATCTCTTACAATTGTCACACAAGAAACGTGACTTGTTAGCTCCTTACTGATGATTATTGTGCTATAACCTGACACTTCTAATTGTCTTTTTTGGTTCTAGTGAACCGCAGTCAATAAGAATTCCACAAATTTCTTGGCCAAGACAAAGTTACAAGTTTGGTTCAAGAGTAGTGAGTTAGACTTTGTTGTTTTTTTATCCTACCTCCTTTTTTCTAAGTTTTACTAATAGGCAAATTGCCATCTTTTTTGTATCCTAAGTAACTCCTCCATTGGTTATGCATTAGAACACACAGCTGTATCTGAGTTCTTTTCTGATCTGTGTCTCTCAATTCACAATACCTATGTGTTCATTTTAAAGCAGTTCTCCAGTTATGCAGAAGTTATAGATCCTGTTAGAAGATGTCACCTATAGTTTATAGAGCAAAAGTTTAAAGGAACTACCTTTTTGAATAATAATGCCATGTATAGATTTCTGTTAATTATGAACTATCAGGGTATCATAATGATATTGAGCAAATATCTCATGATTTGGATGCAGAATATAAGTTGAAAAATACAAAGGAAATAAAATTGGTGAATTATTCTCTGCCTCCCCCACATTTTTCATTAACTTTTTCAAGGTATAATTACATGCACAATAAAATCTTTACATTTTAGATTCATAGTTTGGTGAGTTGAAAACTGAATTATTTCAAAATCAACCTACATTATGTATATCATGCTAAAGCATTCTGTTTCATTCCTTTTCAATCATATTCCTATCTTCAACTCTAGGTAATGACTTTCAATCATTACAGACTAAATTTGCCTTTTCCAGAATTTTCTTTTAATGGAACCATAGGATACATACTCTTTTGTGTTTATCTTTTTCACTCAGCATACTGGTTTTGCAATTCATCCATATTGTGGAAATTAATAGTTTAGCACAATTTCTTGTTGGGTGGTACATTATGGAAATGCCGAAATTTGTTTAGTGCTTTACCCATTTGTGGAATTTGTGTTATTTCAAATTTACTAGTACAAATAAAGCTGCTATAAGCATGCATACATAATTCTGTGTGTTCCACATGGTTTCATTTTTCTTGGGTGAATATCTAGCAATGCTACATTATCTGGTAAGCATTTGTTTAATTTTTTTGTAAGAAACTGCCAAATTGTTTTCTAAAGGAGCTATGCCACTTTACATTTCCAACAATGTGTGAGATTTCCTCTTCCATATTCTTCACAATATTTGCAATTATCAATATTTTTAATTTTTATTATGCTACTGTATAGTGATAAATTATAAGGTTTTTTATTTATTTATTTAATGGCAAGAATATTGAGCATATTTTCAGATGCTTGTCATTCATGTTTCCCTGTTTTTTAGTTAAGTTGATACACACACATTTATTTTCTGCTAATAATATCAATTATTTTACAATGGTAATCTTAAATTTCTAGGATTAACCCCATTTAGTCATGATTCTATCCTTTTTATTATTACATTTTTGCATATATCTTAAAATATATTTTCATCTGTTTATGATATATAATAATCTGAGGTTATATTTTCCTATATCTTTTAGGTTTGTTGCTGTATTAACTCTGACTTTTGAGTTCAGAGTAGCCTATAATCAATGTCTAGTCTAACCTATTATTAAGGCAAAATCCTTCTGAAGTTTCTACTGAATGTCCAATGAGGAGTCTACTATTTGACTAGTCAAAACTCAGATGTCCCTTTGCTGTATGTGAACTCCTGCTCAAATTTTAGCTCCCAAGTTATCTGCTCTACCCTTCATATCATGACTTTGTATTCAGCAAGAATGAAGGTGGCTCTTGAGTATTTCTGTAGCTCTTTCTCTTTGGAGTACCTTCTCTGGAACTTCACCCTTCAACTTTCAGCTACCCAGCCTGTGGCACTCAGGTCTGTTTTCTAACTCAGTGAGACATCTATGCTCTGCTTTGGATCCTCCTTCCTGCACCAGGGCTTGGATAATGCCTCTAATAGGACTTTAGGGAGATTGTAGGGATCATCTTATTTATTTCCGTTTTCAGGGAATAGCATCTATGCTTCCTGTGATCTAATGTGTGATCATAGTTTTAAAATGTGATTGGTCCAATTTTCAAATTATTTACTGTGAGAGGGTAAACCCTTTCCCTTTCTGCTCTCCTGGTCAGAGATGGAACTCCTGTGCCCTACTTCTTGTTGTTCAGCATCAATTGAGTTAAGCACAGCATCTGATCCTGTACCCTTTGAGTGAAGTGAATGAAACACTCCGTGAATGAATGAAGTGCCTTATTCTTTTTTATTTGACTATGTAACATGTTATCTTATTTGAAAGAAGCCATAAATATGCTTCCATTTATCAATTGGATAGTCACCAAAAAGTTTGTCTAAAGATAAGATTTAAAAACATGGCAGGGATCCCTTCAAAGCAGACTATTTACTTAAAGGTCCACATATTATTTACAAATGATAAAGTGTTTCTGGCTCATATTTTTAAACAATTTTAAAAGTATAATACATGTATTTAACCACTGTTTTCTCCAACCTCAGTAACAGTACATGAATAAAAACAAAATAATTCTTAAGTTATTTGAATATATGCAGCATGCTTTTAATAATTTTAACAGTAGGCCTAACTTAGGAATGGAGAAAACCATGGCCAATATACCTATATTGCTGTAGTGGTGATATATCAAATGCTATAAAGGTGATATTGATGATCAACATCAGGAGGACATATATTTCACAAGTATGATTTTCGAATCATGATGTGAACTTGTACTACTCATCAATACTTATTTTGTCCATTACTTTCATGAATATAAAAAATAAATCAGTAATAGAATAATTGCTCAAAGTTAGAGTTTAACCTCTAAATGCCATTACTGAAGCAAGCTAGTTATTTAATTTAAGGAGTCAGACTGTTGACTTTAACCTCTAATCAACAAAGCATATCAACCAGTCATTTTGTGTGTTCCTGACATTGAGGTATAGTGGGAATATAGTTTGAAAATTATTAATGTGCTTTTCTCTTTTGCCTTTTTGCATATAAGACCTTTGCCCTGGTTTCCCAAAGGTAGACATTACCTGGGACTATATTAGGACAAATAATGCAGAATACAAAGAGAAAGACTTAGTTAATATTCTGCTCTGACATGAAAAGAAAATTATACTATGTTAGCCTTACACATCTTCTTATAGATTTGAAAGGGGGTTGTCCAAATTTCTTTATTTCTTCCCTTAGTTTGAAGAACTATTTTCATAGTTTTCTTCGACAATGGAAAAAGACACCCTTCTTCTATGGTAGACATTCTCTAATAGCAGAAGGATATAACATAAGGAATAAAAGAAAGCCCACTTCCTACCTAGTCTAGTCCAGGAATTTGCATGAAGAAGGTTGGAGAGAAAAGAAGTTACCAAAGCACTTAGATGCATGTATGCTAGTTTTGTTTTGGGACCTTGGTCAGGGTTAAATCAGAGGTTTCATGAATTTAGGGGGCTCACTAAAGTTGGGGCTCTTGACTTAGTATTTATTTGGGTCTCTGGGAGGAGATTACCCACATTAAAGTGGATGGTATACCAGGGATCAGATGGATACATTGAAGTTTACATTCCCTGAGTTGAGAGAAGGTATTGCAAAGACAAGGTGATTCCAATAGCACATGCTAGGGTGGACAGATCAATCAGGGTTTGGGTGGAACAAAGGCCTTAGGCTCAGCAAGAGCGGAAAGCAGGCTGAGAGAAACGTGATATGGTTGATGCTTCCTGTGAGGGATTCTAGAACCGAAGGTTGAGTCATGTCTTATCAGCTCTAACCTGCAGAAAAGGAGGAGAGCCCATGGTCAGCAAAATCCACTGTCTTTAGAATGGAGGACCACAGAGGGCACATATCTGAAAATTCATGAGGAATCATTTCTACCAATGACATGAGGACAGTGATGCCCACTAGGGCATCTGTACTGTACACTCTGTCCCCTGCACATGCAAATTTCTTAGAGAAGAGGCTCAGAAGGCTGAGACAGGAGGATCTCAAGTTTAAAGCTAACCTCAACAATGGCAAGATGCTAAGCAACTCAGTGAGACCTTGTCTCTAAATAAAATACAAAATAGGGCTGGGGATGTGGCTCAGTGGTCGAGTGCCCCTGAGTTCAATCCCCAGGACCAGAAAAAAAAAAAAAAAAATCCTTAGAGAAGTTAGAGGCATAGAATATGAGACCATGAGAATTTTGCTCCAAAGAAACTGAACCATATTCACACTGGGCTAATCTTTAATCTGGATGGGATAATGAATTTTTTGATCCTCATTTACTGAGGCCCAAACACATGGCTTATCTGAGGTTAGGAGTTAATTAGAATAAAAAAAAGAAGTTTCATTTTGTCTGCATGTTTCACTTGAATGAAAATAAATCATTTAAATTAATGATTTAAAAAATTAATGTAAATTTTAGACAAATTATCGTGTTTATCTTGCTCTCATTGAAAAATTTAAAGTACACAAAATACTATCTTAAGCATGATTTAGTACATTCATATGAGTGTTATCATTTTTTGCCATCTACCATCTGTTCTTCTCATCTTCCATGCACACCCACAATACCATCACTAATTTTTCAAAGAATTGCTTTTTTTTATTAAACTTACACAGGAAACAGGCTTTTCCAGTTTTTTAATGCATACTAAGCAACAATCAAGTTGGTAGGGGAGAATGAATTTATTCTGCCACCCCTGTATAAGAAGGAACCCAAATATCTTTAAGATACAGTCTCTGCCCTCAAGTATATCACTTAATCAAGAAGAAAATTTCGGTATACATGTTGACTAGCATGCCAGGTGTCCTATGATGGGAGATAGTTATTTAGTGGTGGAGTAAATGAATGCCACAGAATTTAACAGGAGGAAGAGAAAAGTGGAACCTGGGAGCACTAAGAAAATGATCATCAAAGATAAAGTTCTGCAAACACCATAGCATTATTCTTTATGACTGAATGGTATTCTCTTGTGTATACATACCACAGTTCTTTATTCATTCATCTATTGAAGGGCATCTAGGTTGGTTCCACAATGAATTAAGCTACTATAAACATTGATGTGGCTGCATTACTGTAGTATGCTAATTTTAAATCCTTTGGGTATAAATTAAGGATTGGGATAGCTGGGTCAAATGGTGGGGTGGGTCCATTCCAAGTTTTCTGAGGATTCTCCACACTGCTTTCCAGAGTGGCTGCACCAATTTGCAACTCCAGCAATGTAAAAGTGTGCCTTTTTTCCACACATCCTTGCCAACATCTATTATTGTTTTTGTTCTTGATAATAGCCATTCTAATTGGAATAAGATGAATTCTTAGAGTTGTTTTAATTTGCATTTCTCTAATTACTAGAGATGTTGAATACTTTTTCATATATTTATTAATTGCCTATATATCTTCCTCTGAAAAAGTGTCTGTCCAGTTCCTTGGCCCATTTATTGATTGAGTTCTTTGTATTGGAGAATATCATGCAAAGTAAAATAAGTCAATCCCAAAAAACCAAAGGCCGAATGTTTTCCCTGATAAGTGGGGTGGGGGTGAGAGAAGAATGCAGGAACTTTAGATACATAGAGGGAAATGGGGGGGGTATGAAAAATGGTGGAATAAGCAGGCATCATTACCCTACGTACATGTATGAATACAGGAATGGTATGAATCTACATCGTATACAACCATAGAAATGAAAAGATGTACCCCATTTGTGTACAATGAATTAAAATGCAGTCTGTAAAAATAAAATAATCATAATCATAATAAAAACTATCCTAAAAAAAGAATAAATGCAGAGGTATGATGGAGAAAATAAAAAAGATAAAGTTCTTGGGGTGCACCATGAAAGAAGTTTGGAAAGATGGAGAGGATAAAGGAGGTGATCTCATGAGTGGGCCTCACATTTCCTGGTACACCGGACCCAGTCAAGTACATGCTGTAGAAGATGTGGAGCCATCTATGGTCAAGACCTCAGTCTGACTTACTGTGCGTTCTTCCACGAGAAACTCTGGCTCTTTGAATCCACTTCTTCCCTTCTTTGAAAGTATGGACAATAATACCAAATCATAGTACTTTTGAGGGTTAAATGAAATAACTTAAAAAGGGCTGCATCCATATCAGTTGCACAGCTCAACTATGAAACCTAACTCTGTTTCCTTCCTTTTCATCATCGCCTTTCATCTCGACTCAGCATTTCTTTTAAGATGATTTTGTTCTGGCTAGAGTCTTTTCTTTCTGTGATTACCTTATATCACATCTTTTCAATTTCTGTTTAAAAATTTGGAAAGTGTTATTTAAAACAAATGTTTCTTAAAGGAATCACTAAATCAAAAGTACTTAATTCAACTGCCTCAGATTTAAATAAAAGTAACATTTATCCTTTTTACAAGTTCTACCTAAAACCCAAAATACCACATGCTATTTTTTGTGAGTATAATAGTTAAAATTATTGCATATATTAGGGACTTTGCCTTACAGACATACCTTTATTATCATCTGTGAATATGGTTATTGTATAGTGCTGGCTATATACTATTTTAATTGCATAGTGTGTCAGGGAGTTAGACACACAGTAATTTGGTCCAGACTTCTGTCAGGTCAGAGAAACTTGAGCTCAGCTCTTCCAGGGTTTGCTTTACACCTCCCTAGTCCTCAGGTTAAGGTGGAAGTGAGGAGTTATGCACAGACGGAATTAATAAATTTATTGAGTTCAGATTATAATTAATGAGATGAGGTAACCACTCATAATCAAGTTTTCTGCTAGAAATAAAAATCCACCTGCTTTCTGAATGCTTGTATGTTAATCCCCAAACTGTAAAAACTTATTTCTTAAGAATTTTGTAGATTTGACATAGAACATGGGAACTTGCCAACAGACATCAGCTAGTTTATAACTAAACATGCAATGTAGCAGGTGGGTTATGACAAGGAGGGACCAAAACACACACACACACACACACACACACACACACACACACACATATATCTCACTCACACTTATTTTCTCTCTCTCTCTCTCTCTCTCTCTCTCTCTCTCTCTCTCTAATCTATAGGAAGTGGAGTAGCTAGAAAGAGCAGAAACAAAGTATTGGAATAGTCTTTTCTCTTGTCCTGGTTTTTTAATGCTTGTATCATTCCTGAACAATTAGAGTCTTGCTGAGGTTAGCAAAGATGTTGACTTTTTGATACTTCCTTGCTCTTTTCTACTTATGCTCACAACTCATTATGAGCATAAATTGTGTGTGTACTTTTGTTTAAGGAATTGTTTAAGCATGTCAGGTTCTCCTGGTTCATAAACAAAACTCAGAATTAGCAATCTGAACTGGGTAGAAAGAGGAAGTCAGTGCTTGAATATCTCTGAAAAATATCTCTGCATGTGAATTCCAAATGTCCCAGAATATCTGCTTCTGTTACTAGATACTCACTAAAATCCCACTTTCCTTTTTTTATCATGTCTCTGGGACTTCCTAAGATAGAAGGGCTTGGAAGAAGGTATAATGCTTCAAGAACCACTAAGAATTTGTCATTTGCCAGTTAATGTTTTTTGCAATCAATGGTTCTGGGAGGTATAATCAGACTTCTTGGTTTCTGGGCTTACATGAAGTTTTAGCGTTTTACTCTTGGTTATCAGTAAGACTAAGGCCTTATTCCTGGAATATTTTCAAATTTATCACATGCACGGGTTGGCTGTGTTTTGGTATCAACCCCTGGTTTCAAAGTGCTGGTCTAAAGACGGGGGCCTGTCAGTAACTAGGGTTCTAACAGTTTAAGATAAAATGAGAATAATTTTGGTCTCCCACATTTATGGGAGCAAATATTTCAATGTCCATGAAGTCCCCAAGTCAGGAAATTATTACCCTATAATATACTAGGACAAATAAACAAAACAATAAAAAGATCCAGTGGTATTTTAACCCACAGTGGCCTAGAAACACCAGCGCAAATTCTAATGTCAGCAGATGCTCTCTGTTCTTATCTCAGCACAGAGTAAATCTTTAAGTGTTAAATTTAAAATATTGACTAGCAACATTGGCCATTTGGAACTAAAAGAATGGTGCAATGTAAATCAGATAATATTTTAGATTATGCTTCTGTAAAAAATAAAGATATGCTATTGCTAATTACATTTTCAGAAATTATTTAGGAAGTTTACCTAGAGGAAGTGAAAACTAAAAAGGGTTTTATAACAAATTAATTGGGAGAGTCAGATAATGTCACCACTGGATCATCAGTTAACAAGCATAACATTTATGCACAATTCTGTCAGCTTGTATATTATTGGTGATTCACTTACTCCATTACATATCAACCTGTGTGTGGCTATTAGAGGATGACTGACAGACCTTGACATGCCACTAGACATGACTAACAGTCAGGGAATCTATGATTTTTTTTTATTTAGCAAAGGCCTGTGATTCTGAGCTTCAAGGATCCAAATGAAGTCCTTTTACTTATTTTGTCAAGACTGTCACACATGTCCAGGCAGCAACCACTTGTCTAGTTTTAAAGCCTTTTCAAATAATGCAGTTCACCATTAATATATGGTTTATCCATGTATTACTCAGTTAAGGTTATTAAATTGGGTGACTTTAATAATGGTATCATAGACCAAGTGGCTTCCCAGGCAGGGAACGCACCCTCCACCCCCAGATAACCCTTAGATAACTATTTGACTTGATATATTCTGTTCTTCTAATGACTAATACAAGGTGATACCTGTAGGTAACTGGAGGTTTATGAACAAAAGGTCCTAGGTCTCAAAAAATGTAGCAATAAGGACAATAATTATGCCATGTTTACTATGAACTGTTGTATATGTTAGTAACTAAGGACATTGTATATTTCACTTCATAAACATTTTAAAGAGCACATGAGATAACTGCTATTATTTTTATCATCTCCATTTTTCAGATGTGCAAACTGAGGCATAAGAGGTTAAATTTCCAAAGAGATACTGAGTGGAGGATTCAAGTTGTCTGGCTGTAGAGTGCAAAGATTGAATCCTTTGATTTGTTGTGGATGGTAGAAGTGTAACCTTCACATAGAAAGGGTATCATTATATTTGTTTTCTTTTTAAATTTTATTTTATTATTATTTTTTAATTTATCTTTTAATTTTTTATAGACTGCATTTTGATCCATTGTACACAAATGGGGTACATCATTTTGTTTCTATGGTTGTACATGATGTAGATTCATACCATTCATGTAATCATACATGTACATAGGGTAATGATGTCTGTCTCATTCCATCATTTTCATACCCCCTCCTTCTCATTTCCTTCTACATAATCAAAAATTCCCCCATTCTTCTCTCACTCCCCACCCTTCCACCCCCATTATATATCATTCTCCACTTATCAAGGAAAACATTCGGTTTTTTGATTTTTGGGCTTGGCTTATTTCACTTAGCATGATATTCTTCAATTCCATCCACTTATTTGCAAATGCTTAACATTATTCTTCTTTATGGCTGGATAGTATTCCATTGTGTATATATACCAGAGTTTCTTTATCCATTCATCTGTTGAAGGGCATCTAGGTTGGTTCCACAATCTAGCTATTTGAACTGAGCTGCTATAAACATTGATGTGGCTGTGTTACTGAAGTTTGCTGATTTTAGATCCATTGGGTATAAACCGAGGAGTGGGATAACTGGGTCAAAAGGTGGGTCCATTCCAAGTTTTCTGAGGATTCTCCATACTGCTTTCCAGAGTGGCACCAATTTGCAACTCCACCAGTAATGTTTTTACATTACAAGAGTATCCCTTTTCCCCCACACCCACGCCAACATCTATTATTGTTCGTGTTCTTGGTAATAGCCATTCTAATTGGAGTAAGATGAAATCTTAGAGTTGTTTTAATTTGCATTTCTCTAATTACTAGAGATGTTGAACACTTTTTTATATATTTATTAATTGCCTGTGTGTCTTATTCTGTAAAGTGTCTGTCCAGTTCCTTGGCCCATTTATTAATTGGGTTCTTTGTATTTTTGGTGTAAAGTTTTGTAAGTTCTTTATAAATTTTGGAGATAAGTGCTCTATCTGAAGTGCATGTGGAGAAGATTTTCTCCCACTCTGTAGGCTCTCTCTTCACATTCTTGATTGTATCCTTTGCTGAGAAAAAGCTTTTTAGTTTGAGTCCATCCCATTTATTGATTCTTGCTTTGATTTCCTGTGCCCTAGGAGTCTTGTTGAGGAAGTCTGATCCTAAGCCAACATGATGAAGATTCGGGCCACTTTGTCTTCTATTGGGTGCAGGGTCTCTGTTCTAATTCCTATGTCTTTGATGTTTTGTGCAGGGTGAGAGAGAGAGGTTTAATTTTATTTTACTGCATATGGATTTCCAGTTTTGCCAGCACCATTTGTTGAACAGGCTATCTTTTCTCCATTGTATGTTTTTGGCTCCTTTGTCTAGTATGAGGTGACTGTATTTATGTGGTTTTGTCTCTGTGTCTTCTATTCTGTACCATTGGTCTGCTTGTCAATTTTTCTTTTGTCTGTTGTTGAATCCCTGTATGATCTGTTAAAGAACATTACATTCAACGTAGACTTTAGTTAAAGATTTTGGGAGGGACCTAGATTGATAAGAGAACAATGAAAGAGTTGAAAACACAAAGCTTCATTTCTATAAGAAATGAATTTATGAACAGGCATATATAGTTATTCTGATACATAATAATTACCATTCCCCGTTTTCATGACTACATGGAGAATTTTCTCCTCAAATCAACATCATGTTATTCATTAAAGTCTACTTTGATCTTCTTGTATGTTAATTTCCGTCAGATTTTATTTTAAATGCAAATTTGTTACTTGGCATTGGATGAAAAAAAAATCTAAATTTAATTAAACTTTTCTAAATTTTTTAAACTTTTAAAGTTTAATTTTTAATTTTAAAACAACATAAAAATTTCTGTTTTCTTGAAAATGTCATTGTGCTTTACTGAAATTACTTGCTAATTTCATTTATATTATTTAATTTTGGTGAAGGAAACCTCTTTATTATTAAAGTTTTTTGCTTCTCATTTTATTTTAAGATTTCAAATATCAATCTCCTGTGGTATTAAGTTGAAGACTAGTCTTTGGATCTCAGCCATTCATTTTTTTCCTGGTTTATCTTTATTGGCTCCTAGAACACAGTGCCTATGGATTTTTTTCCCCTTATTTTGGGAAATTTATACACATGCATATATACATATATATGTATACAAATACGTTCATATATATAATTTATAAATTTATATTTTATCAATATATAAATATTAGATTTATTTTTAGAATGACCATCAACCTCTGATGAAAGTTACAGCTAAATTTAATCCAAACAAAAAAGTGTTATTTCCTGGTGTGAAATAAGCTTTGTTGTACTATTAGTTTTTTTTTTCAAAAGTTGTTCAGTGTTCCTTCTGTTCTAGTACTGTAGTTTTCACAACTGTGTTCTGCATGAAAACCAAAATGTTTAATTATAGACTGATAATTATTCCTCTTGCCCCAGGGTAAACATTCCTATCCAATTGCAAGAGAAGATAACCACTTTTAGCAGCTTCATAGCCCTAATGAACTGGAAGTGTTAATTCTACTTTAAAATTCAAGCCATTTATTTCATTTTTGCTAGTTGTATCATCATCAAGAAACTGAGAAATTTTTATTCTACTAACTACACAAAAGAAAACAAAGGAAATGTTTAATATTATACCATTTAAGTGGCATGCCTTGTCCCAGAATGTAATTCTCATTTTATTCTTCATTTGAATTTGTGTTATCTGTTCTTTCATTTCTTCTGACAACACTTCAAACCAATGTAATTATTTTAATCTTGACTACAAACAAAACAAATAAAAATCCCAATTCATTTCAGAGATAATCATCCACCCAAGAAAGTTATGCTCTTCCTTAAACTGCAGTTCTCT
This sequence comes from Sciurus carolinensis, assembly GCF_902686445.1. Taxonomy (NCBI): domain Eukaryota; kingdom Metazoa; phylum Chordata; class Mammalia; order Rodentia; family Sciuridae; genus Sciurus; species Sciurus carolinensis. The sequence continues at coordinate 70,897,477 of NC_062222.1, read as the reverse complement.
GACAGAAATACCCAGCCA